>NC_092374.1:8148497-9348497 GCF_030028105.1 Mobula birostris | reverse complement strand
ACTGTGCTGCAACACACAGCTCGAACCACATCATCAAGTTCGCCGATGACATGACCGTGGTGGGTCTCATCAGCAAGAACAATGAGTCAGCATACAGAGAGGAGGTGCAGCGGCTAACGGACTGGTGCAGAGCCAACAACCTGTCTCTGAATGTGAACAAAACAAAAGAGATGGTTGTTGGCTTCAGGAGGACACGGAACGATCACTCTCTGCTGAACATCAACGACTCCTCCGTAGAGATCGTTAAGAGCACCAAATTTCTTGGTGTTCATCTAGTGGAGAATCTCACCTGGTCCCTCAACACCAGCTCCATAGCAAAGAAAGCCCAGCAGCGTCTCTATTTTCTGTGAAGGCTGAGAAAAGTCCATCTCCCACCCCCCATCCTCACCACATTCCACAGAGGTTGTATTGAGAGCATCCTGAGCAGCTGCACCACTGCCTGGTTCGGAAATCTCGGATCGCAAGACCCTGCAGCAGATAGTGAGGTCAGCTGAGAAGATCATCGGGGTCTCTCTTCCCGCCATTACAGACATTTACACCACACACTGCATCCGTAAAGCAAACAGCATTATGAAGGACCCCACACACCCCTCATACAAACTCTTCTCCCTCCTGCCATCTGGCAAAAGGCACCAAAGCATTCTCACGACCAGACTATGTAACATTTTCTTCCCCCAAGCCATCAGACTCCTCAATACTCAGAGCCTGGACTGACACCAACCTACTGCTCGCTACTGTGCCTATTGTCTTGTTTATTATTTATTGTAATGTCTGCACTGTTCTGTGCACTTTATGCAGTCCTGAGTAGGTCTGTAGTCTAGTGTAGTTTTGTGTTGTTTTACATAGTTCAGTGTAGTTTTTGTATTGTTCATGTAGCACCATGGTCCTGAAAAACGATGTCTCATTTTTACTGTGTACTGTACCAGCAGTTATGGTCGAAATGACAATAAAAAGTGACTTGACTTGACTTGACTTGAAAACAAAAGCATTGGCACCCACCACCTCAAGCGTGCAGCAAAGCAATAGCAAAGACACAGACTTGCAGTACCCCAAAGACTACTTGTTCACCCGGTATTTGACATACCACAGGCTCTCTCCCTCCCTAATAAAGGAGAAAGAGATGTCTCCGTTTCACAGTGAGAGGGGAGACATAACAAAGCAATCGCTGATTTACGATGTTATAAGTCCGTTGCTTCGTTTTTTCTGAGCTCTGATCTCGGGTCTCCGGGCACACAGTCAGAGATCTTCCGTCTCCCATACACACAGATTTCCTGTGGGGACACTGACCTTCGGTCTGCCCATCTCCAGAGCCATGAGATCCCAGAACTCTGAAGGTGAGCTAATCTCTTAGGCCGTATCCTTGGCGTATCGAATAACAGCCAGTCGTGAAATCCCTAGAGGAAGTCCCATTCCCGCAAAGAACCGAAGTCAGCGTGTAACTCCAGATCAGGGTCTTCAAAAGATCCCTGAAAGGGAACAATAGAGGTATTAATGTTAGAAATAGAGCTGTTTCCAAAGGTGCAAGCAGAGGAATTGCCACTGTCTCTCCTTATGTGTTGTGTGTGAGTTACATGTACTGTGTCGTGCACCTAGGCCTATTCCTTTGGTTTCATCTAAATCTCCCACTTCTCTGCAACTTACAAACCTGTCTGGCTCCTAGCTTCTGATTATTAGGGCATAAGGTCGGCTGTTTCTCTTTTCACAGATGCTCCTTCGTCTGCCGAGCATTCCCAGCATTCTCTGGTTTTGCTTGGTTGCCGGTCTGGCCTTGGCCAGATCTGGACAGTGAGGATGGAGGAAGTTATTTTTCCATTTCATTCAGCATATTTCTCTTTCTCTCTCTCTGATTCTCTCTTTCCCTCTCTCCTTTTCTCTCCGATTCTCTCTGTCTCGCTCTTTCCTTCTCTCTCTCTCCCACATGGTAGCATAGCAGTTAGCACAACCCTTTACAACACAGGCTGTAAGATCAGAGTTCAGTTCCCACTGCTGCCTATAAGGAGTGTGTACTTTCTCCCTGTGACTGCGTGCACTTCCTCTGGGTGCTCCAGCTTTCTCCTACATTTCAAAGACATACAAGTGAGGCTAGTAAGTTGTGGAAATGCTGTGTTGGTGCCAGAAGCATGGTGACACTTCCTAATCTTCCTTCTCTCAATCTCTCTCTCTCTCTCCTTCCCTGTCTCTGTCTCTCTCGCTTTTTTTTTTCGAGGGATATTTCAGCTGATATTTTAGATAGTCCCAGGAGAGTGGTGAGGAGGTTGGAAGATTCCATAAGACCATAAGACATAGGAGCAGAATTAGGCCATTCAGCCCATCGAGTCTGCTCTGCCATTCCATAGGACATAGAACATACAGCACAGTACAGGCCCTTTGGCCCCCAATGTTGTGCTGACCCTTAAACCCTGCCTCCCATATGAGTCCCCCACCTTAAATTCCTCCATATACCTGTCTAGTAGTCTCTTAAATTTCACTAGTGTATCTGCCTCCACCACTGACTCAGGCAGTGCATTCCACGCACCAACCACTCTCTGAGTAAAACACCTTCCTCTAATATCCCTCTTGAACTTCCCACCCCTTACCTTAAAGCCATGTCCTCTTGTATTGAGCAGTGGTGCCCTGGGGAAGAGGTGCTGGCTATCCACTCTATCTATTCCTCTCATTATCTTGTACACCTCTATCATGTCTCCTCTCATCCTCCTTCTCTCCAAAGAGTAAAGCCCTAGCTCCCTTAATCTCTGATCGAAATGCATACTCTCTAAACCAGGCAGCATCCTGGTAAATCTCCCCTGTATCTTTTTCAATGTTTCCACATCCTTCCTATAGTGAGGCAACCAGAACTGGACACAGGACCGCTTTCTGTATCTTGGAAGTCACCTCTCCTCCAATGTTGACCTTAATGACGAGATCCAACATCATCTTAAATGTGCTGGAGCAGCTTTTGGCTGTCTCTGAACAAGAGTCTTTCATGTTCATGACATCCGAACAGACAGCAAAATGTTATTGTACAAAGCAGTGGTAATCCCAACTCTCCTGTATGCATCAGAAACCTGGACAACATACCGATGACATCTGAAGGCACTTAAAAAGTTCCATCAACATTGTCTTCGAAACACCTTAAATAACAGCTGGGAAGATAGAAGAACCAATGTCAGCGTGCTAAATGAAGCAAAAACAACAAGCGTTGAAGCCTATGTCATCAAGAACCAACTAAGATGGAGTGATCATGTTGTTCGGATGAAAGACGAACGTCTGCTGAAACAAATCTTCTACTCCCAGCTTAAAGAAGGCAAACGTAAAAGAGGCGGACAACAGAAGAGATTTAAAAAGACGTCTTAAAAGCCAACATGAAGAAATGTAACATCGACATCAACAATTAGGAAACCAATGCCAAGGACAGGAAACTCTGGCAAGGCATCATCCGAGAAGGAACAGCAACTTTCGAAGCCAACAGATGTGCAGATTTAGAAGAAAAGAGAAGAAAATGGAGAGAGAGGCAGCAACAACCAAAGCCCAATCTGCCATCTGGAACTACCTGTCCTGAATGCGGAAGAACTTTCAAAGCTAAGATTGGACTCATAAGCCACCTGAGAGCCCATAAGTAGATCAACAGAATGAAGACCATCATCCTCGACCTCGAGGGATAGCCACGACGATAGTGAGGTGACCAGAACTGGACACAGTACTCCAAGTGTGGCCTAACCAGAGCTTTATAGAGCTGCATCATTATCTCATGACTCTTAAACTCTATCCCTCAACTTATGAAAGCTAACACTCCATAAGCTTTCTTAACTACCCTATCTTACCTGTGAGGCAACTTTCAGGGATCTGTGGACATGTACCCCCATATCCCTCTGCTCCTCCACACTACCAAGTATCCTGCCATTCCATCATGGCTGATCCTGGATCCCACTCAACCGCATACACCTGCCTTCTCGCCATATCCTTTGATGCCCTGGCTGATCAAGAAATGATCAACTTTTGCCTTAAATATACCCACATACTTGGCCTTCATCACAGTCTGTGGCAGAGCATTTCACTCTGGCTAACAAAAAATTCCTTCTTACCTTTGTTCTAAAGGGTTGCCCCTCAATTTTGGGTATGTTAACCCCTTCATTCCCGAAATCATCCTCATGAACCTCCTCTGGACTCTCTCCAACGACAACACATCCTTTCTGAGATATGGGGTCCAAAACTGTTGACAATACTCTAAGTGTGGCCTGACTAGTGTCTTATAAAGGCTCAGCATTATCTCCTTGCTTTTATATTCTATTCTCCTTGAAATAAATGCCAGCACTGCATTTGCCTTCTTGACCACACTCATCCTGTGAATTAACCTTCTATGAGTCTTGCACGAGGACTCCTAAGTCACTCAGCACCTCTGATGTTTGAAACTTCTCTCCATTTAGATAATAGTCTGCACTATTGTTCCTTTTACCAAAATGCATTATCATACATTTCCCAACACTGTATTCCATCTGCCTCTTTTTTGCCCATTCTTCCAATTTGTCTAAGTCCTGCTGCAATTGCATTGCTTCCTCAGCTCTATCTACCCCTTTACCTATCTTCGTATCATCTGCAAACTTTGCCACAAAGCCATCAATTCCATTTTCTAAATCACTGACAAACAATGGGCAATTCCTCATGTAATATGCTGGTGCATTAAAAGTAACATCAGTGGAGGGTGGTAGGGTGGTAGAATATTTTATCTGGTCTGGTATGTTTAAGGTGGGTAGACTAAAATGCTTGAAGACTGCTTCTGGACACTAGGAATGCAGGTGGTCTCCTTGTAACTGGAAATCTCTTGTTTTCCTGACCATCCAACCTTGTCCGTAGCAGGTTGCCCAGAGGATCTTGTCCTGTTGAGGTTTGAGACACTTCCCTAAGACCCACTCTCCCGTGGAGGCATGGGCCGCTTCCTGGCCCTTTTCACTCTCTCCACAGCCCTGCCCGGTGTAGTTACAGGATTGTTCAAGGTAATATAGGGAGGCAGTAAAGTCTCCTGCCAAAGTAAACTTGTCAGCTGAGGGTGACCTTAGGCAGTGATCCGTAAGGATGCTGAAAACAGGTTAATATTTCCCAGCGATGCACTTCCCTCTGATTGCAAAATGCCACTGGGAACACACATAACGTGCAACAATTTGGCATACTTATGAGGTGAATGATTTTTATTAGAAAATTTTGCTCATGGACTGAATATTCATAACCCTCCAGTAACATATTCATAGGGCACATGTTTGACTACTCTGGGTAATGTGCTTCGGAAATCGCCTCGGTGCTCTCTTTGATTAAGGAAATCAAGGAAACCCAACATTTGTTGTCCTCTGTGAGAACAGCTAATCAGTAGTGGGAATTCAGTGGGCTACTGAGGATTACTCAGTGAAACTGAGACTGCAGGACCATAGCTGTTGCTCCTTCACCCTAAGTGTAGCCGCTTTGTTACACAAGAGGAGGCCTTGGACTGACATGGTGAAATGGGAATAGGAGTGAAAATTAAAATGTTTGGCCTCTGGGAATTCCCACTTATGGTGGATGGTGTGGAGGTGCTTGACGAAGCGGCCCCCCCCCCCCCAGTATGCGATGTGTTTCACCAGTGTAGAGGAGGCTCCAGCAGGAGCACTGCACAATAGATAACCCACCAGCAGATTTGCAGGTGAAGTGTTGCCTCACCTGGAAGGACAGCCAGGGGCTTTGAATGGAGATGAGGGAAGAGGTATATGGGCAGGTGTAGCACTGAGGCTGCTTGCAGTCATAAATGCTGCAAGGGACATTAGTGGGGAGGGATGAATGGACAAGAGAATCATGGAGGAAGCAATCCCAGTGAACGTGGGGGCGGGGTGAGGGGTGAGGGGTGAGGAGGGGGTTTAGTGGTAGGATCCCTTTGGAAATGGCGGAAGTTGTGGAGGATAATGTATGCCATACTCTTGGTGTAACCTTAGACTTTGTAACAGTTGTAAGCCTTACACCCTCAATAGAGTAAAAGAGTCATAGAATACTACATCATGGAAACAGGCCCTTTGGCCCATGTAGGATTCTAGCCCATATCGACATGTCGAAGTGCGTAGTCCTATCAGCCAGCACTTGGGGCTCCATACTCATCCCGTCTACATAGCTATCCAAATTTCTCTTAAATGTCGCAATCGAACCTGCATCCACCACTTCCACTGGCAGCTCGCTCCACACTCTCACCACCCTCTGAGTGAAGTTTCCCCTCATGTTTCCCTTAAATATTTCACCTTTCACTCTTAACTTAGTTATAGTCTCACCCAGCGTCAATGGAAAAAGCCTCTTTGCATTCACCCTATCTATACCCCTTATAATCTGTATACCTCTATCAAATCTCCCCTCATTCGCCAGGGAATAAAGCCCTACAGTATTCAGCCTTCTCCTATAACTCAGGTCCTCAAATCCTGGCAACATCTTGCAAATTTTCTCTGTACTCTTTCAATCTTATTGATATCATTCCGGAAGGTAAATGTGACCCTTCCATCCTGTACAATTGTAACCCTTGCATTCTGTCCAGTTGTAACCTCACACCCGATATAATTGTAACCCTTGCATTCTGTCCAGTTGTAACCTCACACCCGATATAATTGTAACCCTGCATTCTGTCCAGTTGTAACCTCACACCCGATATAATTGTAACCCTTACAGCCTGCACAGTTGTTTCATTGTATGTTTGCTAATTACATCTGATACAATTGTAACCCTTCCATCCTGTACAATTGTAACCCTCACCTTTCTTTCAAACACCATTCCTTCTTTGCAACGAGGTCTCCAGTTCCACGTGTTTGCTCAATAGTTGCTAAACTTACACGCTAACACCCAGTGTTCCTGTGGGCAACTCATGGGAACAACACTTACCTGAAGAGTGCAGAGGCACAAAGCAGTAGTTTTCAGTGAACCTTACGTGTCGTGGAGATTCCTGCTGATACCTACTTATTCTCACAGCCTGGCTGGTAAAAAAAATGTTACTTTCGCCAAGCAGTAAGGCTGATCAACATGTTCACTCACTAACCCACCCCTCCACACCCCCAACGACCACTACTTTATCGTTTCCTGTCAGTCACCCTATTATAGACACTCCTGTGCCTAGTGACACTTTATGGACTTACAATTAATCTATTGTATCTGTATAAGCTATCATATATATTGATATTTATTGTGTTTTTTAAATTACTGTGCCCTTACTGTGTTTTTTTAACGCTGTGTCGGATCTGGAGTAACAATTACTTCGTTTTCCGTTACACTTGTATACTGGAAATGACATTAAACAGACTTGAATCTTGAATCCTAAACAATCTTGAATCCATCTCCAACCACTCTATAGCAGGCAATTGTCTCCTCACTGGTAGCTCCCCTTCCTTACAAATACAAATAGGGCAGGATAGTTAATGTAACACTATTACTCCAAATATCAAACATCCTCATGAACCATTTCTGCCTCCTTTTCCGGTTTCATGGTCTTCAGATGATGGATAATTGTGCTTTGAGCATATTCTTAAAATGACCATGGGATGAAATTGCCTGTGTTCTGTGAGAGTGGAGATTATGATTGAACCTGTCTGGCAGACTAGACAATGACTCAGTTCACATTAAATAGGATCTTCTGCAGCTTCATAGATCCGCCCACAGATAATTGCAGAAACTTTACTGAGATGCTGCCAACTCTCCTGTGGTGCCTGGTCTACAGCAAAGCTTCAGTGTCGCCAATCTTTTTCACAAATGTTCTGGATAACTGCACTCACCACCACTCTGAACTGATTCTACAACCTACACTCTCACTTTCAAAGACTATTCACAACTCATGTTCTCAGTTTTATTTTAATTTACACAATTTGTCTCCTTTTGCACATTTGTTACTTGTCAGGCATTGTTTTTTGAATATTGAAGATAAAACATAAAACAGTACAGCACAGCCCACGATGTTGTGCCAACCCTTTAACCTACATCAAGATCAATCCATCTCTACTTTCCCATATAGCCCTTCAGTTTTCCTTCATTCATGTGTCATTTATGTATAGTTTTTTGAAATTTTTGCTGTATTTCTTTATTTTCCTGTAAATGCCTACAAGAAAAGGTAGTGTATGGTAACGTATATGTGCTTTGATAATAAAATTTACTTTGACTTTGAGAGTTACAATACCTCAAGTTTCTGGCTCACTCCCAATGACTTGTGGGAGTAAGTTTACAAAAGATGCATTGTGAGTTTCTTTAGTGTTCACATCCTCTGTCTGCAGCAGTTATACCGTCCTGGAACCTTTCCACGCTATTGTTTTCAGTGCATCTATTAGAATCTGGATCATGGGAGCTCTTCTTCACACCAGGGGATCATTAAGGCACCTGGTATCAATGTAAGAGAGCTGATATCACTGCAACAGCAATTTTAGTAAATTTAATTTTGTTTTTATTTCGTGAAACAGCATGGTAACAAGCTCTTCAAGCCCAACGAGCCGGCACTGCCCAATTACACCCATGTGACCAGCGAACCTACTAATCTGTACACCTTTGCAATGTGGGAGGAAACCAGAGCACCCGCAGGAAACCCGCGCAGTCATGACAGAAAGTACAAACACCTTACAGGCAGCAGGGGGAATCGAACTCTGATCACTGGCGCTGTAATAGCATTACTTTTATTTTTTAATTTCATTTTATAGAGATACAGTTTGGAATAGCTCTTCTGGCATTTCGAGTGGTGCCTCCCAGTAATCCCCAATTTAATCCTAGCCCAATCACAGGATGATTTGCAATGACCAATTAACCTACCAACTGGCAAATCTTTGGATTGTGGGAGGAAACTGGAACATCCGGAGGAAACCCAAATGGGTACGGAGTGAATGTACAAACTCATTACAGACAATGATGGGAATTGAATCCAGATTGCTGGTACTGTAAAGCATTATGCTAACCACGATGCTACAGTGCCCTAGAATGTTATTATGAGCACTTTACGGTACCACTCGGCTCTCTCTGCTTTTGCTCAGTGCTTTGCCTCCTTTCCCTCTGGCTATGTAGATGCTCATTGGGACTGGAGGGCTTCAGTTACAAGGAGAGACTGGAGACTTTAGATTAGATTAGATTAGATTATGAGGACACACAGTCCTCTTTTATTGTCATTTAGTAATGCATGCATTAAGAAATGATACAATATTCCTCTGGTGTGATATCACAGAAACACAGGACAGACCAAGACTGAAAAATTAAAAAAAACACATAATTATAACAAACAACAGGAATTCTGCAGATGCTGGAAATTCAAGCAACACACAACAAAGTTGCTGGTGAACGCAGCAGGCCAAGCAGCATCTGTAGGAAGAGGTGCAGTCGACGTTTCAGGCCGAGACCCTTCGTCAGGACTCAAGTCGACTGCACCTCTTCCTACAGATGCTGCTTGGCCTGCTGCGTTCACCAGCAACTTTGATGTGTGTTACATAATTATAACATATAGTTACAACAGTGCAATAATACCATAACTTGATGAAGAACAGGCCATGACACAGTAAAAAGTTTGAAGTTTTTTGAAAGTCCCACATCTCACGCAGACGGGAGAAGGAAGAAAACTCTCCCTGCCATGCCCGACCACAGACCGACTCTGAGTCATCCGAAAACTTCAAGCCTCCGATCAGCCCTCTGACACCGAGTACCAAGCACCATCTTATATATATGGAATGCAGGATCTGAGGGTTATAAAATCATGAGTGGTGTACACAGCATGAATGTTCATGGGGTAGAGGGGTTTAAAACTAGAGGTTTAAGGTGACAGAGGAAAGATTTAAAGGGGATTTGAGGGGCAATTTTTCCACAGAGGCTTGTGGGGACAAGGAACAAGCTGCCAGAGGAAGTGCTGGAGACAGATGCAATGACAAGAGGGGGCAAGGTAGCATAGGGATTAGTGCAGCACTTTACGGCAGACAGCTTCACACCGCTCCCCGTGACTGTGTGGGTTTTCTCCCACATCCCGAAGGCTTACCGGTTAGAATTACCTGTATGTTATGTTGGTATCAGAAACTCGGCGACACTTGCGGGCTGCTCAGCACAATTCTCACTGAGTTGATGTGGCGCAAATGTCATGTTTCACTGTACGTCTCGATGTATAGGTGAAAAATAAAGGTAATCTAACATTTAAACATTTGAAAGGTATTTTGACAGGTAAATGGACAGGAAAGGCTACAAGAAAGTTTATCGTGGCACCTGTGCATACACGTACTTGTACGAACAGCAGTAAACTCAACTTTGTTTAGAGCACGGCTCCAAACCGTTTTTATGCCCTGGTCGGCGAACCCCAGGTTGGGAAGCCCTGGTCTGGAGGGCCAAAAGCAGACACATGGGCTTATTTCAGACAGACATTCTGGTTTGTATGGAATAGGTGTGGCAAAGGGCCTATTTTGTGCTGTATGACAACAAAGCCAAAAATAAGCATATGTATCATGGACAGAGCACATAAAGGCACCATGAAAACATCAAACAAAATTTGACATCTAGCTAGGGAAGGAGACATAAGCATTGATGTCCAAAGTGAAGTTTTAAGGAGGACAAGAAAGAGAGAGAGTTTATGGAAAGAATTTCAAAGTTTAGCACCTTGCTTTCTGAAGATAAATATCATGATGATGATCAGAGACAAGAAGTGGAGGAGTGTAGAGGGGCTGGAGGGTTCACAGAACTGGAGGAGGTTGCAGAGAAATTGGAAAACAAGGGAAGGAATATTAAGACCGATGCTTTGATGAAAGAGTGTTCATGCAGGTGAGTCAACACAGGTTTGAAGTTACAGCACAGCAGTAGACTACTTGGCCCCTTGTGCCAGCTCTGCTATCCAATAAGATCACAGCTGACCTTCAACATCAGCACCACTCTCACGCACTCAGCAGATATCTCCTCATCCCCTTCACAACCAAAGTGATATGGAAACCTCCACCAGACACGTACAAGAAGTCTGATGCAGGAAGTGAGGCTGAGACACATGGGCGAAGATTTCCTCTTTAATCACCACTTAGAACAGTCACTGAGTGGTCACTTTGTTCGGTACACCCGTACACCTGCTCACTAATACGAATATCTAATCAGCCAATCATGTGGCAGCAACTCAATGCATAAAAGCATGTAGACGTGGTCAAGAAGTTCAGTTGTTGTTTAGGCCAAACATCAGAACAGCAATGAACTAATATTGACCTATTCGAATAAACACAATGAATTATTACAACTCACCTTAACCCTTCCTGAGGGAAGCAATGTGATCGCAGAGACTGTGACCGTGGAATGATTGTTGGTGCTTGACGGGGCAGTTTGAGTATTTCAGAAACTGCTGATCTCCTGGGATTTTCATGCACAACAGTCTCTAGAGTTTACAGAGAATGGTGTGAAAAACATAAAAAAAACATCCAGTGAGTGGCAGTTGTTTGGTGAAGAGTGCCTTGTTAATGAGAGATCTCAGAGGAGAATAGCCAGATTGGTTCATGCTGATAGGAAGGTAACAGTAACTCAGATAATTTAGGGTTCCAACAGTGGTGTGCAGAAGAGCATCTCTGAATGTACAACACATTGAACCTTGTAGTGAATGGCTATGACAGCTGAAGTCCACACTGCGTTCCACACCTATACCTAATAAGATGGCCACTGAGTATGCAATGTAAAACATTACAGCACTATACAGGCCATTCGGCCCACAATATTGTACTGACCTTTTAACCCAAAATCAATCTAGCACTTCCCTACTACATAGCCCACCATTTTTCTATCGTATGCACGCCTAAGTGAATAACATTCACAAATGCATTCCATAATTCCTATTTTGAGAAAAAAAAGCATACGATGTTCATACTGGGCATCTATTTCACTTTTCATATCTCAGTTTTAGCTGTGGCCTTGTCTGGACAACGGATTAGCTTCTGACCTAAACCTTCTCACCCCACACCCCTGTACTACACTGGCATCTGGTTTAGCATCATTTCAAAATTCTCATCCATCTCTGAGAAATCAATCCCACCCACCCTCCTCTGTCTAACCCTGATCTCATTCATCCTGAAAATCATCCCAAAATCCCGAGCAACACACATAAAATGCTGGAGGAACAGGCAGCATCTATGGATAGGAATAAACAGTTGACATTTTGGGTTAGGACTGTTTATCAGGATTGGAAAAGAGGGGCCAAGCAGCCAGAATATGAAGGTGGGGGGGGGGGGTGAAGAGAAGGAGTACAGGTTTGGGGAGCATGTGGTTGAAGAGTTGGAGAGCAGCAGGGATCACAGAGGGGGAGCAGTGAGTGAAGGTGTCACTGAACTCCCTTTGAAGAGAATGTTTATCTGGAAACGGCATACAAAATGTTGGAGAAACTCACCTGCAGAGGGAAGTGGACAGTCCCTAGTTATCTGAGATAGCCAGGTCAGAGCATTCCTGAATTTAATTGTGCCATCAATTGCAGACGTGCCTTTGCTATCTGGTGTCCTAAGTTCTGGAATTTCCTCCTACAAACTCTCTCTCTCCCCTTCAAAAAGTTCTTTAAAGTTTACTTCTTTAACCAAGCATTGAACCACCTCAAATAATATCCCTTCAGAAAACACACCTTCAAGTATTAACTGATAACATTTCAATAAAAAGACCAGGGACATTTTGCTACAATAAAGCTGCTATATAAATCAAAACTTATTATAATTGATGTCTCAGAACTTCGTTTGCAGTCACATACTTGATATAGTCTCAAGCCTGGAGAATACTTGCAGCCCACTGCATAATATTGATTCCCACTTAACTCCAGTCAGTGGAACAGAAGCATTTAGTCTGATGTTGTATTAATTGTTCTGTTCTATTGGCCTTAAGACAACGGTTTGCTGTATCCTACTCAAACACACCCCATACTGACACTTTGCAATTTTCTGAAAGATACCTATGATAGCATGGGCAAAAATAACACACTGAAGAAATTGAAAAGGGCTCCGCAACAGAATACTAAAAGCCAAAGCATCTCTTGTTGTTGGAATAGAAAGGCACAGAAACCCCAACACTGCCATTTGTCTGTTTTTATTTCCTCATTTTCTCTCATTATAAACTCCTCTATCGTTTTTAAATTTGAAATTAAATTCTAGTTATCACTCTATAGCAGGGGTTCCCAGCCTGGGGTTCTTGGACTTCTTGCTTAATGGGATTGGTTCATGGCATAGACAAGGTTGGGAACTCCTGCTCTATAGGATAACATTAAGCAACGAACAATCTGCTGGAGGAGCACAGAGGGTCGAGCAGAATCTGTGTCGTGGTGGTTGGGGGGAGAAGGAAATGTAGATGTTTCTGGTCAAAAACCTGCATCCGGACAATAGAAGCCTGAAGAATTGGGCGCCATGGTAACGCAGTGTTTAGTGCGACGCTATTACAACTCGGAGCTTCGGAATTTAGAGTTTCAATTCTGGCAGCCTCTGTAAGAAACTTGTTCATCCTTCCCGTGAAGTGCCTGGGTTTCCTCTGGGTGTTCCAGATTCCTCTTGCAGTCCAAAAATGTTCCGGTTAGTAAGTTAATTCCCCCCACACTCAGCCCACTGAGTTGCTCAGCCAGCTCCATCATGGGCACTAGCCCTCCCAGCATAAAGGACATCTTCAAAAGGCAATGTCTCAAAAAGGCAGCATCCATCAGTAAGGATCCCCATTACCCAGGACGTGCCCATTTCTCAATACTACCTTCAGGGAGGAGGTACAGGAGACCGAAGATACTCTCTCAGCATTTTAGGTACAGCTACTTCCTTTCTGTCATCATACTTCTGAATGGGCAATGAACCCATGTACACCTCCTGGTCCTGGTGTGGCCTACTGTATATCGGTGAGACCCAACATAGATTGGGAGACCATTTTGCTGAGCACTTACGCTCCGCCTACCAGAAAAAGCGGGATCTCCCAGTGGCTACCTATTTTAATTCCATTTTCCATTCACATTCCGAAATGTCAGTCCATGGCATCCTCTACTGTTGTGATGAGGCCACACTCAGGTTGGAGGAGCAACACCTCATATTCTGTCTGGACAGCCTCCAACCAGATATAATGAACATCAATTTCTTGAACTTCTGGTAATGCCCCCCCCCCCCACCATTCCCCATTTCTATTTCCCTCTCTCACCGTATCTCCTTACCTGCCCATCACCTCCCTTTGGTGCTCCTCCCCCTTTTCTGTCTTCCATGGCCTTCTGTCCTCTTCTATCAGACTCCCCCAACTCCAGCCCTGCATCTCTTTCATTGATCAACTTCCCAGCTCTTTACTTCATTCTTCCCTCCCCGACTCCATTTCACCAATCACCTTGTGTTTCTTCCTCCACTCCCCTCACCCGCTTACTCTGACTGCTCACTTTTCTTTCCAGCTCTGATGAAGGGTCTCGACCCGAAATGTCAATTGTACTCTTTTCCATAGATGCTGCCTGGCCTGCAGAGTTCCTCCAGCATTTTGTGTGTGTTGCTCGTATTTCCAGCTTCTGCAGATTTTCTCTTGTTCTTGATTACACTATGTCAATTTTTTTTGCTCTTTTTGCAATGCTTACTTAATTTATATATAGATATGTTTCTTTTTTGCAATTTATAGTTTATTTATTGTTACGTATTGCAATGTACTGCTGCTGAAAACCAACAAATTTCATGACATATGCTGGTGATATTAAACCTGATTCTGATTCATAGAGTCATGCTGTTTATATAGTATGGAAACAGGCCCTTCAGCCTGACTCCTCCGTGCAGACCACATTGCCTACCTGAGCTAGTCCCAGTTACCTCGTTGCCTACCTGAGCTAGTCCCAGTTACCTGGTTGCTTACCTGAGCTAGTCCCAGTTACCAGCAGGACCTCAAAAAAAGGATCTACGATCTGCGCAAAGCTAACAGGGCTGCAAGACAATACAGGGACAAGATTAAGTCAAGATTCACAATGAATAGCACAGGGGACTTGTGCCGAGGGTTCAATAACATGGCAGACTTCAAAGCCAAATGTTGTGGTGCCTCCAACATCGCGGCCTCTCTCCCAGGTGAGCTCAATCGCTTTTACGCTCGGTTCGATGACGCTAACTCTGAGCCTCCGAGGAAAGCCACCGCTACAACTTGCAACCTGGTCATCTCTGAGGCTGAGGTACGCAGATGTTTCCAATGAGTGGACAGCCGCAAGGCTGCGGGACCGGATGGCATCCCAGGGCGAGTACTCGGGATGTGCGCAGCACAACTGGCAGGTGTATTTATAAACATTTTTAATCTCTCCCTCTCCCAGTGTAGAGTGCCTTCCTGCTTCAAATTATCCACCTGTACCTATACCAAAAAAGACCAAGGTAACATTCCTTAATGACCGGCGTCCTGTCGCACTCACCTCAATAATAAGCAAATGCTTTGAGAGACTGGTCAAGGGTTACATCTGCAGCATGCTACCACCCAAACTGGACCCCTACAATTTGCCTTCCGACACAACCGATCAACAAATGACGCAATAGCCACTGCTCCACACACTGTCCTTACATATCTGGAGAAGAAGGATGCTTACGTGAGAGTGCTGTTCTTGGACTACAGTTCAGCATTCAACACCATAGTTCCACCCAGGGCCAGGCTTGACAGGAAGCTCAGAGACCTTGGCCTTGACCCTGCCTTGTCAGCTGTCAGATCGCTGGCAGGTGGTAAGAGTGGGCTCCCTCAGCTCCAACCCTCCGACTCTCAATACAGGAGCCCCTCAGGGCTTTGTACTAAGCCCCTTCCTTTACTCCCTGTATACCCATGACTGTGTAGCCACCCACAGCTCTAATCTGCTAATTAAATTTGCTGATGACACTACATTGATTGGCCTAATCTCAAACAATAATGAGGTGGCCTACAGGGAATAAGTCTTCTCTCTGACACAGTGGTGTCAAGAAAATAACCTCTCCCTCAATGTCACAAAAACAAAGAAGCTGGTTGTGGATTACAGGAGAAATGGAGACGGGCTAACCCCTATTGACATCAATGGATCTGGGGTTGAGGAGGTGAACAGCTTTAAGTTCTTCGGCATCCACATCACTGAGGACCTCACGTGGTCCGTACACACCAGCTGTGTGGTGAAAAAGGCACAACAGCACCTCTTTCACCTCCGACCATTGAGGAATTTTGGTATGGGCCCCCAAATCCTAAGGACTTTCTACAGGGGCACAATTGAGAGCATCCTGACTGGCTGCATCACTGTCTGGTATGGGAACTGTACCTCCCTTTATCGCAGGACTCTGCAGAGAGTGGTGCGGACAGCCCAGTGCATCTGTAGATGTGAACTTCCCATGATTCAGGACATTTACAAGGACAGGTGTGAGAAAAGGGCCCAAAGGATCACTGGGGACCCAAATCACTCCAATCACAATCTATTCCGCCTGCTACTATCTGGGAAATGGTACCACAGCATAAACGCCAGGATCAACAGGCTCCAGGACAGCTTCTTCCACCAGGCCATCAGACTGATTAACTCACGCTGATTTGAGTGTATTTCTATGTGACATTGACTGTTCTATTTATTATAAATTACTATGATTGCACATTTAGATGGAAACTTAATGTAAAGATTTTTAGTCCTCATGTATGTGAAGGATGTAAGAAATAAAGTCAATTCAATTCAATTCTATAAACCTTTCCTATGCATGTACCTGTCTATATGTCTTTAAACACTGTAATTGCACTCACCTCTACCACTTCCTCTGGCAGCTCGTTACATATACCCACCACCCTCTGTGTGAAAAAAACTGCCCCTCAGATCCCTTCTAAATCACTTCCCTACCCTGGGAAAAGGACTTCGGCTACTCACCTTATCTATATCCCTCATGATTTTCTGAACTCCTATAAGGTTTGTTAGCTCCAGGAAATAACTGTTGGTTATAGGTGAATAGTAAGTCCTAGTTTAACTAACCTCCCATTATAACCTACGCCCTCTAGTCCTGATAATATGCTCCTAAATCTTTTCTTGAGCCCTCTCCAGTTTAGTGACATCCTGTTGTATATAGAGGTAAAGTACCAGAGCCTGGGGAACAAGTTCCTAAGTTGCTTTTGGAGTATAACACTTAACCGCCTCCACCACCTCCAAATAATATACCACTTTATATTTTGTTACAGACTTTTCCCACATCGAACTGCGAATCCTCGCACACCTCACCTCAGACTCAGAGCTGCTGAGGCTGTTCCAGGAACCAGAGCCACCTGACATCTTTACCAGCCTTGCTTCTCAATGGTAGGTGAACAATATCCTCGCCAGAAGTGTTCATGTTGGAACATCTTGCTAAAAGCCAGCTGGTTGCAGATCAGCAAAGGTGTGACCTACACCTCTTCTGTCATCCTATCACAGGCACACATGATTCAGTACCACAAGGTAGTGTCACTCCTGTTTAATGCATCAAAATCATCTCACCAGAGAGCAGCTCAAGCAGGCAGAGTGCTGTTATTGGCATCAGAAATTTGTGAGTGAGTTCTACACTGGAGACTTAAGATCAGATTCTTATTTCTTAAAAGTTAAATATTAGCTTTATTTGTCACATGTACATTGAAACATACAGTGAAATGTGTTGATTGCATCAAATCACATCACTGGTGATTGTGCTGGGGGCAGCCTGCAAGTGTCACCATTCTTCCAGCACCAACATAGTATGCCCACAACTTGCTAACCCTAACCCACACTGTATATCTTTGGACTGGAGCACCTGAAGGAGACCCTCGTGGTCATGGGGAGAACGTACAAACTCCTTACGGGCAGCAGTAGAAGTTGAACTCTGATCTTACAGCTAGCACTGTAAGCAGTGACACTAACCACTGCACCACTGTGCCATCCCATTGAGTTTTTAATTTCATTGAGCTCATAGAGGAAAACTGCACAGGAACAGCCCCTTTGGTCCTAACTGCCTGTGCCAACCAAGGTGACTACCTAAGCCTCACAGACAAAATGCTGGAGCCAAATCAATTACAGGCCCTTCGGCCCACCATGTTGTGCCAACCTTTTAACCTAAGATCAATCTAGCCCTTTCCAATGATTTAACCCTCCATTTTTCTTTCGTCTATGTGCCTAGCTAAGAGTTTCTTAAATGTCCCTAATATATCTGCCTCTAACACCATCCCTGGCAGGGTGTTCCACACACCCACCATTCTCTGTGTGAAAAAAAAAACTAACCTCTGACTTTTCCCCCTATACTTTCCTCCAAGCACCTTAAAATTGTGTCCCCTGGTCTTGGTCATTTCCGCCCTGGGAAAAAGGCACTGACTGTCCAGTCTATCATCCTCGTGTTCTATGTTCTCTCAGGACTAACACAGGATTTCTGCCTGAAACGTTGACATTTCCCATCACAGATACTGCTTGACCTACTGAGTAACTCGAGATCATTTGGTGTGGGAGAAATGTTGCCCACTCTCCTGCTCTTTAAATATGCATGACGAGCTCAAACTTTGTCGTGGCATGGAACATAGTGGTTCAAGTTCAAGTTTAATTGTCATTCAAACACACATGAATACAGGCAAATGGAAAGGCGTTACTCCGGGGCCAAGGTGCAAAACACAGTAGCAACAATCACACCCAAACAGACTACTTTGGTAAAGTATTCTGTTTTACCAAAATATTTCATTCATAGTCGGATGTGACTCCAAAAACTGCTACTCAACAACAGTAACTAATAAATTTAGACAACTGCCACTCGTTTTACATTCAAAGCAGGAACTTGGGCTAATCGACTATTACTATGAAGGATTTCTGCATAAAAGGAGATGTCAGGTGATTGCCCCTGCAGCCAAGTCATTAGAGGATGTGGCAGGATGATGTCTACAGTGGTGGTGAAGTTTCAGATCAGGCTTTAACTTGGAACCCCTGGTATAAGATGCTGAGGTGGATATAAACAATCTCACTGTGATACGTTAGACTGCACAGTGTGCGGTTGAGCTCACCCCATCACAGGTAAGATGTTCAAAGGTCAAAGAAAATTTATTATCAAAGTACTGTATATGTATATCACCATATACTATATGAGATTCATTTTCATGCAGGCATTCTCAGCATGATCGATGAAAAACTACACACAAAGACTGACAAACAATCAATGTGCAAAAGAAGACAACCTGCAAATAAAATATAGCGGTGGCAGAGAGTTTGTGAACCCTTTAGAATTTTCTCTGTTTCTGCATAAGTATGTCCTGAAATGTGATCAGATCTTCATATGAGTCGTAAAACTAGATAAAGAGAACCCAATTAAATAAATACTGTAACACAAAAAGCATCATACTTCTTCAGTTATTGATTGAGAAGATGATCCAATATTACATGTATTTGTTGGAAAATGTATGTGAACCTTTGGTCTCAGTAACTGGTGTGACCCCTTGTTGAACCAAATGTTTCTGGTTACTGTTGATCATTCCTGCACATCGGCTTGGAGGAATGTTCTCTGTACAGGACTGCTCCAACAATGTTGGCGAGCTTCCTTGCGTGAACTGCTTGTTTCAGTCCTTCCACAACATTTCTATTGGATTAAGGTCAGGACTTTGACCCAGCTATTCCAAACCACGAATTTTCTTCTTTTTAAACCATTCTGTTGTTGATTTACCCTTCTCTTCTGGATCATTGTCTTGTTGCATTATCCAACTTCTATTTAGCTTCAGAAGATGGACTGCTACCTGACATTTTCCTGTACAATGTCTTGATACAATTTTGAATTCATTATTCCCTCAACGAATGCAAGATGCCCAGGTCTTGGAGCAGCAAAACAGTCCCAAATCATGATGCTCCTTCTACCATGCTTCACAGTTGGTGATCAGTGCCCCTTTTCTTTCCAAGGATAGCAATGTGCATTTCTGCCAAAAAGTTCAACTTTTGTCTCATCTTTCCCAGAAGTATTGTAAAATATTTTTGCAAACTTGAAACGTGCAGCAATGTTTTTTTTTTGGAGAGCAGTGGTTTCCTCCCATGGTGTCCTTCATGAACACAATTCTTGTTCAGTGCTTTTCTTATAGTGGACACATTTATGGAGACCTTAGCAAGTTCTAGAGCGGGGGTTGGCAACCTTTTTGCTTCTGTGGGCTGGATTGTGTATTAGTGAGCGGACGGTGGGCCAGATAAATGCCATAAAAAACTTGAAATATGGGAATTATCCATTTAAGTACATCTAGTTATGTTTTGCCTCAAGTTAATGAATAATGCATGCTAGAAAATCATTTGTGCTTAAGGTTGTAGAGATTTCTGCAGATCTTTTGCTATTACCCTTGGGTTCTTTTTCACCTCCCTCAGCAATGCACATTGTGCTCCTGGTGTGATCCTTGCAGGATGCCTACTCCCAGAGAGAGTAGCAACAGTACTGAATTTCCTCCACTTGTAGACAAGTTTTCTTGCTGAAGACAGATGAACCCTTAGGTCTTTGGAAATGCTTCTGTAACCTTTTCCAGCTTCATGCATCTCTACAATTCTTCTTCTAAGGTCCTCTGAAAGTTGTTTTGATCGAGGCGTGGTGCACATAAACAGATCTTTCTTGAGACGAGCAGGCTCTGTCAATAACCTGACTTTGTGTGTCTTTTTTGTAGGGCAAGGAACCTCTGCCCTAATCTCATCTCATCTCTAATCTCATCTCATTGATTGGAACACCTGACTCCAAATAGCTTTTATAGAAGGCATTACCCCAGAGGGTCACATACTTTTCCAACAAATATTAATAATGTAATATTAGTTCATTTTTCTCAATAAATAAATTAAGAAGTGTAATGTTTTTATGCTATTTATATAATTGGGTTCTCTTTATCTAGTTTTAGGACTCAGGTGAGGCTCTGATCACACTTTAGGTCATATTTGTGCAGAAAAAAAGAAAATTCTACAGGATCATTGTGGAGAGGAGTATCTCTGAATGCACAACATGAGTTGTAGAGTTCTTGAAAGTGAGTCCATAGGTTGTTTAGGTGAGTGAAGTTATCCACACTGGTTCAAGACCCTGATGGTTTAAGGGTAATGAATCTGAAGGACCTGAAGACTCAAGAGGGTGCAGAAGAGGTTCACCAGGATGATGTCTCGACTGGAGAGCATGAGCTATGAGGAGAGCTTGGATAAACTTGGGTTGTTTTCTCTGGTGCAGTGGAGATGGTGAGATGACCTGATATAGGTTTTTTAATGAGAGGCATAGGTAACATAGATGGAATCTTTCTTCCAAGAATTTATAGGCATCCGTTAGTCTCATGAGGCCATGGATTTGTGCCTTGGAAGGTTTCCAGGGCACAGGCCTGGGCAAGGTTGTATGGAAGACCAGCAGTTGCCCATGCTACAAGTCTCCCCTCTCCATGCCACCGATGTTGTCCAAGGGAAGGGCATTAGGACCCATACAGCTTGGCACCAGTGTCGTCGCAGAGCAATGTGTGGTTAATTGCCTTGCTCAAGGACATAACACGCTGCCTCAGCCAAGGCTCAAACTAGCGACCTTCAGATCACTAGACGAACACCTTAACCACTTGGCCATGCGCCAACACAGGATAGATATATCGAATACTAGGGGGCATAGATTTAATGTCAGAAGGGGTAACATGCCAGATAAGTTTCTTTTTACATGGAGAGTGGTAGATGCCTGGATGGGGTTGACAGAGAAGGGTGTGGAAACAGATACAATAATAGGGTTTAAGAAGCTTTCAGGTAGACAGATAAATCAAAATCTCTGAAAATCTATCCTAGACCCAACGTATTGATGCAATTATGGCGAAGGCACACCAGTGGCTATACTTCATTAGGAGTTTGAGGAGATTCAGTATGTTACCAAATACGCTGGCAAATATCTACAGATGTCCATGGAGAGCATTCTGAGTGGTTGCATCCTCACCTGGTATGGAGGGACCACAACACAGGATCGGAAAAAGCTGCATAGAGTTGTAAACAGCCAGCTCCATCATGGGCACTAGCCTCCCCAGCATCAAAGGCATTGATTGGAGTACTGTACAGATGCAACAGAAGTCTTCCCATGCAGGACCAGCGAAGAGTTTTAAAAAGCAGGAAGCTTTTTGACAGGAGTCATTGATTGGAGTACTGCGCAGACGCAAGAGGAGCATTCCTCCACAGGTCCGGCAAAGGGCTTTAAAAAAAAAAAGCCCGGTCTCTATAAAAGAGAGGTATCGCCAAGTGGAGCGGTCATTGTGGGGGCAGTCATCGTCGGAGTAATCTAAGTCAGAGTAGTAAGGCTTTGGCTCAACAGGGCTTCGGTGAGAATAGGCAGAGGCAAGGTAAATAGGTAAGTTCATTCTTTATTTCTTATTTCTTTTTTCTTGAGAATATAGAGGGTGTGGCTACAGAGCCAGTGTTTCTGTTTTGGATGTCAGATGTGTGATTTCCAGGAGCCTTCCAGCTTCCCTGATGGCCATATCGGCACCAAGTGCATTGGGGTGCAGCCCCTTAGAGACTGTGTTAGGGAACATGATCTCTAACATGTTCGATGACCTTCAGCTTGTTAGGGAAACTGAAGCGGTGATAGACAGGAGCAACAGGGAGGTGGTCACCCCAAGGCTACAGGAGACAGATTAATGGGTGACTGTCAGAAGAGGGAGGGGAGGGCATCAGATAGTAGAGAACACCCCTTGGCTGTCCCCCTCAACATTAAGTGCTCCATTTTGAGTACTGTTGGGGGGGGGGCGTTGGGAATGACCTGCCAGCAGTAATAGGGATCACTACAGTCAGGGGGACAGGTACGTGATTCTGTGGACAGGAAAAGGAAACATGGATGGTAGTTTGCCTCCCAGATGCCAGGGTCCACAATGGTTCTGAACGTGTCCACAATATCTTGAAGAAGGAGGGTGATCAGCCAGAAGTCGTGGTACATATTGGTACCAATGACATAGGTAGGAAAAGGGTGGAGGTTCAGAAAAAAGAATACAGGGAGTTAGGAAGAAAGCTGAGAAGGACCTCAAGAGTACTAATCTTGGGATTGCTGCCTGTGCCATGAGACAGTGATGATAGGGATAGAATGAGGTGGTTGGACCTTGGGGCAAGGGTTCAGATTTCTGGATAATTAGGACCTCTTATGGGGCAGGTAGGACTTGTACAAAAGGGACAGATTGCACCTGAATCTGAGAGGGACTCATATTCTTGCGGGCAGGTTTACTAGAGCTGTTGGGAGTGGTTTAAAGTAATATGGCAGGGGGATGGGAACCAAGGTGATAGAACTGACGATGAGCCAGCAGGTTTACAAGTAGATGATGGGTGTAACATGAATGTAAGGAAGGACAAGCCAGTGATTGGGTACAAATGCAGACAGAGCAAAGAGTTAAGCAAAGAGCAAAGAGTTTGCCAATGAGGCAAAATTCAAAAGGGAAAAAATTGCAGGACTGAAAGTGTTGTATTTAAATGTGTGTAGCATTCAGAATAAGGTGGACAAAGTCGTGGCACATTTAGAGATTGTTTGGTATGACGTTGTGGTGATCATTGAGGCATAGCTGAGAGATGTTAGTCGAGAGCCTAACGTCAAAGGATATACTTTGTATTGAAAGGACAGGCAGGAGGGCATAGGTGATGGTGTGGCTCTGTTGGTAAGAGATGGAATTATATCTTTAGAAAGAGGTGACATCTGGTTAGAGAATGTTGAATCTTTGTGGGTAGAGTTAAGAAACTGCAAGGGTAAATAAACCACTAGGGGAATCATGTATGGGCCTCCAAATCGTAGCCAAGATGTGGGGTTGAGATTGCAAAGGGAGCTGGAAAAGGCATGTAATAAAGGTAATGACACAATTGTAATGGGGGGACTTGAAAATGCAAGGTGATTGGGAAAATCGGGTTGCTGTCAGATTGCAAGAGAGGGTATTTGTTGAATGCCTATGAGATTGCTTTTCAAAGCAGCTTGTGTGCTTGGGCCTACTCAGGGAAAGGTTAACTTAGACTGGGTGATGTGCAATAATCCATATCTTATTAGGGAGCTTAATGTAAAGGAACCCTTAGGAGGCAGTGATCATAATATGATTGAATTCATACTGCAATTTGAGAGGGAGAAGCATAAGTCACATGTATCAGTATTGCAATGGAATAAAGGGAATTACAGAGGAATGAAAGAGGAGCTTGTCCAGGTGGATTGGAGGGGAATACTGGCAGGGACGATGGCACAGCCGAGATGGCTGAAGTTTCTGAGAATAGTTCACAAGATGTAGGATAGATATGTCCCACAGAGGAAGAAGTTCTCAAATGGCAGGGGTAGGCAACTGTGGCTGACAAGGGATATTAAGGACTGTAAAAAAGCCAAGGAAAGGGCATATAAGGTAGCAAAAGTGAGTGGGAAGTTGGATGATTGGGAAGCTCTTAAAATCCAACAAAAGGCAACTAAAAAAATCTGTAAGAAGGGAAGAGATGAAATATGAGGGCAAACCAGCCAATAATATAAAGCAGGATATCAGAAGTTTTATCAGTTATATGAAGAGTAGCAGTGTGCCGGAGGTTTGTGAGTGTCAGGGAGCAGGAGTGAATGCTATTGTTCTTACAAAAGACAATATGCTAGGCAAAATCAAAGATCTTAAGGTGGATAAATCACCTGGATCAGGTGGACTACATCCCAGTGTCCTGAGAAAGATTGCTGAAGAGATAATGAATAGTTGGTCATGATCTTTCAAGAATCACTTGATTCTGGCATGGACTCGGAGGACTGGAAGATTGCAAATGTCATTCCACTTTTTAAGGAAACAGGAAGGCAAAAGAAAGAAAATTATAGGCCAGTTAGCCTAACCTCTATGGTTGGGAAAGACACACTCAATATTTTAAGAATAACTTCTTCCCCTCTGCCATCAGATTTATGAATGGTCTGTGAACTTATGGTGGGTGGCAGGGTGGAGATACAGTATGTCTCTACCAAAGGAGAGGTAAGTTGTTCTGCTGGCCTGCAGATCATCCTTGGGCAAGATGTAGCACCTGCTTAGCCCACTGATATGGATCATGTGAAACCCTGGGAGCAGGTGGTGGATGGTCGGGTGAGCAGCCGGTGCATATCACAAGTCCTGGTTATGTGACCACTGACACCAGGAAGACAACCTTGGAGGAGTATTGATAATGGCTGGAGTCAGCTGTCTTGTAAGGATACTGCTCAGAAGAAGGCGATGGCAAATCGCTTCTGCAGAAAAATTTTCCAAGAACAATCGTGGTCCTGGAAAGACCATGTCATACGACATGGCACATAATGAACGAACAAATGAACCTATGAACACTACCTCACTATTGTGCGCACTATTTGTCTTTATCTATATTCTTACTGTATTTTATAGTAATCCTTATGTATTGCACTGTACTGCTACCACAAAGCAACATACTTCACGACATATGTCAGTGGTAATAAATCTGATTCTGTGTCTAAATATGCAGGGGATGGACAGATATGCATTTGTACAAGCAGATGAATTTAATTTAATTTTAATTTGTCACATTCAGTACAGACACTGTGGGCCGAAGAGCTTTTTCTTGCGCTATAATGTTCTATGTTCTGATACAGTAGGATAATCAAGGAGCCACACACAAGATGCTGGAGGAACTCAGGACTGATGAAGGGTCTCGGCCTGAAACGTCACTTGTTTATTCCCCTCCACAGACGCTGCTGGGCCTGCTGAGCTCCTCCAGCATTTTGTACGTGTTGGGATGTTATGCTGCAGCTGTACAAGATATTGGTGTGGTATATCAGAATATTATGTTCTGTTTTGGTCTCCCTGCTAGAGGATCGATGCTTTAAGCTGGAAAGCATTCAGCATTGGAATACTACAGAACACCACTTGCACCACCATGGATGTGTCTCTGGTTTTTTTTTGCATTAATATCATACTTTGCCTAGTCTTTCATTTCACTGTTTTGTATAACTTACAGGATTAACAATACAGAATTAGAATCAGGTTTATTATCAGCGGCATGTGACGTGAAACTTATTAACTTAGCAGCAGCAGTTCAATGCAATACATGATAATATTGAAAAAAAAGTAGATGAATTATAGTAAGTATATATATGTATATTAAATAGATTAAAAATAGTGCAAAACAGAAATAATATATACTTAAAAAAAAGTGAGTTGGGTTCAATGTCCATTGAGGAATCGGATGGCAGAGGGGAAGAAGCTGTTCCTGAATCACTGAGTGTGTGGCCCCTTCTGTACCTTCTTTCTTATATAATATATAGTACATATACATGATATAAACATGCCGTGAAAGAAAGACTTCATAGACCGATGGGATAGTTCTCCTGTAGAGCAGACTCGATGGGCCAAATGGCCTAATTCTGCTCCTATGACTTATGGTCGTATGTCTAGCTCATGTTTTGTGTGTTGTCTGAATCTACATGCCTGTGATTTGGCTGCAAGCTAGTTTTTCAATGCACTTTGCCTCACTTGTGTGTGTGACAACAAAATGATTGAGCCATAGAACACTACAGCACAGAATTAGGCCATCTGGCCCATCTAGTCCATCCAGAACTGTCATACTGCTTAGTCCCATCAACCAGCAACACCACCATAGGCCCCCATTCCCTTCCTATCCATGTTGCAATAAAACCTGGATCCACCACTTCCGTTGGCAGCTCCTTCCACACTCTCACCACCCTCCGAGTGAACAAGTGCCCCCTCATGCTTCCCTTAAATGGAAACACGAGATTCTGCAGATGCTGGAAATCCAGAGCAACTCACACAAGATGCTGGAGGAACTCAGCGTGTCAGGCAGCATCTGTAAGGGGAATAAACAGTCGACGTTTCGGGCGGAGACCTTTCATCCGGACTGAAAAGGAAGGGGGAAGAAACCCTTAAATATTTCACCTTTTCGCCCTTAATCTTTGTATTAACTCGGGTTCGAGTTTCATTCAACCTCAGTGGGGAACAGCCTGCTTGCATTTACCCTAATACTTGAGGTACTAAAACGCCACTGATGTTAGGTCAGAGCTTGTTTCCCCAGATAGCAAGCGACCGGCGGCTGCAGCAGTCGGAAACCTGAGGCTCAGGGCGCCTGTACTCATCAGCGGCCAGTATCCCTCCCGCTCCCGCCTCTGTCTCTGATCGGCATTGCAAAGGACTCTCGCTTCAAGCGCAGAACTCTTAACTCCCTCTGACGTGGATTTAGACCATTTTGCCGAGGGACTGTGCCGCAGAATGGATGACTGCGGACAGAGTTTTATTTTAGCTCGCTGCCTCTGTCCCTGCCCGGGTCGATGGGAGGCGGCTGCTAACCAGAATCTTCGTCAACGCCGCACAGCGCCCGGTGAACTGTCTGTCGCACTCTGCAATGTGCAGTCATGCGCTAGGAGACATATATAAAAAAATCGCGGCAGTTTTTTAGATTAACTCTGGGAGTTGCTGTCTCCCTTCTATTAACCAGGACAATGCCCAGTGTCTCCAGGGATTACCGGCTACAGAGGCGCCAAGGGTGAACGTTTCATCGGGTTTCCAATGGAATGGCGCCTGCGTTATTCTCCTAACTTGGCTGCCATTTATAATCACTACTGTGAACACAAGCTGCTGTTCTTGTTTACTCCGAAGGTGTAGGAGTGAAATAGACACTTCAAGGTAGAAATTAGTGTCAGCGTTTATATAACTCACGCTTAATACCCTTGAATTAAATTATCTTCCCATGGTACAGGAGGCACACTGTTAAGACAGCGGAGGCAGCAATCTGAAGGGTAAGCTTCCCCACAACAACAGCACAAGAACAGAGAATGACAGTAAAATGCATATATACCTCTGGGTTGTTGGGTGTCGGACCATTTTAGGTGTCTGTGTTGACGATGATCTTGTCATCCATAGATGGTAATAATAACAACAATTTTGGCTAATGATCATAAACACAAATGATGTAGGGTCTGGGCCGGAAACATCAACTCTTTATTCTCCTCCATAGATGCCGCCTGACCTGCCGAGTTCCTCCAGCAATTTGTATGTGTTACTTTGGATCATGATCAGTAACTGATAGAATTATTTTTTTAATTGTAGGCAACAAGCTCCATTCCTCAAAGGTCTAATGGCATGGAATAGGCTGCCAGGGAAGGTGGTAAAAGCAGATTCATTATGGATATTTAAGAGACTCTTAGCTAGGTCCATAGATGACGGGAAAATGAAGAGCTATGTAGGGAGGAGGGGTTAGATTGATCAAACAAAAGTCCAGTGAGCGGCAGTTCTGTGGGCTGTTAATAAGAGAGTGTTGGCGCATGGCCAAGTAGTTAAGGCGTTCGTCTAGTGATTCACAGGCCGCTAGTTCGAGCCTTGGCTGAGGCAGTGTGGGTGTCCTTGAGCAAAGCACTTTAACACACATTGCTCTGCGATGACACTGGTGCCAAGCTGTTTGGGTCCTAATGCCCTTCCCTTGGACAACATCGGTGGTGTGGAGAGGGGAGACTTGCAGGATGGGCAACTGCTGGTCTTCCATACAACCTTGCCCAGGCCTGCGCCCTGGAAACCTTCCAAGGTGCAAATCCATGGTCTCATGAGACTAACAGATGCCTATAATAATGAGAGAGGACAGAGGAGAATGGCCAGACTGGTTCAAGCAGACGGGAAGGCGACAGGAACTCAAATAACCACACATTACCACATTTGGCGGGCAGAAGAGCTTCTCTGAATGCACAACATGTCAAACCTTGAATCGGATGGGCTACAGCAGCAGAAGACAATGAACAAACTCTCAGTGGCCACTTTATTAGGTACAGGAGGTACAGTACGTAATAAAGTGGTTTCTAAGTGTAGAGCATAGAACAACACAGTACAGGTCATTTGGCCCACAATATTGTGCTGACCTTTTAACCTACCAGATCTGTGATCAATCTAGCCCCTCCCTCCCACGTAGCCCTCCATTTTTCTGTCATCCATGTGCCAGAAGAGATTTAGTTTAATTAGACATTGTGCTCGGCCTAGATATTCTGGCCAAAGGGCCTACTTCTGTACTGTATGTTTTATGTTATGTGTTCTGTAGTCTCACGGGCTCCACAGCATACAAGGAGGAACAGCAAGTGCTGGAATTAGTTCAGTAGGGAAGTACTTTCTCCCCAAGACTTTGTGGGTTTCCTCTGGGTGCTCCAATTTCCTTCCACATTTCACAGAGGTATGGGTTAGGGTTAGTAAGTTGTGGGCTTGCTATGTTGCTACCGGAAGCACGGCGACACTTGCGGGCACCCCTGGGCACATACTCGAACTGTGTTGGTCATTGAAGCAAATGACACATTCACTGCATGTTTCGATGTACGTGTGACAAATAAAGCTGATTTATTACCATTGGGCTCTTGAACCAGAGGGGGTAACTTCACTCGCCCCATCATTGAAATATTTGCACAAACAATGGACTCACTTTCAAAGACCCTTCATCTCATGTTCTTGATATTTATTGTTTATTTATTTATTATTATTTCTTTCTTTCTGTATTAGCACAGTTTGTTGTCTTTCGAACACCCATGTTAGAGCGGTCTTTCATTGATTCTATTATAGTTATTATTCTGCTATGCCCAAAAGAAAATGAATCTCAGGATTGTATTTGATGACATACATGTACTTTGAACTTTGAACTGTTTAATTTTTGAAAAGTTAATCTTTACTACAGTTTGGAAATAGGCCTTTCTGCCCAGCTATTTCATCCTGACCAAGATACCTAACTAAGCTGGTCCTATTTCCCTACGTTTGTCCTATATTTCTCTGAGCTTTTCCTGTCCATGTCTGTCCATATAACTCTTAAATGACTAAGACAAGGGGGTATAATTTTAAGATGACTGGAGGAAGTATGGGGGGGAGATGTCAGAGGTGGGTGTTTTATACAGACAGTGGTAGGTGGATGGAATGTCCTGCCAGAGGTGGTGATAGAGGCAGATATTTTAGAGACACTTAAGAAACTATTAGGTGGGTGCATGGATGAAATAAAAATGGAGAGTTATGGGGGAGGGAAGGGGTGGATGGATCTTAGATTAGGCTAAAAAAATCAGCATAACATTCCATGAAGATTCCTTTTAAATCTTTCCCCTCACCTTCAACCAGAGAAGAGCCTTGGTTTCTCTCTAACTCAGTGAGAAGATCATCGGGGTCTCTCTTCCCACCATTACAGACATTTACACCACACGCTGCATCCGTAAAGCAAACAGCATTATGAAGGACCCCACGCACCCCTCATACAAACTCTTCTCCCTCCTGCCATCTGGCAAAAGGCACCAAAGCATTCGGGCTCTCATGACCAGACTATGTAACAGTTTCTTCCCCCAAGTCATCAGACTCCTCAATACCCAGAACCTGGACTGACACCAACCTACTGCCCTCTACTGTGCCTATTGTTTATTATTTATTGTAATGTCTGCACTGTTTTGTGCACTTTATGCAGTCCTGGGTAGGTCTGTAGTCTAGTGTAGTTTTTGTGTTGTTTTACGTAGTTCAGTGTAGTTTTTGTATTGTTTCATGTAGCACCATAGTCCTGAAAAACATTGTCTAATTTTTACTCTGTACTGTACCAGCAGTTATGGTCAAAATGACAATAAAAAGTGACTTGACTTGATTTGACTTGAATGTCTCCCACACCCTCTCCAGCACCATTACTTCCTTGTGGGAGGAGGACTTCTCCCAAAGCAGTCACAACATTCTAATGACAAGCAACCTTCTCCTTCATTCCCTTCCCTCCTCATCCTCCGATCCTCTCCTTACCCTAACACCCTCCATTTCATTCTTGCTCCCCCTTCCCTCTCCCCAGCTGCTCTGTCAGGAACTAACATGTGGGAAGCTCAGAATTCCTTTGTCTACCACCTACCAATATTTGTCAACTCTGCTTTGTGCCATTGGCAGGAGAGGGATCCCCGTGGATCAGGTGAAGAACACTGAGCGAGAACAAGCCAAGAGGATTGTCTACGCACTGGTTTACGGGGCAGGTAACGTTCACAAACGCATGTAGGGAATAAAGAGGAAAGAAATAATAACAGATCATGAAACATAGAACAGTACAGGAACAGGCCCTTTGGCCCATCATGTCTGTGCCAACCATGATGCCAAATTAAACTAATCCTATCTGCGGGCACACATCCAGTTCATGTGCCTGTCTAAATGTCTCCTAGAATTTCCATCACCTTCCCTGGAAACATGTTCCAAACTTCTATTCATCATTATGTGCCAGATTGTATAGACGTGAGCTATCATAGTTTCATGACCATGAGTGTTCTTGACAAATTTTTCTGCAGAAGTTGTTTCCCATTGCCGTCTTCTGGGCAGTGTCTTTACAAGACAGGTGACCCCAGCCATTATCAATACTCTTCAGAGATTGTCTACTGGGCGTCAGTGGTCACTAACTAGGATTTGTGATATATGCTAGCTGCTCACCTGCTCCCATGGCATCACGTGATCCTGATTGAGGGGGGGCTAAGCAGGTGTTACACTTTGCCCAAGGGTGACCTGCAGGCTAGCAGAGGGAAGGAGTGCCTTACATCTCCTTTGGTAGAAACATAACTCCACTCTGCCACCCAAAGCATCTACAAAACTCTGTAAAAAACTTGCCTTGAAAATCCCCTTTATTTATTTACTCATTAGTCTTTTAACAACAGGGTAGAATAAAGAATCGGGGGGGGGTTGGCTCGGTTGGTAAAAAAAAAATCAAATCCTTAGAAATAAGGTCAGAAGATATAAAATCTTTGTGAGTAGAGTTAAGAAACTACAAGGGTAAAAATACCCTGATAAGAGTTATATATGGATCCCCAAACAATAGTCAGGATGTGGGATATAAATTTCAATGGGAAATAGAAAGGACATGTGATAAGGGCAATGCTATTATAGTCATGAGGGATTACAAATGCAGGAAGATTGGGAAAATCAGGATGGTGCTGGATCCCAAGAGAGTGAATTTCTAAAATGCCATGTACGTAATGGCCTTTTAGAGCAGCTTGTGATTGAGCCTACTAGGGGATAGGCAATTCTTGATTGGTGTTGTGTAATGAACCAGATTTGACTAGGGAGCTTAAGGTAAAGGAATCCTTAGGAGATAGTGATCATAATATGATAAAATTCACCCTGCAGTTTGAGAGGGAGAAGATAAAGTCAGATTTATCAGTATTACAGTGGAGTAAAGGGAATTACAGAGGCATGAGACAGGATCTGGCCAAAGTTGATTGGAAGGGGACGCTAGCAGAGATGATGGCAGAACAGCAATGTCTGGAGTTTCTGGTGCAATTCTGAAGGTGCAGAATAGATGCTGTACATCCCAAAGACGAAGAAGTATTTTAAAAGGAGGATGAGGCAACTGTGGCTGACAAGAAAGTCAAAAGTTAAAAGCAAAAGAGAGGGCATATATTATAGCAAAAATTAATGGAATGTTCGAGGATTGGGAAGCATTTAAAAACCAATAGAAGGCAATTAAAATACCATAAGGAGAGAAAAGATGAAATATGAAGGTAAGCTAGCCAAAACTTTCAAAGACGATACCAGAAGTTTTTTTCCAGATATGTAAAGAGCAAAAGAAAGACGAGAGTGGATATTGAACTGCTGGAAAATGACACTGGAGAGGTAGTAATGGCGGATAAATAAATGGTGGATCAACTTCAGTGGTTTGAACGGGGCACGACTGCGCAAGCGCATGGAGGTCGGCCAGTGAGAACAGCGGGAAGAGTTTAAAAGTGAACAGGGATGAAAAGATGATGGTTATTTCTTCAGTGGTTTGAATGGGGCATGTGCGTGGAGGTCGGCCAGTGAGAACAGCAGGGAGAGTTTAAAAGGAAGACAGATTTACAGAGCGGGCATAAGAAGAGTGAGCAACGGAGTAGAGGGAGACAGAGTAGGGAGGCTTTGGCTCAACGGGGCTTCGGCGACAAAGGGTCGAGGCCAGGTAGGTTATCTATTTAAAATAAAGACAGAAAGTATGTGTGTGAGGCTGGTTTTCTGTGCTTGGTGTCAGATGTGGGAGGTCCTGGAGACTCCTGGCCTTCCGGATGACCACATCTGCACCAGGTGCGTCGAGCTGCAGCTCATTAGAGACTGTGTTGGGGAAGTGGAGCTGCAGCTTGATGACCTTTGTCTGGTCAGGGAAAGTGAGGAGGTGATAGAGAGGAGTGATAGGCAAGTAGTCACCTCGGGACCACAGGAGACAGAGAAGTGGGTAACAGTCAGGAGAGGGAAGGGCAAGAAGCAGGTACTAGAGAGTACCCCTGTGGCTGTCCCCCTTAACAATAAGTATTCCTGCTTGAGTACTGTTGTGGGGGGGGTGGCCTACCTGGGGAAAGCAACAGTGGTTGCGCCTCTGGCACAGAGTCTGGCCCTGTGGCTCAGAAGGGTAGGGAAAGGAAGAGAATGGCAGCAGTGATAGGGGACTCTATAGTTAGGGGGTCAGATAAGCGATTCTGTGGATACAGGAAAGAAATGCGGATAGTAGTTTGCCTCCCAGGTGCCAGGGTCCGGGATGTTTCTGATTACGTCTACGAGATCTTGAAGTGGGAAGGAGAACAGCCAGAGGTCATGGTACATATTGGTACCAACAGCATAGGTAGGAAAGGGGAGGAGGTCCTGAAAATAGACTACAGGGAGTTAGGAAAGAAGTTGAGAAGCAGGACCTCAAAGGTAGTAATCTCGGGATTACTGCCTGTGCCACGTGACAGTGAGTGTAGGAATAGAATGAGGTGGAGAATAAATGCGTGGCTGAGGGATTGGAGCAGGGGGCAGGGATTCAGATTTCTGGATCATTGGGACCTCTTCTGGGGCAGGTGTGACCTGTACAAAAAGGACGGGTTGCACTTGAATCTGAGGGGGACCAATATCCTGGTGAGAAGGTTTGCTAAGGCTGTTGGGGAGAGTTTAAACTAGAACTGCTGGGGGGTGGGAACCGAACTGAAGTGACGGAGGAAAGGGAGGTTGGCTCACAAATAGAGAAAGCTTGGAGACGGTGCGAGAGGGAGGATAGTTAGGTGATAGAGAAGGGATGCGCTCAGTCCGATGGTTTGAGATGTGTCTATTTTAATGCGAGGAGTATCATGAATAAAGCGGATGAGCTTAGAGCGTGGATCAGCACTTGGAGCTATGATGTTGAGGCCATTACAGAGACTTGGATGGTGCAGGGGCAGGAATGGTTACTTCGAGTGCCAGGCTTTAGGTGTTTCAGAAAGGACAGGGAGGGAGGCAAAAGAGGTAGGGGCATGGCACTGTTGATCAGAGATAGTGTCACGGCTGCAGAAAAGGAGGAAGTCTTGGAAGGGTTGTCTACGGAGTCTCTGTGGGTGGAATTTAGGAATAGGAAGGGGTCAATAACTCTACTGGGTGTTTTTTATAGACCACTCAATAATAACAGGGACTTTGAGGAGCAGATAGGGAGACAAATTCTGGAAAGGAGTAATAATAACAGGGTTGTTGTGGTGGGAGATTTTAATTTCCCAAATATTGATTGCCATCTCCCTACAGTGAGGGGTTTAGATGGGGTGGAGTAGGTTAGGTGTGCTTAGGAAGGTTTCTTGACACAATACGTAGATAAGCCTACAAGAAGAGAGGCTGTACTTAGTCTGGTACAGTACTGGGAAATGAACCTGGTCAGGTGTCAGGTCTCTCAGTGGGAGAGCATTTTGGAGACAGTGATCACAATTCCATCTCCTTTACCATGGCGTTGGAGAGGGAGAAGAACAGACAAGTTTGGGAAATGTTTAATTAGAGTAAGTGGAAATATAAGGCTATCAGGCAGGAACTTGGAAACAAAAATTGGAAAGAGATGTTCTCAGGGAAGCGTATGGAAGAAATGTGGCAAATATTCAGGGGATATTTGCGTGGGGTTCTGAGTAGGTACGTTCCAATGAGACATGGAAAAGATGGTAGGGTACAAAATCCATGGTGTACAAAGGCTGTTGTAAATCTAGTCTAGAAGAAAAGAAGAGCTTATAAAAGGTTCAAAAAACCAAGTAATAATAGAGATCTAGAAGATTATAAGGCTAGCAGGAAGGAGCTTAAGAATGAAATTAGGAGAGCTGGAAGAGGCCATGAGAAGGCCTTGATGGACAGGATTAAGGAAAACCCCAAGGCATTCTACAAGTATGTGAAGAGCAAGAGAATAAGATGTGAGAGAATAGGACCGATCAGTGTGACACTGGAAAAGTCTGTATGGAACCGTAGGAAATAGGGGAGGTACTTAATGAATACTTTACTTTAGTATTCACTACGGAAAAGGATCTTGGTAATTGTAGTGATGACTTGCAGCAGACTGAAAAGCTTGAGCATGTAGATATTAAGAAAGAGGATGTGCTGGAGCTTTTGGAAAGCATCAAGTTGGATAAAAATTACAAAGAGTAGGGGTTCCAGAACAGATCCCTAAGACACACCACTGGTCACCGACCTCCATGCAGAATATGACCCATCTACATCCACTCTTTGCTTTCTGTGGGCAAGTCAGTTCTGGATCCACAAAGCAATGTCCCCTTGGATCCCATGCCTCCTTGGATCGGGATCGGGACCAGACAGGATGTATCCCAGGCTACTGTGGGAAGTGAGGGAGAAGATTGCTGAGCCTCTGGCAATGATCTTTGCATCATCAATGGAGACGGGAGAGGTTTTGGAGGATTGGAGGGTTGTAGATGTTTTTCCCTTATTCAAGAAAGGGAGTAGGGTTAGCCCAGGAAATTATAGACCAGTGAGTCTTACTTCAGTGGTTGGTAAGTTGATGGGGAAGATCCTGAGAGGCAGGGTTTATGAACATTTGGAGAGGCATAATATGATTATGATTTATTTATGATTATGAAGACACGTAGTCCTCTTTTATTGTCATTTAGTAATGCATGCATTAAGAAATGATACATTATTTCCTCCGGTGTGATATCACAAAACACAGGACAAACCAAGACTGAAAAAACTGACAAAACCACATAATTATAACATATAGTTACAAACACTGTAACAATACCATGACCTGATGAAGAAGTCCTTCAGCACAGTAAAGTTCAAAGTTTCTCGAATGTCCCACATCTCGCGCAGACGGGAGAAGGAAGAAAAACTCTCCCTGCCATGCCGACCACAATCCGACTCTGAGTCATCCGAAAACTTCGAGATCCGATCAGCTCTCCGACACCGAGTACTGAGCGCCATCTCTGTCTGAACGATTCGACCTCCTTCTCGGTCGCCAAAAGCAGGCAAGGCCGGGGATTTTGAGGCCTACCCCCCGAAAGATTCCCGACCACGCAGTAACGACAGCAGCGAACGGGCGTTTCAGAAATTTCTCCAGATGTTCCTCTGTGCTTTCATGTCTATTCTCCATCAAATCAGAATTGTCCACGGCCCGTATTTAACAGATATGATATCATTTTTCACCGGAGGGCTGATCACACGCAGGCGCGCCACCATCTTCTCCTCCCGCATGGCTTTGTCAAAGGCAGTTTGTGCCTTTGTGACTATACACATTGATGAAGGTAGAGCCGTAGATGTAGTGTATATGGATTTCAACAAGGCATTTGATAAGGTACCCCATGCAAGGCTTATTGAGAAAGTAAGAAGGCATGGGATCCAAGGGGACATTGCTTTGTGGATCCAGAATGGGCTTGCCCACAGAAGGCAAAGAGTGGTTGTAGACGGGTCATATTCTGCATGGAGGTCGGTGATCAGTGGTGTGCCTCAGGGATCTGTTCTAGAACCCCTACTCTTTGTGACTTTTATAAATGACCTGGAAGAGGAAGTGGATGGATGGGTTAGTAAATTTGCTGATGACACAAAGGTTGGGGGTGTTGTGGATAGTGTGGAGGGCTGTCAGAGGTTACAATGGGACATTGATAGGATGCAGAACCGGGCTGAGAAGTGGCAGATGGAGTTCAACCCAGATAAGTGTGAGGTGGTTCATCTCGGTAGGTCAAATATGATGGCAGAATATGGCATTAATGGTAAGACTCTTGGCAGTGTGGAGGATCAGAAGGATCTTGGGGTCCGAGTCCATAGGACACTCAAAGCTGCTATGCAGGTTGACTCTGTGGTATACGGTGCATTGGTCTTCACCAATCGTGAGATTGAGTTTAAGAGCCGAGAGATAATGTTGCAGCTATATATGACCCTGGTCAGAACCCACTTGGAGTACTGTGCTCAATTCTGGTCGCCTCACTACAGGAAGGACGTGGAAACCATAGAAAGAGTGCAGAGGAGATTTGCAAGGATGTTGCCTGGATTGGGGAGCATGCCTTATGAGAATAGGTTGAGTGAACTTGGCCTTTTCTCCTTGGAGCAACGGAGGATGAGAGGTGACCTGATAGAGGTGTACAAGATAATGAGAAGCATTGATCGTGTGGATAGTCAGAGGCTTTTCCCCAGGGCTGAAATGGCTAGCACGAGAGGGCATAGTTTTAAGGGGCTTGGAAATAGGTACAGAGGAGATGCCAGGGGTAAGTTTTTTATGCAGAGAGTGGTGAATGCGTGGAATGGGCTGCCGGCAGTGGTGGTGGAGGCGGAAATGATAGGGTCTTTTAAGAGACCCCTGGATGGCTACATGGAGCTTAGAAAAATTGAGGGCTATGGATAAAGCCTAGGTAGTTCTAAGGTAGGGACATGTTTGGCACAGCTTTGTGGGCCAAAGGGCCTGTACTATGCTGTAGGTTTTCTATGTTTCTATGTTTCTAACTTAATATGTATTTTGCATCAATCTTCACTGTGGAAGACACTAGCAATACACCAGAAATTCGAGAGCATCAGTGGGCAAAAGTGAGCGTAGTTGCTATTACTGGGAAGTATGAAGATAGGTAAGTCACCTGGCTAGATAGACTACACCACAGGGTTCTTAAAGAGGTAGCGGAAGAGATTGTGGAGCCATTAGTAATGATCTTTCAAGAATCATTAGATTCTGGAATGGTTCTGGAGGATTAGAAAATTGCAAACGTCATTCCACTCTTTGAGAGGGGAGCGAGGCAGAAGAAAGTAAATTATAAGTCAGTTAGCCTGACTTCAGTGGTTGGGAAGATGTTGGAGTGCATTAATATGGATGAAGTTTCATGGAATTTGGAGGTGCGCGATAAAGTAGGCCAAAGTCAGCATGGTTTCCTTAAGGTAAGATCTTGCCAGACAAATTTGTTAGAATCCTTTGAGAAAAAAACAGACAGGATAGACAAAGGAGAGTCATTGGATGTTGTTTACTTAGGTTTTCAGAAGACCTTTGACAATGTGCCGCATATGAGGCTGCTTAACAAGGTAAGAGTCCATGGTATTACAGGAAAGATACTAGCATGGATAGAAGATTGGCTGATTGACAGAGGGCAAAGAGTCGGAGTAAAAGAGGCCTATTCTGGTTGGCTGCTGGTGACAATGGTGTTCTGCAGGGGTCAATATTCAGACCGCTTCTTTTCATGTTATATGTCAATGATTCAGATGATGGAATTGATGGCTTTGTGGACTAGACAGAGTGGATGTGGAGAGGATGTTTTCTAGTGTGGATGTGCCTAAGGCCAGAGAATACAGCCTCAGAATAGAGGGACGTCTACTTAGAATAGGGATGAGGAAGAATTTCTTTAACCAAGAGGGTGGTGAATCAATGAAATTCATTGCCACAGACAGCTGTGGAGGCGATGTCATTCGTTGGCCATGTCATTGATAGCCTCTTGATTAGTCAGTGTCAAAGGTTATGGGGAAAAGGCTGGCGAATTGGGTTGAGGGAGATAATAAATCAGCCATGATAGAATGGCAGAGCAGACACTATGAGCCAACTGGCCTAATTTGCTCCTCTGTCTTATGGTCTTCTGGATTTATGTCTTAGGTGTGGGGTCTAATAAGGAATGGGCAGGTGTTCTGTGATCCACTGTGGCAGTATGGGATTTTCAATGTAGAACAGTTTTGGATTTTAAGATAAGAGCTATCTAAGTAAAATGTCCTTTAAGCTTCCAGGTTATCATGACCAGTTTTTTACTGTAGGGTCTATGTAAGTCAAAGTTGAGTTTATTATCGTATGCTTTATCTTGCATCCTGTTATTGCTTTCTCTTGTACTACATCAATGAACAATTGTAACTGAATGATCTGTTTGGATGGCATGCTGGACAATGCTTTTCACTTTACATCAATACATGGGACAATAGAATCATAGACCCCCTCGACCCAACTACTTTTTACAAACGTTTACAAACGTTGGGCAATAAACATCAGCCAGGCAGAGAATGAAAATTTGATTAAGTTAGATAATGACAATTCACTCGACCCAACGTGCTTTTTGTACATTGTTTTTATGAGTCCACATCTTCCTGTGTGCATCTCAATATGTTTATGTATAATGCAGATGTTCACCTTTCTGTGTGTCTAATGTTTCTGTGTATGCATATGTACAATATCCATGTTTGTGTGTACGCAAGTGTGCATAGGTGTGCGTGGATGTGTGTGCGTGTGCATGCAAGGATGCATAAATATGCGTGTGACAGAATCAGAATCACGTTTATTATCACAAGCGAGAGAAAATCTGCAGATGCTGGAAATCCAAGCGAGCCACAAAATGCTGGAGAGATTCAGCAGGCCAGGCTGCATCTATGGAAAAGAGTAAACAGTCCCGATGAAGGGTCTCGGCCTGAAACGTCAACTGTTCTCTTTTCCATAGATGCTGCCTGGCTTGCTGAGTTTCTGCAGCATTTTGTGGGTGTTGCTCACGTTTATTATCACTGACCTGTGTCGAAACATTTGTTGTTTTGTGACAGCAGTACAGTGCAATATATCAAAAAATTACTATATTTTGCAGGAAGAAATATATAAGAACATAGGATGATAAGATATAGGAACAGAATTAGGCCATTTGGCCCATCAAGTCTGCTCTGTCATTTCATCATGGCTGATACAATTTTCCTCTCACTCCAAATCTCCTTCCTTCTCCCCATATCCCTTCATGCCCTGACCAATCAAGAACCTATCAACCTCTGCCTTAAATATACGAAAAGACTTGGCCTCCACAGCAGCCTGTGGCAAAGAATTCCATAGATTCACCACTCTCTGGCTAAATAAATTCCTCCTCATCTCCTTTCTGAAAAGACGTTCCTCTATTCTGATGCTGTATCCTCTGGTCTTAGACTCTCCCACCATAGGAAGCATCCTCTCCACATCCACTCTATCAAGGCCTTTCACCACACGGTTTCAAAGAGGTCATAGAAACATAGAAAATAGGTGCAGGAGTAGGCCATTCAGCCCTTCGAGCCTGCACCACCATTCAGTACGATCATGGATGATCACCCCTCATTCTTCTGAATTCTAGTGAATACAGGCTCAGAGCCATCAAACACTCTGCATATGACAAGCCATTCAATCCTGGAATCATTTCGTGAACCTCCTTTGAGCCCTCTCCAGTTTCAGCATATCCTTTCTAAGATAAAGGGCCCAAACCTGCTCACAATACTCCAAGTGAGGCCTCACTTGTGCTTTATAAAGTTTCTACATTACATCCTTGCTTTTATATTCCTGTCTTCTTGAAATGAATGCTAACATTGAATTTGTCTTCATCACCACAGACTCAATCTGCAAATTAATCTTTAGGGAATCCTGCACAAGGACTCCCAAGTCCCTTTGTGCCTCAATTATTTGTATTTTCTCTCTATTTAGAAAATAGTCAACACTTTCATTTCTTCTACAAAAGTGCATGACCATACACTTTCTGACACTGTATTCCATCTGCCATTTCTTTATCTATTCTCCTAATCAGTCTGAGTCCTTCTGTAGCCTCTCTACTCCTCATAACTACCTGCACCTTCACCTATCTTCCTATCACCTGCAAGCTTTGCAACAAAGCCATCATCAACTCCATCATCCAAATCATTGATATACAATGTAAAAAGAATCGGTCCCAACACAGACCCCTGTGGAACACCACTAGTCACCGGCAGGCATCTCCTTTTATTCTCACTCTTTGCCTCCTGCCAATCAGCCACTGCTTTATCCATGCTAAAATCTTTCCTGTAATACCATGCGTTCACAGCTTGTTAAGTAGCCTCATGCGTGGCACCTTGTCAAAGGCCTTCTGAAAATCCAAGTATACAACATCCACCAATTCTCCTTTGTTTATCCCGCTTGTTACTTCTTCAAAGAGTTCCAATAGATCTGTCAGGCAAGATTTTCCCTTGAGGAAACCATGCTGACTATGGCCTATTGTATCATGTGCCTCCACGTACCCTGAGACCTCATCTTTAATAATCGACTTCAACATCTTCCCAACTACTGAGGTCAGCATAACTGGCCTATAGTTTCCTTTCTGCTGCCTCTCTCCCTTCTTGAAGAGTGAAATATATGAATCTGTAGTGCAAAAAGACAGCAAAGTACTGAGGTAGTGTTCATGAGTTCATAGACCACAGAAATCTGATGGTGGAGGGGAAGAAGCTGTTCTTAAAATGTTGAGAGTGTGTCTTCCAACTCCTTACCTCCTCCACTTTTGGTCACCAAATTACAGGAAGGATATTAATAAGGTTGAAAGAGTGCAGAGAAGGTTTACAAGGATGTTGCTGGGACTTGAGAAACTCAGTTACAGAGAAAGGTTGAATAGGTTAGGACTTTATTCCCTGGGGCGTAGAAGAATGAGGGGAGATTTGATAGAGGTATATAAAATTATGATGGGTATAGATCGAGTGAATGCAAGCAGGCTTTTTCCACTGAGGCTAGGGGAGAAAAAAACCAGAGGACATGGGTTAAGGGTGAGGGGGGAAAAGTTTAAAGGGAACATTGGGGGGGCTTCTTCACACAGAGAGTGGTGGGAGTGTGGAATGAGCTGCCAGATGAAGTGGTAAATGCAGGCTCACTTTTAACATTTAAGAAAAACTTGGACAGGTACATGGATGAGAGCTGTATGGAGGGATATGGTTCGTGTGCAGGTCAGTGGGACAAGGCAGAAAAATGGTTCGGCAGAGGCATTACAGAGTGCTGTAATGTTCTATGGTTCTATGGTTCTTAATGGCAGTAATGACAAGAGGGCATGTCCTGGATGGTGAAGGTCGTTCATGATGGATGCTGCGTTCTTGAGGCATCATCTTTTGAAGATGTCCTCAATTGTGTGTGTGTGTGTGTGTGTGTGTGTGTGTGTGTGTGTGCGCGCTTGCATATATGTCCATCTATTTCTGTGCTCTGTATGTCCAGCTCTGTGTAGACTAGTAACCTAAAGTGAGGATGACAGGAGAGAAGGTTTGGAGTTCTGAAGGCACAGTTTTAGACAGTGTGCTCTTGCCTGTACAGCTGACTGCAAGTTAACTAAGAGCAGGAAGCATAAATTGCTGCAGGAAACATCACCACCAGTCAGGATAAATTGTGCTCAGAAGCTGAAATAGTCAGTAGACCATCCTACACAGCAGTGATGTGAGATGGATGAGCAGTAAGTCGCTAAAGGCAAGCCAGTCATTTGGAAAGGGCAGTCCACGTACACCAGGTTTTTTACCGAGTACCCATTAAACATGGCTGGGTGAGAGGGGAGGGAGTAGTTAGGGACAGGGATGGGTAAGGAGGTGGGGTGTGTGGTAAGGTGAGGCTGAGGAGGGTGTATGGTGAAGAAGAGTGACATATGTAATCTGGGAAAGAGTTCAGGCTTCCTCTGGATGTTACAAGTAACATTCTAAATCTGTCTTCTTGAAGTACAGGCGGATGTTGGGGAAAAGCCTTTAGTTCACCGAAAGTGGTTAAGGTGGTAAGGAAGGTGTATGGCATGCTTGCCTTCATTGGTAGGGGTATTGAGTGTAAGTGTGAGGAAGGTATCTGACAGCTTTATAAATTGGTAAACTTGTTTTTCATTGGTTTATTGTTGGTTTATTAAACACGCCTTGCATACGGTTCATATCGATCATTTCATTGCAACAGTGGGTTTTTTATTAGGTTTTTAAAATTTAGCGATACAGTGCGGAGTAGGCTCTAAAGCTCTGCGAACCATGCCACCCCAGCTACCCAACAACTCCAGTTAACACTAACCTAATCACAGGACAAATTACAATGACCAGTTAACCTGCCTGGGACATCTTTGGACTGCGGAAGGAAACTGGAGCAGCCGGGGAAAACCTACATGTTCCACGGGGAGGATGTACAGAAGCTCCTTACAGAGGATGCTGGAATTGAACTCTGAACTCCAGCATGCCCCAGGCTGTAATAGCATCACTCTAATCAATATGCTACCGTGGCAACGTTAGTTATTGTTTTTCCTTTATACCGCTTATATTAAGGAAAACAGTAACAGAGTGCAGAATGAAAAGAGAAAGTGCAGCGCAGACAGGCATTAAAGTGCAATGACACCGTGGGGTACTGTACTGTACAAATTTATAGCAAGGGTGTCTAAGACTTTTGCACAGTACTGAATTTGTCAACGTGGAGGCGACGGCGAGTTTGTAAATCTGACGGGAGCAAAGGATGTTGGGAATGGTAAGGGTGGAGTGCCGTGGGAGGGGTGTGGGACAGGTGGCAGAGAAGGAGTACCAGGGTCGGGGGGGGTAGCATGGATGCAGACGCACCCAGACCTCAGATGAGTGTCGGAAGGAACGTGCCAAATTTCTTCAGCTTCCCACAGAAATAGAGAAACTGGTGAGATTTTTTGGCCATGGCATCAATGTGGTTGGACGAGGACAGGTGATGTTCATTCTGAGGAGCCTGAAGGTCTCAACCTTCTCAACCTCAGCACCACTGATGTAGACAAGAGCATGTGCACTGAACTCCCTTCCTGAAGTCAATGGCCTGCTCATTCCTTTTGCTGACACGACTGTTGTCATGACACTATGTTACTAGGCTCTCTGTCTCCTTCCTGTACTCCTGACTAACACTCTAGTCAGTCTGCACTAGGAGTATTGCGTACTGTTCTGGTCACCCCAATATAAGAAGAATAGGGAGACTCTGGAGGAACTATGGTGCAGACAAAGTTTACTGGGATACTACTTAGATTCAAAGGTAGGAGCTATGAGAAAAGGTTGGACAGACGTGCATTATTCTCCCTAGAGCGGAGGTTGGGGGGAGACATAAGGAGGATTTTAAAATTGTAAGCATCATAGATAGGATCAGAATCTGATCCCTAAGGTAGAAATGTCAAATACCAGTGGACTTCATAGGTTAGTCATAGTCATAGTCATAGTCATAGTCATAGTCATACTTTATTGATTCCGGGGGAAATTGGTTTTCGTTACAGTTGCACCATAAATAATAAATAGTAATAAAACCATAAATAGTTAAATCGTAATATGTTAGTGAAGTGAAGTTTAAGAGCGATGTGATGGGGCATGTTTTTTTCACTATAGGAAGGATGTTGAGGCTTTGGAGTGGGTGAAGAAGAGGTTTCCCCAGGAGCTGCTTGGTTTACAGGGCAAGTGCTATCATGAGAGGCTGGAGAAACTTGAGTTGTTTTCTCTGGACCGGTGGAGGCTGAGGGGAGATCTGATAGCGGTTTATAAGATTATGCGAGACATAGATAGAGTAGACAGGGAGTATCTGTTTCCCAGGGTAGGAATGTCTAATACCAGAGGGCATGCATTGAAGATGAGAGGGGATATGCATAAAAGGGGATGTGAGGGGTAAGTTCCTTATTCAGAGAGTGGTGGATGCCTGGAATGCACTGGAATGGTATGGTGGTAGAGGCAAGTATATTAGAGGCTTTTAAGAGATGTTCAGATAGGCACATGGATGTGAGGAAGATGGATAGATATGGATGGTGTAGGTAGGAGGGATTAGTGTTTGGGTGTTTTTGATTGGCTTTTGAGCTGGTTGGGCACAACATTGTGGGCCGAAGGGCCTATTCCTGTGCTGTACTTGTTCTAGAGTGGTCGGTTCCTAGAATAAGTTACCAGGAGTAGTGCAGTAGTGATGGAAGCAAGCAGTTTGGTGGAGTTTAAGAAGGTTGTAGATAGACCAATTAATATCAAGGGAATGGAGGGATATGGATGATACTCAGGAAGAAGTCATTTGGTATAAATTGGCATCAAGGTTGGCACAGCATTGTGGCCAAATGGCCTGTCTGGACGTACTGTTCTATGTTCCAAGAAATGCTCTCATCGGTAATGTTGAGGAATTGTGCTACATTTAGATGGAAGCTCTACCTGAGCCAGGTAGACACACCCTGAGCCAATAGGCTGGTCCTGGACTTATTTCATAATTTACTGGCATAATTTACATATTACTATTTAACTATTTATGGTTCTATTACTATTTATTATTTATGGTGCAACTGTAATGAAAACCAATTTCCCCTGGGATCAATAAAGTATGACTATGACTATGACTACCTGCCTTCTCCTCGTAACCTTTGACACCCTTACTAATAAATAACCTATCAAGCTGCGCTTTAAATATCCCCAATGATTTAGCTTCCACAGGTGTCTGTGTCAATGAATTCCATAGATTCGCCACCTGCTGGCTAAAGGAGTTCTGACTGGGTATATGAGGTGGTAACTGTGTGAAATACCAGCAGGAAACCTCTCAGAATAAATTTTAATTGACGTTAATAATGAAATAATTCCAGTATGCATGTTGGAGTATTCTTGTGGAAGATATATGTACAACCTTATAACATATGTCCCTGATACATTATTTATATCCTTTTCTGCATTGGCTCAACAGAGCCGTAAATTACTTTGTCATCACAAAGCTCAGAAATAGATTTTAATCAATATTAGATTAGTTTAAATTAAATGAAAGGTCATTTTGATGTTTTGATCAAAGGGTTCATGATTGTTTCAAATTATGGAATGATTGAGAGAGTACTGTGTTTCTTTACACTCTGTGAGTGGTGAGGTGTCCAGTTATATTATTAAGATGTAAGACCATAAGGCATAGGGGCAAAATTAGGCCATTCAGCCCATCAAGTGTGCTCCACCATTTGATCATGGCAGATTTAATATTCCTCTCAACCTTATTCTCCTGTCTTCTCCCCGAATCTTTGACACCTTTACTAGTCAAGAACCCATCAACCTCCACTTTAAATATACCCAATAACTTGGCCTCCACAGCCGTCTGTGGTAATGAATTCCACAGATTCACCACCCTCTGGCTAAAGAAGTTCCCCCTCATATCTGTTTTAAATGTCCTGGTATTCTGAGGCTGTGCCATCTGGTCCTAGACTCTCCCACTATTGGAAACATCCTCTCCACATCCACCCTATCCAGGCCTTTCAATATTTGATAGGTTACAGTGAGATTCCCTTCGTTCCTTTAAGCTCCAGTGAGTTCAGGCTGAGAGTCATCAAATGTTTATCATACATTAACCCTTTCATTTCCAGGGTTATTCTTGTAAGCATCCTCTGGACCCCCTCCAATGCCAGCACATCAGCCCAAAACTGCTCACAATGCTCCAAAGGGGTGGTGGTAGAGGCAGATAATTAGGGACATTTAAGAGACTCTATGTTTAGCAGGTTACGGGGGAAAGGCAGAAGAATGTGGTTGAGAAGGATAATAAATCAGCCATCACCAGACTCGATGGGCCAAATGTCCTTTTCTGTTCCTATATCTTAAGGTCATATGGTCTTCTAGACCAGTTGTAATGACATTAGATGGATGCTTGCACCAACATGATTCACGATCACCATTAATCTGAGAAGTTTTCAATTCCATTTCTTTAAATTAACAATTTAACATCTCCAGGGGCAGGGGTGGGATTTGAATCCTTACAGTTACGGTACTGGATCCAGTAACATTTGAGATGGCATGTTAGCATTGTGATTAGTGTAACGCTATTACACCGCCATCAACACGGGTTCATTTTCTGCTGCTGTCTTAAGAAGTTTGTACGTGACCACATGGGAACCCTGGGTTTCCTCTCACATCCCGAAGATGTACTGGTTAGAAGGTTAATTGTTTATATGGGTGGAATTGGTCAGCACGGGCTCGTTGGGCCAGAAGGGCTGGTTACCATGCTGTATTTTTAAACCTAAATAACCCACTTGCTGTAGTTTCTTTGCTGAGTTTAATGAGTAATTAATATGCAGACACAGCAACTTTATGAAAATCATAACATGGTTCACAGCTTCACAAATCTTCCAAGCAATTCCAGGGGGTACCTCTTCCTCCCTCCCAAGGTTCAGGAACAATTGCACATTAATGTCGCTTTTTGGGATGTCTTCATTATTAAAACAGTATTGGCACCATTAATTCTGATTACTACATGTTCATATTTGCATAGCAAAAAAAATAATAAGTTTATCAATACATTTATTGCATTTTCAGAAGACCTAATGTTCCATACACAAAATGTTGCTTTGAAATTCATTAACTGTCGTTACATACACTCAGTTGGCACTTTATTAGGAACAGGAAGAACCTAATAAAGTGGATACGGAGTGTATTTCTGTATGTTTGTGGTCATCTTCTTTTGTAGCCCATCTACTACAAGGTTCAACGTGTTGTGCATTCGGAGATGCTCTCTGCACACGACTGTTGTAACGCGTGGATATTTTATTTTTTCGGTCCTTTGAGCCACATCTCCAGCAGCCCCAACTTTTAACACTAGCTTAACCACGGGACAATTCTAATTGGAATGTGGGAGAAAACTGTAACACCTGGAGGAAACCCACACATTCCATGGGAAGGATGTACAAACTCCCTGCAGAGGACGCTGGGATTGACCTCTGAACTCCGACGTCCTGAGCTGCAATGGCGTTGCGCTAACTGCTACACTACTGTGGCACCCACACTGTTGTCTTCCTGTCAGCGTGGACCAGTGTGGCCATTCTCCTCTGAACTCTCTCATTAACAAGGCATTTTTGCTCACAGAACTGCTGCTCACTGGATGCTTTTTACTTTTTGCACCATTTTCTGTGTGTGAAAATCCAGGAGAGCAGCAGTTTCTGAGATACTCAAATCACCCTGTCTGGCACCAACAATAATTCCATGACCAAAGTTACTTAGATCACATTTTTTCCCCATTCTCATGTTTGGTCTGATAAACAACAGAACCTCTTCTTTTTCTTTTGAAAAGTTTAATGGCGGTGGGCAGACCAACATAAGATGCTTTACCACGATCTACTGAGGTGGAGTGTGGAGCAAAGAGACAGGAAGTATACCCACTAAATTCCCCTCCAAAAAAGATATCAAAAATCTAATGCTTTTCAGAATGTCAAATACGCACTAGATACATTACAATGGCAGTGCTGTACTAACAAACTTTCCATGTTAAGCTGTGTCTGTCGCAAAGATCTCAATTTAGCAATGCAGTGCTTCCTTTGCACCTCATAGGAACTGCATTCAAACAATATATACTGCATTGTTTCTTGACAAGTACGCTACCTACAAGTACCCATATCATGCATATTCATTCTGAACAAGGAATTATTCAACCAGTATGTCCAATACATAAATATAAATATAAATATAATTTCTTCCCTTCTTTTATACCCATTTCCCATTTGAGTTCCCACCATCCTCTGAATTTTATATGTACACTGTCCTTTCTTTTCCTTATGCCAACTTTGTTGCCACGGTGATCAAATAGACTTTTTAATTATGGCTTTCATCTCCCTTCTTGCAAAGACACCACTATATTTACATCCTTAATATTAAGTGTTTGTTTGGCTCGAATATCTAGCCAAGAGTTCTTCACGGATGGTGGGTTCTGGCTCTTCGGAACTCGCTGAGCAGCCTGCATCTTGAGATCCTCAGGACCAACTTGGAAGACATGTGCCTTTGGGGTGGATGACCCGATTCCTCACCGACGTTGCTGACTGAAGCTTCACAAGGCATTCAAACATCGAGACAGCGGGTGCGGCTGTTGGAGGCTCCGCACTCAAATGCAGGAATGATATCCCTCTCTCCCTCATGAGTGAGTGAGATAGCCTGTTGAGCTGTCAAAGTGATGGACAGTAGTTCTTGATGGTCTACAGATCATGGTCTCTGGAGTCTTGGTATTACTTGGTGGGTGGTGGGGGGTCTGATGCCTTTTGCTGGACCAGATGTGGGGAAGGGCAGAAGGGAGGGTTGCTGCTTTGCTGTTTCTTGTGCGCACGAGGGGGGAGGGGGGCTTTGGGGTTCTAAAGCTTTTCTGTCATTCATTCTTTGTTTTTTTCCTCTTTCGTGGACGTCTGTGAAGAGTAAGGATTTTAGGTTGGATGCTGTATACATTTTCTGACATTAAATTGAAACATTGAACCACATCATTCCCTTCAACTCTAACATGGGCAGGTACCCATAAGAAATAGATAAACAACCCTAGATCCTACAACCTCATAGATGTCCAATCTCAAGAAGAATGTCTGGCCTACAACTTGAAATACCTCTTTTAACAGATGTCAAAACCGAGAACAAATCAGAGCAGAGAAGTACGTCATTATGGCATTCTTCTTTGACGTCATTCCACGGCTGAAATGAGCAACTTTCTCAGATGTGATTACTTTGTCTGATAATCTTTCCTTCATTGTTATCTGAAACTTTGAAATATAAACAGGAACACCTGAACGACCTGTCGCTGGATCTTTTGAACTATCTCTGTAGATACGTAAGAGTCCGGCGGGAGGAGAGATAGCAGCGCGCCGTGCATGCGCAGCCCTCCGGTGAAAATGATATCGTATCCGTTAAATAGGGGCAGTGGACAATTCTGATTTGATGGAGACAGATGTGAAAGCACAGAGGAACATCTGGAGTAATTTCTGAAATGCCACATCACTGCTGTTGTTGCTGCGCGATTGAGAATCTTCCGGAGGGAAGACCTCAAAATCCCCGGCTTTGCCTGCTGTTGGCGACCGAGGCTGAGGTCGAAGCGTTCGGCAGAGATGGTGCTCGGTACTCGGTGTTGGAGAGCTGATCGGAGGCTCGAAGTTTACCGTGCTCATGGACTGTTCTTCATCGAGTTATGGTATTGTTGCACTGTTGTAACTATATGTTATAATTATGTGGTTTTGTAAGTTTTTTCAGTCTTGGTTTGTCCTGTGTTTTGTGATATCACACCGGAGGAAATATTGTATCATTTCTTAATGACAATAAAAGAGGACTGCATGTCTTCATAATCTAAAAAAAAATCCATAATATCTGCTTTACATATATAGCTGAGCTACCTGTATCACTGATAGACAATCAATCTGCATCTTCATTTTCTCCTTAAATCAACCACAGACAAAGGGAAAAACCACGGAGGAGCACCAGAAAAGGGTACACTATGACCCTATTCTGTATTAAACAAGCCAAGATTTTGTGCCCAGTCATTACCCATCAACCGAAAAATGAAAACCTTATGAATGCAGTGCTCCCAACTCTCTACTAATGTTGTCAATCTTTCATTAGCCCAATAAACCATAGCTAACTGTAACTGATATAAAGATATAAAGGTATATCACTCATTTCTACAAGAAATGATCATTGGTTACACATTATATGGGAGGGATAGGAAGGTAGGCAGAGGGGGTGGTGTGGCTCTGCTGGTAAAGAATGGCATTAAAAAGTAGAAAAATGTGACATAGGATCAGAAGATGTTGAACCCTTGTGGGTTGAGATAAGAAATGACAAGGGTAAAAGGACCCTGATGGCAGTTATATACAGGCCTCCCAACAGCAGCTGGAATGTGGACCACAGATTACAATGGGAAATAGAAGGGCGATGTTATGGTAGTCATGGGAGATTTCAACATGCCGATTGATTGGAAAAATCTGGTTGGTAATGGACCTCAAGAGAGTGAGTTTGTTGAATGCCTACAAGATGGCTTTTTAGAGCAGTTTATTGTTGAGCCTGATGGGGGATCAGCTATACTATATTAGGGAGTTGAAGGTAAAATAAGAGTTAGGAGACAGTGATCACAATATGATTGAGTTCAACTTGAAATTTGATAGGGAGAAAGTAAAGCCTGATGTAGCAGTATTTCAGTGGACTAAAGGAAATTAAATTGGTATGAGAGAGGAGTTGGCCAAAGTAAATTGGAAGGAGGTGCTGGCAGGGATGACAGCAGAACATCGATGGTGTGAATTTCTGGGAAAAAATGACGAAGATGAAGGACAGATGTATTCCAAAAATGAAGAAATACTCAAATGGGAAAGCAGTCGAAATGTGACTGACAAGGGATGTCAAGGCTAATGTAAAAGCAAAAGAAAGGGCATACAACAATGCAAAAAATAGTAGAAAGACAGATGATTTGGAAACTTTAAAAACCCTACAGAGAGCAACTAAAAGAATCATTGGGAGGGAAAAGATGAAATATGAAAGTAGCAAACAATATCAAAGTGGATAGTAAAAGCTTTTTCACATATGTAAAAGAGAGATGAGAGTGGATATAGGACCGCTAGAAAATAAGGCTGGAGAAATAATAACAGAGGACAAGGAAATGGCAGATGAACTATGAGTTTTTTGCATCAGTCTTCACTGTGGAAGACACTAGCCATTTATTGAAGGGTGTGAGGGAAGAGAAGTGGGTGCAGTTACTATTATAAGGGAGAAAGTGCTCAAAAAGCTGAAAGACCTAAGGGTACATAAGTCACCTGGACCAGAGGAACTGCATGCTATGGTTCTGAAAGAGGTAGTGGTAGAAATTGTGGAGGCATTAGTAATGACCTTTCAAAAATTATTGGACTGTGGCATGGTGCCAGAGGACTGGAAAATTGCAAAAATCACTCCAGTCCTTAAGAAAATAGCAAGGCAGCAGAAAGGAAATTATAGACCAGTTAGCCTGACCTCAGTGGTTGTGAAGATGTTGGAGTCAATTGTTAAGGATGAGGTTATGGAATACTTGGTGACACAGAACAAGATAGGATAGGAGAAAGTCAGCATGGTTTCCTTTAGGGAAAGTCCTGCCTGACGAACCTGTTGGAATCTTTGAGGAGATTACAAGTAGGATAGGTAAAGGGGATACAGTGGATGTTGTATACTTGGACTTTCAGAAGGCCTTTGACAAGGTGTCACACATGAGGTTGCTTACCAAGTTAAGACCCCATGGTATTACAGGAAAGTTACTGGCATGGTTAGAGTATTGGGTGATTAGTAGGAAACAACAAGTGGGAATGAAAGGATCCTTTTCTGGTTGGCTGCCAGTGACTAGTGGTGTTCCGCAGGGGTTGATGTTGGGACCGCTTCTTTTTATGCTGTGTATAAATGATTTAGATAGTGGAAAAAATGGCTTCGTTGTCAAGTTTGCAGATGAAACGAAGATTAATGGAGGGGCAGGTAGTGTTGAGCAAACAGGGAAGCTGCAGAAGGACTTAGACGGATTAAGAGAATGGGCAAGAAAGTGATAAATGAAATATAATGTTGAGAAATGCATGGTCTTGCACTTTGGTAGAAGAAATAAATATGCAGACTATTTCCTAAATGGAAAGAAAATCCAAAAATCTGAGATGCAATGGGATTTGGGGGTCCTTGTGTAGAACAACCTAAAGGTTAACTTGCAGGTGGTGAGGAAGGTACATGCAATGTTAGCATTCATTTCAAGAGGTCTAGAATACAAGAGCAGGGATGTGATGCTGAGGCTTTATAAGGCGCTGGTGAGTATTGTGAACGGGTTTGGACTCCTCATCTAAGAAAAGGTGTGCTGGCATTGGAGAGGGTTCAGAGAAGATTCACTAAGTTAATTTCGGGAATGAAAGGATTGGGGAATGTTTAATAGCTCTGAGTCTGTACTTGTTGGAATTTAGAAGGATGAGAGGGGGTTTTGATAGAAACCTTTCAAATGTTGAAAGGACTAGACAGAGTAGATGTGGAAAGGGTGCTTCCTATGGTGAGGGAGTCTAAGACAAGAGGGCACAACCTCAGGATAGAGGGGTGTCCATTTAAAACAGAGATGCAGAGAGATTTCTTTAGCCAGAGGGTGGTGAACCTGTGGAATTTATTACCACAGGCAGCTGTGGAGGCCAGGTCTTTGGGTGTATTTAAGGCAGAGCTTGGTAGGTTCTTGATTGGACATGGCATCAAAGGTTATGGGGAGAAGGCTGGGAGTGGGACAGAGGTGGGGAGAAAAAGGATCAGCCATGATTGAATGGCGGAGCAGACTCGTTGGTCTAAATGGCCTAATTCTGTTCCCATGTCTTATGGTCTTATGGATGATTTGTTAGCACTACAATATCAAGTCAACTGTTTATTCATTTCCATAGATGCTACCCAACCTGCTGAGTTCCTCTGGCATTTTGTGTGTGTTGCATTGGATTTCTAGCATCTGCAGTCTTTCTCATGTTCTCAATACTTGACCTTGAATTTTATCGAGGGGCTTTAAAACCACTGATGAGGCTGACCCATAAGCAACACATCCATAATCAAGGGCAGATCTGATAGTGAACCTACTGACCATGTCTGCATTCTTTTGTGCATCGAGTTGCTGCCACATCATTGGCTGATTAGATATTTGCATTAATGAGCAGGTGTACCTAATAAAGTGGCCACTGAGTGTAAATTGAACATTCAAATTAATCCTCTTGTAATTGAGGCAGATTTTTACAGCTGATTTCAAAACTACTTTGATTTGATTTTAACCAGAATTACTTCTGCTTTGCTTCTAACCTTCCGTTTAAATGTGAATGATTATGGCTCTGTTCTCTGACATAGCTGTAAATTACAGTCCCACGCAAGCATCAGCGGATGCATTTAGAATGCAGGAGACCTCAATTGGCCTGAATATTGCTGCCCTCACTTCGCCATCTTGCTAATTGAAAGCCAGTACATGCTGAATATGCTGCAATTAACTTATGACAAAATTAAGTCCTTCACTTTATGCAGTAGTAATTAGTATCTACCTTTACGCATCCAGTACCTTTTGGATGAGATATTATACACAGGTTGGGCTGGTCTCCCAAGTAAATGTAAAAGGTCTCTTGGCGTTCTTTGTGAAAGGGCTGTGTAGTCGTCTGGATATTGGCTGACTTTTACCCCTTCACCATCATTACCTCAAGCAGCTTTTCAGATCCAGATTTATTTATCACATGTACATCGAAACATACAATGAACATGTGTCATTTGTGTTAACAACCAACACAACTAAGGACGTGCTGGGCACAGCCCGCAAGTGTTGCCACACATTCTGGTACTAGCATAGCATGGTCACAACGGTCAGCCAAACAACAATACAGAATGCAACAAAACAAGCCTTTCTCTGTCTGACACTCCCTCACTCCCCCATCTCCACTCCCTTACAGGCAGTCCTCCAACTCAAGGACAGCCTCCCATCTCCACGCTTTGACTATCGGGCTACGATTCTGGACTTCCGATCGACCTTTGGTATCGATCCACAGACTAGCCGATGATGATGATACCAAAGAGGGGTTCTGGGGAGTGGTGTAGAATGGAGAAACCTAGGGCACTAAGTTTTGAACCTCTATGTAAGTGAGCTGTGAAAGGGTCAGCCAAAAAGAGAATTAGATTACTAGATTATGAGGACATGAAGTCCTCTTTTATTGTCATTTAGTAATGCATGCATTAAGAAATGATACAATATTCCTCTGGTGTGATATCGCAGAAACACAGGACAGACCAAGACTGAAAAACTAACAAAAACCACATAATTATAACATATAGTTACAACAGTGCAACAATACCATAACTTGATGAAGAACAGGCCATGGCACAGCAAAAAAGTTCAAAGTCTCTGGAAAGTCCCACATCTCACGTAGACGGGAGAAGGAAGAAAACTCTCCCTGCCATGCCTGACCACAGTCCAACTCTGAGCTGTCCAAAAACTTCGAGCTCCAATCAGCCCTCCGACACCGAGTACCGAGCATCATCTCTGCCGAATGCTTCGACCCCAGCCTCAGTCGCCAGCAGCAGCAGGCAAAGCCGGGGATTTTGGGGCCTTCCCTCTGGAGATTCTCGATAGCACAGTAGCAGCGGCAGCGAACCAGGCATTTCAGAAATTTCTCCAGATGTTCCTCTGTGCTTTCACGTCTGTCTCCATCAAATCAGAATTGTCCACGGCCCCTATTTAACAGATATGATATCATTTCACCGGAGAGCTGCGCGCGTTGTGTCGTGCCGCCATCTTCTCCTCCCGAATTCAAAGGAAAACAATGTATTTTTGGATATCGAGTGAATTAGGTAATATAGGGTTAGTACAGAAAAATGAAGTGAAGATCAGCCATGATCTTAATGAATGGTGGAGGTAGAACGAGGGGCCAGCGGTATTTCCCTGCGCCTGTTTATGTTTTCAATGCCTACATCAATGGTGCTGGGAGGGTAGAGAGCTCCAAGTTCCTAGGTGTGAACATCAGCAATGGCCTGTCCATGTCCAACCACATCGATGCTAAAGCCACAAAAACTCTCCAACGCCCCAACTTCCTCAGGAGGCAAAAGAGGTTTGGCATACTCCCCGCCATCTCTTACTAATTTTTATTGATGCACCATTGAAATACATTCTCTCTGAATGAATAACAGCTTGGTATGGCAACTGCTCTGCACAGGATTTGTGTACACAGCTCAGCACATCACAGGAACCAGCCTCTTCTTTACGGTCTCTAGCTACACTCCTCACTGTGTCAAGAAAGCAGCCAGCATAATAAAAGACCCCACCCGCCCTGGGCTCTTCCCCTCTTCTCATCGGATGGAAGACGCTAAAACCTGAAAGCATGCACCACTAGACTCAATGTCAATTTCTGTCCCACTGTTATCAGACTATTAGCTACACTCCTTCAGGGGCTACCCACTTAATTTCACTCCCCAGTTTTGTATGTCAATCTGTGGCTTCCTCTATTGCCCCGATGAGACCACCCAGCCCAGACATACAGTGCCCTCTCCTACTGGGAAGAAGATACAAAAACCTGCAAACACATCCCACCAGGCTCAAGGACAGCTTCTTCCTCACTGTTATCAGACTCTTGAATGGATCTCTTGTACAATAAGATGGGCTCTTGGCCTCACAATCTACCTCACTATCATCTTGCACTTTATTATTTACCTGCATTGCCCTTCTTCAGTAGCTTTTACGCTTTAGTCTGCAATGATACTCTTTTCAAACCTGTTTCTACCTCAGTGCACTGATCTGTATGAATAGTATGCAAAACAGGCTTCACTGTATTGACCATAATAAACCAACATTCTCAAAATCTCAAAACGTTACAGCACAAGATGGGGTTACATGCCCATCAAAACCGTGCTGTCTCCACCTAAGAGCAATCCAACGAATCCCACTAGCTCACTCTCTCCCACAGCTCTGAACATTTCCACCTTTCAGGAAGTCATTCAGTTCTCGTTTTGGACAGCCTGATTCAGTCTGGCAGTGCACTCAACAGAACATAAATTTTGAAGTTTTTTTTCCAAGTTTTTCACTACACCTTTCACAAGTCACAATAATAAATCAATTTACCAATTTAATCTCTCACAACATGAAAATATTTCCATTGGAAAGTGCTGTGCAGAGATGAAAATATACTTATGAAAAGCTGGAGGAACTCTGCTTTTTTATGTTCATTTAGTTTTAGGAGATTATTGCTCATCCATTTGTTTATTGCAGCCGTACCAGAAGTCAGAGACGATAGGGTGTTATTATCATCATCAGGCTCAACCGAGATATGCAATTGTTTGTCATCTGCATAACAGTGGAAATCAAGATTATGCTCTGTAATGATGTCTCTTAAAGGGACCATGTATAAGGAGAAGAGGAGGGGGCACAGACAGCCTCCCTGAGCAACACCAAAAGGCACATCTTATCTGTTAGAAAATTAGTCTCCAAGACAGACAAAAAAATTTCTCTCTAAGATATGAGCAAAACCAATTGCCACTGCATTCAGATATGGCCCAAGAATTTCAGGATGTTGTATACATTTCTTTGACATTAAATGCACCTATTGAACCTACCTATTGAAGTGCGGAGCCAGAGACAGTGAAGCAGGTCAGTAGTTCACATACTTCAATGCGAACAGAGTTAGGGGGAAAAGAAAACAATAAATGCTAGGGCAAACAGGGCCATTAACTAAAACTCTCAAATGGAAAGCTAAGTCAACACTGCGGCTGAAAGGAATAACTAAATATAAAATGAATACCACTAGTCTTCAGAGTTAGTTGACTCGACAATCCAATTTCTCAGGCAAGGTCGAATGCAAGCAGGCAGTGAAACATTGTGGTGCTTTGCTCAAGTCTCAACAAGAGCTAAGACAAAAAGAATGGAGTTAAATACTATCACAATGAAATAATAATTAGCTGACACATGCACATTCAGGAGCGCAATTGCTGTATCTGCTGTGCTGTCGAATCCGTGGTTGTGACAGCAATTGAGGGCACTATTTGAGAGGCCAACCCAATTCTTCGGGCAATCTAGGAGACTGTTGTGGTCAATTGTGTCAACTTAAAAAGCTTTTGTTGAGTGTTTTGTTTGCTGCTGCAGATTTCAGTGTCTGTAGTCTCTTGTGTCTCTGAAAAATACTTAGCTGTCTGTTATTGTTACTATCATTACTTATTTATCATTACAATATTACAGTGTAAGGAGTTTACACGTCAGCCGTGGTTGCCAGCTCATATAGGAGAAGGAAAACTCTTGATCTCAAACCTCCGCTGCCTTGTGGCTATACCCACTCATTGGGCAGGCTTTGGGAATAAACTCTGAAGGAAAAATCCGGAGCTGTCATCCCTAAGCCAGTCCTACGTTGAGTTCAACACTGACTGGCAACTCCTGCGAGGCTGCTGGTGCCAAACTGTATTGGTCTCTCCCGTTCCTTTGGATTCATCTGCTGCCTGGAGCGAGGTACCCTGCTGCATGGGCAACAGCTTTCTCTCTTATATTGTACCGCCTGACTTGAGTACTGGCTTGCATATCAGATAGAGCGCTGAGATGCAGCATCCATGCTCAATTCCAACCAACAGGGGGCCTCAAGATCATAGATACAGAGCGGTAAAAGACCCTTCTGGCCCAATGAACATGCGCTGTCCAATTACACCAGTTAACCCAGGGCATGCCCTTTTCTCACTGTTACCATCAGGTAGGAGGTACAGAAACCTGAAGGCACACACTCAGTGATTCAAGAACAGTTCTTTCCCCTCTGCCATCCGATTTCTAAATGGACATTGAATCTTTGGACATTACCTCATTTTTTTAATGTACAATATTTCTGTTTTTACGAGATTTTTAAAATCTGTTCAATATACGTAATTGATTTACTTGTTTATTATTATTATTATTATTTTATTTATTATTATTATTTTTCTCTCTGCTAGATTACGTATTGCATTGAACTGCTGCTGCTAAGTTAACAAATTTCACGTCAAGTGCCGGTGATAATAAACCTGATTCTGATTCTGAACCCGTACATCTTTGGAATGTGAGAGAAAACCAGAGCACCCAGAGGAAACATACGCGGTGATCTGTTCTTTTTCATTTGAAACATTGACTAGTTTTAGAAATACTCTTGTTTGTCTCTGTAGGTAAAGACCGTCTGTCTGAGTGTCTCGGTGTGTCTGCAATTCAAGCTGGCCAGTTTATCGAAAGCTTCCTGCAGAAGTATAAGGAGGTTCGCACATTTACTCAGAGAACCATTCAGCAGTGTCACCAGCAAGGTGGGTTGTAATGATTGCCCTGCTATGGTGTGTATAAATTCATTGCACGAAGACGCCAATCTGTTGTTTCTCTCAGTCTCCCTCAATATTTAGGAAATCCCCTTCCATGGACATTGCCAGCTTTCATTAGTCAGAATCATGTTTAATATCACTGGCATATGTCATGGTATTTGTTGTTTTGCATGGGAATTAGTTACATTGCAAACTATAAATTACAATAAGAAATATACAGTATGTGTAAATTAAATTAAGTAGTGCAAAAAGAAAGCAAACAAAAAGAAGTGATGTACATGGGTTTATTGTCTATTCAGAAATGTGATGGTGGAGGGGAAGAAGCTGTTTAGGAAACATTGAGTGCGTGTCTTCAGGCTCCTGTACCTCCTCCTTGATGGTAGCAATGAGAAGAAGGCAAGTACTGGGTGATGGGGATCCTTAATAATTTTTTTCCCCCATGGTCACAATGTCTAATGACTAGAGGGAATGCATTTAAGGTGAAGGAGGATTGTTCAAGTATGTGTGGAGTACATTTTGTACACAGAGTGGTGGGTGTCTGGAACGTACTGCCAGGGTGCAGGCAGGTACCTGTGTGGTATTACTCTGTGACTCATGAATATACAGAGAATACAGGGATATGAAGAAGAAGAAGAATGATGGCGCAATAATATCAGCGCCGGACTCCGGAGCGAAGGTTCCCGGGTTCGAATCCAAGTCGGGTTGAGTGTCGAGCCAGCAACTGGACCTCTTAAAAACAAGAATAGCTTGCTATGGAAACACCGTCATGACGGTGCCCCGATAACTCCACTGCCGAGTTAAGGGCTATTCTTCTTCTTCTTCTACAGTTTTGTATATTCTATGTTCTTCTCCTTTCCTTGGAATTCTCTGCTGCAGAACTTTCAGGAGGCAGTGCTGCTATATTGTAACTCTGATCTAAACTGCATTTTAATGCAAAAGAATTCACACCTATCTTACTCTAGCAGATAATATTTTGTTTTTTTCTCCAATAGTTATTCTCCAACTAATTTACTCAGATTTAAAACTTATGCACAAGATAATCATATGCCTCTAATGTATTGCGATTCATCGTTGTATTACCGTTGACGTCTCCAATTAATCCTTGGCTTTGATCTCTATATATAGCAATGTTTTACAGAGTCATTGAGTCATAGGGTTATTCAGCATGGAAACAGGCCCTTCTGCTCACCAGGACTGCACTGACCATGAACACTAATCCTACAATTATCCAAATTTTTAATTCTCCTCACACATCCGTTAACCTAGGGTTACCCACAGGCCTCTATTTTTCTAGACTCCTGGATAGGTACACGGAGCTTAGAAAAATAGAGGGCTATGGGTAACCCTGGGTAATTTCTAAAGTAAATACATGTTCGGCACAGCATTGTGGGCCAAAGGGCCTGTATTGTGCTGTAGGTTTTCTATGTTTCTAACTCTTCCCTAGTTCTTACAACCACCTTGACTGGGGGCAATTAGCAGTGGCCAATTAACCTACTGATCCACAGGCATTTGGGATGTGGGCCGACCTGTGGTTATGTCGTTGCATACTAACCCCACACAGGCAGCAGCCGACTGCAGGATTGAACCTGTATCTTTGGCGTATGAGGCAGTGGCTCTACTCACTACGCCACTCTGCTGATTGGACTGACCAATAACTTTTTAGCTATGCAAGCTTTTCCACAATGCATAATTAATTTGGGACTAACACAGTCTGTAAATCTGATGGAAAGTAGACCATTCAGTTCTTTATTTTTAAACTTATTCTCAGATTACAGAGATCTCTGCCAGAGCACTTGTAGTCAGAGTCAGAATCAGAATCAGGCTTAATATCATGGCCATATGTTGTGAAATTTGTTGTTTTGTGGCAGGTGGCAGCTGTACATTCTAATGCATAATACAAAAACTATTAATTATTATATACACACACACACACACACACACACACACACACACACACACACACACACACACACACACACACACACACACACACACATATCTATATCTATATACACCTCCTCCCTGATGGTAGCAATAGGAAGATGGCATGTCCTGGTTGATGGTGATCCTTAATGATGGATTCCACCTCTTTTGAGGCATTGCCTTTTGATGGTGTCCTAGATGTTGGGGAGGCTTCTGCCAGTGATGGAGCTGGCTGAGTTTACAACCTTTTGCAACTTTTTCTGATCCTGTGCAGTGACCCTCCATAACAGACAGTGATGGATCCAGTTAGAATGTTCTCCATGGCACATCTGTAGAAATTTACGAGTATCTTTGGTGACATTCCAATTGTCCTCCGAATGAAGTATAGTCACTTTCGTGTCTTCTTTGTAATTACATCAATATGTTAGGCCCAGGATAGATCTTCAGAGATATTGACATCCAGGAACTTGAAACTACTCATCCTCTTCCCTTTCAGAGTCACAAATTCATCAAGGTTCAAAGTTCAAAGGAAATTTATTATCAAAGTGCATAAGTTACCATATACAACCCCGAGATTCAATTTCTTGCGCGCATACACAGTAGGTCCAACGAACACAATAGAATCAATGAAAGATCATGTCCAACAGGAGGCCAAACAACCAGTGTGCAAAAAAAAAACAGACCTTGCAAATACAAAAGAAAAAAAATAGTGATAAATAAATATGCTATAAATATCGAGAACATGATGTGAAAAGTCTTTGAAAGTGAGTCCACAGGTTGTGGGAACAATTCATTAATAGGCCAAGTGAAGTTGAGTGAAATTATCTCCTTAAACAACATGGTAACAGGCCCTTCGGCCCAACTCATCCCTGTCAGTTGTGTTGCCCAGTGAGCTAGTCTCATCTGCCTGCTTTATTTTTTATTTTCCATTTCATTTTATGTAGTGATAAGCACAGTAACAGGCCCTTCCAGCCAAGTGAGTCCATCCCACAAAATTACACTGTGACCAATGTCTTTGGAATGTGGGAAGGAACCGCAGTGCTCAGAGTAAAGCCATGTGGTCATGGGGAGAACGTACAAATTCCTTATAGCAAGTGGTGGAATTGATCCCAGCTCGCTGGGCTGTAATAGCGTTACACTAATGGCTATGCCTGTCCTCTAAACCGCTTCTATTCATATACTTATCTGGATAGCTTTTAAACGTTAATATTGTTTAAAGTCAAAGTAAATATATGATCACAAGATCACAAGACAAAGGAGCAGAAGTAGACCATTCGTCCCATCGAGTCTGCTCCGCAGCTCCCCCATGAGCTAAACTATTCACCCATCTAGTTCCAATTTCTGGCTTTTTCCCCATATCCCTTGATACCCTGACTAATTAGATACCTGTCAATCTTCTCCTTAAACACCCTCAATGATCGGGCCTCCACAGCCATATGTGGCAACGAATTCCACAAATCCACAACCCTCTGACTAAAAAAATTTCTCCTCATTTCTGTTTTAACTGGGTACCCTCTAATTCTAAGACTATGGCCTCTTGTCCTGGACTCACCCACCAAGGGAAACAACCTTTCCACATCTACTCTGTCCAACCCTTTCAACATTCGAAATGTTTCTATGAGATCCTCTCTCATTCTTCTATACTCTAATGAATACAATCCAAGAGCCGACAGACGCTCCTCATATGTTAGCCCCTGCATTCCAGGAATCATCAAAGTATATATACGTCACCACAGTCCTGAGATTTATTTATCTATAAATCTATCAAATAATAAGAAAGACATAATGATAATAATAAATAAATAAGCAATAAATATCGAGAATGTGAGATGAAGAGTCCTTGGAAGTAAGTCCATAGGTTGTGGGAACAGTTCAGTGATGGGGCAAGTGAAGTTGAGTGAAGTTAGCCCCTTTCGTTCAAGAGCCTGATGGTTGAGGGGTATTAACTGTTCCTGATATGCTGGTGTGAGTCCTGAGGCTCCTGTAGCTTCTTCCTGATGGCAGCAGCGAGAAGAGAGCGTGACCTGGATGGTGGGGTTCCCTGATGATGAACGCTGCTTTCCTGCAAAAGCATTGCATGTGGATGTAGGTGGGGAGGGCTTTACTGGTGATGGCCTGAGCCACATCCACTACTTTACAGTCAAGGGCTTTGGTGTTGTCTGCTCATTCACTCTCTGGCAGTTCATTCCAAATATGCACCACCCTTTGTGTCAAGAAGCTACCCTGACATCCCTTTTAAATCCCTCGTCTCTGATCGTAAAGCTATTGTGTCGTGTTTACCATCCTCTCCCTAGAAAAAAGACCATGTGCTTTCACCCTGTCTATGACCCTTTCTCAGGTCGCCCCTCAATCCCCAATGTTCCGGGGAATTAAGTCCTCGTCTACATACTCTCATTTAACTAAGGGCCTCAAGTTCAGACAGCACCCTGTACTATGAACACTAATTTCTCCCCCTCCCTTTCTCTCTTTAAACATTCCTAATTCTGGCTCCCCTCTTATCCCTTTTCTTCTCCTCACCTGCCCATCACCTCCCTCTGATTCTCCTCCTCTTCCCTTTTTTTCCATGGTCCACTGTCCTTTCCTATCAGATTCCTTCTTCTTCAGCTCTTTACTTCTTCCACCAATCACTTTCCAGCCTCTTACTTCATTCTTCCCGTTGCCCCCCCACCATCCCTAACCTGGTCTCATGAATCACCTGTCAGCTTGTACTCCTTCCCCTCTCCCCCTTCGTTTCCAGTCCTGATAAAAGGCCTTGGCCCGAAACATCGACTGTTTATTCCTTTCCTGCTGCTCGACCTACTGAGCTTCTCCAGCCCTTTATGTGTGGCCCTCAAGATTTCCAGCACCTGGAGGATCTCTAGTGTTCACGATCTTGATAAATCTTTTCAGGACTCCCAGTTTATACATTCCTCTTAACAGGGTGATCAAAACTGTACACAGTAGCCTAAATGTGGCCTCACCAGCATCTTGCATTACCACAGCTTCATTGTACTAACAAAGAAGAGATGGCCAGCTTCATAAGCACAAGAGATTCTGCAGATTCTGGAAGTCCAGAGTTACACACACAAAATGCTAGCGGAACTCAGCAGTAGGCTGCATCTATGGAAAGGAATATGCAGTCAATGTTTTGAGCTGACGTCCTTCATCAGGACTGGAAAGGAAGGGGGAAGGCACCAGAATAAGAAGGTGGAGGGGGGTAGGAATACAACTGGCAGGTGATAGGTGACCCCAGGTGAGTGGGAAGGAGGTCAGATTCATCAGCACAGTCAGCCAGTACATCTGCTAGCTCACAGATCTGATGCACGATGCTGTTGAAAGTTAAGTATCGTTGGAAATGGTCTGCCCCAGTTAGGTCAGACAGGGTGAGAAAACCAAGTTTCCTCCATTTAAAGACATTAGTGAACAAATCGCATTTTCACAATAATCTGGCAGCTTTGTGCAGATTTTTTAAACCTTTAGATTCCCTCTTATTGTGACACTGAATTTCAATTTCCCGATTGCAGTGTTTGGATTTGAATTTATTATCTCTCGGATTACCTCATGCTTAAATCTCTGCAGGGAGATCTATTTCTATATCATCCTCAGTTTGCACCTTCAGTTGCCTGGGTCTCGTGCTCTCTTCCCTTGAGTTTAAAAAAAAGGTGACAAAAAAAGATCAATTTGGTGGCTTGAATGGTGCCTGGTACCACACAGTTTCCTTACACATCAACTCACATAGGACATGCAAGCCAATGGCACAGGGGTGCTGAAGTGTTGTGGGTCGGTTTCTTCAATGGGATGCCTTCTGTAAGGAATATGAAATACTTTTCCTTCTTGAAAACCTCTCTTCTGACACATTCATTCACTCCACTGCTCCGTAAGGCAAGACCCTTAACAGGGTTGATGAGCAGAGGGATCTTGGGGTGAAGTTCATATCTCCCTGAAAGTGGCTACAGCATTGATAGGGAGGTTGAGAAGGCATATGGCATGCTTGTCTCTATTAGTCAAAACATTGAGTTCAAAAGTTGTGCTGCAGCTTTATAAAACTCTAGTTAGTCCGCATCTGGAGTATTGCATATAGTTCCATTATAGGAAGGATGTCAAGGCTTTAGAGAGGGTGCAGATAAGGTTTACCAGGATGCTGCCTGGATTAGAGAGCACGTTCTGTAATAAGAAGTTGGATGAACTTGGTTTGTTTTCTCTGGTGTGCCAGAGGCTGAAGGGAGATTTGATAGGAGTTTATAAGATAATGAGAGGCATAGATAGAGTAAACAGACAATATCTTTTTTCCCCAGAGTTGAAATGTCTAATACCAGAGGGCAAACTTTTAAGGTGAGAGAGGGGTAATTTCAATGGTGATGTGAGGGGCAAGTTTTTTACACAGAGAGTAGTGGGTGTCTGAAACCTGAGTTTCAGGTTTCTGGGAATACATATGTCAGAAGACCTTACATGGTCCACTAACACCACCACAATAGTTAAGAAAGCACAGCAACGCTTGTTTTTCCTCAAGACGCTGAAGAAAGCTGGTCTACCTGAACAGATGCTGGCGACCTTTTACCGCTGCACCATAGAGAGCATCTTAACATACTGCATCTCTGTGCGGTATCTCAGTTGTACAGCAGCTGATAGGAAAGCACTTCAGCGGGTCATAGAAACATAGAAACATAGAAAATAGGTGCAGGAGTAGGCCATTCGGCCCTTCGAGCCTGCACTGCCATTCAGTATGATCATAGCTGATCATCCAACTCAGAACCCTGTACCAGCCTTCCCTCTGTACCCCCTGATCCCTTTAGCCACAAGGGCCATATCTAACTCCCTCTTAAATATGGCCAATGAACTGGCCTCAACTGTTTCCTGTGGCAGAGAATTCCACAGATTCACCACTCTCTGTGTGAAGAAGTTTTTCTGCATCTCGGTCCTAAAAGGCTTCCCCTTTATCCTTAAACTGTGGCCTCTCGTTCTGGACTTCCCCAACATCGGGAACAATCTTCTTGCATCTAGCCTGTCCAATCCCTTTAGGATTTTATACGTTTCAATCAGATCCCCCCTCAATCTTCTAAATTCCAACGAGTACAAGCCCAGTTCATCCAGTCTTTCATCATATGAAAGTCCTGCCATCCCAGGAATCAATCTGGTGAACCTTCTCTGTACTCCCTCTATGGCAAGGATGTCTTTCCTCAGATTAGGGGACCAAAACTGCACGCAATACTCCAGGTGTGGTCTCACCAAGGCCTTGTACAACTGCAGTAGTACCTCCCTGCTCCTGTACTCGAATCCTCTCGCTATAAATGCCAGCATACCATTCGCCTTTTTCACCGCCTGCTGTACCTGCATGCCCACTTTCAATGACTGGTGTATAATGACACCCAGGTCTCGTTGCACCTCCCCTTTTCCTAATCGGCCACCATTCAGATAATAATCTGTTTTCCTATTTTTGCCACCAAAGTGGATAACTTCACATTTATCCACATTAAATTGCATCTGCCATGAATTTGCCCACTCACCCAACCTATCCAAGTCACCCTGCATCCTCTTAGCATCCTCCTCACAGCTAACACTGCCACCCAGCTTTGTGTCATCCGCAAACTTGGAGATGCTGCATTTAATTCCCTCATCCAAGTCATTAATATATATTGTAAACAACTGGGGTCCCAGCACTGAGCCTTGCGGTACCCCACTAGTCACCGCCTGCCATTCTGAAAAGGTCCCATTTATTCCCACTCTTTGCTTCCTGTCTGCTAACCAATTCTCTATCCACATCAATACCTTACCCCCAATACCGTGTGCTTTAAGTTTGCACACTGATCTCCTGTGTGGGACCTTGTCAAAAGCCTTTTGAAAATCCAAATATACCACATCCACTGGTTCTCCCCTATCCACTCTACTAGTTACATCCTCAAAAAATTCTATGAGATTCGTCAGACATGATTTTCCTTTCACAACTCCATGCTGACTTTGTCCAATGATTTCACCTCTTTCCAAATGTGCTGTTATCACATCTTTGATAACTGACTCCAGCAGTTTCCCCACCACCAACGTTAGGCTAACTGGTCTATAATTCCCGGTCGTCTCTAGTGCACAGAAGATCATCGGGACACAGCTCCCAGTCCTGGAGGACACCTACAGCTCTCACTGTCTAAGGAAAGCTACAAGCATCTGGAAGGACCATACGCACCCATGCAATCATCTGTTTGAACTTCTTCCATCAGGCAGATGTTATAAAATTTTCTATGCCCGCACTTCCAGACTGAAAAATAGCTTTTTCCCCAGAGCTATAATTGCTCTGAACCAATCAATCAAGCATCATCCATAAATTTGTTATATTGCTACTTTAATACGGGTTTTATGGCTGTCATGCATCTGAGTTGCGCTTTTGTACTGCTGGACATTGCTTGTACTGGCTGGTTACTTGATTTTATTTATTGTTTGTTTATTTCATTTGTTTTATAGCATTGAGTGTGAGAGTTGCAAACTCATTTTCGCTGTATTAGCGCATGACAAATTGTACTATGCAATGACAATAAAGATATTTCAAATGCAGTGCCTGGGGTGGTGATAGAGGTATATACAATAAGGACCTTTAAGAAACATTTAGATCGGCATATGAATGTGAGGAAAATGGAGGGATATGGACATTGTGTTGGCAGAAGAGATTAGTTTATTTGGCCATTTGCTTACTAATTTAATTGACTTTCCTCAATATTGTGGGCCAAAGGGCCTATTCCTTTGCTGTATGTTCTGTTCGCTGTCATTGCTTCCATGTTCATGAGGAGGAGGATGAGAAGAGACTTGATAGAGGGGTACAAGTTGATAGAGTGGACAGCCAGAGACGTTCTCCCAGGGTGGAAATAGCTAATACAAGGGGTCGTAATTTTAATGTGATTGGAGGAAAGTATGGGGGGGTGGTGGAATGTCAGTGGTAACTTCTTACACAAAGAGTGGTGGGTGCATGGAATGCCCTGGCAAGGGAGGTGGTGGAGGCAGATACAACAGGGACATTTAAGAAACTCTTAGATAGGCACATGGATGATAGAAGAATAGAGGGCTATGTGAGAAGGAAGAGTTAGATTAAAACATCGTGAGCTGAAGGGCCCGTACTGTGCTGTGTTCACTTATCACCCACCCCTACTACCCATGAGACTATGATGCTGAGTCAACTTCTCAAACCGCTACACTGCTTCTAGTTTGGTGGGTGATGGGATGGAAAAGGGGCTAGTTTTGCTGTTGCTGTTGTTATGGTGAACATTGTGGGATGCTAAATTCGCACCAGAATGAGTGGCTGCCTCCACCACATCACAAGGTTAATGGAAATGACACGTATCACTGTAAGTTTTGAAGTACAGGACATGTGATAAGTAAATCTAAACGTTAGTGTGAATCTAATGAAGGTTAGGATCCTAAACAAGTGAACATCTGCAGATGCTGGAAATCTGAGCAACACGCACAAAATGCTGGAGGAACTCAGCAGGCCAGGCAGCATCTATGGAAAAGAGTAAACAGGCGATATCTCAGGCTGGAGACCCTTCATCAGGACTGGAGAAAAAAGATGAGAAGTCAGAGTAAGAAGGTTGGGAGAGGGGAGGAAGAAATACAAGGTGATAGGTGAAACTGGGAGAGGGGAGGGGTGAAGTAAAGAGCTGGGAAGTCGATTGGTGAAAGACATAAAGGGCTGGAGAAGGGGAAATCTAATAGGAGAGGACAGAAGACCATGGAAGAAAGAAAGGGGGAGGAGTGCCAGAGGGAGGTGATGGGCAGGTAAAGAGATAAGGTGAGAGAGGGAAATGGGATTGGTGAATGGTAAAGGAGTGGGGGGCAATTGCCGGAAGTTTGAGAAATTGATGTTCCCGCCATCAGATTGGAGGCTACCCAGATTGAATATGAGGTGTTTCTCTTCCAACCTGAGTGTGGCCTCATTGTGGCAGTAGAGGAGGCCGTGGACTGACATGCCGGAATGGGAAAGGCTAGGATCCTGTTGGACTAGATTGCAAAATAGTTACTTTCTTTGTAGTTTAATTTTCTTACACCTGTGTATTGCTTGCATTATCTCGTGTGACCGCTCACTGCACTCTTTATGAGAAAATCAAATCACATAGTACTACACTAGGTGTTAGTGGTCCTTCAGAAGCTCTAGGTATTGTAAGGAGGCAATGAATAGAAAACACACACTTCTAGAAGTAAGTTTATTTATAAAAAAAAGCAATATATACAAAATACTACATGAGCAAGTTCATATAATATTCCAACATTCTGTTTTAGATTCCAAATCTCAGATATCAAATGGAAACCAATTTCCTTTTTTGTTAGGATTAGTGAGATTCATTAGAATAGTCTTTATTACTGCTATATCTCTAACTTATTAGATCTAGTGTTACTCCCTATTTAAAGGTTTACAGACTAAGTATGTCTTTTTATTTATTCCTAGTTAGTTAGGAAACTAATTGAATTCCTATTTTTAAGTAATATGGTTAACTTCCGTTTGAGTTTGAGTTTCAGTTTCAGTTCAGTACGTCTACAAATTCAAATTCAACACCAGAATAAAAATATATATACAGCTTAAATCCTTTCGTGACAATTCTCCAACATCACAACTTTTAAACAAAGTAAATCTCATTCATTAACTTATCACAGAATTTGCAAAAGTAATCAGTTCTTCCTGAAAATTAAAATCAGATCCTTCGAATGAAAAATAAACTTATACTTCCGACCGTATTAAATCCTCAATGTCTAGAAACATTTTGTTCCCACTCTGGTTCTTCAATCTAGAGTAGCTCGCCATCTTGCTTCTTGGTTCATTGGATGAAGTTGTGGGTCAGCCACAGAAAGTCGACTCACAAAATTTATACAAAAAAAACGTGATCTACAGGGTTGCAGTCTGTTAGTTCTTAAATGCATTCTACTTTCTATTTCAAAATAACTCAGTATCACATTATTATTTCCAAACATTTTTCCGTTACGACACTACTGAACATGTTTCACACACAAATTATACACTCCGAATGGTAGAAGTGTTTTAACTCACCAAATCCCTTGCTATGATTTAATGGAAGTAATTCCCAGTTACATGGTAGAGACCGTAGACACTACTTGCTACTGATATTGTCTCGCTATAGCTGTAGCTTCAATAATCTTTTATCGCTATCACCTCTCCTCCCGGGTTTCACCCTGAGGATTTCCAATAAGTAGGGTAGAGATACTAACTACTAACTCCACTTTTAACAGTTTATATCTTTAGTTAGTTTTTATAGTTTTCCGTGTTTCTGTTGCCTGTCCACGCCTGTGTCAGCTCATTCTTGCATAGCTATTTTTTTCAAGTTCTTTTTTTTAATTTAGTTAGCCTGGTTTTCATCCCTCCACAGGTGGAGCTTGCTAACATCACATCTTTTGGGCTTAATTAACCTGGGTTACACACGCGTTTGTATTTATGTATAAGTGCCAATGTACATGTAATTGTCTGTGTGTATTTTAGTGGTTACTGTTGTGGGTATTCCATTACTAGAATAGGAGCTATTTCATTGGTTAACTGTTATCTATGGAAATTCAATGGAATTAGCACGTTGGTATAAGAAGACCAGACCACATTGGATCAATCTTTCCTTTCTGCCTTCACCTTCCCTTCCCTAGGCTCTGCTCTCGCCATTCCTCTTTCCTAATTTCATTGTTCTTAAAGTGCTTTATAAAAATGGCCATAAGCAACAGGTTTTATGCCTAATTCTTGACTTCCGAAGAACCTGGGATCAAAACCATCAAAATCCAACAATCCCTTATACCATTTTTATAGCAGTGTCTTACTGTTAAAGCAGGCCATGCTCTATTCTCACTGCTGTCATCAGGAAGAAGGTACAGGATCCTCTGGACCCACACCACCAGGTTCAGGAACAGTTATTCTCCCTCAACCATCAGGCTCTTGAACCAGAGGGGATAACTTCGCTTGCCCTATTACAGTACTGAACTATTCCTGTGAAAAGAACTGACTTTCAAGGAATCTTCATTTCATATTCTTGACATTTATTGATTATTTATTATCATTGTTATTATTTTTTTGCCTTTCTATTTGTATTGGCATAGTTTGTAGGTTTTTTTGCACATTGGTAGTTATCCCCTGTTAGGTGTGGTCTTTCAATGATTCAAAGTTCAAAGTACATATATATTATGCAACCTTGAGATTCATCTCCTAAAAAACAGCCACAAAACAAAGAAACCCAAAAGAAATCATAAAAAAGACCGTAGAACACCCAATGTGCAGAGAGAAAAAAAAAGTAACGAATCTTGCAAACAATAACTGCAGGCAAATAGCATTCTGTACTGAAGTCCTCAAGGAGAATCTGAGACCCATAGTTCAGCGTGGAGCCGAGTAAATATCACAGAGCAGTGTGCTGAACTGGCCTGTCCCTTGCCTTGGGCCCCGACACACTGACCTTTTCAATCTGGCCTGGCACCTAAGTTGATGTCCAAATATCAGGTTCAGTGAGCTCTGGGGCCTGGACCCCGCCACCTCGATTTCGCCTGTATCCGACCTTTCTGATTCGGCAGGGTGCTTAACTTGATCGATCCTCGGGTCTTCCTTGCTGTTGGCTTTCTTGTATTTGCTGTGATTGCCTGCCAGTAAAGGAAATCTCAGTGTTGTATACTGCGATGTGTATGTACTTTGATACTAAATTTACCTCGAATTTTGAACTTTGAACAAAATGTAAGCCTGTTTTCTGAAGTGTCTGTGGAGAGTGCCAGTGTTGGACATTAATGCTTTCCCTGTGAGCCTGTATGGATGAACTTAGCCATTTGAATGTTCTGCTCTTTTCTGAATGTCACTATGCCATGCATCCACTCTGAATAAACACCAGATGATAGGTAGGCATTGACCTTTTGTAAGAGTATAATTAGCTGCACGGTTCTCTCCATCCTTGAAAAATTGCTTCAGTAGTGACCTGCCCCTGCAGAGACTATTCATTTAATCAAGGAAACTCCCACCCAGTGACTTATTCCTGCTGACCCCCTTGTTCATCTAATGCATTGGGTTGGGTAGCTACCATAGTGGGTGTCCAGTCTCTCTCCTTCAGTTTTTATTGCTTAACCTGTGATGTACAGCTCTCCATCTTGCTGAAAGAGATGTCTAACATCCTCAGTTTCAGATTCAGATTCAGATTCATTTATCATGTTTACATCAAAGCATACAGTGAAATGTGTCATCTGCATTAAGGATGTGCTGGGGGCAACCTGTAAGTGTTGCTACACATTCTGGCACATCGCGAGTCCTCAATGCTCGGAGGTAGAACAATACAGAACACAGCAAGCAACAAAACAACAACAGCAAAACAAGCCCCTTTTCTCCTCCCTAACCTCCCTTGCAGAGACACACACACACACACACACACACACACACACTCACACACACACACACACACACACACACACACTCCTCCAAAATTCTTTCGAAGCTTCCAGTCAATTCATCCATTCAGGAAGGAGCATAGAGGTAGGCGTGTCGGTTTACAGCACCACTGACGGGGTTCGGTTCCATCACTCTCTGTAAGAAATTTGCATGTTTTCCCGGTGACCACAAAGAGTTTCCTCCGGGTGTTCCGGTTTTCTTCCTCATTCTAAAGATGTACAGGTTAGGGTTAGCAAATTGTTGGCGCAGGAAGCATGGCAATCCTCAGACTGTGCTGGCCATTGGTGCAGATATATGTTTCGATGCTTCAGTGTAACCGTGACATGTAAATGAAATCCGGACTCATAACGTTCAGTGACCTGCTGCTGCCTGTAAGGAACTTGGACATTCTCCCCGTGACCACGTAAGTTTCCTCTGGGTACTCCTGTTTCCTCCCACGTTCCAAAGGTGTACCAGTTGGTAGGTGAATTGGTCATTGTAAGTTGTCAAAAACAAGAGAAGGTTGGCAGGTGCTGGAAATCCAAGCAGCACACACAAAATGCTGGAGGAACTCAGCAGGCCAGGCAGCATCCCTGTGATTAGGCTAGGATTAAATCGGGGGATTGCTGGGTGGTGCAGCTCGAAGGGCCAGAAGAGCCTACGCTGTGCTGTCTGTCAGTAAATAAAATAAATCAGTCCTCCCGGCTGACAAGAATGTTGCAAGGGAGAGCCTCCCTTTCCAGTCTTGATGAACATTGACTGTTTATTCCCCTCCACAGATGCTGCTGAGTTCCTTGTGTGTGTTGTAAAGTCAGGATGATAGTCTGTGATGAACCTCTGGATCATTAGATCAGACAGACACAAAATGCCAAAGAAATTCAGTGGGTCAGGCAGGATTGATCGAAAGGAATAAAGGGTTGACATTCTGGGCCAAGGCCCATTATTAGGGCAGAACCTGAAGATACAAACTCAACATTTTAGGAACAGTTTCTTTGCCTCCACCACCAGATTTCTGAATGGTCCATGAGCCCATGAACAGTACTTCAGGTTTTGCTTTCTTTTTGCACTATTTATTTCATATATATAATTGTAACTTAAAATATTTTTATGTATTACACTGCACTGCTGCTTCAAAACAACAAATTTCATGACATCCAGTATGTCAGTGATAATAAACCTGATTCTGATTCCATTATTTCCACTGTAATATTTCTTTTTGCACGACTTGAGACAGCACTAATATACACATCCATTCTGCTGCTTTGCATGTGTTATTACAGTTATTATTGCCACGTTTACTCTGTAAGCTTCAAGTAAGTGAGGAATTTCATTGCACTCTGATGTAAGTCATATTAAACTAATCTAATCTGAAAAAAAAGATTCTGCAGATGCTGGAAATCTTAAGGAACACACACACACACACACACACACACACACACACACACACACATAAAGTGCTGGAGGAACGCAGCAGGTCAGGCGGCATCTATGAAGAGGAAGAAACAGTCGATGTCTGAACCTGGGTTGTTGAAGTTGTAGAAAGTCCGCTTGCTGCCACTGTTCTGCAAAGAAATTTCATTATCACAATAGACTACTCTGATCTGATCTGAACTCTGGAGATCCTGCAGATACTGGAATTCCAGAGTAATACACACACAAAATGCTGAGGGAACTCAGCAGATCATCTATGATGCGGAATGAAGAACAACATCTGAACCTGGGTAGTGGGAAATGTAGCAACTCTACTCACTGTGCCGCTGTCCTATGATTTCAATGAACAATCCTGAGTCCCGTGAGTGGTGAGAATTCTTCCACTGGCAAACAATAGTGCCGTTGTAACAGGTTGGAAAGAATCAGGTTTAATATCACTGGCAGACAGTATGTCATGAAATCCATTGTTTTGTGACAGCAGTACATCATAAAAAATCTATAAATTACAATAAGAAAAATATTAAATTTAATAAGGAGTGCAAAAAGAGAGCAAAAAAAGAGAAGGAAGATAGGTATTGTACATAGGTTCATTGTCCATTCAGAAATCCATGGGGACAAAACCGTTCCTGAATTTTTGAGTATGTGTCTTCAGTCTCCTGTACCTCCTCCTTGATGGTAGCAATGAGAAGAGGGCATGTCCTGGGTGATGGGAGTCCTTAAAGATGGATACTGCCTTTGTGACGCATTGCCTTGCGAAGATGTTCTTGATGCTGAGTGCTGGGGAGGTTAGTGCCCATGATGGAGCTGACTGAGTTTGCAACTTTCTGTACCTCATAGACTCATCAACGGTATGTTGGAGCACATGTGGCAGACTCTTTGCATCCTTTGCAGTGAATACAGAGGAACAGTGTTTAATTCCACTTAGAGAACTTCACCTTCTTCCTGACTAATACCCTTTCCAATTCATATGTCCTGTGTTTGAGATTCTCACTTCTGTCTGCATTTGAAATTCATTCAGTCCTGGGAGCACCACCAGAAACTGCTAACACATCTCAGCAAAAGACTCATGGGTCTCTATTATATTGGAACCAGTGTTGCTTTGTATAAATGACAAACAAAAAGAAACAAATTAAAATGTTGGCAACGTTTTGTATCCAGGAGTATTTTGGCAAGAAAAACATTAACCTTAGCGGCAGCAGCACAATTGGGCCTATGTTTCATTGTGATTGCTATTCAAAACACATTCCAAATTAAATAGCTTGTTCAGCAGCTCACAAGGATCATAGATCTGAATGTTCTCAAACAGCTGCTGAGATACCTGCCCGCCTGAGAAAGGAGTGAAATTAAACAGTAGCTGAAGAGAACCATTGTTGATCAGGCAATAAAGGCCAGTGGGTTGTCCTGAGGAGCTGTGGTAACATTAGATCTGTCTGCAAGTGCCTTTCAGCTAGTATAAAAGAAAAAGGGTTTTGTCTGTTTGTAAGGTCTGCCTAGACAATCTGCCTTTGATGTAACTAGATCATTCCATTACCAAAAGACTCAACTCCTGAGAAGTCCAAATATTTCGTCTTTTTTAAAACAAAAAGTTTATTCAAAAAAAATTCAATTAGTTGTGAGTCCTTCCTTAACAATGAAAAGAAAATGTCTTTTGGCGTTTGCCAAGCTTTCTGTAATAAAACTTTTTCCCACAGCGGATATCTAGAATTAGTGTCAATCACTGATGGTCAGAGTTTAAAGAAAGTTGTTTTTTGTAGGGCGACTTCCAACATGGACCAGGAGTGCCAGTATCCTGTTCCTAAACAAACCCCCACTGATTTTTGGCTGTCTCATCAAGAGAGGCTAGGCAGTTTCGGTCAGTGTTCATTGGAGTTCAGAAGACTGAAGGGATAGGCCAATGTTCATTGGAGTTCAGAAGACTTTATTCAAATTTATTCAGATGACCTTATTCAAACATAATTTTTATTTTATTGAGATACAGCATGTGCTTCAACCCGCGCCACCTAGCAATCCCCCAATTTAATCCTAGCCTAATCATGGGACAATTTACAATGACCAATTAACCAACCAACAGTCCTAATCAAGGATCAATTTTACTCACCATATAGATTTGCATGTATTAGGAATTTCCTGTGGTGTGTTGGTGAAGGTAAGTTACACCACAAAAAACAACATTCAACAATTATAGTTAATTATATAAAAGTAAAGAAGGTTAAAGGACGGATATGGAATAAAACATGCATAGATAGTTGAACACCAAGTGGAGAAAGGAAGAGACACCACAATCATCCTAGGAAGCTTGCTACTTTTTGCGGCAGGGAGTCCCTAATTCCTGTCACCTTCTTGTAGAGCATAGAACAGTACAGCAAAGTGTAGGCCCTTCAGCTCACAATGTTGCGCTAACCTTTTAACCTACTCCAAGATCAATCTAACCATTCCCTTCTACATAGCCTTCCATATTTCTTTGATCCACCTGCCTGCCTAAGAGTCTTTTATATGCCCCTAATGAAACTGCCCCTGGCAGGGCGTTCCAAGCACTCAGCACTCTCTGTGTAAAAGAAAACTACCTCTATTCTTCCTTCCAAACACCTTAAAATTATGCCGTCTTGAATCAGAGATATCTGCCCTGGAGAGAAGACTCTGTCCACTCTGTCTTTGCCTCTTATCATCTTGTACACCTCTCCTAAGTCACCTGTCATCCTCCTTCTCTCCAAGGAAACTATCCTTAAAACAGGGGTTCCCAACCTGGCATCTGTGGACCCTTTGGCTAATTGTAAGGCTCCATGGCCCCTGCCTTAAACCTATCAGAGAGTTGTTCAGATTTACAGCATTGAGGAAGAATACTTGGTGCATCATGTCCATGACAGAGGAGCTGATTATTACATATACAGTCTGTGGATAATTATTTATTCTGAAGACCTGTGGTGAGATGGCGATGACAGTGTCTTTGTCTGATTCTGTTAGGTCACGTTGTTTCGATCATGGGCCGTAAGAGGTCATTCCCTCTCATCAGTTCACAGGATTACTGTGCCAGGAATCAAGCAGAGAGGCAGGCTGTTAACTTTGTAGTCCAAGGTAAGAAAACAAGCTAGGCCACGTTCGCCTGTGGATGCACTAGTGTGTGATGATCGGATTGCTGCGGGCTTGTTCTTGCCGACAACATCCCAAGCATCATCAGTCTGCAGGACGTGGCGCTCAGGGACTTGGGCTAGATTATTTTTTTTGTGACTGATGTTTACTGCTGTTGTAATTATGTGTGCTATATGTGCCCGATAAAGAGGCCACTGAGCCTTTCTGCCTCTTCAGAATGGATGTGTTGTGTATTCAGAGGTGCTCTTCTGCACACCGTTGCTTTAACGCGTGGTTATCTGAGTTACTGCCAGTATGAACCAGTCTGACCATTCTCCTCAGACCTCTCTCATTAACAAGGCGTTTTCACCCACGGAACTGCCACTCACTAAATGCATTTTTTTTGTTTTTTGTACCATTCTCTGTTAACTCTAGAGACTGTTATGCGTGAAAATCCCAGGAGATAAGTGGTTTCTGAGATACTCAAACCAACCCATCTGAAACAAACAATTATTCCACAATCAAAGCCAAAGGTTCAATGGTTCCATTTAGTAACAGAGAATGTATCCAGTATACAATCTGAAATTCTTGCTCTTTGTAGACATCTGCAAAAAATGGAAGAGTACCCCAAAGACTGAGTAACCCCAAGGCTCCCTTCTTCCCCCTCCCATGCACAAGCAGAAGCAAAGCACTTAGATAAAGTCAAAGTCACTTAGATAGCCTTCCTTCCCCAGTCTGATGTTTGGTCTGAACAACAACTGAACCTCTTGACCATGTCTGCATGCTTTTATGCATTGAATTGTTGCCACGTGATTGGCTGATTAGATGTTTGCATTAACGAGCAGATGTACTGCCGTTTCAGAATTAGAATCAGGGTTTAATATCACCAGCAAGTGTCATGAAATGTGTTGTTTTTGTAGCAGCAGTACATTGCAAAACATAATAGTCACAAAAAAGTGTGAATTACAGAAAGTATTCAGTCCTGTCCCAAGTCAAGACTTCCCTTTTACAAGGTTGCCCCAGTGTCGTGGAAGGAGAGGAACTGAGGCCTTACGCCAAACGCAAGACAGAACTCAGTCTGCAGGATGGCTGCATTTTCTGGGGGGTGAGGGTCATCGTGCCTCCCCCTGGCCATTCACAGATTGTGGAGGAAATTCATGAGACTCATCCAGGGGTGTCTCGAATGAAAAGCCTTGCAAGATCCTATGTCTGGTGGCCAAGAATGGATCAGGATCTGGTGAACAAGGTAAAATCATGCACGCAATGTCAGACTAATCAGAATATGCCACCACCAGCTCCTTTGCACCCATGGGATTGGCCAGACCACCCCTGGTCTAGGCTACATTTGGACTTTGCTGGCCCCTTTATGGGGCAGATGTTTCTTGTAATGGTAGATGCGCATTCTAAATGGATGGAAGCTCACATCATGAGCGACATCACAGCCCCCTCAACCATAGACAAAATCAAGCAAGTGTTTGCAGTCCACAGGCTGCCTGACACTCTGGTCACTGATAATGGCCCGACGTTCACCAGTGAGCTGCTCAGTGAGTTCATGCAGCAGAATGGCATTCATCACATTTGGATGGCCCCTTTCCACCCAGCCTCCAATGGTTTGGCTGAGTGGGCTGTTCAGACTGTGAAGGAAGGCCTGAAGCGGATGACAGGGGACTCTCTTAGCATTCGGCTTTCACGTTCCTGTTTAAATACCGCCTCACGCCACAGACTACAACTGCCCACACTCCAGCAGAGATGCTGATGGGGCGTAGGCCCAAGTCAAGATTGGACCTGCTGTGCCCGGACATGAAGGCAAAAGTGGAGAGAAAGCAGGAAAAGCAGAAGGAGGGACATGATCAACATGCGCAAGAGAGACAGTTAAAATGGCTGCCCGGGGTTATTCTTAAGCAGAGCGGTCCCATCTCCTATGTTGTTAAGCTGACTGATGGACGTGTTTTCCGCAGACATCAGGACCATGTGCGCCTGTGTCATGATACCAGCTCAGAGGCAGATAGTTCCATGGAGTTTCCATTTGTGAGACCAACTACTGTGGGAGCATGTCCACCAGTACCTTTGCCAGAGAGAGAGACACTGGCAGAGGGGTCAGGGTCCCCTGAAGAGTATGGATATTCTCACGCAGACACATAGACCCTTCTCATGCCCCCAACACCAGATCCACCCAAAACACCATCACCAGCGGTGCCTGCTGGGTCACTGGGGGTAGTGTGCAGATCGCAGTGCCCTCACAAACCTCCTCACAGACTGAATCTTTGACTGGACAGATGTTAGATTGAATGTTAAATCTGTCATGTTTTTCAGGTGTTTTTGAGTTGGTAAACTAGTATAAGTTTTAGGGGTATGCAAGCCAATGACATCGCTATGTTTATTTCTCAGTTGTTTACATTTGGGGAGATTGGATTTTAAACGGGGAGAAGTGTTGTAGTGTGAGCATTATTAAAAGTAAGATAATACTAATCAGGAAGGGGGTTTTAAAGAGTGGCTGGTTCCGAGGTTGGCGGGGTTTTACTTCCATTCTTTTTAATTCCGGTGTGCATTGTATATAGTTTCTCTGCCATGCCATACGAGTTAGTGAAAGCCTCTGTGTGTATATATATATATATCGGTTTTGCTGTTCTGGATAAAGTCGTTCTTTTGGACATGAAATTGTCGAGTGGTCCTTTCCAAAGTAGAAGTTACCACAGTAGAGATGAGGTTGATCTTGGAAAAGTTGCAGCAAAACTGGACTGTTTCACGCCATTTTCAGATGATAAATCATCGGGCAACGTCATCACAGGGGTTTATACAAATGAGGATGTCAATGTACATGACCTGTTCGCAATAGGAAATGACATAGTTAGGAAGATGGACAGACACTCTGTTTTCTCGTATTCGCACAAAAGGAGTTCGAAGGTCAGGACACTAGCATCCAGTAAGACAGTCAAAGTTGCTGAAGACCGTACCATAGATCCAGTGTTGTTATTCCAGAGGTTCCTAGTTGTGTCACAGACAGGTGATCTCTGGCTAGACAAATTGATGAGCTACGAACTCTGTCCATATCCGATGTCTTTGTTTGAAGCAAAGAACATCTTGCGCCAGCCGGATAAGCCACAACTGGCAGAAGCAATAAAGAACTATGTCACCTCCAAATCGGACAATGCTGTCACACAGACGGTCCCAGTGACAGATCACTATGTTCTAGATGGGGGATCATTTCTGCACCGCTTAAAATGGATGGAGAGGTACACCTACAGTTCAACTGCAGATGACTACGCCTCATTCACTGTCAAACACTATGCCAGAGCCACTGTAGTGTTTGGTGGTTATGGGGTTGGGCCAAGCATAAAGGGCTGTACTCATCAGCATCGAAGTAGAAATTTGAATGTGAACAAGGTGAACATTACAGGGACGACAAAACTTGTTGGAAAAAAGGAGGATTTCTTGTCGAATGAGGCAAACAAGCAGGTAATTATCCAGCTCATCATGGAACGTTTGCAACAGAGAGGCTGCGAAGTGATTCAAGCTGAAGGAGATGCCAACGCTGAGATCGCAAAAGCAGCCGTCACAATGTCTGCTTTCAAATCTACCACCCACTTTGGAGAAGACACAGATCTCCTCGTACTCTTTCTCTACCATGTAGTGGTAACAAACTGCACTGAATCCATTTCCGCTCGGACAAGGCGAAATCAAATGCCTGTAATATCAAGGTCCTTAAGCAGATACTCGGAGAAGCAGCCTGTAATGATCTATTGTTTCTCCATGCCTTTACTGGATGCGACTCAACGTCCAGAGTATTTGGGATTGGAAAGAAGTCAGGGTTCCAAAGAATCATCAAGGAAGAAATGGGAATCAGAGACTTCGAAAGGGTTCTGTTCACCAAGGCAAAGTCAGGATGTTGTGGAAACCAATGGCTGTCGGGCAATGGTGGCGTTGTTCAATGGAAATCAGAACGACTCCCTGGCATCTATCAGATACAATATGCTCTGTAAGAAAGTTACAAGAGCTAAAACTTTCGTCACGCCTGAAAGACTGCCACCAACCACCTCGGCCTGTAAATTTCACTCCCTGCGTACTTACTACCAGGTTATGGAGTGGATGGGCTGTAGTGATGAAATGGAGCCGTCTGCGTGGGGATGGAGGGTAGAAGGGGAAAAATTCGTTCCGGTGATGACAGACAAAAGGCTTGCTCCAGAGGTACTTATTCAGATGATTCACTGCAACTGTTCGGGAGGGTGCAATATGCTAAAGTGTACCTGCAGAAAGCATGGGCTGGAATGCACCAGCGCATGTGGGCACTGCCAAGATGGCAACTGTGACAATATGACAAACGAGCCAGTGGTAGAAGAGGATGATGAACAAGACTGCATCTAAGAAGCCGTAAGGTAGCATATTATGTGTCATGATGTCGGTACTTAATACCAGAGTTGTCCCTTAATTACATCACTGGTGACATCATGACGTCAGTACAAATGCAACTTTCGTTCCAGGAACTACTGTTATTTGAAAAACATTGGTGAAAAGAGCATTCATTAAAACATCAGGTTAAAAATAACTTGCAATTTGATGGTTATCAGTCAGATTTTTGACGTTTTTCTGCTGGTGGCCATCTTGTTTTTTGATGTCATTTTTGGAGACTTTTCCGTGTGTCAAAATTGTCCAACTTTTGATATGTTGTTCTCCACATCGAATAGTACAATAAGCGATCATAAAATGTTTTTTTGCAATTTTTTTGGGGTTAGGTGGTATATTGACGCGCCTAAAGAGTCCACCTCATCGTACAAAAGGTCCGTCCAACTGTTTGATATCAGTGGGATAGAAACTGTCTTTGAGCTTGGTGATATGTGCTTTCAGGCTTTTGTACCTTCTGCCCAATGGGAGAGAGGGGGAAGAGACAGTCTCTGGGATGGGTGAGGTCTTTGGTTACGCTGGCTGCTTTACTGAGACAACAATACATATAGGCACAGTCCAAGGAGAAACTGATCTGATTTGTCTTGACAGGACAAGCAGGGTTAAGTTAAAAGTGGTAATTATCTCAATATTTTGAATATTCTGTGGAGAAATCTCTGTGATATTTCTATCATTTTATTCCGACAATAAAATATTACAGATATTAGGATGGCAAAGTTCGAAGTTCAAAGTAAATATATTATCAAAGTACATGTACATCACCATATACAACTTTGAGATTCATTTTCTTGTGGGTGTACTTAACAGCTTTAGAATAATATCTATAACAGAATCAATGAAAGGCTGTCCAACGTTAGCCAGAGTGCAGAAGACAACAAACTGTGCAGATGCAAATACGAATAAATAGCAATAAATAACGAGAACATGAGATGAAGAGTCCTTGAAAGTGAGTTAATTGGTTGTGGGAACATTTCAATGATGGGTCAACTGAAATTGAGTGTAGTTAGCCTGATAGTTGAGGGGTAGCAACTGTCCCTGAACCTGGTGGTGCGAGTCCTGAGGCTCTTATTCCTTCTACCTGATGGCAGCAGCAAGAAGAGAGCATGACCCGAGTGGTGAGGATCTCTGATGATGGATGCTGCTTTCCTACGACAACTTTTTATGTAGATGTGCTCAATGATTGGGAGGACTTTACCCATGTTGTACTGGGCTAAATCCACTACATTTTGTAGGATTTTCTGTTCAAGGCAACTCTAACCTTCAGCAATCTATTATATTAGAACTCTTCTAGTAGTAAGAATTACTTAACAAGTTCCTTTGTGCATGTTCTGGAGTAATGGTACATAGTAAATACTAACTTTAACAGCAACCAGTCTTCAGACCTGAACATGGATTGTAGATTGAATTTAAAATGCAGCTCTGAACAGTGACCTTCCATTGGACTGCAATAGCCTGCATATGCATGAATGCCGCCTAGAGTCGGTGGGAATTTGGGTGTCTGGAATGCAGGTGTGAAGAAGGAGGTGTTTGAAAACTATATGTAATTCAAAGGAAATGTAACTACAGAATTGTACCTTTGATCTTTAGCATATAAAAATGTCATGTGATAGTGGGCCAAGCAGGCCTCTTCCAAGAGAGTCTCAATATGATGCCTGTTGCTTGTTTTTGCTGAAAGTAACACTTCTATATCCACTAGCTTCAGCGTCTCTCCAGTGACTCTGTTCACATCACAACAGTGCTTATTTCCATGGAAGAGAGAACACTTTCACACTAGGTGTGTTAATGCCAGTGTGAAAATAATAATCAGAGTGGCTTCACTCAAACCAACTCAATGTTTCGCCAATGGTAGCAGCAGTAGTGATTTCCAGGTCGGTAGTCCAAAGCAGAGCACCATCGATGCACGATGAAAAATATTGAATCTGGATACCTCAGTTCTTGTTATGGCAACTGCTCTGCCCATGACCATAAGAAACTGAAGAGAGAGTTGTGGACACAGCTCAGCACAACCCAGGAACCACCCCCTCCCCCCTCCAGACTCTACCTATACTTTTCCTTGCATTGGTAAAACAGCCAACATAATCAAAGACGCTACCCACCCTGGGCTTTGTCTCTTCATTCCCCACTCCCATCAGACAGAAGATCCAAATGCAGGAAGGCATGTACCACCAGGCTCAAAGACAGCTTCTAACCCTCACTTATAAGACTATTGAACAGTCCCTAGTACAATAAGATAAACTCTTTACCGCACAATTTACTTCGTTGAGATGTTCCAATTTATCACATACCTGCACTGCACTTTCTCTGTAACTGTAACACTTTGTTCTGCATTCTGTTATTGTTTTCCCCTGTACTATCTCAATGCACTATGAAATTTAATTATCTGTATGGAGATGTACAAAACAAAGTTAAAGGCAAAGTGAAATTATTATCAAAGGACATATACTACCATGAGATTCATTTTCTTGCAGGCATTTACAGGAAAATAAAACTACCTCAAATTTCAAAGTAAATTTATTTTCAAAGTACATATATGTCACCATATACAACACTGAGATTAATTTTCTTGAGGGTATTTGCTGTAAGTTCCCACCGCTGCCTGTAAAGAGGTTGTACGTTCTCCCTATGACTGCATGGGTTTCCTCCGGGTGCTCCGGTTTCCTCCCACATTCCAAAGGCATACCGGTTGGTCGGTTCAATGGTCATTGTAAATTGTCCCGTGATTAGGCCAGGGTTAAATTGGGATTATTGGGTGGCGTGACTCGAAGGGCCGGAAGGGCCTGTTCTGTGCTGTCACAATTAAAAACAAAATTCAGTGATCTGAACATAAGACCATAAGACAAAGGAGCAGAAGTTAGCCATTCGGCCCATCGAGTCTGCTCTGCCATTTTATCATGAGCTGATCCATTCTCCCATTTATTCCCACTCCCTCACCTTCTCACCATAACCTTTGATGCCCTGGCTACTCAGATACCTATCAATCTCTGCCTTAAATACACCCAATGACTTGGTCTCCACTGTTGCCTGTGGCAACAAATTCCATAGATTCACCACCCTCTGGCTAAAAAAATTGCTTCGCATCTCTGTCCTGAATGGGCGCTCTTCAATCCTTAAGTCATGCCCTCTTGTACTAGACTCCCCCATCATGGGAAACAACTTTGCCACATCCACTCTGTCCATGTCTTTCAACATTCGAAATGTTTCTATGAGGACCCCCCTCATTCTTCTAAACTCCAAGGAATACAGTCCAAGAGCAGACAAACGGTCTTCATATGTTAATCCTCTCATTCCTGGACTCATTCTAGTGAATCTTCTCTGTACCCTTTCCAACATCAGCACATCCTTTCTTAAATAAGGAGCCCAAAACTGCCCACAATACTCCAAGTGAGGTCTTACCAGCGCCTTATAGAGCCCTCAACATCACATCCCTGCTCCTATACTCTACTCCTCTAGAAATGAATGCCAACATTGCATTCGCCTTCTTCACCACCGACTCAACCTGGAGGTTAACCTTAAGGGTATCCTGTACGAGGACTCCCAAGTCCCTTTGCATCTCAGAACTTTGAATTCTCTCCTCATTTCATAGTCTGCCTGTTTATTTCTTCTGCCATTAACTGTATTTTCTCTCTCCACCTGCAGAGTATTTTGCACATTTTTGGTTCTGTGTAGATTTCTGGTTGCTAGGTTCACTGGTCATTGTAAATTGTTCCATGATTAGACTACGGTTAACTTGGGGGATTGCTGGGTGGCAGGGCTTGAAGGGCTGGAAGAACCTACTCTGCACAGTATCTGAATAAATAAACAAGTACGAAGAAACAAGAAGAAAACTACACACAAACATGTGACATGTGTCACAGGTAAGAAACATGTGATTGTACATGTGACCATAACAAACTGATTAACCAATTTGCAGCGGAGATTGCCTGGTTGTGTAGCCGCCGATTTGTACACTAACACTGGTTTCCATGTGTCATGGCTTATACAGGTTCTGCAGCCGACATATGTAAGATGGCAATGATTAAGATTTTCACCAGAGTTGCCGCATCCTCCTCTCTTACAGCAAGGTAGGGATCCTCACCGTGTCTGTGGACCTGTTTTATTCCTACCGTTGTAACAAAATTCAAAGCACGTGTCAGCAATGATGTAGAGACAGTGTAAGGAAGAGTTACCAGATTGCCTGAAGCCCGCTGTGCAGAGCAGTTGTCCACAAGACAGCTCTAGGCGCGGAGGTCTGCCCTGGGGTCTGTGTGGGTGACAGTAGTGTAAATTGGCAAAAAGGTGAACATGGATGTATTGGGCCAAAGGGTCCATTTCTGTGACTCTGTTACCAAGACGCCTGTTTAGCACACTCCACAGAGAACACAGTTTCCACGGTGAATAGAAAATCATATCTGAGTGGGTGGGTGGGAGGGAGGAAAGGGTGTTGCTGGTGTTGTGTTGTTGGTGTTGCTTGTGTTGAACACGTGGGCATCCGGGCACATGGATGAGTGGTGATGCTCGCAGGCTTTCCCCAGCACAGCACATCCTTAGGTTGTGTTGCTTGTTAGCACATACATTGTATTTCAACTCTGAAGTTCACACTCAGTGGCCACTTCATTAGGAACACATGTACACCTGCTTGTTAATGCAAATATCTAATCAGCCAAACATGTGGCAGCAACTCTGCATAAAAGCATGCAAACATGGTCAAGAGGTTCAGCTGTTGTCCTAACATCACAATGGGGAAGAAATGTTATCTAACTGACTTTGACCATGGAATGATTATTGGTGCCAGACAGGTCGGTTTGAGACCTCAGAAACTGCTGATCTCCTGGGATTTTCACACTCAACAGTCTCTAGAGTTTACAGACAATAGTGATGAAAACAAATAAGAAACATCAAGTAAGCAGCAGTTCTGTGGGGTGAAAATGCCTTGTTAATGAGAGAGGTCAGAGGACAATGGCCAGACTGGTTCAAGCGGACAGGAAGGCGACAGTAACTCAAATAACCACACGTTACAATAATGGTGTGCAGAAGAGCGTCTCTGAATGCACATCACATTGAGCAACAAACATAAAATGCTGGAGGAACTCAGCAGGCCAGGCAGCATCTATGGAAAAAAATACAGTCAACATTTCGGGCCAAAACCCTTTGGCAAGACTGGAGAAGAAAAGCTGAGGAGTAGATTTAAAAGCTGGAAGGAGGGGAGAGAGAACCGTCATGTGATAGGTGAAACCAGGATGGGGAGGGATGAAGTAAAGAGCAGGGAAGTTGATTGGTGAGATGAGGTGAGAGAGGGAAAAGGGGATGGGTAATGGAGAAGGGGGGAAGATGTTGTGGGGCATTACCAGAAGTTTGAGAAATCGATGTTCATGTCATCAGGTTGGAGGTTACCCAAACGAAATATAACGCATTGTTCCTGCAACCTAAATGTGGCCTCATCACGACAGTGAAGGAAGCCATGGATGGACATATCGGAATTGGAATGGGAAGTGGAATTAAAATGGGTGGCCACTGGGAGATCCTGCTGTTCTGGCAGTTGGAGTGTAGATGCTCATTGAAGTGGTCTCCCAATCTACTTTGGGTCTCACCAATGTACAGGAGGTCACATCAGGAGCACCGAGCACAGTATATGACCCCAACAGACACACAGGTGAAGTGTCACCTCACCTGGAAGGACTGTTTAGGGCCCCGGATGGTAGTGAGGGAGGAGGTGTAGGGGCAGGTGTAGCATTTGTTCTGTTTGCAAGGATAAGTGCTAGGAGGGAGATCAGTGGGGAGGGACGAATGGATAGGAGAGTGATCCCTGCAGAAACAGAAAGTTGGGGGGAGGGAAAGATGTGATCGGTGGTGGGATCCCGTTGGAGGTGGCGGAAGTTTTGGAGAATTATATGCTGGATGCAGAGGCTGGTGGGTGGTAGGTGAGGACAGGAGGAACCCTATCCCTGGTAGAGTGGGGGGAGGATGGGGTAGGAGCAGATGTCTGTGAAATGGAAGAGATGTGGTTGAGGGATTGAGGGCAGAAGTTATAGTAGAGACTTTGTTGATAATTTACCAAAATTCTCTGGACTCTGGGCAGGTCCCAGTGGATTGGAACTGTCACACCACTGTTCAAAAAAGGATGTAGGTAAAAGGCAGGTAACTGTAGGCCAGTTAGTTTAACATTTGAAATTAGGAAAATGCTTGAAGCTGTCATTAGAGAAGAAATAACGAGGCATCTGGAAAGAAATGGATCCATCAGGCAGATGCAGTTGGATTCAGCTTAGGCAGGTCCTGTTTGACAAACTTACTAGAGTTCTTTGAGGATATAATGAGCGCAGTGAATAGAGGGGAACAGATGGACATTATCTGCTTGGATTTCCAGATAAGGCTTATCCATATGATAAGGATGCATAGAGTTGGGGGTGATGTATTAGCATGGATAGAGGATTGGTTAACTAATAGAAAGCAGGGAGTTAGGATACATGGGTGTTACTCTGGTTGTCAATCAGTGGTGAGCGATGTGCCGCAGGGGTCAGTGCTGGGCCCGCAACTGTTCACGATATACATTAACGATCTGGATGAGGGGATCAAGTGTCGTGTATCTACGTTTGCTGATGATACTAAATTGAGTGGAAACGCAAATTGTGCAGAAGATATGGAGAGTCTGCAGAGAGATATAGATAGGTTAAGTGAGTGGGCAAGGGACTGGCAGATGTTGGTAAATGCAAGGTCATCCACTCTGGAAGGAAAAATGAAAGAGCAGATTATTATTTAAATGGTAAAAAATTGCAGCATGCTGCTATGCAGAGGGACTTGGGAGTGCTTGTGCATGAATCACAAAAGGTTGGTTTGCAGGTGCAGCAGGCTATCAAGAAGGCAAATGGGATGTTGGCCTTCATTGCTAGAGGTATTGGATTTAAGAGGGAGGTTATGCTGCAACTATACAGGGTACTGGTGAGGCCGCACCTGGAGTACTGTGTGCAGTTCTGGTCTCCTTACTTGAGGAAGGATATACTGGCTTTGGAAGTGGTGCAGAGGAGGTTCACCAGATTAATTCCAGAGATGAGGGGGTTAGACTATGAGGAGAGATTGAGTCACCTGGGACTGTACTCGCTGGAGTTCAGAAGAATGAGAGGAGATCTTGTAGAAACATATAAAATTATGAAAGGGATAGATAAGATAGAGGCAGGAAAGTTGTTTCCACTGGTCGGTGAGACTAGAACTAGGGGACATAGCCTAAAGATTCGGGGGAGTAAATTTAGGATGGAGATGAGGAGGCATTACTTTTTGCATAGGGTGGTGAATCTGTGGAATTCTCTGCCCAATGAAGCAGTGGAGGCTACCTCAGTAAATAAATTTAAGACAAGGTTTGATAGATTTTTGCATTGTAGGGGAATTAAGGGTTCTGGGGAATAGGCAGGTAGGTGGAGATGAATCCATGGCCAGATCAGCCATGATCTTGTTGAATGGCGGAGCAGGCTCGATGGGCCAGATGGCTACTCCTGCTCCTATTTCTTATGTTTTTATGTTCTTATGAAAGGCAGGGGAGAAGTGGGGTGAGGGTAATTTCTGGAAGTTTGAGACATTGATGTTTGAAGATCTTTTGAAAATATATTAAAAATAATACTTATGCATTATTTTCCCACTTCACCAATTATTTTAGGGTATTTCCTAACCTGTGCCACAGATACCATTTTGTGATATAATTTCATTCCTTACCTCAGTTACTTGCAACTTGGTACGGGTTACTGCATTCTCCAGGATGCAGATGGGTGCCCACGAGGCTGTCTATCATTTTAATTCACCTCCCCACCCCTGCCCTTTGGCCTTTTAACTGTTTTTTAACAAACGTTTATTCACCAACAAAACACAAATCAAGGTTTCATTAACTATTAACACAAGAGATTCTCCAGAGCAACACACACAAAATGCTGGAGGAACTCAGCAGGGCAGGCAGCATCTATGGAAAGGAATAAACGATCAACGTTTAAGGCTGAGACCGTTCATCAGGACTGGAAAGGAAGGGGGCAGAAGCCAGAATAAGAAGTGGGGGATGGTGGGGAAGGAATGAGTACGAGCTGGCAGGTGATAGGTGAGACCAGGTGAAGGGGAAGATGGGTGGATGCTGAAGTCACAAACTTTACTGTTTTAAATTAAAATACAATTATTAGTATCTACAACGTATTTGAGCCCCTGAGGGCCCCACCGTTCTTGGGAATCCCCTATTGCGCCCATAGAGACCATGTGCTCCTTCCCAAAGACACCAGTGCATGGTCCTAACCCCTGACTGCCCCCTGCCTGGACCTGTGTTCCACCTGTCAGCAATGAGTCGGCATACAGAGAGGAGACAGAGAGACTTGTCAAATGGTGTGAGAGAACAACTTGACTCTCATCATGGACAAGACAAAAGAAGTAATTGTGGAGGCACAGATCAACCACTCTCCATTGTACATCAATGGCTCTGCTGAGGAGAGAGGGAAAAGCACGAAGTTCCTTGGTGTGCACATAACAGGCGATCTAACCAGGACCCACAACACCTCCTCACGGGTCAATAAGGCGCAGCTGCATCTACATTTTCTGAGAAGACTGAGGTGTGCAAGGCTCCCCACCGCATTTTAACAACTTTCTACAAGAGCACCATCAAGATTGTCCTGTCTGGCTGCATCATTGTGTGGTACGGAAGCTGCAAGGCATCAGACCGGAAGTCCCTACAGAGGACAGTAAAAACTGCGGAGAGGATCACCAGGATCTCCCTACCCCCATTTGTAATACTTACTGGGAGGTTTCTTATGTTCTTATAAATATATTTAAGACAAGGTTTGATAGATATTTGCATTGTAGAGGAATTAAAGGTTATGGGGAAAAGGCAGGTAGGTGGAGATGAGTCCATGGTCAGGTCAGCCATGATCTTATTGAATGGTGGAGCAGGCTCAATGGGCCCGATGGCTACTCCTGCTCCTATTTCTTATGTTCCTATCTTCATATGTTTTATATCAAGGGCCCAAGGCATTGTTGAGGATCCCTACCACCCATACCACAATCTCTTTGACCCGCTAAGATCAGGAAGGAGGTTCTAGGACTGCTTGACTGGGTAACAGCTTCTTCCCTCAGTCTGTGAGACTGAACACGCTGCCACCACCAAGCTCTTGTCACTAGGGCAGTGAGCTGTTGAATGTTTACCTGTGCTGTACTTTACTACATGCATTTGAGTTATATTTTATTAACTTATTAAGGTATAATATTTTGCTTTATGTGTTGTGTGTGATACATGTTGTGTGAGTGCACTGTTGTCCGGAGGAATGTTGTTTCATTTGGTTGTGTATGTGTGCAAGCAGATGACAATGAACTTGAATGGCCAGTTTGGCTAGGCCTCGGAGCAGACTGACCAGGAGATCCCACGAGTGGCCCTCTCCCCTCCGTAACAAGTGACCGTAGATCAGGAGCATGGATTTGAAGTGTAACCGAAACATGAGAATAACCCCATCAGAGATTCAAATAGAGGTTGCAGCTTCCCATACTCCATGTACACATTGTGCCCTGGCTCCCTTCCCTCCCCCAGCCACAGAAGGAACAGGTGGCTATGCAGTCAGTGAACCATCAGTGAAATCCAGAGCAGTACACACAAAATACTGGAGGAACTCTGCAGATCTGACAGCATCAAATGAGAAGAACAAACATTTCCTATCTTGATAAAGGGTCTCAGACCAAAACATCCGCGGTTCATTTCCCATCATAGATGCTGCCTGACCTGCTGAGTTCCTCCAGCATTTTGTGTGTGTTGGTGCTTGGCAGGACCTCCGTGAAGCACCTTCCGCCCCAGGTCCCCAGTGTATAGGGAAAGGACCCCTGCATAAAGAGACCCCCCTCACTGCTGGGTGGTAAAACAGACCGCCACGGCATGTCTAGACGGCAGACGAGGGCAAGGAAGTGAAAAGCATACAGGAGCAGTCTGCACAAGAATAACCTCAGTACGGTCCCCTTAACAAGTTCCAACAAAGCTGAAGGATCATCTCCAGACACCTGACAGTCTTCAGGGCCCAACAATCATTTCAGCAATTTCACATCGCCGACTTTGTAGCTCACATTCCTGGCATTCGATTATGGTTCCACAGAGGGGAGTGGGGATCATTTCACAGGAGATGTGAGGAGCAAGTTTTTTACACAGAGTGTGGTGGGTGCATGGAATGTGCTGCTTGGGGTGGTGGGAGAGGCAGAAACATTAGCCAGTTTTAACTTCCGCCACCTCCAACGGGATCCCACCACTAAGCACATCTTTCCCTCCCCCCCCCGCATTCCGCAGGGATCGCTCCCTACGCAACTCCCTTGTCCATTCGTCCCCCCCATCCCTCCCCACTGATCTCCCTCCTGGCACTTATCCGTGTAAGCGGAACAAGTGCTACACATGCCCTTACACTTCCTCCCTTACCACCATTCAGGGCCCCAAACAGTCCTTCCAGGTGAGGCAACACTTCACCTGTGAGTCGGCTGGGGTGATATACTGCGTCCGGTGCTCCCGATGTGGCCTTTTATATATTGGCGAGACCCGACGCAGACTGGGAGACCGCTTTGCTGAACATCTACGCTCTGTCCGCCAGAGAAAGCAGGATCTCCCAGTGGCCACACATTTTAATTCCACATCCCATTCCCATTCTGACATGTCTATCCACGGCCTCCTCTACTGTAAAGATGAAGCCACATTCAGGTTGGAGGAACAACACCTTATATTCCGTCTGGGTAGCCTCCAACCTGATGGCATGAACATCGACTTCTCTAACTTCCGCTAATGCCCCACCTCCCCCTCGTACCCCATCTGTTACTTATTCTTATACACACATTCTTTCTCTCACTCTCCTTTTTCTCCCTCTGTCCCTCTGAATATACCCCTTGCCCATCCTCTGGGTCCCCCCGCCCCTCCTTGTCTTTCTTCCCGGACCTCCTGTCCCATGATCCTCTCGTATCCCTTTTGCCTATCACCTGTCCAGCTCTTGGCTCCATCCCTCCCCCTCCTGTCTTCTCCTATCATTTTGGATCTCCCCCTCGCCCTCCAACTTTCAAATCCCTTACTCACTCTTCCTTCAGTTAGTCCTGACGAAGGGTCTCAGCCTGAAACGTCGACTGCACCTCTTCCTACAGATGCTGCCTGGCCTGCTGCGTTCACCAGCAACTTTGATGTGAGCGAGTTTTAAGAGATACTTAGATAGGAAAGTGGAAGGATATGGACATTGTGCAGACAGCAGAGATTACTAAGTTACTTGGTTCGGCATGACATTGTGGCCGAAGGGCCTGTTCTTGTGCCGTAATTTTCTACGTTCCATGTTCTCTTTTCTCTTCTGGAGTTTCAAGTTTTATCTACCTTCCCCCCCCCCCCCAACACCCCAGAAACACTGTTTGTTGTTCACCTTCCTGTGCTGTCACTGCCACCACCTACATCACTCCTGATGAGTGAGGATGTAATCCTAAGGCTTCATAAGCCTTTGGTCAAACCACACTTGAGGATGTGTTGTCACTGGAGAGGATCCGGAGGACATTCACAAGGATGATCCTGGGATTGAAAGGGTTAATGTATGAGGAGCGTTTGATGGCTCTGAGGCTCTACTCACTGGAGTTTAGAAGAACTGGGGGGGGGGTGTGGAGTCACATCGAAACCTGTGGAGTATCAAAAGGTCCAGACAAAATGGATGTAGAGAGTCTAGGACCGGAGAGCAGAGCCTCAGAATATAAGACCATCCATTTAGAACAGGTTTGAGGAGGAATTTCTTTAGCCGGAGGGTGATGAATCTGTGGAATTTATTGCCCCAGATGGCTGTGAAGGTCAAGCAATTGGGTATATTTAAAGCAGAGATGGATAGGTTCTTGGTTAGTAAAGGTGTGAAAGGTTACAGAGAGAAGGCAGGAGAATGGAGCGGAGAGGGAAAATAAATCAGCCATGATGGAATTGTGGAGCAGACTCAATGGGCTGAATGGCCTAATTCTGCTCCTGTACTTTCTGGTCTTATTGTAACCTGTGAAATACCCAGATTCAAATGGTGTGACATTTGCTGCAGAAAAACTCAAAAGCTTCTAGAAAATACAGAATCAGCTATACTACAATTATTAGAAAATTTACTGAACAATTACAGAAATACAGGTCATTAGATGAAAATTATAAACAAATTTAAGCTACAAGAATACAAGAAAAATAAAAATTCTGCACCCTAATCTCAAATCCAAAGATCCCTCAAAGTTGCAGTGCGGGTTGTAGGTGTATGAATTCTTGGCCTTCATTAGTCAGGGGACTGAGTTCAAGAGCTGCACGATAACATTGCACTTTATAAAGTGTTAACCAGCTCTGGTTAGTGCACACATGGAGTTTTATGCTCAGTTCTGGTCACCTCTTTATAGGAAGGATGTGGAAGCTCTAGGGAGGGTGCAGAGGAGACTTACCAGGATGCTGCCTGGATTGTAGAGCATGTCTTACGAGGATAGATTGTGTGAGGAGGGCTATTCTCTTTGGAGCAAAGGAGGATGAGAGCTAACTTGATAGAGGTGCATAACATTTTAAGAGACATAGATTAACTGAAGAGCCAGAGACATTTTTCAAGGACAGAAATAGCTAACACCATGGGGCATAACTTTACAGTGTTTGTATAGGGGGAGGGGAATATCAGAGGTAGGTTTTTCACACGGAGAGTGGTGGGTGCATGGACCATGCTGCCCGGGGTGGTGATAAAGGCAGATACATTAGGGACATATAAGAGACTCTTAGGCACATGGATGAAAGAAAAGGGGAATACGCCTCCCCCTCCCCTTCTTATACTGGCTTCTGCCCCCTTCCTTTCTAGTCCTGATGAAGGGTCTCTGCCTGAAACATCAACAGTTTATTCCTCTCCATAGATGCTACCTGACCTGCCGAGTTCCTGCATCATTTTGTGTGTGTTGCAGGGTTAGGTTGATCTTGGAGTGGGCTAAATCATGGGCCGAAGGGCCTGTACTGTGCTGCCTGCTCCACAGTATGTCCTGTGTTCTAATCCAACAATGTACACTTCTTGTTGAACCAGCAACAAAGATCACAGCATTGCTCCATTCCAGATGAGCTGATGAATGTGTTCTGAGGCAGTTTGTTTTGCTGAAGGGATATTTTCACACTTCAAGAAGGGAGTGCAAACAGACTCTCAGAGATATTCCAAATCGCCTCACAATCCACTCATTCACTCTGCTTTTATCTCTTAACACCAGCATTTTCATTTAGAGATATTATTTATACGGCTGGAGATCGCAATGACATACAATGCCAGCTGCCCATGCTCCGTGTAGTCACCATCACCTTCTATCATAATGGTTCCACTGGAACACATTTCCTTCTGTCTGTTGCATTAGATGTTGGCTGCCAGCTTCAGATTCAAAATAAATTCATTACCAAAGTACATATGTGTCATCTTATACTCCACTGAGATACATTTTCTTGCATTCACAGTAAATACAAAGAAATACAGTCGAATCAATGCGAAACACAACAGACGGATAAACAACCAACGTGCAAAAGACAGCACACTGTGCAAGTACAAAAAAGAAAATAAGCAGAATAATAATAATAATAAATAAATAATCAATAATTATTGAAAACATGAGCGGTAGAGTCCTTGACTGTGAGTCCATGCATTGCAGGAACAGTTCAGTGTTGTGGGTGGGTGAAGTTATTTCTTCTAGTTCAGGAGTCTGATGGTTGAGGGTTAATAACTGTTCCTAAACCTGATGGTGTGAGACCGAAGGCTCTTGTACCCCTATGATGGCAGCAGTGGGAACAGAGTATGGTCTGGATGGTGGGCATCCTTGATGATAGATGTTGCTTTTCTGCGATGGAACTTCTTGTAGTTTTGCTCCGTGGTGGGGAGGGCTTTACCCGTGTTGGACTGCATCCACTCTCTTTTCCTTTCAAGATTGGGAGTGCAAGCCCCACATAGGAGACTGAATCCTGCTTCATTTTCTCAGTGATAAGATGGCACTAATTGTCGCTCAACGCTGAGTTATATAAAAATCTATAAAGGGTTTACAAAATTCAGTAGCACCAATTAGCAGCACCATCGCCAGTCTTCCTTGTGTGGCACCATGCTGTTTTGGAGATAGTAGTCGTTAATGGAGAGACTTAATCTGTCAGCATTTGCACTTCACCACCAGCTCTTCCTCAGCACCTGCAGACTGATTCTTCAATATCCTACACCAGTGAATCTAGACAGTGGGAATTGTGCTCCCAGGACTGTGGAGCGTTCAGCCTGGGCTGCCTGCCTGGCAACGTTCAGGGGGCATCTCCATGCTCGGGTGTTTGTGCAAAAAGAACATGCAGTGTCCAATGGTAGCAGAGGTGTTTTGAGACCATTAGGCACCACAGGGGATAAATGCCATCCTCCATGAGAATGGGAATGGGTTGATTTAGTCTGTGTTAGTCATGATTTGTCTTTTTTGTTTGTTTTATAATGTGATTGTACTGCAGTGCAATTTTTAATAAACGTATTTTTGTAAAAAGAAAGGGTTCTTTGAAAGGAGCCTGTGGAAGCTGATGGACCAAATCGCTCATAGGAGGGATATATTGTTTGTAGACAGCACTACAGAACCTCTACAGCTACCAGGGAGGTGCCAGCTAGAATCAATATCCACCTCACTGGAGACCATGGTCTCAAAAGATTTCATGATCTCACAACAGTGAGCAAGCAGAGCTCTCACAGCTGGAGACTCCTTCATTCCAGCTCGCACTTACACCTCCAATTGCATACTGTGACTGCTTTCCCTTAAAACACTCTCACCCTCTCGTGCATCCTTTCTACCTCCACTCTCCTCTCTCTACCTCTCCACTTTGCTCACTCCCTGCGGCTCTCTCTGTCTCTCTCGCACCCCCTATCTCTCTCTCCCCTTCTCTCTCTCCTTTATCTGCCCTTTTTCTCTCTTCTCTCATCTTCCCTCTATTTCTCTCTCTTTCTTTCTCTCTATCTCTCTTTCTCATCTTGTTTTCTTTATTTCTATTTCTCCCTTTCTCTTTCTCTCCTCTCCCTCTTTCTTTCCCTCCTTCCCCCTGCTTTCTTTTCTCTCTTTCCCTCCCTTTCAAATTCTCTTTCTTCTCTTCCATTTCATGGTCCTCTCCCTGTCTCTCTCATGCTCCCACCCTCTCCCCCTCTGCCTCTCTCTCCCCTTCCCAACATGACTCTCACCACTCTGCTAACTCTCTCAGTTGTCTTGCTCTTTGTCCTGTTAAGTTGAGGCTTTGTAAGGCATTGGTCAGACCTCACTTGGAGTATTGTGAGCAGTTTCTTTTATTTGTTTGTAGATACAGAGCAGAATTGGCCCTTACAGTCCAACGAGCCACACCGCCCAGCAATCCTCCTATTTAACCCTAGCCCAATCATGGGACCATTTATAATGAGCAATTAGCTAACCAACCAGTACATCTTTGGACTGTGGGAGGAAACTGGAGAACCCAGAGGAAACCCAAATGCTCACGGAAAGAACGTACAAACTTTCTTACATAGAATATCAGAACTGAACTCTGAACTCTGACGCTCTGGGCTGTAATAGCGTTGTGCTAACCACAATCCTAGTGTGGTGTCTTAATAGGCTCCTTATCAAAAAAAAGAATATGCTGCTATTGGAGAGGGTCCAGAGCAGGTTCACGTGCATGATCCCAGGAAAGAAAGGGTTAACATCTGAGGAGAGTTTGATGACCCGTGCCTGTACTCACTGGAGTTTGGAAGAATAAGGGAGGATCTCATTGAACCTTATCAAATATTGAAAGGCCTTGACAGGGTGGATGTTTCCAATAGTGGGAGAGTCTTGGATGAGAGGACACTGTCTCAGAAGACAAGGCTGTTCATTTAGAAAAGAGATAAGGAGGAATTTCTTTAGGCAGAGGGTGATGAACCTGTGGAATGGGAAAGAAACCAGAATAAGAAGGCGAGGGGAGTGGGGAGAGTACAAGCTGGAAGGTGATTGGTGAGACCAGGTGAGGGGGGAGCTGGGTGGATGGCAGAGGGGGGATGAAGTAAGAAGCTGCGAGGTGATAGGTGGAAGAGGTAAAGCGCTGAAGAAGAAGGAATCTGATAGGTGAGGAGAGTGGACCATAGCAGAAAGGGAAGGAGGGGGACCAAGGGAGGTGATAGGCAGATAAAGGGAAGAGAAGGAGTGAGAGGGGAACCGGAATGTGAAATGGAAAAGAGAGAAAGGAGTCTGGGGAGAAATTACCATGTTAGAGAAGTCGATGTTGATGGTATCAGATTGGAGGCTACTCAGGTGGAATATGAGGTGTTGCTAGTTAGTGGGATGTTCACAAACAGAAGTAGTTCCGTGTTTAAATTAGGCACAATTCACCTATTGTAGGAGAGGATTAGCAGCTAAAATGAGACTAATGCTCAGCCTGCCTTGCAGAGCCCAGCACAAAGTGATGATGTGGTCCAGTGTGCCCAGCCTGCCCCTATTGACAGATGATTACACAGTCGACATGGGTTTCCGCCAAGATGCTTGAGGGGGTGAGGGAGGTGTGCGGGGGACACAACGCAGATTGTTCAGGCTGTGTGACTGGACAAGAGACAGCTTGCAGCTCCCCTCCGGGTGAACTGCCAGACATGCTGTAGCCTCATCCTGCTTTTCACTGGCTGCTCATTACCAAAGCCCAAACCCCATTGGTCTGAGGAGGTTCAGTGACTATTCCCAGTCCAACAGCCAGCCCAATGCTGGATGACACTTCAGGGCAGAGGGAGCTTCACTCTGTACCCAGCCCACTAATCTTTTTTTTTAGTTTTTTGTGACAGGACGGTGTTGAGGGAATTTTATTTGAATCCTCACCTGATGTCTTGATAATTTTGTTCTTTTGGCTGTAACCACTGTGTATTTAAATCTCACCATGTCACATTCTGATTTTTAAATGTGATTGAAGAACATTCTGGAGTATAAATTTCAAAGTTTAAAGTAAGTTTAATATCAGAGTATGTATATGTCACCATATATTATGCCTGAGATTCATTTTCTTGTGGGCATTCACAGTAAGTAGTGTTAATGAAAAGTGCACACAAACAAAGACAGGCAACAGCCAATGTGGAAAAGAAGACATTCTATGCAAATACAAAAAAAATAGCAATAATAAGTAAATAAATAATGAATAATATTGAGAACATGAGTTGTAAGTGAGCCTGGAGGTTATGGAATCAGTTCAGCGTTGAGGTGAGTAAAGTTATCCACGCTGGTTCAGGAGCCTGGTGGTTGAGGGGTAATAACTGTTCCTGAACCTGGCGGTGTGGGTCCAAAGGCTCCGGTTCCTCCTTCCCAACAGCAGCAGCGAGAAGAGAGCATGGCCTGGATGATGGGGGTGGGGGGGGGCCTTGATGATGGGTGCTACGGCTTCCCCCCACATTCCAAAGACATTAATTGGTCACATGGGTGTAATTGGGTGGCACGGGCTTGTTGGGCTGGAAGGGCCTCCACTGTGCTGTATCTCTGAATAAAAAATCAAATAGGAAAGGTTTCAGAGGCATTTAGGCCAAAACTGCAAGAAAATATGACTAGCCCACAAAGGTAACTGTTCTCATGCTGCCTAACTCTATGATTGCATGTCTCTAAAGATGTCCAGTGACGATCAGGTGTGAATAAACTGTTAGCCTTGCCGGGGTTGTCCACATTATGTGAAGAACTAAAAAATAACAATTCAAGCAGCTATTACCCAGCTCATGCTCCAAGTTGTGATGTTCCTGTCTGTTTGATACTGAACAGAACCATCATTTGCCTCCCTTTGCTCCTTTGTTATAGCAGCCTTAAATGCCTTTAGCATTGATTGAGTGCGAGAGACCCTGTGTCATATTCAAAACTGAATAAACATCAAGTGAATTTAAAGAAACGATCATTCATCTTGATATCTCCCCAGTCTCTCTTATTAGTTTTGTGACGCGTGTCATCTCCTTGAAGAGGGCAAATTTATTTTATTTGAGTTCTAAGAGTTCTCAGAGATGTGACAAGCTTTGATTTAATACAGTTTCTGCATGAGAGCTGAGGAGAAAATATTAACTGGGCTTTAATTTTCCTTTGAGTTCACTTGTATCTTTTGATCTGGAAATGCAATATTAATCACTTTGAGAAGCTTCTGTCCACTACAATTATAAAATTGTTTATGGCCACCCCTGACACCAGCCCTACCCAAGCTGTAAGAGACAACCCAGCCTCTGAGTAACTGAGATATGAAGAGATTCTGTAGACTGAAATCCGGAGTAACACACACACAAAATTAACAGTTGACATTTCGGACTGAGACCCTTCATCAGGACTGGAAAGGAAGGGGGAAGAAACCAGAATAAGAAGGGTGGGGGAGTGAAGGAAGGCAGCTGAAAGGTGATAGGTGAACCCAGGTGGTTGGAGGAGAGGGGTGAAATGAGAAAGCTGGGAGGTGATAGGTGGATAAAGTAAAGGACGGAAGTAGAAGGAATCTGATAGGAGAAGAGAGTGGCCCATTGGAATAAGGAGAATCCCCAGGGAGAGGTGATGGGCAGGTGTGGAGAAGAGAAGAGATGGGGGGGCGGGGGGCGAGCCAGAGTGGAAGTTGGAAGTGGGAGGGGGAGAAATTACTGAAATCAGAGAAATCGATGTTACCGGAAGTTAGATAAATTCTTGCCATTGGGTTGGAGTGATGTTAGACAATAAGACCATTAGATATCGAAGCAAAATTAGGCCATTTCATCATGGCTGATCCATTTCCCTCTCAGCCCCGATCTCCTGCCTTCTCCTTGTACCCCTTCATGCCCTGACTAATCAAGAATCTATCAACTTCTACCTTAAATACACATAAAGACTTGGCCTCCACAGCTGCCTGTACCAAAGAATTCCATAGATTCACCACTCTCTAGCTGAAGAAATTTCTCCGTTTTAAAAGAACACCCCGTTATTCTGAGGCTGTGTCCTCTGGTCCTAGACTCCCCCACCATAGGAAATATCCTCTCCACATCCACTCTATTGGGGCCTTTCAACACTTGATAGGTTTCGAATAGGTCACCCTTCATTCTTCTGAATTCCAGTGAGCACAGGCCCAGAGCCATGAAACACTTCTCATATGATATGCTGTACAATCCTGAAATCATTTTCCTGAACCTCCTTTGAACCCTCTCCAGTGTCAGCACAGATAAAGGCTCCAAAGCTGTTCACAATACTCCAAGTGAGGCCTCACCAATGCTTTATAAAGCCTCAACATTACATCCTTGCTTTTATATTCCAGTCCTCTTGAAATAAATGCTAATATCACACTTGCCTTCCTCACCACAGACTCAACATACAAATTAACCCTTAAAGAATCCTGCATGAGAACTCCCAAGTCCCCTTGCACCTCAGATTTTTGAATTTTCTCTCCATTTAGAAAATAGACTAACCTTTTATTTATTCTACCAAAGTGCATGACCGTACACTTCCTGACACTAAATCGCATTGGCCATTCTCTTAATCTGTCTAAGTCCTTTAGTAGCCTCTCTACTTTCTCAAAACTACCTTCCACTCCACCTATCTTTGTATTGTCCGCAAAAATTGCTACAAAGCCAACAATTCCATCATCTAAGTCATTGACATATATCATAAAAAAAAAGTGGTCCCAACACAGGCCCCTGTGGAACACCACTAGTCACCAGCAGCCAGCCAGAAAAAGCTTCCCTTATTCCCATTCTTTACCTCCTGCCGATCAGCCACTGCTTTATGCATGCTAGAATCTTTGCTGTAATGCCATGGGCTCTTAAGTTATTAAGCAGCTTCATGTGTGGCACCTTGTCAAAGGCCTTCTGAAAATCTATGTACACAACATAAACCAATTCTCCTTTATCTATCCTGCTTGTTAATTCTTCAAAGTATTCCAACAGATTTGCCGGGCATGATTTTTCCTTATGGAAACCATGCTGATGATAGCCTGTATTATCATGTGCCCCCAAGCACCCCAAATCACATCCTTAGCAATCGACTCCAATATCATCCGAACCACTAAGGTCAGGCTGACTGGCCTTTAATTTCCTTCCTTCTGCCTCTCTCCCTCTTGAAGAGTGGTGTCACATTTGCATATTATTGTGGTTTAGCCACTATGCGAATACCCAGAAAGTGTTGTAAAACCTAACCTGGATAACAGATGTTTAAAGGATATAAAATCATAAGGAGCATGGGTAAGGTGATTGTGTTCAGATCTGGTCACCTCATTATAGGAAGGATGTGGAAGCTATGGAGTGGGTACAGAGGACATTTACCAGGATGTTGCCTGAATTGGAAAACAAGTCTTATGTGGCAAGGTTAGCAGAGCTGGGACTTTTCTCTTTGGAGCGTAGAAGGATGAGAGAGGACTTGATAGAGGTCTACAAGATTATGAGAGGCATAGATAGGATGGATAGCCAGTCCCGTTTCCCAGGGCACGAATAGCAAACACCAGAGGGCATATGTACAAAGTTAAGGGAGGGAAGTTTAGGGGGGACATCAGGGGTAAGTTTTTAACACAGAGGGTTGTGGGTGCCTGGAATGACTTGCCAGGGGTGGTGGTGGAGACTAAAACATTAGGGGTATTTAAGAGCCTCTTGGACAGGCACATGGATGAAAGAAAAATAGAGGGTTACAGGGTAGTGTGGGTTTAGTACTTCCTTTTTAAGGCATGTATGGGTCGGCACAACATCGAGGGCCGAAGGGCCTGTACTGTGCTGTAGTATTCTAGTGTCCAGTGATAGCCACAGTCTTTTCATCAGGGTTGCGGAATCTAAAGCTAGAGGGGCATAGTTTTAAAGTGATTGAGGAGAGCTTTAAAGGAGCAGGTTTTTTCAGACAGAGGGTGGTAGTTCTTGGACCCCGCTATCACGGAAAGTGGTTAAACCCAAAAGATTCTGCAGATGCTGGAAATCCAAAGCAACACATCCACAAAATGCTGGGAGGAACCCAGCAGGTCAGGCAGCAGCCATGGAGTGTGAACAGAAGATCCTACAAAATGGGTGGATCCTGCCCAGTGCATCACAGCGAATACAGTCCTCCCCACCATTGAGCACAGCTAAATGGAGCACTGTTGCGGGAAAGCAGCAGTCATCATCGGGGCCCCACCATCCAGGCCATGTTCTCTTCTCACTGCGGGAAGAAGGTACAGGAGCCTCAGGAGTTCAGGAACTCCCTCAACCATCAGGCTCTTGAACCACTGGTGATAACTTCACTCAGCTGCACTCGCTCCATCACAGGACTGTTCCTGCAACCTGGACTCACTTTCAAGGATTCTTCAACTCATGTTCTTGATGTTTGTGTTTATTTATTTATTATTGTTTTTTTTTTCTTTTGTATTTTTGCAGTTTGTTGTCTTTTGCACTTGGTTAGTTGTCCATCCTGTTGGGTGCAGTCTTTCATTGATTCTATTGTGTTTCTTAGGTTTACTGTGTATGCCTGCAAGAAAATGAATCTCAGGGTTGTATACAGTGACAGATATGTACTTTTAGGAATTAACAGTCAACTTTTCAGACGGAGCCCTTCATCAAAGCCAGATACCAATACAAAAAAGCAGAGGCAGACCTCAGTTGAGATTTGGTTAATAGCAAACATGCTGGATGCAGCTATCTGGCCAGAAGGTTTTACGATTCTCAGAAAGGACGGAATCTCGAATTCTGGTAAAGGAAAAGATGGTGGAGTGTGCTAAAAAGCACATTTCTCGTTGGTGCATGAACATTAGGGTTATAATAACTTCTTGTTCCCTTGACTTAGAACAACTAACGATTAGATGTAGACCACTCTTTTTCCCTTGGGTGTTCTTGTCCATGATCCAGATCACAGTTTACATACTACCAGTGGGTGACTATAAGCAAGCACTCGCAAAAACTGCATAATGCTGTCTGTTAACAAGAAACGGCCCATCCTGACGCATTTCAAATTATAGTCGGCGACTTTAACCACGCCTGTTTGAAGAAAATCCTGCCCAGTTATCACCATCACCTACAGTGGTGCTAGAAAGTTTATGAATCCTGTAGAATTGTCTCTATTTCTGCACAAACAGGGCCTAAAATGTGAGCAGATCTTCACCTAAGCCCTAAAACTAGATAAAGAGAACCCAATAAAATAAATAACACAAAAACATTATAATTGTTCATTTATTTATTGAGAAAAATGATCCAATATTACATGTACAATATTTCTTGGAAAAATTGTGTGAACCTCTGGGGTAATGCCTTCTATAATAGCTATTTGGAGTCGGGTGTTCCAATCAATGAGATGAGATTGGAGGTGTGGGTTGTATAGAGGTGCCTTGCCCTATAAAAAAGACACACAAAGCCAGGTTATTGACAGAGCCTGCTCTTCTCAAGAAAAATCTGTTTATATGCACCATGCCTCGATCAAAACAACTTTCAGAGGACCTAGAAGCAGAATTGTAGAGATGCATGAAGCTGGAAAAGGCTACAAAAGCATTTCTAAAGACCTGAGTGTTCATCAGTCCACAGTAAGAGAAATTGTCTGCAAATAGAGGAAACTCAGTGCTGTTGCTACTCTGCCTAGGAGTGGACATCCTGCCAAGATCACACCAAAAGCACAATGTGTAATGCTGAAGGAGGTGTAAAAGAACCCAAGGGTAGCAGCAAAAGACCTTCAGAAATCTCTAGAACTTGCTAAAGTCTCTGTTCAGGTGTCCACTATAAGTAAAACACTGAAGAAGAATGGTGTTCATGGAAGGAAATCACCGCTCTCCAAAAATACCTTGCTGTACATCTCAAGTTTGCAAAGACCACCCAGATGTTCTACAGTGCTTCTGGGGCAATGTTCTGTGGACAGATGAAACAAAAATTGAACTTTCTGGCAGAAATACACATTGCTATGTTTAGAGGGAAAAGGGCACTGCACACCAACATCAAAACCTCAACCCAACTGTGAAACATGGTTTGTTCCTGCATTACTGCCTCAGGGCCTGGACAGCTTGCAATCATTGAAGGAAAAATGATTTCAAAATTATATCAAGATATTTTACAGGAGAATGCCAGGGTAGCAGTCCATCACATGAAGCTTAATAGGAGTTGGATAAGTCACTGGGACCGAACGGGATGTACCCCAGGCTACTGTGGGAGGCGAGGGAAGAGATTGCTGAGCCTCTGGCAATGATCTTTGCATCATCAATGAGGATGGGAGAGGTTCCGGAGGATTGGAGGATTGCGGATGCTGTTCCCTTATTCAAGAAAGGGAGTAGAGATATCCCAGGAAATTATAGGCCAGTGAATCTTACTTCAGTGGTTGGTAAGTTGATGGAGAAGATCCTGAGAGGCAGGATTTATGAACATTTGGAGAGGCATAATTTGATTAGAAATAGCTAGCATGGCTTTGCCAAAGGCAGGTCGTTCCTTATGAGCCTGACTGAATTTTTTGAGGATGTGACTAAACACATTGATGAAGGTAGAGCAGTAGATGTCGTGCATATGGATTTCAGCAAGGCATTTGACAAGGTACCCCATGAAAGGCTTATTGAGAAAGTAAGGTGGCATGGGATCCAAGGGGATATTGCTTTGTGGATCCAGAACTGGCTTGCCCACAGAAGGCAAAGAGTGGTTGTAGACAGGTCATATTCTGCATGGAGGCCAGTGACCAGTGGTGTGCCTCAGGGATCTGTTCTGGGACCCCTAAATGACCTGGATGAGGAGCTGAAGGATTGGGTTAGTAAATTTGCTGATGACACAAACGTTGGGGGTGTTGCGGATAGTGTGGAGGGCTGTCAAAGGTTACAACGGGACATTGATAAGATGCAAAACTGGGCTGAGAAGCGGCAGATGAAGTTCAACCCAGATAAGTGTGAAGTGGTTCATTTTGGTAGGTCAAATATGATGGCAGAATATAGTATTAATGGTAAGACTCTTGGCAGTGTGGAGGATCAGAGGGATCTTGGGGTCCGAGTCTATAGGGCACTCAAAGCTGCTGCGCAGGTTGACTCTGTGTTTAAGAAGGCATATGGTGCATTGGCCTTCATCAATTGTGGGATTGAGTTTAAGAGCTGAGAGGTAATGTTTCAGCTATATAGGACCCTGGTCAGACCCCACTTGGAGTACTGTGCTCAATTCTGGTTGCCTCACTATAGGAAGGACGTGGAAACCATATAAAGGGTGCGTAGGAGATTTACAAGGATGTTGCCTGGATTGGGGAGCATGCCTTAGGAGAATAGGTTTAGTGAACTCGGCCTTTTCTCCTTGGAGCGACGGAGGATGAGAGGTGACTTGATAGAGGTGTACAAGGTAATGAGAGGCATTGATCATGTGGATAGTCAGTGGCTTTTCCGCGGGCTGAATTGGCTAGCACAAGAGGACGTAGTTTTAAGGTGCTTGGAAGCAGGGTACAGAGGAGATCTCAGGGATACGTTTTTTACACAGGGAATGGTGAGTGTGTGGAATGGGCTGCCGGCAGCGGTAGTGGAGGCGGAAGCGATAAGGTTTTTTAAGAGACTCCTGGACGGCTACATGGAGCTTAGAAGAATAGAGGGTTATGGGTAAAGCCTAGGTAGTTCTAAGGTAGGGACATGTTCGGCACAGCTTTGTGGGCCGAAGGGCCTGTATTGTGCTGTATGTTTTCTATGTTTCTATGTTTCTAAGACAATGATCCAAAAGACAAGGGTAAATCAACAACAGAATGGTTTAAAAAGAAGAAATTTTGTGTTTTAGAATGGCTTAGTTAAAGTCCTGACATTAATCCTATAGAAGTGTTGTGGAAGGACCTGAAGCAAGCAGTTCATGCAGGGAAGCCCACCAACGTCCCAGAGTTGAAGCAGTTTTGTAAGGAGGAATGGCCGAAAATTCCTCCAAGCCGACGTGCAGGACTGATCAACAGTCACTGGAAATATTTGGTTGAAATTATTACTGTACAAGGGGGTCACATCAGTTACTGAAAGCAAAGGTTCACATACATTTTCCAACAAATACATGTAATATTGGATCACTTTCTCAATAAATAAATGAACAAGTATAATGTTTTGTGTTATTTATTTAATTGGGTTCCCTTTATTGAGTTTTAGGACTTACATAAAGATTTGATCACAATTTAGGTCATACTTAATCAGAACGTCGACTCAGACCATGAGGCCAGCGTCAGGCATTTTCATGCCTTAGAAGGTGCAGATTGGAAGTCTGTGTGGGGCGCCACTCCTCGCACAGACTAGAGCAATGTGTGATTAAGTGCCTTGCTCAAGGGCACAAACATGCTGCCACAGCTGAGGCTTAAACTAGCGACCCTGAGATAACTAGACAGACGCCTTAACCACTTGGGCACGTTCCCCCCCAGTCAGAAATAGGGAAAACTCTATAGGGTTCACAAACCTTCTAGAGCCACTGTAACCTGTTGCACCAGACGTCCCAACACATTAGACCACTGATATACTACGATAAGGAATACCTATCATTCCCTCCAGAGACTGCATTTGGCAAGTTGGATTATTTGGCTGTACTACTACCTGCATACAGACAGAGCCAAAAGAGCAAGGCTCCAGAGATCAAGACAGCCAAGGGGTGATTGCGGGAGACTGAGAAATGATTACAGGACTGGGCCGTGTTCAAGAACTCATCTGAGGACTTGAACGACTACACCAGGGTCGTTACCGACTTTATTAAAGCAGCTGTGGATGAGCGTGTCCCCACAAAATCGTTCAGGGTTTTTGCTAATCATAGCCCTGGATGAACAATGAAATCCAGAACCTGCTGAGAGCCAGATAAGAGGCATGCAAGTCTAGAGATCAAGAATGGAAAATCCTTCAGAAGGTAGTGGACTCGACCCAGTACATCACGTGTAAAACTCTCCCAACCACTGAGCACATCTATATGAAATATTATCATAGTAAAGCACCCAGGTCATGCTCTTTTCTGGCTGTTGTCCTCAAGGAACAAGAGCCTCAGGACTCGCACCACCAGGTTCAAGAATAGTTACTATCCCTCAACCATCAGGCTCTTGACCAAAAGGGAATAACTACACTCATTTAGTTTATCTTATATTGCTATTTCATGCTCGCTATTTATTGCTATTTATTTGTATCTGCATTTGCATAGTTTGTTTACAGTTAACAGTTCTTGATGTTTACAGTTTACAGTTACTGTTCTATAGATTCGCTCAGTATGCCTGCCGAAAAAGAATCTCAGGGTTTTATCTGGTGACATGTATGTACTCTGATAATAAATTTTACTTTGAACTTTGAATGCAATTATGTAATTTAAAAGGCATTTGGACAGGTATGTGGATAGCAAAGATGTAGAGGAATAGAGGCCAAATGCAGGCAACTGGGACCAGCCTGGATGAGGGCTTGATTCTGTTTCCATGGTAACCAATAATCTGCAGAAGGAACTCAGTGGGTCAGGCAGCATCTGTGGAGGGAAAAGGACAGTTGGCATTTTGGTTGAAAGCCTTCATCTGGATTGAAAGATAGAGGTTAGACATCTAGTGTAAAAGGGTGAAGGAAAAGGGAGGGCCTGTGTTCGTACTATAAACGTCAATGACTCTATGACAATGACCTCCCTATTATGGCTTGTGTGTGTGAATCAGACCCACAATGCTTAACAACCTTCTCAGCTGGGGTCAATTATGGCTCTGGGCTGTACTCGCTGCAGTTTAGAAGAATGAGGGGGGATCTCATTGAAACCTATCAAATATTGAAAGGTCAAGATACAGTGGACGTGGAAAGAGTCTATAGTGGGAAAGTCTAGGACCAGAAGGCACTGCCTCAAAATACAAAGATGTACCTTTAGAACAGAGATGAAGAGGAATTTCCTTAGCAAGAGAGTGGTGAATCTGTGGAATTCATTGCCGCAGATGGCTGTGAGGCAAAGTCATGTTGTCTATTTAAAGTTCAAAGTTCAAAGTAAATTAAGTACAAATACGTCACCATATACAACCCTGCGGTTCATTTTTTTTCCATAGGCATTCATAGTAAATACAAAGAAACACCACTATCATTGGTCGAATCAAAGGTGGTGATGAATTAGCAGATGGGAGGGAGATTGCCACAGCAACAACCTCTCACTCAACGTCAGCAAAAACAAGGAGATGATTATTGATTACAGGAGGAGGAAACCTGAGGTCCGTGAGCCATTCTTTTTTGGGTGATCAGAGGTGGAGAGAAACAGCAACTTTAAATTCCTCTGTGTTATCATTTCAGAGGATCCAGCATGTAACTGCTATGACAAAGAAAGCATGACAGCTTCTCTACTTTCTTAGATGTTTGTGTAGATTCAGCATGATATCCAAAACTTTTACAAACTTTTATAGAGTATATTAGCTGTTTGTATCATGCCCTGATATGGAAACACCAATGCCCTTGAATGGATGCCCATTCAGTGTTGAATTGGCTTGCACTAAGTATACACTCTTGGCGCTTGTCTGCACGACAGTGTAACCATATCTGTTAAACTCTGTTCCAGGTTGGTGGCCCAGATTCACGACGAGCTGCTGTTTGAGGTGGAAGATTCTCAGATTCAACAAGTGGCAGGTCTGTGCACTTCAGAACCTCTGTACCATCCATGCCTGTGGGGTGAAATGCAGGCCCATGTTCCCTAGCAATCCTTAACTGCCCATCATTGTGTAAGGGAACTGGCAAATGTGTAATGGCAAGGATATGGAGAGAGCAATAGGCTTAATATGTCAGGTCAGAATCAGAATCAGGTTTATTATCACCAACATAGTGCATTTCCTGAAATGTGTTCACTCATAGCAGCAGTGCAGTGAAATTCAGAATAAATTTGTTATCCAAGCTCATATACTCTATGTCACCATATTCTACATTGAGATTCATTTTCTTGTAGGAAAATAAAGAAATTTAATAGAACTTTTGAAAAACTATACGCAAACAAACCCTGACAAACAACTAACACACAGGAACACAAAATAATAAATATAAAATAAAAATATAAGCAATGTAAATAAATGATACTGAGAACAGGAGTGCAATATATAAAATTACTATACATTACAATTGGAACATATTTTAAAATAATTCAGTGGTGTAAAAGAGCAAATTAGTGAGGTAGTGTTCATGGGTTCAGAAACTGTTTAGAAACAGACCTTAAAGAAAAGTTGATCACCTTACATTAAGAAGTCATGAATTATTAACTGCTGGTTCTGTATCTTAGCTACTAACCCCTTACATTTATTTTGCTTCTACCATTAACTACTGAGCAACTCACGCAAAATGCTGGAAGAACATAGCAAGTCAGGCAGCATCAATGAAGGGAAGTGAACAATCGACATTTTGGGCTGAGACCCTTTACCAAAACTCATTTTCCCTGACCTGCTGAGTTCCTCCAGTAATTTGTGAATGTTGCTCAAGATTTTCAGCATCTGCAAAATCTTGAATGTCTCCTAAATACTGAAAAAATTGCATTTTGTGTCACATGGTTGTCAGTTCAATTCCCACTTCAGAGACATTTAAAAAAATCCTTCCTCACCTTATTATTCAGAATCAGAATCAAGTTTATTATCATTGACATAATGTATGTCATTAATATTTTGTTTTTCAGCAGCAGCGCAGTACATAAAATATGCTACAAATTACAATAAGAAATATATATACAAAATTAAATAAGTAGTTCAAAAAGAAAACAAAAGTAGTGAGGTAATATTCATGGGTTCATTGTCCATTCAAAAATCAGATGGTGGAGAGGAAGAAGCTGTTCCTGAAACATTGACTGTGTGTCTTCAGGGTGCCATACCTCCTTCCTGTTGGTAGTAATGAGAAGAGGGTATGCCCTGGGTGATGAGGGTCCTTAATGATGGATGCTGCCTTTTTAAGGCATCATATTTTTAAGATGTTCTTGAAGGTGGAGAGGCTAGAACCCATGATGGAACTGGCTAAGTTTGCAACTTTCTGCAGCTTTTTCCGATCCTGTGCTTTGGTGCCTCCAGTCCAAATGACAATGCAGCCTGTGGCCTCCATCTTTGGCTTCTAGTTCTCCACCCCCCACCCCCACCCCCAACCGTCATTTCCAATCCTAATGGAGGGTCTTGGCCTGATTGTCCTGATAAGTTGATAATAACATTTGAAAACAATTGCATAAATATATATAGAGAGAAGGAGCAAAGAAGGACATGGGCCAAATACAGGCAAATGGGAAAAACATGGTAGGCATGCTTGGATTAGGGTGTAGATTTGTTATTTTTCTAATATTTTTCTTGCAGTTTAACTTTTGTATGCTTGCTTATAATTTTATATAAATCACTTACATACACAGCTGTGCTGCTCCAAAGAGCACTATATGAGGTCATTCTTACTTTCGGCCACTAGGTTCTATAATGAGTCAACCTACAGCTGGGGAAGCAATGACCCCCTCCTGTTACACTGTTTGTGGTAACTTATTTTTCTATTCTTTCTACTTCTCTTCTAATATTTATATCTGTGCACTTGTAATGCTACTGTGACACTGTAATTTTCTTTGGGATCAATAAAGTATCCATCTATCTATGTATAATCGTTCGGTATATATTGAATATGGGTTAACTGAGCCATTGTTTAAACCCAGGCAGCCTCTTATTTGGGACAACTCTTAAAGAACAAAAAGTAACTGAGCAAATAGCCAGGATTCCCTTTTATTTAGTTGGGACACTATGCCACTTACAGTAATTGGGGCAGGAGACTGTTGCCAAATAGTTTCTAACTAGCATCAGTCACGTACACGCATGTGGCTGTTTGACACTATACTAGTCTTAGAGCGAACAGTTTTTAAATAGTATCAGTTGCGTGTGTTCCTGTTCAAAAACAGTAATTTTTGTTACTTATAGTTGGCAAGAAATAAGCAGTAAGACATGCCTTCTGTATTGCTCACTACGGTTTCAAGCATTCAGATTTCGAGGTGCCAGAAACAACCAGGAATGAAAATGAAGCGATTCCTCTACATCAACAATCATTTTGAATGTGACAATGAAAATGAAGGTTTGGGAGATGCAAACATTGAAATCATTGTTCGAAGACAGTCCATAATCTGCACGAGTGATTTTGTTCATTTACAGTCTAAAAACAAAAGAACACAGCTGTAATAGACTGTTTTTACTACTGTAGTAGTATTGGTAATTTTCTAATCTGCCCTGTATTTCATTTAAATACATAACTACTTGCTCAGTTAAATTGTAGTTTGTCTTGTTTATGCCTTTTTAACTTATTTCCATGCAACTTCAGTGAATTGGGCCAAAATGTACTGGTCCTGATATGCCCCAATTAACCAGAATCCACTGTATTTTCCAGCAACTGTAGTGTAGCTGATTTTGTATTTTCCTAGAAGCTTCTCAGTTTTTCTGCAGCAGGTATCCCACCACCTGAATCAGGTTATTTTACAGGTTAATTCTCATCATTGAAAATCCATTCATTACTCCTCAGATAGTGAGGCAGTTCATACCCAAATGCAGCAGGACCTGGACAATATCCAGGCTTGGACTAACCAGTGGCAAGTAACATTTGAGGTCACACAAGTGCCAGGCAATGGCCATCTCCAACAAGAGAGGCTCTAACCATTGTCTCTTGACATTCAGTGGCATCACCATCACTGAATCCCCTATTATCAACATCCTGGGAGTTAGCATTGACAGGAAACTGAACTGGTCTAGCCATATAAACAGCGTGGCTACCAGAGCAGGTCAAAGGCTAGGAATCCTGCAGTGTGTGACTAACCTCCTGATTCTCCAAAGCACGTCCACCACCTACAAGGCTCAGGTCAGGAGTGTAATGGAATACTTGCCACTCGCCTGGATGAGTGCAGCTCCATCAACACTCAAGAAGCTCGACACCATCCAGTACAAGGCAGCCCACTTGACCGGTACCTCTTCCACAAGCATCCAATCCCTCCACCATCAATGAACAGATGTACTATCTACAAGGTGCTCTGCAACAACACATCGAAGTTCCTAAGGCAGCACCTTCCAGACACACAACCACTACCATCTAGAAGGACAAGAACAGCAGATACCTGGGAACACCATCCTGACTTGGAATCCTATCGCCGTTCCTTCATTGTCACTGGATCAAAATCATGGAATTCCCTCCCTAATAGCACTGTAGGCGTACCTACACACCAGGGACTGCAGTTGTTCAAGAAGCAGCTCATCATCATCTTCTCAAGGGCAACTAGGGATGGGAAATAAATGCTGGCTTAGCTGGTGATGTCCATATCCCGTAAATGAATAAATTAAAAAGAATTGGGACGTTGTTGCCTCTAGTCTGAGTATGGGATAACTGCAACTTCTCTTTTTGTGTGTCTTCTTTCTTCGTTCATTCTTTATTCTTGTAACACTTAATAAATTGGCCATGTTTCATGTCCCATTCCTGACTTCTGAAGAACCAGCTCCAACAACACCATGGTCAGCATGGACCAGTTGGGCTAAAAGGCCTGTTTCCATATTAGTTACTCCATGACTGTATTTAATTTATTCCTGTAATAGACAATAGACAATAGGTGCAGGAGTAGGCCATTCAGCCCTTCGAGCTAGCACCACCATTCACTGTGATCATAGCTGATCATCCACAATCAGTACGCCGTTCCTGCCTTCTACCCATATCCCTTCACTCCACTATCTTTAAGAGCTCTATCTAACTCTTTCTTGAAAGAATCCAGAGAATTGGCCTCCACTGCCTTCTGAGGCAGAGCATTCCATAGATCCACAACTCTCTGGGTGAAAAAGATTTTCCTCAACTCCGTTATAAATTGTCTACCCCTTATTCTTAAACTGTGGCCTCTGGTTCTGGACTCCCCCAAAATCGGGAACATGTTTCCTGCCTTTAGCGTGTCCAATCCCTTAATAATCTTATATGTTTCAATCAGATCTCCTCTCATCCTTCTAAATTCCAGTGTATACAACCCCAGTCGCTCCAATCTTTCAACATATGACAGTCCCACTGTCCCAGGAATTAACCTTGTGAATCTATGCTGCAAGAATGTCCTTCCTCAAACTTGGAGACCAAAACTGTACACAATACTCCAGGTGTGGTCTCACCAGGGCCCTGTACAACTGCAGAAGGACCTCTTTGCTCCTATACTCAAGTCCCCTTATTATGAAGACCAACATGCCATTAGCCTTCTTCACTGCCTGCTGTACCTGCATGCTTACTTTCAGTGACTGATGAACAAGGACACCTAGATCTGTTGACTGTATTGATCTACCTACTCACTGCTTTCCATTAATCTTAGATAAATTCCCAGGCCATCTTCACCTTCCTTGAGGAACTCTACCCTCCTTCCTGTCCCCAGATACTCCACACACAACCCTCATTCTGCTCCGACCTGCAGTGTGTGGCCCCTTCCTTAGTAACACACTGCCGACCTGACACCTATTAAAATGGACCTTGGCTGGAGAAGCCCATGTTGGATTTCTCTCTGTCCATATTAATCTCAAGACCACATTTACAGATGGTGCTTTGTCTCCAATTATTAAATCACTTGGCCTGTGAGGTCAGTTTTGGTCTGACTACATCAGCGAAGCATTGTCCCTGCCCCATTCGCTATCTTCTCCGCTGTGTTTCTCTGCAGATGTCAGTAGTGAAGACCACACATGGCACAGTGCAATATTACTGTGGCATCTTTATTAATGTAAATACAAACTCATGGCCAAGTCTATCGTAAAACCATAATTTGAAATCTACCCACACTGGTTTTCATCAGCATGATTCAAGATTCAAGATTGTTTAAAGTCATTTAATGTTTCTAGTACACAAGTATAATGGAGAATGAAATAATTGTTACTATGTGTTAATAAAACCCAGTGTCCTGCATGGATAACTTCACTCACACAATGAAGAGTGAAGTTCACTCACACAATAACTTCACTCCACAACCTAAGTATGTAAGTAAGTTTATGATCAAAGTACATATATGTCACCCTGAGATTCATTTTCTTGCAGGCATTCACAGATGATACAATTAAGGCATCTGTTAGTCTTGCGAGACCATGGATCTGTGCCTGGAAAGTCTTCACTCTCCAGGGCGCAGGCCTGGGCAAGGTTGTATGGAAGACCAGCAGTTGCCCATGCTGCAAGTCTCCCCTCTCCACGGCACCGATGTTGTCCAAGGGAAGGGCATTAGGACCCATACAGCTTGGCACCAGTGTCGTCGCAGAGCGATGTGTGATTGAGTGCCTTGCTCAAGGGCACAACACGTTGCCTTGGCTGGGGCTCGAACTCACGACCTTCAGGTCGCTAGTCCAATGCCTTAACCACTTGGCCACTTGGCCACGATGATACAATAGAATCAATGGAAAACAACACGGAAACGAAGCTGGACAAACAACCAACGTTTAAAATAAGACAAACTGTGCAAATATAATAATAAAATATAAATAAATAGATAAATAAATAATACTGAGAACATGAGTTGTAGATTCCTTGGAAGTGAGTCTATAGGTTGTGGAAATTATCCACACTGGTTCAGGAGCATGATGGTTAAAGGGTAATAACTGCTCCTGAATCTGATGGTGTGAGTCCTAAGGCTCCTGTACCTTCTTCCTGTTGGTAGTAGCAAGAAGAAAGCATGGCCTGGATGATGGGAGTAGACTCATTTTCAAGTACTCTGCAACTTATGTTCTCAATATTATTTATTTCATTATTTGCATGATTTGTCTTATTTGCACGATGGTTGTTTTCTTGTGAATGCCTGCAAGAAAATGAATTTCAAGGAAGTATATGGTGACATATATGGTATGTGGTGATAATAAATTCACTTTGAACTTTGAACTTAAATGATAACTCTCCACTCTTTTTCCATTTGCAGAGCTTGTAAAAGGCAGCATGGAATCTCTGCGGTCTGTGGAGGCTCTTGGGGTCTATTTGAAGGTCAGACCACACTGTCCTTGCACAAGGATTTCAGCCCAATTCAATCACAGGTTCATCAATCTGTTGGTTTATTACTACCACACGTACTGAGATACAGTGAAAAGATCCATATACAAGCTGTCCACATAAACATGGATCATTTCAAAACATAAGTACATTGTACTTCTGTTTTCTTGCTGCCTCAGCAAAGCAGCCAGCATACTCAAAGACTCCACCCACCCCTCTCTTCTCCCCTCTTCCACTGGGCAGAAGATACAAAATCCTGAAAACATACCACCAGGGTCATGGACAGCTTCTACCCCATTGTTATCCAACTCTCAAATGGACCTGTTCTACAACAGAATAAAGAGTAAAGTGTTACAATTCAGAGGAAGCGCTGTGCAGGTAGACAATAAGATACACGCACCCTGATGAGATCTTTAAAGATTGGCTTTATTAGTCACAAGTACATCAAAATATTGAAGCAAATTATGAAATATATTGTTTGCGTCAATGACCAACACAGTCCGAGGATGTGCTGTGGCCAGCCAGCCAATATTTCCATGCTTCTAGTGCCAACATAGCATGCCCACAACTTGCCAACCCTAACCCTGTATAATATGCAAGACAAGTTTTTCTCTGTATCTTGGCACATATGATAATAATAAGCCAACACCATTACTAACACCCACCTAAAGCCTTCCTATCTTTACCCATCCACCTAGGTTCAACCCTACACTTATCTCCTCTTCTTTCTCTTAACCCTATGGTCCACTCCCCTCTCCTAATAGATTCCTTCCTCTTCAGCCCTTTACCTTTCCCACCCACCTGGCTTCCCCTATCACCTTCTAGCTGTCCTCCTTCCCCTCCTCCCACCATTTTATTCTGGCATCTTCCCCCTTCCTTTCCAGTCCTGAAGAAGGGTCTTGGCCAAAACATCAACTGTTTCTTCATTTCCATCCATGCTGCCCGGCCTACTGAGTTCCTCCAGCATTTTGTGTGTGTTTCTTGGATTTCAGCGTCTGCAGATTTTCTCTTGTTTGTGATCTCAAACCTCTGCTGCCTTGTGGCTATTCCCACTCATGGGGAAGACGTTGGGAGTAAACCCCAAGGAAAAATCTGGAGCTGGTGTGCCTAAGACAGTCCTACGTTGAGTTCAACATTGAACGTAGAAATCTACAGTACATTACAGGCCCTTCAGCCCACAAAATTGTGCCAACCATGTAACCTACTCTAGAAACTGCCTAGCGTTTTCCTACCATATAGGCTTCTATTTTTCTAAGCTCCATGTACCTATCTAAGAGTCTCTACCACCATCACTGGCAGTGCATTCCACGCACCCACCACTCTCTGTGTGAAAAACTTACCTCTGACATCCCCTCTGTACCTGCTTCTAACCCTAACCTCCACACCCCCTCTCTCCTGCAGCTCTCTCTCCCTGCCAAATACATACCTATTTATTTTTCACTGGCACAATTTGTCTTTCTTTTGTATATTTGTTGTTTATCAGTAGTTATTTATTTATGTAGAGTTTTTCATGAATTCTGTTGTATTTCTTTTTTTCCCTGTAAATAGCTGCAAGGAAGTGAATCTCATAGACTTTGTCTTTGCACAAACAATCAAATCATTAAACAGTGCATTGAGGTAAAACGATAATAATGCAGAATGAACTTTAAAAGATGCAGAGGAAGTGCAGTATAGGTAATCAATAAAGTGCAAGATCATAATTAAGTACATAGATTGTGAGGTCAAGAGTTCATCTTATCATACAGGAGGTCCGTCCAAAAGTTTGAAAACAGCGGGGTAGAAGCTGTCCTTGAGCTTGGTGATACGTGTTTTCAGGCTTTTATCTCTTTTGCCCGATGGGAGAGGGAAGAAGAGAGAATGTCAGGCTGGGTGGTCTTTGGATAATGCTGTCTGCTTTATCAAAGCAGCGAGGGTAAGTTAGGGTAAGAAGGGTGGGATGTGGTAAGGCAGGTCTGGCTGGCTACACTGATGGTGTTATGTAAATGCTAGGTACCATGGGTATATCAAGTTATGAATGCAGTCAGCAAAGAGAAATGCAAATACAAATGTTTTTAATGTCTAACAACTGATAGGGCAGCACAGTAGTGTAGCAGTTAGCATTACACTATTCCAGTGCCAGGGACCTGGGTTCAGTTCCTGGCACTGTCTGAAAGGAGCTTGTACGTTCTCCGCATGACCACAGGGGCTTCCTCTGTGTGTTCTCCTTTCCTCCCACAGTGCAAAGGCTTAGGTTAATCGGACACATGGAGTAACTGGGTGGCACAGGCTCCTTGGGCCAGAACGACCTTTCCCCATGCTGTATCTCTAAATTGAAAAAAAATGTCAAGCATGCAGGATGGATAAACTGCATGCAAGATAATGCACTATTGATACAACAGATTCTGCAGATGCTGGAAATCCAGAGCAAAACACATAAAATGCTGGAGGAACTCCGCAGGCCAGGCACATTCATGGAAAGGAATAAAGAGTTGATGTTTTGGACTGAGAAGCTTCATCAAGACTCGTGAATGAAGGGTCTCTGCCTGAAATGTCGACTCCATAGAGTTTTAATTTCCCCAGGGTCCCCCCAGCGTTTTGTGGGAATTACAATACATTATAAACCTTGTTTTCTGTTCTGTGCAGGTCCCTTTAAAAGTGTCTCTCAGCGCAGGGAAGTCGTGGGGTTCAATGAAAGAGCTGTGAGGTGTGGAGTGTTGCCATATGCCAACCTGTTTTGCGAAGCGTTGATAAGCACCAGTTGTCGTGTTTTGGTTCCTCCCACTGCTGCCTCGCGAGTAACTTTCCTCTCTCTATTTGGGACGCTTGGGGGGCCAAACTAAGAACTCCCAGTTGGTTTTTACCAGATTATTTGGATTGATATAATTAGCAAGGAGTTTCTAGCTAATGGCGATCAACAGCAGGTTTTAGTAAATAGTTTCCTTCCTGTTTGAAAACATGGTTCATCGTTTTTTCTGTGTAATAATTAACTGTTAGTTCGCCTCTCCCCATCAGCATTTGCTGCTGACCAAAGCTGTTGTTGTACTTACTTATTAGGATGCAGAAGGTAGTAATTTGGCCCATTGGATCCATACTAGCTCCCTTCAGAGCAACTCATTCCCCTCTTCTTATTTATCTGTAATCCTGCAACATGTCTCCTCTTATGTAGTTGGAGAGCTGAGGTTGCTCAGTTAAAACTCCTTTATCTGGTTTAAAGGCAGGGACCACTATAAAGCAGTCAGTCAATCCTACGAAAAACTTGTAGTTCATTACCAATTTAGATTTTTTTTAATAATTGAGGGAGTTACAGATGCAGCCGAGATCTGACTCACAAGGGTACCTGTTAAGTTCATAAGCAATAAAGGATCATAAAATGCCATCTCCCTCCAAATTTTCTTCCTTCGTCTCTGCGTCAGACTTTCCACAGCAGCTTATTGCTTCATGGTACAAATAATTTCTTCTTGTTATCCCCATTGTCGTCTCATAGAAGGTTGGAGTTCTGTGGCCAAAACACAGTTCATGAGGATTTCCTCTCAGTACAGGAGCTGTATGCTGGGAGTGAGATCCCTTTAATGTCCCTCCTCATGATGATCCAACTTCGATTAGGACGTGCCCTGGATGGTGAATGAACAAAGTCTTTGCTTCACTAAACCCTTGCCAGAGCAGAATGGTTAGAAAGAGAGAGAGAAAAAAAGAGAAATAACAATAATAATTTATTTATAGAGCACTTTTCATACAGACAATGAAGTTCAATGTGCTTTACAATGGGATAAAATGCAAACATGAAAATAAAATATAAAAAATAAGCATGAAAATAAAAGACAAAAAGATGGTTGTTAAAAGCAAGGTTAAACAAATAGGCTTTGAGTTGCTGTTTAACTGAGTCTGCATCCCTTACAGTTTTAAGACAGTTTAGGAGTGTAGTTCAAAGAAGCTGACCTGCCAATTACCATTTGAGGAGATAGTTTAAATTTAAGAGACCAGCGGAAGACCTGAGAGCTTGAGCAGGATTATAAAACAAAAACAGTTTTGTGATTAGTCGGGTCCCAGACCATTAAGAGCTTTAAAAGGCATAAAATTCTACTTTATAGCAATGAAAGAAGTTCATATCAATACATGGATGTGGACAAATCACTGACTTTTTTCAGTGATTGAAGAATAGCCAAGGGCTTATGCTTTAATGGATGTTTGGTTTAAAAATAGAGTGAGAACACTGCCTTTTCTTTTCAAGATCATTTTCAAGTTAAGATCACCAATTTTTCCCTTTGCCCTTGGGAGTGAAAGACTGGGTGGCTGTGGATACGAATGCCTTTTCTTTCACATACACATAGAATGACCAATCGAAGTTTTGATTAATAAGGCTCCTAGCTGGGCTTTGCTTATTCTAATTCAGGTTCTATTACATAAATTGATATTGCAGGATGAGAAGAAAAATAGTGGGCAGCATGGTAGCGTAGTGTTATCACAGCACCAGCAACCTCACTGCTGTCTGTCAAGAGTTTGTACGATCTTCCTGTGACTGCGTGGGTTTCCCCCGGGTGCTCCAGTTTCCTCTCACATACTAAAGATGTATGGACTAGGTTAGATGGTCAAACAGGTTAGATTGGGATGCACGGGCTCATTGGGCTGGAGGGGCCTGTTGCCATACTGTATCTTTAAATAGATAAAATAAAATAAAAGTGGGTTAACCTTTGAGAACACACACACACACTGTACTGATTCTTCTGCTGAATAGAAAAAATATAAAAATGGATGTGTGATAAAGGTCTGTCATCAGTGACATTTATTGGATAATGGGACAAGTACAGGGGGTCATAAAAAATATTGTGGTACAGCCTAGCCAATTGAGGGCAAAGCCTTCCCCACCATTGAGCACAAAGAAACATAGAAACATAGAAAATAGGTGCAGGAGTAGGCCATTCAGCCCTTCGGGCCTGTGCCGCCATTCAGTATGATCATGGCTGATCATCCAACTCACAACCCTATACCTGCCTTCTCTCCATACCTCCTGATCCCTTTCGCCACAAGGGCCACATCTAACTCCCTCTTAAATATAGCCAATGAACTGGCCTCAACTGTTTCCTGTGGCAGAGAATTCCACAGATTCACCACTCTCTGTGTGAAGAAGTTTTTCCTCATCTCGGTCATTAAAATGCTTCCCCTTTATCCTTAAACTGTGACCCCTCGTTCTGGACTTCCCCAACATCGGGAAAAATCTTCCTGCATCTAGCCTGTCCAATCCCTTTAGGATTTTATATGCTTCAATAAGATCCCCCCTCAATCTTCTAAATTCCAGCGAGTATAAGCCTAGTCGATCCAGTCTTTCATCATATGAAAGTCCTGCCATCCCAACATCTACATGGAGCACTGTCGCAGGAAAGCAACATCCAACATCATGGACCTCCCATCCAGGCCGTACTCTCTTCTTCGCTGTTATCATCAGGAAGGAAGTACAGGAACCTGAAGTCCCACACCACTAGGTTCAGGGACAGTTATCACCCCTCAACCATCAGACTCATGAACCAGAGGGGATAACATCACTGACCCCAACACTGAACTGATTCCCACAAGCTATGGACTCACTTTCAACTACCCTACAACTCACATTTGCAGTATTATTTATGTATTATTGTTATTATTTGTTTTTTATGTATTCGCAGTTCGTCTTCTTTTGCACATTGGTTGTCCTCTCAGTCTTTATGGGTAGCTTTTCATTGATTCTATTGTATTTACTGTGAATGCCTGTAACAAAATGAAACTCAGGGTAGCATATAGTGACATACTGTATAAGGAGGGGTTGGACAAACTTGGACTGTTAATAATAAATTTACTTTGAACTTTATATTACCTACTGCTGCTGCTTTACATCTTTGGGAACCAAGCATAGTTGCAGTTTCCCTCTCCATTAGTAGAGCCCCCTCAGTACCAACCTTATCTTTACCCCCAAGTGCTGCCTAAGTTATTATCTCCTCTCCTGAAGTTACAGTATCACTAAACTAATCAAATTCCCAGTCGACTACCCACCATGGTCCAAACCAGCCGATGGATTTGTTTGCTAACTGGTCGGCTCCCATGCTACTGTGTGCTTAACATTTTGTTTGGAGTGTATTTCAGAATTTCCTTAATTAAATCATTTGCATTTTGTGATCTCCCAGTGCTGATGTCTGCGCTCTTCAGCTTCCACTAAGTAGAACACTGAGCTATTCTCACCACTGGTGTGAAATTCTACAAATCCCAAACCTGCTGAATCCCTAACAACAAGAAACCCCAGATGAGAATGCTCCAGCAGTGAACCATTGATTAGCTAAGTTCGGAGAATTGAGTATAGAAGCAGGCCATTCAGTTCAAAAGATCTGCAGGCAGCTTATACTCCCCATCGCGCCCCCACCACCGCCCCTGGCAGCACATTCCAGGCACCCACCACTGTGTGAAAGAACTCACCCCTCACACTTCCTTCGAACTTAACCCCTCTCACCTTAATTGCATGCCCTCTACTATCAGACATTTTGACCATGGGAAAAAGGTACCAGCTATCTATTCCATGAATCTTATTATTTTATAAACTTCTATCAGGTTGCCCCTCAGTTTCCACTATCCCAGAAGAGACAATCCAAGTTTGTCCAACGTCTCCTTATGGCACATGCTCTCTAATCCAGGCAGCATCCTGGTCCACCTCTTCTGCCCTCTCTCCCAAACCTCAATAGTCTTCCTATACTCCTACCAGAATTCAATGCAATTCTCCAGAGTTTTATGAAGCTGCAACATAAATTCCTGCTTCTTGAACTCAGTGCCCTGATTAATAAAGGTGAATATGCTGCACACATTTTATCATGTTCCAACTTCAGTGTTATTAATAATTTTTCCTTTGTTCTATTTGACAGTGGGGGGAGTAAACTCCCAAGGTTTTGGGGGTGGGGGGCAGAAGCATGGGGAGACCTAAGCCCCAGTCCTCGGGGAAATTTTTCATCTGGCATTACCCCAAACTCTGTCACACTATGGACATACAATCAATCAATGGATATAAACTATCTTATGTATTTATATTTATTGTGTGTTTTTTATTATTGTGTTTTTTTTTGTGTTGCATCAGATCCGGAGTAACAATTATTTAATTTTCCTTTTCACTTGTGTACTGGAAAGAACATTAAACAATCTTGATTCTTGAATCTTGTTTTCTAGTAAGATACAAATTCAGGAAGCAAGTTCCTCCTGGATTCAATAAATTACCTTCCGGATGTTGCTAGGTAACTCCCAAGAGGAAGTCATTGGCACATTGAAAAGAATTGTGTTTTCCTTGAATGATTTATTAATTAACATAATATTATGGTTGAGGGAAAATTATATAATCTTGACTGTAGGTCAAAGGGCAATCATCTAGCACTCACCTGGAGAAAGGAGAGATGTGGGAATCAGGAGTAACACACAAAATGCTGGAGGAACTCAGCAGGTCAGGCAGCATCTGTGGGAAAAATGGACAGTCTACTTTCCGGGTCAGGAAAGTAAGAAGGGAGATAATCAGCATAAAAAGGATGGGGAGGTGGCGGCAAAGGTTGGCAGATGATAGGTGGATACAGTTGATAGGAGTGATTGGCAAGTGAGGGAAGGGTTGAGAATAGGAATGATGTAAAGCTGGAAATTGATAGGTGGAAGTGACAAAGATCTGAAGAAGATGGAATTTGTTGGTATACTGGACCATGGAATGAAGGGAAATCAGAGGGAGTAGTGTGCTGGTGATTCTACACATCCCAAACCCACTGAATCCCTAGCAACAAGAAATCCCAGACAAGAATGTTGGAAATGGATAGTCAATATTTTGTATTGAGACCCTTCATTTGGACTAGAAACAAAATGGAGAGATAGCTGGTATAAAAAGATGGGAGGAAGGAGATAAAACAGTGAATATGCTCAGTGTCCATAACTTTACATCTGCCCTAGGGAGAAGAGACATCAGCTGTGGTTTAAGTTTCAGGGAAGGGTTGAGGTGGATGGGTGTGGGCTGAGTCTTTTGCAGCGTGGTGGGTGCCAAGGGTCGTGATGGAAGCAGATACAACAGAGATGTTTAGACAGACATTTAAACATGCAGGGAATGGAGAGATCATGTAGGGGCAAAAGAAAATTTAATTCTGCATTGTGTTCAGCACAGACATTATGGGCTGAAAGGCCTGGTGCTGTGACGTACGTTCTGAGCGTGAAGGGAATAAGACATATACAGTATACGATAGAAGCAATGGGAGTGCTGCCACAAGAAAACAGCATCTGTCATCAGGGACCCCACCATCCAGGACATGCTCTCTTTTTGCTGCTGTCATCGGGAAGAAGGTACAGGATCCCCAGGACCCTCAGGACCTACACCACCAGGTTCAGGAACAGTTATAACCACTTAACCATCAGGTTCTTGAACCAAAGGGAATAACTCACCTCAACACTGAACTGATTCCACAACCTATGGACTTACTTTCAAGAACTCTGCATCTCATGTTCTCAATATTATCTATCTATTTATTTACTATTTGTTGCTTGTTTGTCTTTGTTTTGTTTATGAGTAGCTTTTCATTGTATTGTGTTTCCTTGTAGATTCTATTTTGTTTCTTGTATCTACAGTGTATGCCCACAAGAAAATAAATCTCAGGGTTGTATATGGTGACATATACATACTTTGATAATAAATTGACTCTGATCTTTGAACTTTGTGACTGCTGCCATGATAGTTTTGGATAAACTTCTCCTTGTTCTATGATCCAAAAAGCCATTTCCAGTGCAGTTGCTATCACACTAATTCCAAGCTATTTTGATATTTAATTTTCGATTTCTGGCCAGGATACCAAGGGACACAGAACGCTTGTGGGGTGATACACAGACAGTGGCAACAGATGGATCAAGCAATGGGCAGCCTTGGCAGCTCGAACGTGTGGCCATCTGTCTGGGAGGATGGAGCTCCACCCCGTAACAACTCCTCTTTCCCCATGTCGCCACTCTTGGCAAGAGGGGGATCGGGGAATGAGCAGGGGTGCGGGAGCTCACCTTAACGCAAGACATGGAGTGTGGTACACAACCCGCAGCGGGCTGGCCCGCGGTCAGTGGGCCATGTGGTCTCATTCGACTGGAATCGGTTCTCAAAGCTAATTATCATCCCTTACCTTAACGAGCAGACGTGAGAATCACGTCTCAGGGAAAACTGCCACTTGCTAATAGGCTCCCAAGTGGCTTTCAGTAGCCTGAGCTCCATCCTCAGCCTCTTACTGATAACTACAAATCTTTCTCTTTAATGCTAGTGTGCGGTAGGAGGGTGTTATATATAATGGGGGAGGTGTGGACAGATTAACCAGAAGGATGGAAGGTATTCTGCATTGCGAAAGGATGCATTTACTGAGTTTCCCTTTGAGAGGTGATCTCGTGATGAAGGGTGTTGATAAAGTGACTGCTGAGAAAATTCTGCCCTTTGTAGAGAACAATATACACCGGAGGTCATCATATCGTGAAGAAACACAACAGGGAATTCTGAAGAGCCTCCTTTGCACAGAGGACAGTGAGTCTGTAGAGTTCCCTCACACAGGGTGTGGGTGAGATGAACAGCCCTGAAGCATTTCATATGCTGGGCAAGTATATGAAGGAAATGTCCAGCGGGATCCACTGGTAGTTTAACTGAGGAAATGTGGAAGGTTTCAAGTTGGCATGAAATGGTTGGGCCAAATGGCCTGTTTTGTGCCGTATAGAAAGTTGAAGCACAGAAGGAGCCCACCAATGCTCCCTCTAATTTTTTTTACAGCTGTGCCAACCAGCCACTGCTCTGAGCAGAACATCTTTACATGGCCTGAAAACTGTGCAGCACATTTAATGGCGTCAGCGTTTGGTGAGCCAGCGGTTTATTGACAACGAACTGATGACTTCCATTCTGAGTTTATCGTTGCAATTTGTAACAGTTTTGTAACTTGAAACGCTGACAATGTAAATACGTTGAAGCTCTAAAATGTTCCAAAGTCAAGATTATGGTACATTCAACACACATAAAAGTTGCTGGTGAACGCAGCAGGCCAGGCAGCATCTCTAGGAAGAGGTACAGTCGACGTTTCGGGCCGAGACCCTTCGTCAGGACTAACTGAAAGAAGAGCTAGTAAGAGATTTGAAAGTGGGAGGGGGAGGGGGAGATCCGAAATGATAGGAGAAGACAGGAGGGGGAGGGATGGAGCCAAGAGCTGGACATTTGATTGGTGAAAGGGAGTCTGAGTCAAAATGTAGAAAATTTATGGATCGTATTTACTTAAGTTCAAAATTATATTAACATTTTATAAAAGATAATTCCAACTGTGTGGCAACGAAGGCATGGCCACGCACCCGCACAGTTTAAGGGAACCGTGGAGGCCACTCAGCCCATCATGTCCAGTCATACTATATTTCACATCCAGTAGACTCTTCAAAGCATCCCATAGCATTTCATCATAAAGTACATTTGAAGTGGAAGCAATGTTTTGTAGGAAAATAGCAGATGGGTTCTACACAGCAAGATCCCACTCACACAGTAAACATTGGGCACCCAAGGTGTAGCTGGAGGAGGACATGATGCACAGGATGGGAGAGTCCAGAATCACCCTATTCTGGATGGTGGTAATCTTCTTTTTCTTAGTTGGTCCCTTGGGGTCGAGGGTCACACTGTGAATCCGGGAGTGATACAGCACAGAAACAGGTCCCAGCACACTAAGTCTGCGTTGACCATTTACACCAATCCCAGTCAACTCTCAACTCCAGAATCTACCCCTCACCCGTACACCAGGGGCAACTCAGCGACCCCATCTTTGGAAAGTGGGAGGGAACAGGAGCAGCTGGAGAAACCACGCGGTCATGGGGAAAACACCGAAACTGGTTAAGTTGCTCTTCTGAGATTGTTGAACTGAACGCTGCCTTAATGTCCCTGGTTGAAAGTCAATGTGGTGTTATTGTCATCTGGAAAAATCCATATGTGCAAGGATGCAATGAGAAACTTACAGCAGCATTACCAGTACAGAGCATCAGATAAAAAACCAAGCATGAGAAAAACATAGAGTATACATAATTTTTACAAGGAAGGACACCATTGGAACAGAAAAAAAACAAAGTCCTTCTTAGTGCAGACTGATCAAAGTGGTCATAGTGTTGCTAAATGGAGGCAGTGATTACAGTTATGCCAGTCAGTCCATGAAACAAACGCTTGAAGAGAAGTCGCTGTTCCTGAATCTCATGGTGTGGGACTTCAAAGTTCAAATAAAATTTATTGTCAAAGTACAGACATATACAAATCTGAGATTCATTTACTTGTGGACATACTCAAATCCATAAAAGAATCAATGAAAGACCACATTAACCAGTGTGCAAATACAAAAGGAAAGAAATAATAATAATAAATAAGCAATAATATTGAGAACATGAGATGAAAAGTCCTTGAAGGTGAGTCCATAGGTCATGGGAACATTTCAGTGATGGGGCAAGTGAAGTGATCTCCTTTGGTCCAAGAGCCTAATGGTTGAAGGGTAATATCTGTTCCTGAACCTTGTGTGTAAGTCCTGTACCTTCTTCCTGATGGCAACAGTGAGGAGAGAGAATGACCTGGGTGTGGAGTCCCTGATGATGGATACTGCTTTCCTGTGGTGACAACTCTTCATGTAGATGTAATCTCAATGGTGGGGAGGGCTTAACCCGTGATTGACTGGGGTCTAGCCACTGCTTCTTGTAGGATTTTCCAATCAATGGCATTGGTGTTTCCATATCTGGCTGTGATGCAGCCAGTCAAGATGCTCTCCACCACACATTTTTAGAAGTTTGTTAATGTTTTAGATGTCATGCCAAAATTTTCACAAACACATAAGGAAGTAGAGGTGCTGCCATGATTTCTTTGTAATTGTATTTGCATGTCGGGTGCAGGGCAGCTCCGCTGAAATGATAACACCAAGGAATTTAAAGTTGCTGACTTCAGGTTTCTGTACCTCCTTCCCAATGGTAGCTGTGAGAAGATGGGATAGACTTCAGTTTTACCACAGCTACTGATGTCATATCAGTCGTTCTGCCTTGACATGAAGGGAAGCCACTCTCACTGCTTCAGTAGAACATGGCTGCTTGGTCATGTATGGGTCATCGGTGAGTGAGAGTTGCTTGATTACAGCCACCAGCACAGGGGTTTGCAACCTGGGGTCCATGAATCCCTTGATTCATAGTACTGGTTAATGGCATAAAAAAGGTTCGAAACCCCTGCTCCAGCACGTTATTGATGATTGGGAAAGGACTGGGTGACCATTAACCAGGTTAGATCTTATGTGAATAGTCCATACCTCGGCATGCTCAAGGTCTCAAATCCAGGGCCATGAAGATGCCATATTGTTTTATAAGACGATAAGGTATAGGAGCAGAATTAGATCATTCGGCTCATTGAGTCTATTCTGCCATTTCATCATGACTGATCCATTTCCCCTCCCAGTCCCAATCTCTTGCCTACCCCCCCCCAACCATATCCCTTCATGCCCTGACCAATCAAGAGTCTGTCAACCTCTGCCTTAAATATATATAAATACTTGGCCTCCACAGCTATCTGTGGCAATGAATTCCACAGATTCACCACTCTGGCTAAAGAAATTCCTCCTCATCTCAGTTCTACAAGGACACCTCTCTATTCTGAGGCTGTGTCCTCTGGTCTTAGATCCTTTCACCATAGAAAACATCCTCTCCACATCCACTCCGTCAAGGCCTCTCGCCATTCGATAGATTTCAATTAGGTCACCCCTCACTCTTCTGAATTCCGGCAAAGACAGGCCCAGAGCCACCAGATGCTCTTCATATGACAAGCCATTCAATCCTGGAATCATTTTCATGAACCTCCTTTGAATCCTCTCCAGTTTCAGAATGTCCTTTCTAAGATAAGGGGCCCAAAGCTGCTCACAATACTCTAAGTGAGGCCTCACCGGCGCTTTATAAAGTCTCAACATTACATCCTTGCTTTTATATTCTGGTCCTCTTGAAAGGAATGCTCACATCACATTTGCCTTCCTCACCATAGACTCAACCTGCAAATGAACCTTAGAGATGTAAGAGATACCAGATCAGATGCTGGGATTTGGAGCAACACATAATCTGCTGCGGGAACTCAGTGGGTCCGAGCAGCGTGTGTTGGGAAAGGAATTGTTGACGCTTCACTTTGAAACCCTGCATCAGAATACTTTCCTCGTTCTTGAGTCAAGTATAATTCCATCGGAATTGCGTTGGAAGTGTTTCAACGTACTCTCAAGTTCAAATTTATTGTTGACATGAGAAACAAAAAGATCCAGCCACTAACCAGAGCTGCCACATACTCTAGCCCACACTGCACCAGAATACGATCCTGAATCACCTCTCCAGCTGCCTGAGGGCACACCGATGCACAATCTCGTAGAACATCATACTCGACTTGAGTGATTGCACCTACTCTACATACGCAGAACATGATGGGCTGAATGGCTTAATTTTGCTCCTATGTTTTATGGACATGGGATACCACGAATATCATGAAAATGAGCTTTTTGCAGCAGCAGCAGAGATCTAGACAGGACAAGCATAATTTAACATAAATGAACATAAATTACACATCTTAAAACGGGCATAATAAACAACAAAATGGATGTTATTTATTTATAGATACGGTGCAGAACAGGCCTTTCTGGCCCAACAAGTCACACTGCCCAGTAACCCTAGTTAACCTAAGCTAATCCCAGGATAATTTACAATGACCTATTAACCTACTAACCGCTACGTCTTTGAACCGAGGGAGGAAACCAGAGCACCAGGACAGTGAACAAAAACGCTAGTGCAAGATTGAGAGGGAGAGAAAAACAACCTAGCCCGAGTGTTAAAAGAGTTACAGCGCAGGACTGAACCATGACTCATCCTTAAGGAAAGAGCTGCAGGAAATGAAGAGTTTTGCAGGTGGCTTTTTTTTTGCTGGGACCTTTAGATTGGTAGACAGAACACGTAAATTAGAGTGTGCTGCAGAATATCAGGTAGAGAAAGAAAGAAAATGGTTTCTGTTGGATGTAAAAGATTCTGGAAATTCTGAAACAAAAACACAGGTTCTCAAGAGGCTCAGATGGTCAGGCAGTATCTGTAGGAGGGAGGGAGGGAGAGAGGGAGTGCAGGAGAATGAGAAACAAAGAGAGAAGGAGGGAGAGAATGGGGTAGAGGGAGAGAGGGAGGGAGAGTGGGGAAGGAAGAGAGAGCGGGATAGGGAGGGAGGAAGGGATAGAAGGAGAACAGGAGAGAGGGAGAGAACAGGAGGAAGAGAGGGAGAGCAGAACATTTAATAGTTTTCTTGCCCTTTGGCACCACCCCTGAGTGTGTTGATATGGAGAGGACTGTGACCCGGGCAATTGCAATATCCCATCTTATTATCCCCACCCTCAGACACATCCCATCTACACCAGGCAATTTACCCAGTTTAAGTGTAGCTATCCTTTCTGGCAAATCCTCCTTGTGGTCCATTGAAAGCTCATCCAGCATCCCAGCTACATTGCTGAGATTTTCTTTAGTGAAAGCAAAGAGTGAGCAGATTATCACACTACAATGTGATACCAGTTACATAGAGTCACAGAGTTACACCACATGGCAATTGGCCCTTTAGCCCAATGTCCCTGCCAACCAAAGTGCCTAAATCTGAGCTAATCCCATTTACTTAAGTTTGGCCCAGATCCAAATCATTTTCTCTTTAAATGAATCTGTCCAACAACCTTGTAAATATTGTAATTGTACCCTCTGTGGCAGTCTCCTCTGGCAGCTTGTTCCATATGTGCCCCCCACCCCACTTAAATCTTTCCCCTCTCACCTCAGACCTAGTCTTCTAGGTTTACTCTTCTCTATGGGAAAAATTTTGGGAACCATCTATCCAGTCTTCAACCTTAACTATTGAAAGGCCCAGATAGAGTTGATGTGGAGAGGATATTCCAATAATGGGACAATCTAGGATCAGGATACAAAGATATCCCTTTAGGACACCAATGAGGAGGAATTTCTTTAGCCAGAGGGTGGTGAATCTGTGGAATTCATTGCCAAAGACAGCTGTGGAAGCCAAGTCATTGGTTATATTCAATGCAAAGATTGATAGGTTCTTGATTAGTAAGTACGTCAAAGGTTACGGGGAGAAGGCAGGAGAAAGGGGTTGAAGGGGATAATAAATCAGCCATGCTGGAATGGCAGAGCAGACTGGATGGGCCAAATGGCCGAACTTTGCTCCTATGTCTAAGGTCTTACCCCCTCATGAAGTAGGTGTTCCTACACAGACTGGTATATGTGCAGAATATACTGCCCAGAGAGATGGTAGAGGCAGATGTATCAGGGTCATTTAAGAGACTGTGATATGCATGTGGATGAAGGAAAAATGGGAAAGTATTAGATTGATCTCCAAGTAGGTTAAAATGTCAGCACAACATTGTGGTCTGAATGCCCTGAGCTGTGCTGTACTGACAGTGTTCTAATTCAGCTATGGTGGAGCAGACTCGCTGGGCTGAATAGCCTAATTCTGCTACTATGTCTAATGGTCTTACACCCATCGTTTGGTATATAACCTCTGTAAGGTCACCCCCATCCTCCTATACATGGGTGTCCATAAGTACACTGGGGACAAGGTAATTAATTACAGAAACCTCCTGTACCTAATAAAGTGGCTACTGAGCGTAAGTGTGTGGTCTTCTGCTGCTGTAGTCCAGCCACTTCAAAGTTCGACGTGTTGCGTGTTCAGAGATGCTCTTCTGCACACCAGTGTTGTAACATGTAGTTGTCTGAGTTACTGTCACCTTCCTGTCAGCTTGAACCAGTCTGGCCACTCTCCTCTGACCTCATTCATTAACAAGGTATTTTCACCCACAGAACTGCCGCTCATTGGATGTTTTTTTGTTTTTACACCATTCTCTGTAAACTCTACAGACTGGTGTGTGTAAAACTCCCAGGAGATCAGCAGTTTCTGAGATACTCAAAGCACCCCGTCTGGCTCCAACAATCATTCCATAGTCAAAGTTACTTAGATCACATTTCTTCCCCATTCTGATGTTTGGTCTGAACAACAACTGAACCTCTTGACCATGTCTGCATGCTTTTATGTATTGAGTTGCTGCCACATGATTGGCTGATTAGATAACTGTATTAATGAGCAGGTGTACGGGTGTTCCTAATAAAGTGGCCACTGGGTTTAAAACATCACAAGGCACCAGAGACAACAACATTAGATGATACCAGTGATCATCTAATGGCCTTGATAGAATGGATGTGGAGAGGATGGTGAGAGAGTTTAGGACCAGAGGACACAGCCTCAGAATAGAGGGGCATTCTTTTGGAAAGGGAATGAGAGGACTTGCTTTAGCCAGAGAGTGGTGAATCTGAGGAATTCTTTGCCACAGGCAGCTGTGGAGAACATTTTTATGCATATTTAAGGCAGAGGTTGATAGATTCTTGATTGCTCAAGGCATGAAGGGATATGAGGAGGGAAGGCAAGATATTGGGGCTGAGAGGGAAAATGGATCAGCCGTGATGAAATGGCAGAGGAGACTCAATGGGCCAAATGGCCCAATTCTGCTCCTATATCTTATGGTCTTAGTATCATATTCTGAAGGGATATTCTGTTGGTGTTTGAAACTGGTGACTGCAATGATGGAGGTAAAAGTCAGTGGCAGACTAAACGGCCAACCTTCACAACTCCTTATTCTTGTTCAAGAGAAACCTTGGAATCGATACCATGTGAAAGGACTCCTCTTTAAATTTTAAATAAAACACAAAACACTGGAGCAGTAACTAGGGAGAGGGAAAAGACATCAATATTTCAGGTCAATCACTTTTCACAAGATTGATAACTTAACTCTTTCATTCTCTGAGATATCGGGGGGAGGTCACCCAGGCTAATTCTTTACCTGTTAGATGTAGGAGAGTAAGAAGTGACCTTACAGAAATGTTTAAAATTTTAGGAAGCATAGCTAAGGTGATGGATTCCATCATTTCTCCAGGGACCAAAACTCGAGGGCATAGATTGAGGGTGAGAGGGGAAAGATTTGAAAGGAACCTGAGGGGCAGATTTTTCACACAGAGGATAGTATGTGGAATGAGCTGCCTGAGGAAGTGGTCGGGGTAGGTACAATGGTATCATTTAAGAAGCGCTTGGACAGGTACATGGAGGGGGAGAGCCTGAGGGATATGTGCTGAATGCAGGAAGTTGGGTGGGCACAGATGACATGGTCTGGTTGGGCCGGAGGACCTGTACCTGTATGGTATTGCTCTATGACTTTCCAGACCTGCTGAGAGGTTCCAATATTTCCTGCTTCATTTCAGACTTCCAGCTGCTTCTTTTCAGGACCTCTGCAGCCATTCCTCACTTATTCACTCAGAGATACAGCAAGGCAACAGGCCCTTCTGGCCCATGTGATTGGCTAACCTACTAGCCCGTAAGTCTGCGGAACGTGGGAGGAAACCAGAGCTCCCAGAGGAAACTCACGCAGTCACGGGAAGAATGTACAATCCCTTTACAGGCAGTGGTGGGAATTGAACCAGAATCATCGGTACTGCAATAGCGTTACGCTAGCAGCTGCACTACCGTGCTCCTCAGGTAGACCCCAGCACAGTGAATCTCGACGATTTAGGTAATGTCACTGAATATAAACCACAAAGTCATTTGCAGAACCTTTAACTTGCTTTTATTGATACAATATTTACACAGCATTGCTTTCATATTACAAGTAATCATCTTTAGAGATTCCCTTATTAACAAGAAAGTCCACATATCATGGCACGTAAGTCAGGGGTCACCCTACAGTCACAGTGGCAACCTGGAGTTCAGATAAAGTGAATACAAATCCTTAGTCTCGTAGATCAATGTAATCTTCACACAGATTAAACTTCAACAGAACACAAATCGTTGAATGAACGGAGCAAACGCAACGTGCGGCCAACTGTATCACATCCTGAGCTCTTTCAGGTTGAGCCGATATAAAAGGGTTCTCAAAATGGTGTAAGCTATAAATTCCTGACATTCCCAGCAAAAATAAAAAAAGACATTGAGTCCTGCTCAATTAATCCGGCAGCAATTAAACAATAGTGAGCACTGGAGATTAAACCCCAATTCTGATGAATCTGGTTGAATTTTACGTTTGGCTTCAGGCAATAATCAAACATGTGCAAAGTAAAACGAAGTGTGGGGTCAGAGTTTGTCCCAGGCTGTAACTGGTTCGATGCCTCCCATTCACGTCCCCCTCCCTCGCCTGGTTGTACTTACTGGCATGGATTCAGCGAAGGGAGACGCTGCGTTCAAGAACAGCCCAGATTATCACCATGAACGATCATTGAAACACACTAAATGAACCAAGACAGAGAAACGAAGGCAGCAAAATCCATGGGAGCAGACACTGGGCTTCAGTCTACAGGATAGAATCTCTGGAGTCCAGCCATAACACTGGGCTTCACTGTTTAGACAGTGACACTCTACTATTTCCAATATCATGATCTTTTTAACAGCCCTTCTGAAACCCCTAACAGATTCACAATCTTTTCTTGCGCCTCATGAATGTTACTGTGCACTTGTCTCGTGTGCCTTTGTCAGATTCAATATTGCACGGGTACTCAATACTTCAACCTTGGGACTCTGAACAGTACATCTGACCAGCAGAATAAAGCAGCTAACTAACAGGGTTGGAAAGGGACCCACACAGTCCTTCCACTTAGGGGACTCACTGCCGACGGCTGCAGTTTATACAATTGTGCATTTCTCTGGAAGGCTGTGGTACATTCATTAACAGGACATTGGTATTGTTCACAGTTCTGAACAATCAGGGATATACTATTGAGTGCCGTGTTCCAATGTATCAGCTCTGGTGATGCATTTCAACGCGGTGAAATGGCCGGGTTCCCTTTCCCCACTCGTCACTCCCAGCAGCGCCAGTCTCCCGACGGGGCAGCTCGCTCCTGTCCTGGTCCCACCAGAGAGAGCAGTGCACTGCAGTCCTGGTTGGGGAGGTCCACCCAGGAAAGGTTCGGCAGTCTCAGGCCTGCTCAGAGGAAACATGTCAGGAGAAGAGGCATCCGGGCTGGGGGGTGAGAGCGGAATGAGAAAATTCCAATGGGAACGTATGCCATAAACCCAGCTAAGTGAAAAGCCAGCATTGCACTGCCCATTACTAGTAATTACTACGTGAGTTTGTCCAAAAACAGATCACTATTTAGTTTATTCAACATTGTTTCTCGCTGCTGGTGGAAGTTGAAAGACTAAATGGTATCTGTCTTCAGACAGGGACCAAAGTCCTGCAGATGCTATTTGGAGCCTCCTCATCCCTGCTTGCCTCCTGTCCGCCCATGGCTACAGCAGATCACGGAGGGTGTTGGATGTGTGGATCACTGGCCTCACATACAACCAGCAGGAAGAACCTACTTCACCAGCTCTAAGAATCAACGGGACAATATTTGCTAGCAGTGGTGCAGTGCAAAACTATTAGAGACGTTGACATCGGCTCCGTCAAGCAAGACAGGCAATGTTTCAAACTCTTGTGCACCAAATGGAGGAAATTACAGCAGCAACCTCAATAACATGAAAACTGCAAAGATATGCTGACAATAGTTCATTGTACATTCCAAATTTTCTCCACTGATTGAGGAGCTAACTATTCAATTCATTTTCCGTAATTGCCAATTGCATTCACTTGCCACGGCTGGGGAATTTCCAAATTAAAATAATTATATTCTCCCAAAGTTTGCAAAGGTTTTCTGAATGCAACATTCAACAGGGTTATATTTAAAGCTGGAGCATTGTCAACTTCATAATTCTCCCTGTACATCAATTTTGAAGCTTTTATTTTAGGCTGACAGTAAGAAACCAATTTAGCAATTTGCCCCATGTGAATTTACCGATGTAAGGGTGGAACAGAGAGGTAATGTTTTGGGTCTAATTCCATCCATCCCCTCTCAGGTTGGATGAATTTAAGTGAGGCTTTTGACAAGCTCCCACATGATAGAATAGTAAATGCCCGTGGGATCTAAGGGAGTGGGGTGGATATGATCCCAGACTGGCTCAATAAAGAGCAGTGGCTGACGGGTAGGATGTTACCAGTGAGGTTGCAAAGGGTGTGAAATTTGCTTTATTCCTTGTGTCAGGAACTGTGCACTTATCGGCCATCCTATAGTCTTTGAGGACAGGGTGGGGTAGTCTGCGTGGTGAAGGAGCTCCCCTTTCATGACTATTGAGGAGCAGAGCTGGCATGAAGAGCTGAATGACCTCCTCCAATTTCTAATGATCTTGTGGACTCCAGGGGAGAAAACCAAGGATTCCCGGGAGCACAGTTCCAACAGTTCCACAGCTCACACACACACAGTCACACATTTACAATCATAGCCATTCACATATACAGGCACACACAGTCACACAATCACAGCCATTCACATATACCGACAGTCACGCACGCACACACAATCACAGCTACTCACATATAGTCACAGTCACACACACACAATCACAGCTACTCACATATAGACACAGAGTCTCTCTCACACACACACAATCAAAGCCATTCACATATACACACAGTTATACACACACACACACAGTCTTGCTGAATAATCACTCATAAACACACAATATCACAGCCACACCTCCCTCTCTCTCTCACACACATGCACAGTCATGCCGTGCAGAGTCACGTGCACACACACACAAATCAAAATCGGGTGTTGATGAAGCGTCAGAGTTTGGTGTGCAGTCAGGTCCTCACCATAGGAGGGATGTCAGTAACCTGGAAAGGGTGCGGGAAAGATGTTGCCAGGGGACTGGAGGGCTTGAGTTGTAAAAACAGACTGGACAGGCTGAGACCATTTCCCCAGAGCGAAAGAACTGAGCGATGACCTACTGGACCCTGATTAGGTCAGGAGGAGTATAGAAAAGGTGGATGTTCCCAGTCTTCTTTTCCCCAGGGTAGGGGAGTGTAACACTAGAGGGCACAGGTTTAACCTGAGAGGGGAAAGGCTTAAAGGGGACCTGAGGAGCAACTTTTTACACCCAAAGTGTGGCAGGTGTGTGGAATGAGCTTCCAGAGGAAGTTGGTAGAGGTGGGTGGTGGGTACAATTACAACATTTAAAAACATTCGGACAGATACATGGATATGGGCCAAATGCTGATAACTGGGACTAGCCAAGGTAGGTATGGATGAGTCGGGTTGAATGGCCTCTTTCTCTCCTGCACCATGAGTTCAAAAGTATTGGGTGCGAAAGACTCTGAGTTGCAGAAGTTTGTGCACACACTGTGTGTCCAGCAAATCTCCCTGTATATCCCTCCTAGCTCCCTTGTCAGCATGGGAGGGCTGATCAGTGGCCCAAGTCTTGGATCTGAGCTCTTCTGCTTCAGACTGGCAAGGGCAACTGGCCAGAGGAATAACCAGACCAGCCTGCCTCATCCCTGAACTAGAATAACCAGACCGGTCTGCCTCATCCCTGAACTGGAAGTGCCAGCTAATAGATTGAATTGCAATGTTAGAATCAAAATCAGAATCAGGTTCACTATCATTGACATATTTCGCGAAATTTGTTGAATGTTAGAAAATTAAGTATCTTTGAAGTCAGTCTGTATACCAATAGCATGGAGAATATTTGCATGTACACTCCATTCAAAGCAAGAAATGATTGTTCAATATTCAATACAAAGCACAGTCTTATCGCTAAAATGCAGTCAGCTTCCGACAGACTCTTAAAATCATTTAGCGAAGGAACTTATTACTGAAGGGTGTTCACCACTGTCTGTAGTCTGTTTTCTGGTACCTCCCGACCTCACTTATTGCTGAAGAGGACGGTTAAGGCTAAAAGGGCCAACGCAGCATAACTCGAATTATAACAGGGAAAACAAGAATGACATTGTGAAAAGGTGTGTTTCGGGAATGTGGCACCTGAACATATAAATACTCAGCACACATAATCTCACAGCACATCCGAAACAATAATCCCCTCTGCTCGCTAACTCACTCACTGACTCACGTTTAAAAATTTTCTTATAAACAAATCTAAGTGATCAGTATTTAACAGTACAGGCCAGAGATATGCAACAGGTTTCCATATTACTCTAAGGATGTCCACCTGCCTTCTCACTCACTGACCTGCTGGGTATTTACAACTTCTTTCTTTACATGAGTTTAATATTTTCAATGGGTTACTGTCACTCTGACAACAGACCATAAGACACAGGTGCAGAATTAGGCCAGTCAGCCTTTCCATTCTGTTCTGCCAGGACTGATTTATTTTCCTTCTCAGCCTCGTTCTCTTGCCTTCTTCCCATACAAGACCATTAGACTTATAAGTTTCAGCTCAGGGAGAAACGATGTACAAGTACCTGACCATCTATGGGCTGTGCCAGAGGGGGTGAGGTACTCAGAGTATGATCCTGACCATTACTTGGCCTCCAGTGGAGACTTCTAGCAGGCCAAGAGCATGTTGGACAAGAAGGATAATGTCCATGAAATGGTGGCATGGAGAAACGCTCCATTCTGTTCAACATAAAGTGCTTGCTCAGAACACAATACGAAGGGCTGTACTGGTGATGTCTAGACTTCCCCTACCCCATTTCTGCTCAGTATGATGGTCTCACCAATAAACCATTCTGTCCAACACAGGTTCACTCTCCCACCCCCTGCACTGTCTAATACTGATGATCTGTACTCTCTTCCCACACCTCATCACTACCCAATACGGGACATCTCTCCTCCACCCTACCCTTGCCCTAATTATGGTAATTTCTCCCCTTCCTCTGTCTCTCTTTTTCCATTCCCTTCTCACTCCTTCTCCTCATCTGCCCATCAGCTCCCTCTAGTTCCCCTCCTCCTTCCCTTTCTCACTTGGTCAATTCTCCTCTCATATCAGATTCCTAATTCTTCAGACCTTTACTTCTTCCACCTATCCCCCTTTAGCTTCTTACTTCATCCCCCCTCTGCCACCCAGCCATTGTTCCCCTTACCTGGTTTCACCTGTCACCTGTCAGCTTGTACTCCTTCTCACCCCATCTCTTTATTCAGGTTTCTGGCCCTTTCTTTTCCAGTCCTGATGAAGGGTCTTGGCCCAAAATGTCTCATGTTATTCCTCCTCCATAGATACTGACTGACTTGCTGAGTTCCTCCAGCACTTTGCTTGTGTTAGTCCTCTTATTCTGTTCATCTCCAATCCTTCTCCATTTCACCAGACCAATTCTGGTCACCTCTCCTCTCCCCATCCACCACTGCCTAAGGCTGAACCTCGCTCTCCCCTTGCCCATCCTCTCCTACCGCCATTCCACCTCTGCCCAATAGCAGTCCACCTCTCTTGCCCAGATCCCTCCCAACCAATGCCACTTCCACTCACACCATTATCATTCTAATGATATGAACTTCACTGTGCCTTCCTCCATGGTCCCCTTAGCTCAGCACCACACCAGATGAGATGCAGTCTGGTCACATAAGGGGGACTATCAAAAGCCTTTTCCCAGTCTTACAGTCGCAATCAGCTAATGGCAGCCCTTTCCATTATCAGCACAGTCAGCATCTGAGATGGTCCTTGGGCATCTGTCCCATGTGTGAAAAAGCTCCCAACCCAATATAATTTATAGACTGCAAGAAATGCATTAATCACTAGTTTCATACCAATGGACAATCAATATACTATATATATATGTGCTTTTAATTGACAAAGATATTGGCATGAGATGGTTAACCTATCTTCAAGTTATTCTGTTCCACACACCCTGTGGGAAGACCAAGAAGGTTTCCTCCTAATTCCCCAGAGCAGTGAGCTGAGGGTAGTTAATCCCAGGGTAGGACAGCCTTAGAGCTGAGGAGAGACAACAAAAGCAGAGAATGATTTCTTTCCAAGAAAGAGCTGAGTTGGGAGAAAAGTTGACAGAGGTGAAAATCCAAACTGACAAGAGTCCAGCGACCAACAGCCTTCAAATCTTTCATTTGATTTCTCAGTCAATTTGAACAGTAGCCAACTAGCAATTCAAAGCAGTTACACTAAAGTCAGAGGTTCACCTTGGTCAACATAGCAGAACATTCAAAGTCAGCTTCTACTTCTGGATGTGCGTACAACCAGCCCAGGGAACACTGCATTGAGATTACAGGCCAAATCTCAGGAGATTGCAGTCCCCTGGATTCCAGGCTCTAAGGTAACTCAGGACACTCTGGGCACTGTGCAAAGCAAGATGTTGCTGAATGCAAGATTATGTACTTATCTTGCATCTATCTGAGTCAGCTCGCTTTTAAATGAACACATGTAAAACATATGCTATGGTGAAAGCCATTCAGAAGTCACCTCTTGGGAAATCAAAACTGGATTCGCACAGAGGCAAGTCCACAAGTACAGATCCTCTTTCATTCCTAACATACTTGAAATATGGGTCTCAATTATATGTCAAGCTTCATGCTCTCTGAACCTCTCATTTTGGATATTACTAAACTAAGAAGTCATGGAGTGCTACAGCACAGAAACATGCCCTTCAGTCCATCTGGTCAGTGCTGAACTGTTATTCCTAGCCTAGTCTGCCAAGTAGACTCACACATTTTATTGCCCAACGTGGGAATTAAGAGATAACTATGCTGATATGTCTGACATGTCAGAAGAGCAGATTTTGTTTTCCCCTAAAAGGACATTACCAGATGGACTTCTAAAAATTCCTTTCTTAAATGGAGATTTTAATTATTTTTATTTAAATTCACACAGCTGCCATGGTTAGATTTGAACTCATGTCTCAGGTGTCTGGTTACTAATCCAGTAACTTAACCATTATGCTACCATGTCACAAAAACCGCTGGCTGGTGATCTGGAAAGGCAGGGGAGAGAAACTGAATTCTGTAATCCATGGTTACAAAGCTAGACTCAGAAAAAGATAAACACAACACAATCTTATCTTTTTTTTAGCTTAGAAAATTATGATTCATCCAGATCCCACTGACTGCCATGCACGGGCATTGACTGTGAGTGGGTGCTGGAGCCCAAGGAAACCTGATAACTGAAAGCCATGCCGAAGGTCACCAGTCAGGTGAAGTCCGTCCACAGAAAAATGATTCAAAGGATAATCTGGACTAAAGTGAGTCGTCAGAACACCTCTAATTTTCCCACAGCTTATCTGTACATTAAAAGCTAAGAAATATTCATTGCCAATAAAATCTGAATCTTAGAAAAAACAAAATTGTCTTGTGCCTACTTTTTTTTGATATTTCTCTGAACACAACAATGTAATAAAAATAAACAAAACAATCCAATCTTTGTTCTTTAAACAGGAAATGACTTTGTGAAAAAGTATCTTATTTTACACACATCACACTTCATATTTCTATTAGAAAATACAGAAACAAACATCTTCCTTTACAAATCATCGAGGGCCTGCATCTCTAGAGAATTTCTGAAGTGCATTTCCAGAAAGCTTTTTTTAATATATAATATGTATATATTTACACATTTCCATTGTTAAAATTCAGCTACCCCTTTTTTTTGTTTCTCGTTGAATTTCTGAATTCAAGACAGACATTCGGCATGCAAGAGGAAGGTTTCTGTTAAAATATACACGTCTTTATTTCATGAGAAAGGAGTTATATCCTTTGCCTCAATATTCAGGCAGGCACTGTACACATACACTCGGTACAGACATGCCAAATTGCATTGCTTCTGCATTCTACGAATCACAAGTTTGATGTCATTAAAGCAACTACCATAGCAACACTAAGCAAGGCTGCAGAGACCAATCACAACTACTATTAGTAATTAATAAGATTTTTTTTGCTTATGTCGTTTTGTGTTGTAATAGCGTTTTTTTTATTTGCAAGAGCCACATTTCCTCTCCCCTACTTTCCATTCTCTGGACTCTGTTGATGTTAATGGTGGTAGTGGTGGTAGTGGTGGAAGGGGGGGGTGTTATGGGTGTCAGTGGCGGGTGGGGGGGGGAGCAGATCTATTCCCATAGAAACCACAGCCTCCATCTGCTCAAATGACATCATTCAGCGCAAGCACTGTTCACAGAGAGGCAGGAAAATAAAACGCAGAGGCAGCACAGATATTCCAGAGCACATGCAAAGGGATAAACCTGTGTAGAGTGGAGGGGATATGGGGGGAGAAGGCGAGAGGAATGCAGAAGAATTGTTTATTTTACAGTGTACAATATGGGGTCTGCAACTGTCTGAATCTTGTTGGCTTCTGAAGACAATGGAAATAACAGTCAATGGTGTTGGATGCACCTTAATTCTCTCTCTCTCTCTCTCTCTACCTCTCTCTCTCTCTCTCTATCTCTCTCTCTCTCTCTCAAGTTGTGGTACATCCGATTATGTAACTTCCGGTGGGGCCCCCACGCCTGCTCAAAGCCCATGGGCCAGTCCACCGCCGAGGTCAGGCAGGGCCTTTCTGCAGATCACTGGCACTGCTCTCACACCCCTCCAGCAACACAGCAAAGCCAGACTTGTCAGATTTGATACATTTAAAAATCCCCCAACAACAATTTGATCTTCAAAAAAAATAGAGGTGAAGTGAAGGTTGTGAGGGTCGGGGAGACGATAAAGGGGGACGAGGGTGGTATTAAGTGCATGTCATCGATCCCGAATGAAATCCCCACCCCCCCCTCGTCTCTGTCATCCTCTCTCTCTCTCTCTCACACACATACACACGACAACCCTTGCAGCCTTTGCTACCACTACATTACATGGCATGGCCGACAGTTCTCTTCGCTTGTGGGTGTATGAGCTGCCCTGACTCGGTGAGTTGGGTGCCTCAGTTCAAAGACCCTCGGCAGCGGGTCTTGAACACCTGCTGTCTGTCCATGTTTTCGTTTTCTCCTGGGGTGGTGGATTGAGGGGAGGGCCGGGACGGAGGGGGGAGAGAGAGACTCCTCCTCACCAAGGTTCCCCAAGACTCGCGACGGTACCGGTGAGGGGAAGCAGCTGGCGATCACAGGGTGGGGGAGATCAGGAGGACCCTCGTCCCGTGATAGAAATGGGAAGGTGCCGGGGGTGTGGGGTGGGAGACAGGGGACGGAAAATAGTGGAGGGATTGGCGCTCTGGAGGGGAGAGGGAGGGTGGAGGAGGAGGAGGAAGGGGTGCGAGTGTAGGCTTTACTCCTCGCGAAGGTTCAGCCGGTAGCGATGGTAGCGCACTTGGAAGAAGATACGCTCCAGCATCGAGTGAGTCATCCCGGGGAGCACATAGTGGTCGGTGACGCCCACGTGTCTGAAGCCCAGCGACTCGTACAGCTTGTGGGCGGCCACCTTCACGGCGGTGGTGCCCAGCACCACGGCCGAGTAGTTGTTGAGCACGGCGAACTCCAGCACCTTGCGGCCCAGCGCCTTGGCGATACCCTTGCCCCGCTGGTCAAAGTCCACCGACATGCGGCACAGTTCCACTGTGTTGTCGTCCTCGTGGCTTCTGGCAGCCACAATGCCCACCACGTTCCCGTCCAGGACTGCCACCCAGAAACAGGAGCCTGCGGCAAGATAAAAGGAGGAGCAACTCAGTCTTCCCTTGGTGCAGTCTGCTGATTTTAAACTGCGGAGCTGGTTTATTATTGTCACGTGGCACAAGGTGCAGAGACAATGGGAAGGTAAAGCTTGTTCCCTCCACCTCGGTACATGCAACAATAATAAACCACACTGGTAATTTCATGACAACAATGCATCAAGGTAATAACAAGGAAGAACAATAAATAACAGAGTAACACACACAAAATAATGGAGGAACTCAGCAGGTCAGGCAGCATCTGCGAAGGGGAATAAACAACCAATGTGCTGGAGCTGAGAACCTTCATCTGCACTGGAAATGAAGCGGGAAGAAGCAGGATGCAGAATAAAGTGTTACAGTTACCGAGTGCGAAGGCCCTGAAGAGAAGATTGCGAGGTCGGGAGTCAATTTTATCACACTAGGGGACTATTCCATAGTCTTATAACAACAGGAGAGAAGCTGTCCTTGAGCCTGGTGGTATGTGCTATAAAAGTTCAAAGTAAATTTATCAAAGTACATATATGTCACCATATACTCCCCTGAGATCCATTTTCTTGTGGACATTTGCAGTAGATTCACAGAAACACAATAGAATCGATGAGAAACTACACAAGCAAAATGGACAAACATCCAATGTGCAAAAGGCAACAAATCGTGCAAATACAAAAATATAAATAAGTAATAAATAGTACTGAGACTCCTTGAAAATGAGTCCATAGGTTGTGTTCAGTGAACAGTTTATTGTGGAGGTGAGTGAAGTTATCCACCCTGGTTCAGGAGACCAATTATTTGCAGACCAACATTTTAAGTTTTATGTACAAGCACGCCCAAATCCTTTTCTACCATAATATTTTGGAATCTTATTCCATTTAAGTTACAATTTACTTTTTAATCCTTCCTACCATAGTGGATAACATCACACTTTCTCACTCCATCTGCCATTTTCCTACCCCTTAACCAAACTATCTATATCCCTTTGTGGGCTCCTCACAACTTGTCGACACTTCTGTATCATCAGCAAATGTGGCTATGGTATAGTTAATCCCTTCATTTAATACATCGGTGTGGATTATAAACAGACAATTTACTTTGAACTTTGAAATGATACCTTGAAAATGAATGACAGTTCACTTATCTCAGTACTGGTTTCTGTAAGTTAGCCAATCCTCTATCCATTTCAAATGGTTTTGGAGCCATACAGACCCTTCAGCCCAACTGGCTCATGCCAACCAAGAGTCCTAACCTAGTCACATTTGTCCGCTTTTGGCCCTTATCCCTCTGAACCACTGAAGTGACCAGGAATATGGAACAAGCTGTAGCTCTTACAGAATCATACAACACTACAGCATGGAAACTGGCCCTTTGATCCATCTAGCCCATGATAAACTGTTATGCTGCCTTGTCCCATCGACCTGCGCCCAGACCACAGCCCTCTATTCCACTCCCATCCACCTACCTAGCAAACTTCTCTTAAATGTTGAAATCTAAACCACATCCACCACTTCTGCTAGCAGCTCATTCCACACGAGCCATCCTCTGAGTGAAAGAGTTCCCTTTAAGCATTTCACCTTTCACCCTTAACCCGTGACCCATGACCTCTAGTTCTAGTCTCAAAAAGCCAGCTTGCACTTACCCTATCTATACCCTTCATAATTTTGTATACATTTACCAAATCTTCCGCATTCTCCCACGCTCCAGGGAAGAGGGTCTTACTCCTGTAGGCAGCTGACTAGAACTGCACACAATACTCCAAATTCAACCTCACCAACGTCTGATACAACTTCAACATAACATCTAATCCCCTGAACTCCGTACTCCAGTTTACGAAGGCCAATGATGATGCGGCATTTTGCTCTTATGCACCGAAAATCTGAAATACTCGATCGACTGAGATACACCAGGCTAGTACTGTGGAACGTTTCAAAACACTTCTAAAATCCTACTTTTTTAATTCAGCCTACTTACAGGATTACTTAATGCTTGTTGATGTTGATTATATTTATAAAATTTGCTATATTCAATTACATTTTATTCTATAACTGCAATCTTTGTCTTTACATATGACTTTTAATTTTGGCTCATATATTTATGATTATATTGATTTATCTTTATAATCTATGTAAAGCATGTTGCTATTAAAAAAATTCTTATTATTATTATTAATATGCAAATTGCTTTCCTTATGACCCCATCTACCTGTGATGCCATTTTCAAGGATTTATGGATCTGTATTCCCAGATCCCTCTGTTCTACCACACTCCTCAGTGCCCTTTCCCTTAAGTTATTACACAGAGAGTGGTAGATGTGTGGTGAGCCTTGCCAGGCACAGTGCTAGAGGCCGATACATTAGGGACATTTAAGAGACTTTTAGATAGGCACATCGATGAAAGAAAAATGGACAGCTACTGTATGTGGGAGGAAAGGGTTAAATTGATCTTAGAGTAGGTTAAAAGGTTAGCACAACATTGTGGGCTGAAGGGCCCGTACTCTGCCATACTGCTGTAATTTCTCTGTTCTAGTCTCATTTGCCCACGTCTGGATAGTATCCCTCTAAACCACCCTGAATTAACCAGGAATATGGAGTGGACTGCCCCTCTCCTCTATATTATCACATAGCACCAAGGATAACAAGCTTTCAACAACAAATACAGTTTATGCAGATGAAGATGCCTTCACACAATGTTTCATCAAACTTACTAAAGTAGCATAACTCATCAAGTGACGTCCGTCCATCACAGAAACCAAGCAACCCTCAATAAAATCAGGAGGAATAACTTGCTGGGACATTTGGCTGTGTAATTGTCCCCACACACAGTTGCACACAAAACTCCTAATTTCTGCCCACATTCCAGACCTGAAGCATTAACTGTTTTTCTCTCTCCACAGAAACTGCTTGACCTGTTGAGTGTTTCTGGCATTTTCTGTTTTATAAACGTCTTCCCTGCGTGATTGTGGAAGGCTGTGTGCGGAGTCTGAAGAGTGGCTTTATTAAAAATACCAACGCTTTGATAGAGCTATCATTGTGTTTGATAGGCAGTTTCTCAACACCCCTCATCAGTTATGACACTGACTGAGCAATGCTCAGGCTGTTTACCTCTCTCCTAATACGACACTTGCTTGCATTTAAACCATTACTTTCACTACAGTATCCTTGTCACACTCACTGTATTCTCTGACACGCCACCAAGGACAAACAGAGAGGCGACATCAGGTGAAAAGCCTTTCAACAAATTGTAATTCTGTTCTACTTAGCAAGCAGGTAAGGATTAGGGTGTAGAATTGTTATCTTCCTTGTGACTTAGCTTTCCTATGCTTGCTTGTAATCACCCATATACGTGTAATTGTTTAGTGAATTTTCAACTAATTACGGTACAGTTGCAACTTATTTTATTTAGAGATTCGGCGTAGTACAGGACCTTCTGACGCTGCCCAGCAACCCACTTATTTAACCCTAGCTTACCTAAAGGACAATTTACAATAACCAATTAACCTGCTAACTGGTACACCTTTCGAATGTGGGAGGAAACTGGAGCACCCAGAGGAAACCCACGCGATCACGGGGAGAATGTACAAACTCCTTACAGACTGCTTCAGCATTAGATTCTGAATTCCAACACCCCAAAGTTGTAATAGCATCACATTGACCACTATGCCACTGTGATGCCCCAGTTGTTTCTAAGGTAACAGTGCAGTTGCTTCTGTTCTTTCCTAGAACTCTCTTAGTCTTCAGTAGCAGGTGTCACACAACTTGAATCTCTGGCTTCTTTAGCACTGGAGTTTTCATTATCTCCAGACTAAATATGAAAATACCGCAATTATCTTTTCCGAGACTTTTCTTTGTTCTCTCAGTTCCTCTTATTCAGTTTTTGCCCTTGTAACCCTTAGTAAAATAATCATAAGGAACAAGTTTTATGCCCCATTCTTGACTTCTGAAGAACCTCTGGATCACAGAAACATCTAGATCCAGCAGTAATTTGTCTTGGCTTATATTAGTCTTCAGTGCAAGCCAACTGGAAGCTTATTAGTCTTCACCCCAAATTTGGGGAGTGGCAATCTTCACTTTAAACTGGATAGAGTCATACAGCAATGAAACAGGCCCTTCAGCCCAACTGGTCCATGCTGACCGAGATGCCCCACCTAAAGTAACTCAATTTGACAGCATTTGGTCCATAAACTTCTGTACAAAGGGTTCCCAACCTTTTTTATGCCATGGATCCCTACCATTAACCAAGGATTTTGTGGACCTCAGGTTGGGGACTCCTGCTCTAAACCTTTCCTATCCCTATACCTGTCCAACTGTCTTGTACTTGCCTCAACCATTTCCTCTGGCAGCTCATTCCATATACATACCACCCTCCGCGGAAAGAAAAATTGCCTTCAAGTTCCTTCCTCTCACTTTAATCTCTTTAGGTCTTGATTCCCAAACCCGGAGAGAAAAAAACATTCACCCTATCTATGGCCCTCACGATCTTACACACCTCTGTAAAATCATCTTTCAGTTCTCCTACATTCCAAAGTATAAACTCCTAACCTGTTCAACCTCTCCCTATGATTACTCAGTCCTGGCAACATCCTTGTAAATTGTTTCTGCAATATTTCCATTTTAATTGGTAAAGATAGGAGATTAGTTTTATGTTCTCTTGTACATTGAAACATACAGTGAAATCTGTCACTTGTATCAAATGAAGTCAGTGGGGATTGTGCTGGGGCAGCCCGCAAGTGTTCCCCCACTTCCTGCTCCAACATCGCACGCCCACAACTCACTAACTCCAAGCCTAACCATACCTCTTTGCAATATGGGAAGAAATGAAAGCATCGAGAGGAAGCCCATGCAGTCACGGAGAGAACGTACAAACTCCTTATAGGCACAGCAGGAATCAAACCCTGATCAGTGATCACTGGCATTACAAAACCATTGCCCTAACCACGATGCTATGGTGCCTCCCACTTTATTGGCATTGGTTTATTACTGTCATGTACAGGAACAGGCCCTTCGGCCCACATTGTTGTGCTGAACCAGCTAAAAAGCAAATCAAAGACACCCAAATGCTAATCCATTCTACCTACACATAGTCATAGTCAAACTTTATTGATCTCAAGGGAATTTGGTTTTCGTTACATTTGCACCATAAATAATTAAATAGTAATATGTAAATTATGCCAGGAAATAAGTCCAGGACCAGCCTATTGGCTCAGGGTGTCTGACCCTCCAAGGGAGGAGTTGTAAAGTTTGATGGCTGCAGGCAGGATTGACTTCCTATGACGCTCTGTGTTGCATCTCGGTGGAATGAGTCTCTGGCTGAATGTACTCCTGTGCCCACCCAGTACATTATGTAGTGGATGGGAGACATTGTCCAAGATGGCATGGAACTTACACAATGTCCATATCTCCATTCATGTGCCTATCTAAACGTCTCTTATGTATTTGCCTCCACCATCATACCAGGCAGTGCATTTCAGACATTCACCACTCTGTGAGTGAAAACTTATCCCCCTGACATCCGCTCTGAACCTACCCCCTCTGACCTTCAATGCATGCCCTCTGGTGTTGGACATTTCTACCCTGGGAAACAGATGTTCATGCAGATCAAATCATCGCAGAATGCACAAGGAAAAACAATAACAATACACAATAAAGTGTAAAAGCCACTGAGAAAGTGTAAAATGATAAAGTGCAAATTAACATCTTTCCTCTTGCTGGGGGACCAATAGTCCAAGTGCAGCCCCAGCAGCGTCCTGTACAAATGCACCACGACTTCTCAAATTCTACGCTCACTGGCCTGGCTGATGAAGGGCAACGTCGGCAAGCGCCTTCTTCACCCTGTCTCCCTGTGAAGCTGCTGAATGAGTAACTATGACCTTGAGCTCTAGATTCTCCCACAACACGAAACAGAGGATTCTTCCAATTGTGGGAGAGTCTGGGACCAGGTGGTACAGCCTCAGAACAGAGGGATGCCCCCTTAGAATGAAGATGAGGAGGAATCCCCTCAGCCAGAGAGTGGTGAACCTGTGGAATGCATTGCCACAGACGGCTGTGGAGGCCGATTCATTGAGCATATTTAAAGTGGAGGTTAATAGGTTCAGAATTAGTCAGAGCATCAAAGGTTACAGGGAGAAGGTAGGAGAACGGGGTTTGAGAGGGGCAATAAATCAGTCATGATGAAATGGCAGAACAGACTCCATGGGCCAGGTGGCCTACTCCTGCTCCTATGTGTTATGGTCTTTGGTCTTTGAACGTGGACCAGGGTCGTTTCTGCTGCTCCTGTTGCTATTTCTTAGGCAGGTTGATACTCATCTTCATTTGATACCAGTGTTCCGAGGCTCAGTACTCACAGTCAGTTCGATCAAACTGAAGAAGCTCAGTGATTTTAAAAGGCAAATTACAGATTCTTCAATTCAGCCGAGAGGTGAAATGACATGTTTCAGTTAACCTGACCTAGTTTCAGCCTCCCACTAGATCAAAAATGAAGGCGATCGGATCTCCAGTCTTGAACCCCCATCAGATTTCTGAATGGACATTGAACCCATGTACATTTTCTCACTATATTTTTCTCTCTTTTTGCACAAGTTATTTTAATAATAAATAAATAAATATACCTTATTATAATTTATATATTTTTATTATTGTTCATTGCAATGGGCGGTGGGGTGGAGATACTTCTCTACCAAAGGAGGTGTAAGATGATGCTTCATTTTCTAGCCTGCAGGTCACCCTTGGGCAAGGTGTAACACTTGTTTAACCCCTCCTCCTCCCGATCAGGGTCACATGAAGCCATGGCAGCAGGTGGTGCAAGGTCGTCCAAGCAGCATATCACAAGTCCTGGTTACGCAACCACTGACGCCAGGCAGATATTCTCTGAAGAGTACTGATAATGGCCGGGGTTACCTGGATCGTAAAGACACTGCCCAGGAGAAGGTAATGGCAAACCACTTCTGTAGAAAAACTTTGCCAAGGAAGACCATGATTGCCCATGTCATACAACCTGGCACATAACGAATGACTGTATTGCAATGTACTACTGCCACAAAACATCAAATTAGACAGCATATTCTGATTCTGAACTAGCTGAAGGATTACGGGAAGATAGTTTCTACAGATCCTAGGCTTCAACACTGTGTAATTAATTATAACTCTTCATCCAAAATATTGCTGATTACAGAATATTCAGCTCAAGTCATGTGACTGAGACCAAGTCTTCAGGCAAACTGAGTTGACATCTTTAATTAAATCAGACTAAATACATTACAGCTTCGCACAAAAGGTCATGTAGAGGTTAGCACAACGTTACGTCGGCGTGCGGAGTTCAATTTCAGCGTCCTCTGCAAGCAAGTTTCTACGTTTCTTCCCTTGTGCGCGTGGGTTTCCTCTGAGTGCTCTGGTTTCCTCCCACGTACGGGTTAGAAGGTTAACGGGTCAGGGGAAATTGTCCTGTGATTAGGCTTGGGTTAAATAGGGGGGTTGCTGGAAGGGTCTGTTCCACGCTGTATTGCGAAACAAATAAATAAATAAATGGGCTGGGAGAATTCAGCTGGTCAGCATCATCTGTGGAGGTGCAAATCCTGATGAAGGATCTCAAATCAAAATAAAGGCTATCCGTTTTCCTCCACAGATGCTGTCTGATCTGCCGAGTTTCCTCCTGCCTTTGATTCATGATTCTCAGTTCCTCGTGCCTCTAAGTAAATTACAGATTTTGATTTCACGCAGACTGAAGCCGCTCAGGGCTTACGTCTGCACTATTAAGCTGTATGGTTACAATGAGGTTACAACTTGGGTTCAATCCAACCGATTAAGAACGGGATCTTGAATTCACGGAATTTCAAAGAAAATGGCCACATTCTTATAGTCTGAATTAGGCTCCACCAGATAGAAAACCATGAGATATAGTAGCAGAGTCAGGCCATTCAGCCCATCGAGTCTGTTCCACCACGCCATCATTGGTTGATTTACTTTCCCTCTCAACCCTATTCTCCTGCCTTCTCTATTGACTTCCTTACTAATCAAGAACCAATTAACCTCTGCTTTACATATACTTAATGGCTTGACCTCCACAGCTGTCTGTGGCAATGAATTCCATAGATTCACCACCCTCTGGCTAAAGAAATTCCTCCTTATCTCTGTTCTGAGGCTGTACCCTCTGGTCCGAGACTCCCCCACTATTGGAAACATCCTCACCACGTCCACGTACACAGCAGGCCAGGCTTGGGAGTGGTGTGGTCAGAGTGGGATACTACTTGACCAGAGTCTACCCTTTACAACACACTCCAAAAGCACTTCCCCAGACTCATGTCTTAGAACGTAGAACATGGACTAGTACAGCACAGTCCAGGCGCTTTGACCCACAATGTTGTGCTGACTTTTTAACCTACCCCAAGGTCAACCTAACCCTTCCCTCCCACATAACCCTCCATTTTTCTCTCACCCATATGCCTATGTAGCAGTTTCTTAAATGCCCCTAATATATCTGCCTCTACCATCACATCTGGTAGCAAGTTCCACACAGTCACCACTCTGTGTAAAGAACTTGCCTCTGACATCCCTTCTATACCTTCCTCCAGCCACTTTAAAATTATGACCCTCATATTAGCCATTAATACCCTGGGAAGAAGTCTCTGCCTGTCCACTCGATGTTTGTCTCTTACCATCTCGTACACCTCTATCAAATCACCCCTCATCTTTCTTCGCTCCAAAGAGAAAAGCCCGAGCTCACTCAACCGATCCTTGTAAGACATCTCTCTAATCCAGGCAGCATCCTAGTAAATCTCCTCTCTTACCCTCTCTAAAGTTTCCACATTCTTCCTATAATGAGGTGACCAGAACAAAAAAATCTAACAAGTATGTTGGAAAAATAATAAAAATGTTACATAAAAATACATGGCAATGATAAACCAACTATCAATTATCAATCAGCTCTTTAATCTCAGACACTCAGCATCTGAAGTATTTTATTTCTCAATTGGGCGAAGCCAAACTTCGGGTATTGTGTACAGTTATGGTCACCTACCTACAGGAAAGAAATCAATAAGAGTGAAAGAGTGCAGAAAACAATTTACAAGGAAGTTGCCAGGATTTGACCTGAGTTATAGAGAATGGTTGAATAGGTTAGGACTTTATTCCTTGGAGCGCAGGAGAATGAGGGAAAATCTTAAAGAGGTATACTAAATTATGAGGGGTATAGACAGGATATATACAAGCAGGACTCCCCCCCCCAGGTTGGATGACTAGAACTAGACGTCATAGGTTTAGGGTGAAGAGTGAAATATTTAAGGGGATCCTGAGCAGGAAACTCTTCCCTCAGAGGGTGGTGACCATGTGGGACGAGTGGAAATGGAAGTGTTAGATGCGGAGACAATTGCAACATTTAAGAAAAGTTTGGATGGGTAAATGAGTGGGAGGGGTTTTCAGGGTGATGGTCTGGTTACAGGTAGATGGGGCTAGGCAGAAATCCAGGCTGACACAGACTAGATGGGCCAAAGGGCTTGCTTCTACATTGTAGTGCTCTACGACTCTATAATGAACATGAGTATTAATTTGAGCACAGACCTCCAATCAAATTGCATGACTACGTTTTTGGTTTCACGCAAATGGAGCTTGGATTTCCAGTGAAAATCTTTTATGTCCTATCAAAAATGTTAGCGCAGTGCTTTACAGTACAGGTGACCAGAGTTCAGTTCCTGACGCTGTCTGTAAGGAGTTTGTACATTCTCCCTGTGACCGTGTGGGTTGCCGGTTTCCTCCCACATTCCACAGGCGTACCGATTGGTAGGTTCAATGGTCATTGTAAATTGTCCCGTGATTAGGCTCGGGTTAAATCAGGGAGTGCTGGGTGACTCAAAGGGCCAGAAGGGCCTGTTCTGTGCTGTCACAATTAAAAACAAAATTCAGTGATCTGAACGTTAACTGTATTTTCTCTCTCCACAGATGCCACCTGACCTGCAGAGTATTTTGCACATTTTTGGTTCTGTGTAGATCTCCACAGTTTTTTTTTTGCGACCCACTGTGTTTAGAAAATGTACTGAACCTCCTTGTTGCCTGCTTAACTGAAGCAAGGACTCTGCTGAGAGAACAGCTCTGTCTGGAGTTACCACCTGGCAGAAAGGAGGCAGAATGGGGATTTTCGCCTCACTGAGCTACCTCATCTCCCACCACGCCCCACCCCAGCCAGCAAAGCGAAGGTCACAGACACTGTGAGTAGCGCCCTGGCGCCAACATTGAATGAAAAGATATGGAAAGTACCTGTAATCGCCGCAAAAGGGCAGGAATCAGGCTGTGGGACCTGTCTCATTGCAGGTGGAAGATTCCATTTAGGTGGGGAGAGACGCTCGGGGCTTTCCGCTTCTGTGCTCACCCACCCATCGGTTTTAAAGGACAGAGAACAGGGCTGCAAGCACAGAATCAGAGAACCTTCGTCAGATCGTCCGGGTCACACCCAAGACTGGCTCAGCTTTCACCAGTCTCCTTGCAAAAGCCCAGAGATAGACAAGAGCCCCCAGTGGTTTACTTCACAGTGGGAGCAAGACAGTGCATGGAGCAGCCGTGGGAGGTGGGATGGGGGCTGCCTGTGTCAACTTCAGTCTCTATGCTCCAACTAGGACTACAGGGAGATTTCGTGACTCACTAGAGCTTTACAGTAACTGCTGGCCTGGCTTTCTACGAAAGTGGGAACCCAGTCCTTTTAGAACACAGGGAATCTGTCAAGCCCGTCCCACCTCCTCTGCTATGTCAGTTCCCTACAGGAGGTTCACAAGAGTGATCCCGGGAATGAAAGGGTTAACATATTTTGCTAGAGAGGCTCCGGTGGATTTAAACTAGATACAAGGGGGGAGGGGGACCAGAGTGTAGGAACAGATGTAGGGGAGAAGGAAGAAAAAGAAAATAGTAAAGTTGTTTGCACCGTTAGTGTAAGAGGTGGAAAATTTCTTAAATGCATTTATTTTAATACGAGGAGCATTATAAGAAAGGTAGATGAGCTTAGAGCATGGATTGATACCTGGAAGTATGATGTTGTAGCTATTAGTGAAACATGGTTGCAGGAGGGTTGTGATTGGCAACTAAATATTCCTGGATTTCATTGCTTCAGATGTGATAGAATCGGAGGGACAAGAGGGGGAGGTGTTGCATTGCTTGTCAGAGAAAATATTACAGCGGTGCTCTGGCAGGATAGATTAGCGGGCTCGTCTAGGGAGGCTCTTTGGGTGGAATTGAGGAATGGGAAAGGTATAGTAACACTTATAGGGGTGTATTATAGACCACCTAATGGGGAGCGAGAAGTGGAGGAACAAATTTGTAAGGAGATAGCAGATATTTGTAGTAAGCACAAGGTTGTGATTGTGGGTGATTTTAATTTTCCACACATAGACTGGGAAGCCCATACTGTAAACGGGTTGGATGGTTTGGAGTTTGTAAAATGTGTGCAGGATAGTTTTTTGCAGCAATACATAGAGGTACCAACTAGAGATGGAGCAGTGTCGAATCTCCTGTTAGGGAATGAGATAGGGCAGGTGGAGGTATGTGTTGGGGAGCACTTCAGGTCCAGTGATCACAATGCCATTAGTTTCAATATAATTATGGAGAAGGATAGAAGTGGACTCAGGGTTGAGATTTTTGATCAGAGAAAGACTAACTTTGAGGAGATGCGAAAGGATTTAGAAGGAGTGGATTGGGACAATTTGTTTTATGGGAAGGATATAATAGAGAAATGGAGGTCATTTAAAGGTGAAATTTTGAGGGTACAGAATCTTTATGTTCCTGTTAGGTTTAAAGGAAAGGTTAAAAATTTGAGCGAGCCATGATTTTCAAGGGATATTGGAAACTTGGTTCAGAAAAAGAGAGATATCTACAATAAATATAAGCAGCATGGAGTAAATGAGGTGCTCGAGGAATATAAAGAATGTAAAAAGAATCTTAAGAAAGAAATAAGAAAAGGTAAAAGAAGATAAGAGGTTGCTTTGGGAAGTAAGGTGAAAATAAATCCAAAGGGTTTCTACAGTTATATTAATAGCAAAAGGATAGTGAGGGATAAAATTGGTCCCTAAGAGAATCAGAGTGGACAGCTATGTGTGGAACCAAAAGAAATGGGGGAGATTTTGAACAATTTCTTTTCTTCGGTATTCACTGAGGAGAAGGATATTGAATTGTGTAAGATAAGGGAAACAGGTAGGGAAGTTATGGAAACTATATTGATTAAAGAAGAGCAAGTACTGGCACTTTTAAGGAATATAAAAGTGGATAAGTCTCCAGGTCCTGACAGGATATTCCCTAGGACCTTGAGGGAAATTAGTGTAGAAATAGCAGGGGCTCTGACAGAAATATTTCAAATGTCATTAGAAACGGGGATGGTGCCGGAGGATTGGCGTATTGCTCATGTTGTTCTATTGTTTAAAAAGGGTTCAAAGAGTAAACCGAGCAATTATCAGCCTGTGAGTTTGACATCAGTGGTGGGCAAATTGATGAAGAGTATGCTTAGAGATGGTATATATAATCATCTGGATAGACAGGGTCTGATTAGGAACAGTCAACATGGATTTGTGTGTGGAAGGTCATGTTTGACAAATCTTATTGAATTTTTTGAAGAGGTTACTAGGAAAGTTGACGAGTGTAAAGCGGTGGATATTGTCTATATGGACTTCAGTAAGGCCTCTGACAAGGTTCCACACGGATGGTTAGTTAGGAAGGTTCAATCGTTAGGTATTAACATTGAAGTAGTAAAATGGATTCAGCAGTGGCTGGATGGGAGATGCCAGAGTAGTGGTGGATAACTGTTTGTCAGGTTGGAGGCCGGTGACTAGTGGTGTGCCTCAGGGATCTGTACTGGGTCCAATGTTGTTTGTCATATATATTAATGATCTGGATGGTGGTAAATTGGATTAGTAAGTATGCAGATGATACCAAGATGGGGGCATTGTGGATAATGAAGTAGGTTTTCAAAGCTTGCAGAGAGATTTAGGCCAGTTAGAAGAGTGGGCTGAAAGATGGCAGATAGAGTTTAATGCTGAAAAATGTGAGGTGCTACATTTTGGTACAACTGATCAAAATAGGACATACAGGGTAAATGGTAGGGCATTGAAGAATGCAGTAGAACAGAGGGAGCTAGGAATAATGGTGCATAGTTCCCTGAAGGCGGAATCTCATGTGGATAGGGTGGTGAAGAAAGCTTTTGGTACGCTGGCCTTTATAAATCAGAGCATTGAGTATACGAGTTGAGATGTAATGTTAAAATTGTACAAGGCATTGGTAAGGCCAAATTTGGAGTATTGTGTACAGTTCTGGTCACCGAATTACAGGAAAGATGTCAACAAAATAGAGAGAGTACAGAGAAGATTTACTAGAATGTTACCTGGATTTCAGCACCTAAGTTACAGAGAAAGGTTGAACAAGTTGGGTCTTTATTCTTTGGAGTGTAGAAGTTTGAGGGGGGGACTTGATAGAGGTATTTAAAATTATGAGGCGGATAAATAGAGTTGACGTGGATAGGCTTTTTCCATTGAGAGTAGGGGAGATTCAAACAAGAGGACATGAGTTGAGAGTTAGGGGGCAAAAGTTTGGGCGTAACACGAAGGGGAACTTCTTTACTCAGAGAGTGGTAGCTGTGTGGAACGAGCTTCCAGCAGAAGTGTTAGAGGCAGATTCGATATTGTCATTTAAAGTAAAATTGGATAGCTATATTGACAGGAAAGGAATGGAGGGTTATGGGCTGAGCGCAGGTCGGAGGGACTATGTGAGAGTATGTGTTCGGCATAGACTAGAAGGGCCGAGATGGCCTGTTTCCGTGCTGTAATTGTTATATGGTTATATGAGGAGCATTTGATGGCTCTGGGCCTGTACTCGCTGGAATTTAGAAACATGAGTGGGGGTCCTATTGAATATTGAAAGGTCTAGATAGAGTGGGTGTGGAGAGGATGTTTCCTACAGCGGGAGAGTCTAGGACCAGAGGACACAACCTCAGAATAGAAGAGTGTCCCCTTAGAGCAGACATGAGGGGGAACTTCTTTAGCCAGAGGGTGGTGAATCTGTGGAATTCATTCCACAGGTGGCTATGGAGGCAAAGCCATTTGCTATGCTTAAAATGGAGGTTGATTAGTTCTTGATTAGTCAGGGTGTCAACAATTATAGGAAGAATGCAGGAGAATGAGGATGAGAGGGATAATAACTCAGCTATCTTGAAATGGCGGAGCTGACTCGATGGGCTGAATGACCTAATGCTGCTTCTGTGTCTTATGGTCTTGTGGTCTATGCTCCAACTGGGAATATGGGGCAGGAGTTGGGGAGATGTCGAGACTCAGCAGAGGTTTGCAGTAACTGCCCACCTGGCTTTCTACAAAAACGGAAACCCACTCTTTAGAAAACAGAAAAATAGGAGTGGGAGTAGGCCACTCAGTCCTTCAAACCTGTCCTGTCTCCCCTGCTGTGACAGTTCCCCAGTCTTTCAAAATGTATCTACCAGCAGTGATCCAGGCTCTACCGCCAGTCCAGAGTAGGTACGTTTAATTTTATCTTTGCTCTTCTGTATCATAGAATACAGAGCAGGAACAGACCATTTGGCCCATCATGGCTGTGTTAATTTCATTCTAACTAATCCTTCTGTGCCTACCATATTCCTCCATTCCCTGACTGCTCATCTGCCAGTCCTAATACCCCCTAAACATTGCCAGTGTTACCTGCTGCTGTGCTCACCTGCTGTTCTAAATGCCCCCTCAACATTGTTATTGCATCTGTTTCTACCACCTTGCCTGGGAGCCCATTCCTGACATCCAGCACTCTCAAAAGAAAACTTGCCTTGTAAATCTTCCTTTAAACTCTCCTCACCCTTCACCTTGAACCGGCGCCCTCTCGTATCTGATATCTCTTCCCTGGGAAAAAGACTCTGTCCTGTCTGCACTTCTCATAATTTGATAAACTTCTGTCAGGTGTCCTCCTAGCCTTGTCATTCGACCCACCAACCCTCCCTCCCCTACCGCCAGGTCCCTCCAACACACGTTCACCCTGTCCTGATTGAGAGTTGGATGTAAGATGCTGGGAAGGGGGAAGTTGACCAAGTCTCCTGCAGAACCAGTGAGTGAGACCTTGGCCCAACAGGTGGCGACTGGGACAGTCCCCTTATGATCCTTCTACAGATAGTGAAACATAGATAGTGTTTCAAGTCTGTGATCTTTCACTAGAACTGACAGAAATTGTTTTGAATTTTGTCACCTATTTCATTGTTCAGGTGGATTCATTGAGCTACAAATGCAAAACCAATCTAGCCTGATGCCCGTTCCCAACAACCTGGGTCAGGGAGCATCAGCTCTTTAGATTCTCAATGAGTTCTCTGCTCCACAGTGCAGACACTTGACTTCATTTGAAATACCCCTTTAAACCCCCTCACTTTCATCTCCCTTCATGAAGCACAGAGTCACTGAAACAGGCCCTTCAGCCCAGCTCAGCTATGCTGACCGAATTATTGAACTGAGCTAGTCATACTTGTCTGTATTTAGCTCACGTCCCTCTGAACCTTGCCTGTCTAGATTGGACCTGCCTCTGTCACTACTCTGGCAGCTAGTTCCACGTACTCACCACCTTCTGTGTGAAAAGGCATAACTCATACAGTACTGCGCAGGAGCTGCAGGCACAGATATATAGCGAGGGCACGAGGGTTTTGCACGGCACTGTATTTGTCAACATGGAGCAGAGAGAGAGTTTGTAAATCCGTCGGGAGCAAAGGATGTTGGGAATGGCGAGGGTGGAGCGTCGTGGGAGGGGTGTGGGACAGCTGGCAGAGAAGGAGTGCCGGCGGTGGGTGCAGAGCATGATTCCCCTCCCCCTGTCCCCTTCCCACTCTCACTCCACAATTCCACAATAGAGACCCATTTCAGAACCCGATTTATCATCACCCACATGTCATAAAATTTGTTCTTTTTTATGGCAGCAGTACAGTGCAATACATAAAATTACTACAGGCTACAGGACTGTGCAGAAGTCTTAGGCATCCTAGCGCTCTCTCTCCCTCCCCCTCTCTCTCTCTCTCTCTCCCTCCCTCTCTCTCTCTCTCTCCCTCTCTCTCTCTCTCTCTCTGCCTCTCCCTCTCTCTCCCCCCCTCTCTCTCTCCCCTCCTCTCTCTCTCTCCCCCTCTCTCTCTCCCCTTCTCTCTCTCTCTCCCTCTCTCTCTTCTCCCTCTCTCTCTCCCCTCCTCTCTCTCTCTCTCCCCCCCTCTCTCTCTCCCTCCCCCCTCTCTCTCTCTCTCCCTCCCCCCCCCCTCTCTCTCCCCCCCCTCTCTCTCTCTCTCTCTCTCTCTATATATATATATATATATATATATCTAAGTTTCTTGCACACTGCTGTAGGAGCAGAATTAGGCTATTCGGCTCATCGAGTCTGCTCTGCCGTTCGATTATGGTTGATTTATTATCCTTCTCAATCCTATTCTCCCATCTTTTCTGATAAGACTGTAAGACACAGGAGCCCATCAGGTCCCTTTTAAATACGTCCCCTCTCACATTAAACCTATGCCCTCTAGCTGTGACTCCCCTACCCTGGGGAAAAGTCTGTGCCTGCTCAGCTTATGGTTTTATAAATTCACCCTTAGATCTCCTGGCTAACAGTCGGCTGTGCATTGAGACAACCTAACCCACCTTGGATTGCTTCTTGCTGAGACAGAGAAGGCAGCTCGACTCATCCAAGCTGCACACTCTCCTCTCCTGTTCCCAGTCCTATCAGCACTTAACACAGAGAGGCCCTTCTCGCCCTTTAACCTACTCCATGACCAATCTCGCCCTTCCCTCCACATGGCCCTCCATGTTTCTTTTCATCCATGTGCCCATCTAAGTCCTTTATATGTTCCTTATGTAGCTGGCTTTACCAGTACATGCAGTGCTTTCCATGTACCTGTCACTCTGTGTAAAAAACCCACCTCTGACATCCCCCCTCTACTGTCCTACAATCACCTGAAAATTAGGCCCCCTTGTATTAGCCATTTCCACCCTGGGAAGAGGCATCCATGCCTCTAATCATTTTGTACACCTCTGGCTGGCTCACCCTATCCTCATCTTCTCCAATACATGCAGCGTCCTGGTAAATCTCTACATCCTCTCTAAAGCTTCCACATCCTTCCTATAATGAGGCCACCAGAACTGAACCCCATACTCCAAAGGTGCTAGCACAAACAAGAGAAAATCTGCAGATGCTGGAAATCCAAAGCAACGCACACAAAATGCTGGAGGAACTCAGCAGGCCAAGCAGCACCTTGTGTTCTGACCCTGTGTTCAGTTCTGCTGGCCTCATCATAGATGCTGCCCGGCCTGCTGAGTTCCTCCAGCATTTTGTGTGTGTTGCTCCAAATGTGGTCTAAGCAGGGTTTTATAGAGCAGCAACATTACCTTGAAGCTCTTAAACTCAGTCCCCCAACTGATGATGGCCAACACACCTGAGTGTTCCCAGGGGTGAGAGTACATGGTTGGAGTCTGCCTGGTGGTGAGTGTCCACAGGGTGGAGTGCAATGTACAGGAATGTGTGTGTGTGTGTGTGTGTGTGTGTGTGTGAGACAGAGAGAGAGAGAGGGGGGGCAGGTACAAAGGTGGGGGAATGGACATTTTAAAGAAGGGAATTACAGAGCCAAGTTTCAACAGCTGAAGGCGCCATTGCCAAAACTGGAGCGATTGTCTTCAGGCACAATTGGTGCTTATGATATCTCCAGAAATAGAACATAGAACATAGAATAGTACAGCACATTACAGGCCCTTCGGCCCACAATGTTGTGCTGACCCTCAAACCCTGCCTCCCATATAAGCCCCCACCTTAGATTCCTCCATATACCTGTCTAGTAGTCTCTTAAATTTCACTAGTGTATCTGCCTACACCACTGACTCAGGCAGTGCATTCCACGCACCAACTACTCTCTGAGTAAAAAACCTTCCTCTAATATCTCCCTTGAACTTCCCACCCCTTACCTTAAAGCCATGTCCTCTTGTATTGAGCAGTGGTGCCCTGGGGAAGAGGCGCTGACTATCCACTCTATCTATTCCTCTTAATATCTTGTACACCTCTATCATGTCTCCTCTCATCCTCCTTCTCTCCAAAGAGTAAAGCCCTCGCTCCCTTAATCTCTGATCATAATGCATACTCTCTAAACCAGGCAGCATCCTGGTAAATCTCCTCTGTACCCTTTCCAGTGCTTCCACAAATCTTTGTTTTAAAACCATGAAGGCTCCCATGTACCGACTGGAACCTAATCAGCCTTGATTGACAGTCCTGAGCTGAACTCAATTTCACATTTACTGGTTCTGTCATTGATTGAGCCACACAAAGGCCATTCAGCCCATTGTGTTGGTACTCTGCCTCTCTGGAAGCCTTGTCTCATAAATCCTGTATTACTCTAAATCCCTTTAAATACCTCCCAATACCCACCCACCTGCCTCCTATTGAATCTGCTGCCCTGAGGACTGACTGCACCTGCAGTTCTGTTCTCCCTGTTTGAAGAAAGGTACAGTATACTGGTTTTGGATGCAGTGTAGACGAGGTTCACCAGGTTGATTCTGAATTCTGGAGATGAGGGACTAAGCCTACAAGGAGAGGTTCAGTAACCTGGGACTATGTCCGTAAAATATAGAACATGACAGCACAACACAGGCCCTTGGGCCCTTGATGTTGTGCAAACATTTTAATCTAACCTTTCCTTCCCACATAAAACTCCAGTTTTCTATCACCTATGTGCCTATCTATGAGCCTCTTAAATGTCCCTAATGGAACACCACCCTGGTAGCATACTCCACACACCTATGACTCTCTGTAAAAAAACCTACCCCATACAAATATACATAGATATTTTTAAATATATATATAAATAAATGTATATATTTATACATTTTAAATACGTATATTTATATATTAAAAACTTACCTTTGACACCCCACCTATACAAACATATACATACTTATATCCTCCAATCACCTTAAAATTATGACCCCTCGTGTTAGTCATTTCTGCCCTGGGCAGAAGTGTCTAACCATATTGTCACTGGAATTCAGAAGAATGAGAGGGGAGCTTACAGAAACATAAGATGTAAAGCACAATTCACTCTGTGTTACTGTTTCTGTAGGTCATTAATGCAACGACACATTTCACTATTCAATAGGATGCTCGTGAACCATGGCGACATGTTGCAGGCTGCTTGCAAAACTTTTAAATGTCTTTCTGAATTACTCTCAGTGCAATCTGCAGACTATGTTTTCCCTTTATGCAACGTATTTTTGAACTGTCTTATTGGACTAGTGATATCACAATCTTCTGAAGGACTCAGCAGACTGAACTCTCAACCATATGGGTAGGCACCTTTAAGCAAAAGAGGTACATTGCCACAGCCGAAAGCGAGGGAGGAGGTGAGGGCTTTGAATCAGACAGACTCAAGCCAAGAACTTCCTCTACCCAGAATCTTGTTAGCTGGAGAGGAAGTTTGAGGATATAAGGGGAAGATTGCTGGATCAGAGGGAAATAAGGGATTGCTGTGCTCTGTGTTTCATGGAGACATGGCTCGCTCTGGACCCACTGGATACGTAGGTAATACCCAAAGGCCTCTCGATATACAGGATAGACTGGACTGCTGATTTGGAAAAGGCAAAAGGTGGGTGTCTGTGTTTCATGATAAACCCTCCGTGGTGCTCATACGCAGTGGTCTTATCGCACTCTTGTTCCCCAACCTGGAACATCTGATGATTAAGTGCCAATCATTCTACTTACCAAGAGAGTTTGCCTTTGTGATCCTGACTGCTGTTTACATACCTCCATAAACAGATATCAAAAAGCCACTTGACGTACTGAGTGTCGTGATTAGCAAACAAGAAACAGCCTACCGTGACGCCTTTCAAATTATTGTTAAGAACTTCAGTCAGGCTTATTTGAAGAAACCTTTGCCCAATTATCATCAACATCAGCTGCAGCAGCAGGGGTCCCAACATGGCCACTGTTACATTACGATTGGGAATGCCTACCTTTCCATGCCTGGACCACACTTTGAAAAATCTGACCAATTGGCTGTCCTTCTCCTAACTGATTATAGGCAGAGGTAAATAGCAAAGCTCCAGAGATAAGGGCAACAAAGAGGAGGTCAGGGGAGGCAGAGGAGTGGCTACAGGATTGCTTGAAGTCAGTAGACTGAGCCATATTCAAGGAGTCATCAGAACTAATACGCCATGGTTGACATGGACCTTATAAAAGCAGCTGTAGACGAGTGTGTTCCCACAAAATCATTCAGCCTTTCCCAACCAGAAGCCATGGATGAACCATGAGATCCACAATCTGCTAAGGGCCAGGTCAGTGGAATCCAGGTGACCAAGTTAAATATAAGAGGTCCAGGTACGAACTCCGGAAAGTCATCTCACGTGAGAAGTGGCAATTCCAGACCAAACGAATCACTGAAGGATGCTCAACAGCTGTGGCAGGGTTTGATTGCCATCACGTCCTACACAGTGAAATCAAGTGACACAGGTGAGCTCAGGCACCTTCATGGATTCCCACAGCCCCCGATGACCCTGTGATTTCAGTCTCTTAGGCTGGTATGAGAGAATTCTTTAGGAGGGTGACTCCATGGAAAGCATCTGGCCCAGAGAGGGTGCCTGGCCGACTACTAAAGATTTGTGCTGATTGACTGGCTGGAGTGTTCACCGATATCTTTAACATCTCACTTCAGCAGTCTGCGATACGCACCTGCTTCAAGTAGGCTTCAAGTCTACCTAAGAAGAATGTAGTAACCTGCGTCAATGACTATCATCCAGCAGCATTTACATCCACAGTGATGAAGTGCTTTGAAAGGTTGGTGGTGAATCAGAACAACTCCTGCCTGAGAAGTGACTTGGATCCACTCCAATTTGCCTTCCGTCACAATGGTTCCACTGCAGCTGCCACTTCACTGGCTCTTCGCTCAATCCAGGAGCATCTGGACAGCCAAGATGCTCTTCATTGACAACAGCCTGGAATTCAATACCATCAGCCTCTCAAAACTAATCAATAAGCATCAAGTTGTAGGGCTGAATACCTCTTGTGCAAGTGGATCCTCAATTTCTTCACTTGCAGACCACAGTAAATTCGGATTGGCAACAACATCTCCTCCACAATCTCTATCAGAACAGGTGCACCACAAGGTCTTATTTGTAGTCTTAGCCTCCTGCTCTGCTCACCTTAAACTTATGGCTGTGTGCCTAAGCACTGCTCCAGTGCCATATTTAAATTTGCTGATGACATCTCCGTCGTTGGGCAAAGCAAAGGACATGATGAATCAGCCTGTAGGAGGAGGATTGAAAATCTGGCTGAGTGGTACCACAGCCACAACCTCTCGCTCAATGTCAGCAAGACCAAGGTGAAGGTTATTGACTTCAGAGGTCCATGAGTCAGTCCTCATCAGGGGATCAGGGGTGGAGAGGGTCAGCAACTTTAAATTCCTCAGAGTTACCATTTCAGAGGACCTGTTCTGGGTCCAGCACGTATGAGTGATTATGAAGAAAGTGCCTCTAGTTTCTTAGAGGTTTGAGAAGATTTGACTTCATCTAAAACTCTTAACAAACTTCTATAGATAGATGGTGGAGAGAATATCGACTGGTTGCATCACAGCCTGGCAAGGAAACACCAATGCCCTTGTATGGAAAAGCCGACAAAAAGTATTAGATATGGCCCAGTCCATCACGGGTCAAACCTTCCCCATCATTGAGCACATCTACATGGAGCATTGCCACTGGAAGGCGGCATTCATCATCAAAGACCCACCGTCCAGGACATACTCTTCTCACCGTTGCCCTCAGGAAGAAGGTACAAGAGCCTCTGGTCCCACACCACCAGGTTCAGGAACAGTTATTACCCCTCAACCATCAGGCAGGTGGTACAGGAGCCTCTGGTCCCACACCACCAGGTTCAGGAACAGTTATTACCCCTCAGACATCAGGCTCCTGAACCAGAGAGGATAACATCACTCACCCCATCACCAAACTGTTCCCACAACCATTGGACTCCTCATCTTATGTTCTCAATATTTATTGTTTATTTATTAGTTATAATTATTTTCTTTCTTTTTTATATTTGTATTGTTTTTTTTTTGCACATTGGCTGCTGTCTGCCCTGTTGGGTGTGCTCTTTTATTGATTCTATTGTGTTTCTTGTATATACCGTAAATGCCCACAAGAAAATGAATTTGTGTTGTATATGGTGTCATATATGTACTTTGATAATAAATTTACTTTGAAATTTGTACATTTGAACTGTATATTTCAATGTACATGTGAATAATAAATCTAAATCTAAATTCTGAAATCTTATGAAAGGATTATGATAGAGACAGGATTTTTTTCCCACTGGTAGATGAGACTAGAATGAGTAGAAATAGCCTCAAGATTTAGGTGAGTAGATTCAAGACAGAGATGAAGAGGAACTGCTTTTCCTGGAGAGCAGTGAACTTGTGAAATTCTCTGCCCATGAAGCTTGAAGGCCCCCTTGTTAATGACACAGTTAGATAGATTTTTGCATAACAGGGTAATTAAGGATTGTGTGGAAAAGGGAAGTAGGTGGAACTCAGCCCATGGGCCAGAGCAGCCATGATTTTATTGAATGAAGGATCCCACCCACCCTACTCATGGACTGTTTGTCCCACTCCCAACGAGAGGAGGCCACATAACGTCCATGTCAGGACAACCAGACCCAAAAACAGTTACTTTCCCCAAGCAGTAAAGGCTGATCAACACCTCCACCCACTAACCCACCCCTCCACACCCCCAACCACCACCACTTTATCATTCCCTGTCAGTCACCTTATGTACAAACACTCCTGTGCCTAGTGTCACTTAATGCACATACGATCAATCTATGCATATAAGCTATTTTATGGATTTATATTTATTGTGTTCTTTATCTCATGGTTTTTTTGTGGTGCATCAGGTCCAGAGTAACAATTATTCTGTTCTCCTTTGCCCTTGTGTACTGGAGATGACATTAAACAACTCTGAGCTGGCTGACTCCTGCTCCTATTTCTTATGTTCTCACTGGCTGCCCGGTTCCTGAGTTCCTCGCTGTGCCTCTGGCTCCTTGGCCAATCGCCATGACGAGGCGGCCTGGTGTCTGGACCAGCCTGTGACTGCACCCTGCACATCGTCACTGTGAATCAGACAGGCTCCGTCACCACACCACTGGTGTTTGTGAACACTACAGACGTTCTGCTGCTTATCAGCAGCTTTTGACCTTTCAGCAGGCCGAGTAATAAACAACTGTTATCAAGGCTCTGATTTAACACCGACAGCCACAGAAGCAGAACCTTCAGCCCGTGCAGTGTGTGCTGACAATAAGGACTCATTTACACTAACTCTACACCCTCTCCCCACACTCCCATCAACCCATCACCCTCACACCGGGGGCAATTTACAAGTCAGTTAACCCGCTGGAGGTGGTGGTGTGGAGATGTGCCTCTACCGATGGAGGTGTAAGGCGTTCCTTCTCTCCGCTAGCCTGCAGGTCACCCTTGGCAAGGTGTGGCACCTGCTTAACCTCCCCCACCACCTAGTAGGGTCGCGTGAAGCTGTGGGAACAGTTGGTGGGTGGTTGTGTGAGCAGCTGGTGTATATCACCAGTCCTGGTTATACAACTACTGACAGCAGCCAGATAATCTCTGAAGAATATTAATGGCTGGGGTCACCCGTCTTGTAAAGACACTACTCAAAAGAAGGCAATCCACCTCTGTAGAAAAATTTACCAAGAACGGTCATGGTCATGGAAAGACCACGATCACCCATGTCATATGACACGGCACAAAACAAATGAACGAATCACATATGCTAGTGGGGAACTTCAATGTCCTTCGCCATTACTTATCAAGGTGAACGCTCCCCAGACAAAGAGTCTAGACTGCAGATGGCAAAAGATGAACCACATCAGAGATAAACCTACCTCACCTTTCATTTAATTTATTTTGCTTCGAGATACAGCACAGTAACAGACCCCTCCGGCCTAACGAATCTGCCCATTACACTCATGTAAGCAATTAACCTACTAACCAGTACGTCTTTAGAACGTGGGAGGAAACAGGAGCACCCGGAGGAAACCCACATGGTCTGAGGAGGAGGGGAGACTTGAAAGAGTTTTATAAAGAAACTAAGGGAGAGTAGACAGACGATATCTTTTTTCCAGGATCGAAATGGCTAATATCGGAGGGATTTCATTTTAGGTAAGGGGGAGAAGGTTAACCCACCGACCCCACGTCTCTGGGATGAGACCAGAGAATCCATGTGGTCACAGGGAGAACATGCAAACTCCACATAGACACCAGTCACGGTTCAGAATAAATCCACGTCCCTGGAGCTATTAGGCAGCGCTGTTACCTGCTGTGCCTCTGTCATTGACACATGGATATATACCACACAGAAAGAGGCCCTCCGTCCCAGCCTGTCCAGACCTTCCTGAGCTCATCACACCTGCTCGCATTTGGTCCATGCCTCTCTAAGCCTTTCCTATCTTTGTACCTGTCCAAGTGTCATTTAAAGATAAAGGTTAGCTTTATTTGTCACATATACATTAAAACATCACAACCTGTAGTGAAAGGTGTCTTTTGAGTCAAGAACCGACACAAACCGAGGATATACCAGGGCAGGGATTCCCACCCTGTGGTCCATGGACCCCTTGTTTAAAGGTTTCGGTCTATGGCGTACATTAAGTAAGGTTGGGAACCCCTGTTCTAGGGGCAGCCCACAAGTGACACCATGCTTCCGGCACCAACATAGTATTCCCACAACTTGCTAACCCTAATCTATACTGCATGGCTTCGGACTGTGGGAGGAAACCGGAGCACCCGGAGGAAACCCATGCAGTTGTGGAGCGAACGTACAAACTCCGTGCGTACTAAGGTGAGAATTGAATCCCAATCACTCAGACTGTAGAGTGTTACATTACTGCTATACGACCGGGCCGCCCACACGTATCTAGATACAATTGTACTCATCTCCAGCACCTCATTCCCATATACTCACAACCCTCTGTATCAATTTAACCCACTGAGAGTCCTACGAGAAGAGGGACTGCCAGCCTCAAGTTCCCCTGTGATTTGGCAGGTCTACCTACAGTCTGTTGTTGCCATCATCATCATTATGTGCCCTGTCGGGTGACGTGGGCGATTATGGTCTTATCCATCTCCATGATTGTTCTTGGCAAATGTTTCTACAGGGAGTGGTTTGCCATTGCCTTTTTCTGGGCAGTGTCTTTACAAGACAGGTGACCCCAGACATTATCAATACTCTTCAGAGATTGTCTGCTTGGTGTCAGTGGCCACATCACCAGGACTTGTGATATACACCAGCTGCTCATACGACCATCCACCACCTGCTCCCATGGCCTCACGTGACCCTGATCATGGGGTTAAAGGAAGGTGCGACAACTTGCCCAAGGGTGACCTGCAGGCTAGCGGAGGGAAAAAGTGCCTTACACCTCCTTTGGTAGAGACTTATCTCCACCCTGATACCCTCTTGTCATTGTAGGCAACTAAAATCATTCCACTAATGATCAACTTTGACTTACCCTGGAACCCTTTCTGGGGTCAGCAGTCAGAACTCCCTGGAACCCGGTGAGAGTAATTTACATGCCTTTCCCAGGGGTCAGTCAATGTGACTATCTCATAATCACAAGGGATTCCACAGGTGCTGGGAATCCAGAGCAACACACACACACAACGCTGGAGGAACCCAGCAGGCCAGGCAGCATCTACAGAAAGGAATAAACAGTCGATGTTTTGGGCCAAGACCCTTTTTCAGGACTGGAAATGTGAGCATCTGATGATTGTTAAATGTAAATTCCTGTTTACAAGCATAAAGGAGAACAAAATCATTGTTCTTCTGGATCTGAAGCACAAAAAGAAACACAAAAGATAAAGAACACAATAATAATAAAAACACAATAAATATATAAATTAATATAAATAAAAATAAATAATAAATATATAAATAAATAAGATAGCTGCTGTACAGTACGACAAAAGTCATAGAAACATACAAACATAGAAAATAGGTGCAGGAGTAGGCTATTCGGCCCTTCGAGCCTGCACCGCCATTCAGTATGATCATGGCTGATCATCCAACTCAGAACCCTGCACCAGCCTTCCCTCCACACCCCCTGATCCCTTTAGCCACAAGGGCCATATCTAACTCCCTCTTAAATATAGCCAATGAACTGGCCTCAACTGTTTCCTGTGGCAGAGAATTCCACAGATTCACCACTCTCTGTGTGAAGAAGTTTTTCCTCATCTCGGTCCTAAAAGGCTTCCCCTTTATCCTCAAACTGTGACCCCTCGTTCTGGACTTCCCCAACATCGGGTACAATCTTCCTGCATCTAGCCTGTCCAATCCCTCTAGGATTTTATATGTTTCAATAAGATCTCCCCTCAATCTTCTAAATTCTAAATTCTAAATTCGAACATAGGCACATATGTATATATAGACAAGGTACCTAAGACTTTTTCACAGCTCTGTAGTAATTTCATGCATTGCACTGTACTGCTGCCACAAAAATAGAAACAAATTTCATGATATATATGAGCGATGATAAACCTGGTTCTGATATGGGTCTCTATTGTCAATTGTGGAGTGAGAGTGGGACGGGGAATCATGGTTGGGAAAAGGGGATGGGAGAGGGGAAGGACCGGGAAGCACCAGAGAGACATTCTGTAATGATCAATAAACCAGTTGTTTGGAATCAAATGACCTTGCCCTGTACCTCGGAGCTGGGTGTGTCTGCACTCGTGTCACCCACTCCTGTCCCTCGCACTCCTTCTCTGCCACCTGTCCCACCCCCCTCCCGCGGTGCTCCACCCTCGTCATTCCCAACGTCCTTTGCTCCCGCCAGAGTTACAAACTTGCTCCTTGCATTGTTACTGTTTTACCTTGTTCTCCCTCAATGTACTGTGCAGTGACCTGATCTGTGTGAACAGCCTTTCACTGTATTTTGGTACATGTGCAGTAATAACCCAATACCATTTCCAAAACACTGAGGGAACAAGAGTGGCAAAGTGGATTCACAAGTGACTTTTTTTGTGGGGAAACAGAAATTCACGGGTGCCATTGTCACCAGTGAAGTTCCATGGAACTAGGTACAATATGTTTAGTCTTCCTGCTTTCAAAGGAGTAAAAATGATTTGGACTTCAGATTCGGGGTCAGATTTACTTATCCCCTGTCCATTGAAACATACACTGAAATGTGTGGTTTGCATTAACAACCAGCACACACAAGGATGCGCTGGGGCAGCCTGCAAATGTTGCCACGCATTCCAGTACCAACATAGCATGCCCACGATTCTCGGCAGAACAACACCGAACACAACAAAACAGAACTTACAGTGAAATGTGTCGCTTGGTTTAACAACCAACATACCCAAGGGTGTGCTGTGGGCAGCCCGCAAGTGTTGCCGCACCTTCCGGTGCCAACGTGGCGTACCCACATACCCACAGTGCTCGGCAGAACAGCACAACAATTGCAGGAGCCACAGTTGAGAAGGTGGTTGATCAAATCAAAGTTGGCAGTGGGATTAATGAGGGAGTTCTGGGTTACAGTGCAATGTTCAGGCAGCAGGAAGGTATTAAATCTGGAGCAGTGTGAGGCAATGGAGTGGGTGGAGCCAATAAGGAGGAAAGGGTGGGGTGAGACTGAGAGTGGGGTGGGTGAGAGAGAACAAGAGTGAAGATAGGCTAGGGAGTGGGTGGATGGAGAGTAGGGAGAGGGTAAGGAGGGAAGGAAACTCCGATCACTACACTGGCTTCCTGTCCATCATAGGATTGACTTTAAAATATTACTTTATAAAACTTTGGATGTTCTCGGGCCAAAATACATCCCTGATCTCCTGCTGCATTATGAACCTTCCCGAGCTCTCAGGTCATCTGGGATGGGTCTGCTTACCGTCCCCAGGGTCAAAGCTAAACTTGGTGAAGCAGCTTTTAGTTACTGGAATATCTGGAATAACCTTCCAGAGGATCTGAAGCCTGCCTCAACTTTAAGCTCTTTTAAACCGAGGCTTAAAGCTTTTTACTTTGCTGTAGCTTTTAATTAGAATCTTCTATTTCCTGAGGAGACTGAGGTCCTTTAACATCTGCCGGACAATGCTGAGGATGTTCTACGAGTCTGTGGTGGCCAGTGCTATCATGTTTGCTGTTGCGTGCTGGGGCAGCAGGCTGAGGGTAGCAGACACCAACAGAATCAACAAACTCATTCGTAAGGCCAGTGATGTTGTGGGGATGGAACTGGACTCTCTGACGGTGGTGTCTGAAAAGAGGATGCTGTCTAAGTTGCATGCCATCTTGGACAATGTCTCCCATCCACTACGTAATGTACTGGGTGGGCACAGGAGTACATTCAGCCAGAGACTCATTCCACCGAGATGCAGCACAGAGCGTCATAGGAAGTCATTCCTGCCTGTGGCCATCAAACTTTACAACTCTTCCCTTGGAGGGTCAGACACCCTGAGCCAATAGGCTGGTTCTGGACTTATTTCCGGGCATAATTTACATATTACTATTTAATTATTTATGGTTTTATTAATATTTAATTATTTATGGTGCAACTGTAACTTAAACCAATTTCCCCTGGGATCAATAAAGTATGACTATGACTATCCTGCACTGTAACTTTTATTCCTTTACTTTTATGTGTGATTTTATTCTCTTTATATTGTCCGAAATTTGATGTTTGATTTTTATATCATTTTATGTAAAGCACTTTGAACTGCCTTGTGTTTGAAAAGGGTTACACAAATAAACTTGCCTTGCCTTGCCACGGACAGTCCCAAGCCCGGCTGTGAAAGAAGAAAGGTTGACCACAGGGATAGCAACCCCATCCCGTAAACACCCAGAGCTACAGAAATGCCAACAGAAGCTCCAATGACCACATGCCTGGGAGAGGGAGGACCTTTGCCTGGAAGAAGATGGGCTACAGCTGGAGACAACTTGAAAGACTGTCCCAGGACTCTGGTGGGCTTCTGTCAGTGGCCTGTGCCCCAGTAGGGGAGGTGGAATAAAGGGAAGAGGTGATGGAATGGGAGGGGACAGCAAGAAAAGAAAATGGTGGGATCGTAACTGTAAGGCAGGGGCATCAAGGTCAACTGTCCCTGAAGGCAACAGGGCAGGTACGGAAGGTGGAATGGAAGGCAAGTGATCTTATTGGCAGAGGTATAAAACACTGCAAAGTCATTCCCAGACAATCTGACCTTGCAAACGTCCTCCTCACAAACACCTAGACACCAGGGTCTAAATTGGGAGACAGGTCCCACAGGACGGTCAAACTGCAGTTTGACAGAGTCACACACACAGAAGCGTACCTTACAGACACGCAGTCCTGGGCAGCATGGCAGCTTAACGGTTAGCATAACAGAGAGTGGGGGGTGAGCCTGGAATGCCCTGCCAGGGCTGGTGGTGGGGGCAAATAAGATAGTGGTATTTACGAGGCTCCTAGACAGGTATGTAACTCCCCCATGGGCAGTCCCAAGCCTGGTTGCGGAAGGGGGGGGAGGTGGTGGACTTCGGGCTAGCAACCCCATCCTGTAAAAACCCAGAGTACCAGGAACGCCAGCAGAAGCTTCGAAGACCTCATCGCTGGGAGAGGAAGAATTTTTGAAGATGGGCTACACCTGGGGACAACTTGGAAGACTGGCCCAGGACGGAGGACTCTGGTGATTTGCTGTTTGCAGCCCATGCCTGGTAGGGGTGACACCCTTAAGGAGAGGAAGATAGGTATCTGATTGTCCAGGTAACGGAGGGACATGGACTTTGTGCAGGCACAATGGACCTTGTGTCATTAGATGTGTTAGTTCAGTACAATTTAGTGGCTGACGGGCCTCTTCCTATACTGTTTGACGTTCAATATTCTCGGTACATTTTGAGGGACTGGACAATTGAGGGTATGGGCAACTGGCTCAGAGTGGGATGGAGCTTGGGACTGACCAGCCAGGATTATATTGAATGGTGGAGCAGGCTTGAGGAGTTGAATGGCCTGCTCCTGCCCCAGGTAACTGGTATTTCGTGAATAGTTACGGGCTGTTAGTTCATCCATGTCAGGAGTGCTCAAAAGGCCCGTGCGCCAACAAATTCACAGAGGCTGTTGTTTGGAAAGAGGAGAGGAATTGATAGACGTTACTCAGACTGTGATTGGTGGAAAGTTGTCGGGTTGTTTAGGTGGGGGAACAGACCCCAAAATCCATTCTGCTCCAACATTCCAAACCAACAGCAGCCAGTACCCCTGGCTTGGGTATATTCAGGTTAACAGGTTCTTGATTAGTTATGGTGTCAAAGGTTATGGGGAGAAGGCAGGAGAATGCTGTTGAGGGGGATAATAAATCAGTCATGGTGGAATGGCAGAGCAGACTCGATGGGCCAAATGGCCTAATTCTGCTCCTATGTCTTGTGGAATTGTAATTATCATCTAATCAGGCAAGTCAACTTCGAGGGGAAAGATTTAATTGGAACTTGATTGGCAACTTTTTACCTTTACACAAAGGATGGTATTTTTGTGAAATGAGCTGCCAGAGAAGTGGTACAATAACAGCTTGTTAAAGACAGTTGTACAGCATTAACGCAAGAGATTCTACAAATGCTGGACATCCAGAGCAAAACACACACACAAGGTGCTGGAGGAACTCAGCAGGTCGGGTGGCATCTATGGAGGTTCAGTAAACAGTCGACATTTCAGATCGAGCCCGGAATGTCAGCTCTTTATTCCTCTCCATAGTTGCTATCTTGACATGCTAAGTTCCTCCAGCATTTTGTGTGTGTGCTGCTCTGCGCGGTCACATGGATAGAAAAGGTTCAGAAGAATATGGGCCATACAGATGCAAATGGGACTAGATTGGATGGGGCATCCTGGCCAGTCGGGCCGAAGGGTCTGATTCTATGAATCCTGAACCCCAAGCCTTGAGGGTCTCAAATTTCTGACACTGGCACCAGCAGTACCAAGGGATCCTCCCTTTTAGATTTGAAGTAAAGCAGATAATGAATTGTATTAAGTATTTAATTAGGTTATTCACCTGTGAATAAAACTGCTTCACGTTTCGAAATGCAGGCATCTGATTTTTTTTTAATAATAAGAGTAATGGAATTTCAGCAAAAGAAACGGAATCAAATTACCAAAGGATAATTTCACAAAGCCTTTTGCTATAATTGCATAAAAGTGTGACTTCAATATTATCCCAAATCATTTTGAATTGCATTGGCTTGATTGTTTATTCTGACCGGGATCGGCGAGCCTGGCATTTTGACATCACTTTGTGCCGTTCCAGCTTTCAGGCGAGGGGCTAAGATTAGCTGCTGAGGTGTTACTGCAAACCGTGAACACAAGGCTCACGGAGGGAATAGAACAGCATGTCAGGCGGAGTGGTGTACAGGGGCTTCAGGATAGGCAGAGACTATCCACAGTTAATCTGCGTGACTCTTTCTGAAGCAGCCCTGATGACAAGGATGGGAAAAACAAGAGGGAGTTCATCCTCTCGTTCAAGCATAAACCTCCACAGACACCCATTACAGTTTCTGAATGGAGCCTTTACTTCCCAGCTCAGTTACAAAGCCCCGTCTCTACAGAAATCGGTTTAAATCTATCTAACAGAACATGGTTCCCCTTCGCAGGCCCATCCACTTCGTTACCATCAACCACCAAGGGCCACACGGTTAATGCAACACTTGACAGCACCGATCCAGACTCAATCCCCGTTGCTGTCTGTAAGGACTTTGTCCGTTCTCCCTTTGACTGCCTGGCTTTCTTCTGGGCGCCAGTTCTCCCCCACATTCTGAAGACATATATAAAGTATCCGTTAGTCTTGCGAGACCATGGATCTGTGCCTGGAAAGTCTTCACTCGGGCAAGGTTGTAATGAAGACCAGCAGTTGCCCATGCTGCAAGTCTCCCCTCTCCATGACATTGATGTTGTCCAAGGGAAGGGCATTAGGACCCATACAGCTTGGCACCAGTGTTGTCGCAGAGCAATGTGTGATTACGTGCCTTGCTCAAGGACACAACACGTTCCCTCGGCTGGGGCTCGAACTCACGACCTTCAGGTCGCTAGTCCAATGCCTTAACCACTTGGCCACGCACCCACACAGGTTAGGGATAGTAAGGTGTGGGCATACTATGTTGGTGTTGGAGGAATGGTGACATTTGCGGACTGCCCCCAGCACAATCCTCGGTTGTTGATGCAAAACAACAACACATTGCAGTCCATGTTTCGATGTACATGTGACAAAAAAACCTAATCTCTCTATTTCTTTTTACTTACACAAACCCTATTTTAATTCCATTTTTTTATATCCTCCACACTTCCTAATCAATTCGCTCAGATAAACACTCAGGCAGAATAAAGCAGCCATTTAACCCACCGACCCGCACGGCTTTGGGATGCGCATGGAAAACATAGTATCTGGGGAGAAGCAACACACAGACAGAGTCTGAGAGCTGGGATCGAACCCAGGTCCACTGGCTTTCTGAGATAGTGGCTCTCCCAGCTGTGCCACTAAGCCAACCTCACTGCTGGTCTGCCTGGTGAGATAAGGGAGCTGTGGCCAACAACGCAAGAAAAAAAAACGCCAGCATTTTCCAGCTTTAAAAGCTCAGGGTTCCTTGTGAAACAAAGGGGGGAGGGTGGTGTTCAGTATCCGTCCTCACGATTTCAGGTTCCCACAATGGGGCCGTCCCCGTGGTACAAAACACCCAGATCTCTATCTACACAGAATGGCTATTTTAGTAGGTATAAAGTGGCCCCTGAGTGTATGTTTGTAATCTTCTGCTGCTGTAGCCTGACAACTTTGGGGTTCAGAGATGCTCTTCAGCACACTTCTGTTCATCTGAGTTACTGTCACCTTCCTGTCAGCTTGAACCAGTCTGGCCATTCTCCCCTGACCTCTCTCATTAACAAGGCGTTTTCTCCCACAGAACTGCCGCTCAATGGATGCTTTAGTTTTTTTGCAACATTCGCTGTAAATTCTAGACTGTTGTGTGTGAAGATCCCAGGAGATCAGCAGTTTCTAAGATATCAAACCACCCTGTCTGGCACCAACAATTATTCCATCGTCAACAATCGCGAGAAAAATCTGCAGATGCTGGAAATCTAGAGCAACACACACAAAGTACTGGAGGAACTCAGCAGGTCAAGCAGCGCCTATGGAAAAGCGTACAGTCGACGCCTTGGGCCAAGACTCTTCTTCAGGACCGGAAAGATTTAAACTTCTGCAGGATAGGCATCTCTCAATCAGACTTCACAGTCATAGCAGTCTCACAAACACAAGAAATCTGCAGATGCTGGAAATCCAAAGCAACACACACAAAATACTGGAGGAACTCAGCAGGCCGGGCAGCATCTATGATGAAGTGTTTCGGCCCAAAACATCGAATAGAAGGGTGTCACTTAAGAACAGAGATGAGGAGGAATTTCTTTTGTTAGAGGATAGTGAATCTGTGGAATTCATTGCCACAGACGACTGTGGAGACCAAGTCATTGGGTATATTTAAAGCGAAGGTTGGGTTGATAGGTTCTTGATTATACAGGATATCAAAGGTGGCAGGGAAAAGGCAGGAGAATGGAGTTGAGAGGGATAATAAACCAGCCATGATCGAATGGTGGAGCAGACTGGATGGGCTGAATGGCCTAATCATTCTACTATGTCTAATGGCCTTAGGGTCATCCATTTCCTATTGAAATGGCATCTCTTGTTCTGTCTATGACATTAAAGCAAACCCACATGGGTATAAACGCCAGTTCATCTATAGATCTATAGGGCTCTCCAGAGCATTCCCACTTATATCGTCACCAACAGAGCTCGAAGCCAAACTATAAACCAGCAGGGTTCTCTTTGAGCTCCCAACCTGAAGTATTTTGTTAGGGCACCCCCCCTGCTTGAAGGGATGCCGGGAGGAAGCAGGAAATCGGGCCTGCGAGGAAAAATGGATCAGCTGTAATGAATTGGCAGAGCAGACTCAGTGGGCCAAATGGCCTAATTCTGCTCCTATATCTTATGGTCTCCTGCAAGTTCCCTCTGAGCCACACACAGTTCCCTGAAATGGAAGTCTATCCCTGTTGCTTCAATGTCGCTGGGTCAAATCCTGCCATTCCTTCCCTAACATGTGGGTAAATATTTAACATGCTTAATGTAACGAGCACTGTTTTTGCTGCAGTGGCAAAAGCTGAGGGAAGACCTGGTAGAAGTTTATTTTTTTAAAAAACAAGCTAAACTTTATTCATGATAAAATATTTATAAGAATGAAGTGTTCAATGCCTTCTCATTCTTTACATCCACAGTCAATGCTTTCCATGCAGCTCTGTCACATTCATACACACCAATAGCTCTGCTGCTGCATAACTGAGGGACCTCCCAAACCAACCTGGCCCTCCCTGTCCAGAACCCTGTGCTGTGGTCCTTCCCCACCGAGCCCTTGCTGTGGCTGCACCAAACTTCATTGTGTCCCCCACACATAGAAAAGATTCTTAGAGATAGGATCTATAGGCATTTAGAGAATCATGGTCTGATCAGGGACACTCAGCATGGCTTTGTGAAGGGCAGATCGTGTCTAACAAGCCTGATAGAGTTCTTTGAGGAGGTGACCAGGCATATAGATGAGGGTAGTGTAGTAGATGTGATCTATATGGATATTAGTAAGGCATTTGACAAGGTTCCACACGGTAGGCTTATTCAGAAAGTCAGAAGGCATGGGATCCAGGGAAGTTTGGCCAGGTGGATTCAGAATTGGCTTGCCTGCAGAAGGCAGAGGGTGGTGGTGGAGGGAGTACATTCAGATTGGAGGATTGTGACTAGTGGTGTCCCACAAGGATCTGTTCTGGGACCTCTACTTTTCGTGATTTTTATTAATGACCTGGATGTGGGAGTAGAAGGGTGGGTTGGCAAGTTTGCAGATGACACAAAGGTTGGTGGTGTTGTAGATAGTGTAGAGGATGGTCAAAGATTGCAGAGAGACATTGATAGGATGCAGAAGTGGGCTGAGAAGTGGCAGATGGAATTCAACCCGGAGAAGTGTGAGGTTGTACACTTTGGAAGGACAAACTCCAAGGCAGAGTACAAAGTAAATGGCAGGATACTTGGTAGTGTGGAGGAGCAGAGGGATCTGGGGGTACATGTCCACAGATCCCTAAAAGTTGCCTCACAGGTGGATAGGGTAGTTAAGAAAGCTTATGGGGTGTTAGCTTTCATAAGTCGAGGGATAGAGTTTAAGAGACGCGATGTAATGATGCAGCTCTATAGAACTCTGGTTAGGCCACACTTGGAGTACTGTGTCCAGTTCTGGTTGCCTCACTATAGGAAGGATGTGGAAGCATTGGAAAGGGTACAGAGGAGATTTCCCAGGATGCTGCCTGGTTTAGAGAGTATGCATTATGATCAGAGATTAAGGGAGCTAGGGCTTTACTCTTTGGAGAGAAGGAGGATGAGAGGAGACATGATAGAGGTGTACAAGATAATAAGAGGAATAGATAGAGTGGATAGCCAGCGCCTCTTCCCCAGGGCACCACTGCTCAATACAAGAGGACATGGCTTTAAGGTAAGGGGTGGGAAGTTCAAGGGGGATATTAGAGGAAGGTTTTTTCACTCAGAGAGTGGTTGGTGCGTGGAACGCACTGCCTGAGTCAGTGGTGGAGGCAGATACACTAGTGAAGTTTAAGAGACTACTAGACAGGTATATGGAGGAATCTAAGGTGGGGGCTTATATGGGAGGCAGGGTTTGAGGGTCGGCACAACATTGTGGGCCGAAGGGCCTGTACTGTGCTGTATTATTCTATATTCTATGTTCTATGTTCTATGTCCTCCTGCGGCCTGGAATGTGCCAGTCAGCAACATTCCTCCATAGACATCTTGTCGTGCTGGCAGACCAACAACTTTCGGACGGATGTAAGGGCACCTATCACCAAGTTGAACATAGTTAAGGGCACAGATAGAATCTTGCCCAGAGGGCAGAAAAGCCCAATACTAGAGGACAAACAACAGGAATTCTGCAGATGCTGGAAATTGAAGCAATACACATCAAAGTTGCTGCGTTCACCAGCAACTTTGATGTGTGTTGCCAATACTAGAGGACGCAGCTTTAAGGTGAGAGGGGGAAAGCTTAAAGGAGATGCGTCAGGCCAGTGCAGACCAATAAGATTCACAGGGACAGTTCTGATGATCAGTAACTGTTAAGGATAGACCATCTCTGAAGACACAGTAGCAGCTTTGTAGGATGCACCATTGTTCACATGAGACAAGAAACTGAAGACCTGATAATCGAACAGGGGCAGGTAAAAGACTCTCTGGCATTATTCACAGAAGATCAAGGAGTTCTCCATAGGCACCAAGACAACATTCACTCTGAACTGATCATTAAATATACATATCTGCTCACATTGCTATACAGATATTTGACACATTTAAAGATTAGTTATTACATTCATAATGTATCTTCAGTACCAGCCCCACAGGCAGTGAATTCTGGATAATAACAACACCCGGAGTTAATCTTTTGATGGCAATTTTAACTTCTTGTCCCTCATCTTTGAACCGTCAGATGATGGTTAAAGAGTGAAAGATTAGCTTTATTTGTCACACGTACATCAAAACATACAGTGAAATGCGTCCAATTGCCTCAACGACCAATGCAGTTTGAGTTGTACAGGGGGGTAGCCCGCAAAGCTTGCCATGATTCCGGCGCCTACAAAGAATACCAAAAGCTTACTAACCCGTATGTCTCAAATATGGGAGGAAACCGGATCACCCGGAGGCAACCTACACGGTCACAGGGAGAACACACAAACTGCGGCAGGAGCTGAACCCGGATCGCTGTTGCTGCATAGCATTATGCTGACTGCTGCACTACCATGCCAGGTAGCATTTAATGCTGCTTTGTGGGAGTTTGACTGCAACAGCGACTATATTACAGATTATTTGCTGGTGATAGAGGAGGCCATTCAGCCCATCACTTCCATCACAGCTTTGCCTTCAATGCTATCCCCCACAGCATACACAAAATGCTGGAGGAACTCAGCAGGCCAGGAGGCATCAGTGCAGAGGAATTGAAAAAGTCAAACATTCAGGCTGAAACCCTTCATCGGGTTCCCAGTCCAAAACATCAGATGTTAATTCCCTGCCAAAGATGCTGCCTGACCTGCTGAGTTCCTCCAGCATTTTGTGTGTGTTGCTCTAAAAGTTCAGCTTCTGCATAAGCTCTTATGTTTATAATCCTTATCACCCCCCCTATTTTCCTGCACCTCATCCTCTCTTCTGCACCCTGCCACCTACCAGCATGCCATTTGGTACTAGGGAGGGTGTTGGAGCAGGCGAGGAAAACCTCCCGGTCATAGGCAGAACATGCAAGCTCCATGCTGACAGCTCCTGAGGTCAGAATCGAACCTGGGTCCCTGGAGCTGCGAAGCAGCGGCTCTGCCCACAATCGGGGTTTGCTCCCTATCACCGCAAGTGCTTTCAAAGTATTTAGTCATTTACTTGTTTGTTGAGATACAACTTGGAACAGGTCCTTCTGGCCCTTTGAGCCGTGCTGCCCAACAAACCCCAATTTAACCCCTAGCCAAATCACTGACAATTTACAATGACCAATTAATCGACGAACTTTGGACGGAGTGAGGAAACTGAAGCACCCGGTGGAGACCCACGTGCACGTGGTGAAAACGTACAAGCATTCTGAATTCTGATACCCAAGTTTTAATAGCATCGTGCTAACTGGTGTGCTCTCCTGGCAATCTCCCCTTGTCTTGTGTCTGGTTCCAAGCTCTCTGCAGGTAAGGCCACTTGGATAGTGAAGGTCTGTGGCCAGCCACCTGTACATCTTAGAGCTCGGCCTCTTCCAGGGCCACTGGATATGCTTGCGAATGCGCTGTTAGGAAATACTTCGTTCAGTGAAAACTGGATTTCCAAAACTTGAATTCTCCACAGTTTATGTTTTGCAACATTCCCAGAAGTTTCAGCACAGCAATGGCCGACTGTATCCCGGGAATGGGTAACAGTGCAGGTCAGGAAATGGTTGGGCAAAGCAGGCTATTGTGGTTCAATTACAAAACCACACAGCCCAGAAGAAGGCCATTCTGCCTGCTGTGTACATGTTCGCCCTTTGAAACTTATCAGATATAGTACATGCCCAAGATTGTGTACAGTTCTGGTCACGAAATTATAATTGTGTACAGTTCTAGTCACCGAATTATAGGAAAGATGTCAATAAAATTGAGAGAGTACAGAGGAGATTTACTAAAATGTTGCCTGAGTTTCATCCCCTAAGTTACAGAGAAAGGTTGAACAAGTTAGGTCTTCATTCTTTGGAGTGTAGAAGGTTGAGGGGGGACTTGATACAGGTGTTTAAAATTATGAGGGGGATAGATAGAGTTGACTTGGATAGGCTTTTTCCATTGAGAGTGGGGGAGATTCAAACAAGAGGACATGAGTTGAAAGTTAAAGGGCAAAGGTTTAGGAGTAAAATGACGGGGAGCTTCTTTACTCAGAGAGTGGTAGCTGTGTGGAATGAGCTGTCGGCAGAAGTGGTTGAGGCAGATATGATGTTGTCATTTAAAGTTAAATTGGATAGATATATGGACAGGAAAGGAATGGAGGGTTATGGGCTGACTGCGGGTCGGTGGGACTAGGTGAGAGTAAGAGTTCGGCACGGTGTAGAAGGGCCGAGATGGCCTGTTTCCGTGCTGTAATTGTTATATGGTTATACGGTTATACAGAAGTAAGGACTGATAAAATGATTCAGCACAGAGATTGGGCTGTTTTACCACCACCTCGCCTATACCAACCATCTCAGGAGGAACCTATGGAAAGGAGTAAACGACCGACATTTCAAGCCTGATGAAGGGTCTCAGCCCGAAACATTGACTCTTTATTGCTTTCACAGATGCTGCCTGACCTGCTGAGTTCCTCCAGCATTTTGTGTGTGCTACTCTGGATTTCTAGCATCTACAGAATCTCTTATGTTTGTGCCCAGGTTAGGCAAACGTCCCTCTACACTTTTCCTATCCCTGTCGAAGGCCAAAAGTAATTTTCTTATCAAAGAATGTATATATTACCATCTGATGTCTTGAGATACTTGCAGACATTTACATGAAAAATAAAGAAATAGATTCTATGAAAAACCATACATAAACAAACACAGAGAAACAAAAGGAGACAAATCATGCAAATTAAAACACAAATTGGGCACACGAGTTGTAAAGAGACCATGAAAGTGAGTCTATAGGTCATAGGATCAGTTCAGAATAGTGGTGAGTGAGGTTATCCGCACCAGTTCAAGAGCCTGAAAGTTGTAGGGTAATAACTGTTCCTGAACCTGGTGGTGTGGGACCCAGGTATTCTGCATCTTCTGCCCAATGGTAGTAGCGAGAAGAGGAGAAAAGATGGCCTGCATGGGGGGGGGGCCAGGGGGCAGTGCTGAGATGATGGATGCTGCTTTCTTTTGGCAGTGCTCCCTGCAAATGTACTGACTAGTGGGGAGGGCTTTGCCTGTGATGTACCTGTCCAAATATCTTTTAAATATTGCAATTGCACCCGTCACCACCACTTTCTCTGGCAGCTTATTCCAGATAAGTACCACCCTCTGTTTGCAAAACCTACCTCCTCATATCTCCTTTAAATTTTCTCCCTCTCACTTTAAACCTATGCCCTCTTGCCCCCCTCCTCATCCTAACTGTATGTTACAGGAGCACCACTGAGAGCATCCTGACAAGTTGCATCTCCATCTGATACAGGAGCAGTCAAACATCAGACCAGAAGTCCCTATGAAGGACTGTGAGAACAGCTGAGAGGATCATAGGGGTCTCCCTACCATCCATCCGGACATTTATCAGGAGAGCTGTATATACAGGGCACTTGGTATTATTAAGGATCCCACCCATCCGTGCAGCATCCTCTTTGACTTTCTACCATCGAGCAGGAGACTTTGATGTATAAAAACAAGAACGGTCAGGATGAGAAACAGATTCTTCCCCCAGGCCATTAGGCTTCTGAACTCCCTGCTGTGTTGTATTTGAAGTGTCACTGGTTAATCTATCCTGTACCTTACAATATTCAATATTAATGCACTTTAGTTTATTATTTATGTGTGATTCATCTGTAGGTTTTCTCCTTACCTTCATATAAGTCATCATGTGTTATGTACTGTGCTTTACACCCTGGTTCAGAGAAATGTTGTCTTGTTTCTATATACATTATATAGTTATATACATGTACATAGTTACATGACAATAAACTACTTGACTAGTCAACATTCCCTCTAATTTTTGTACAGTTGTGTAGACCAACCATTGCTTTGAGAGACCTTAAATGTTTATTTTTGGAATATGCATACTATGACCACTACTAATGTACTATGGCTGGTAGTTATTAACAATGAGCTACTGGTTTCCATTCTGTGTTTATTGTTACAATTTGTAACATTGTCATAACTTGAAATACTGACAATGTAAATACATAGCTCTAAAATGTCACAAAGGAAAGGATGTGATACATTTATTATTTAGAAAATTTATGGATTATATTCATTAGCACATAATTAATTACAAGGGATTTCACAATTATATTAATGTAGATTTCAAAATTATATTAACCATATAACCATATAACAATTACAGCACGGAAACAGGCCACCTCGGCCCTTCTAGTCCATGCCGAACTCACTCTCACCTAGTCCCACCGACCTGCACTCAGCCCATAACACTCCATTCCTTTCCTGTCCATACAGCTATCCAATTTAACTTTAAATGACAACATCGAACCTGCCTCAACCACTTCTGCTGGAAGCTCATTCCACACAGCTACCACTCTCTGAGTAAAGAAGTTCCCCCTCATGTTACCCCTAACCTTTTGCCCTTTAACTCTCAACTCATGTCCTCTTGTTTGAATCTCCCCCACTCTCAATGGAAAAAGCCTATCCACATCAACTCTATCTATCGCCCTCATAATTTTAAATACCTCTATCAAGTCCCCCCTCAACCTTCCACACTCCAAAGAATGAAGACCTAACTTGTTCAACCTTTCTCTGTAACTTAGGCGATGAAACCCAGGCCACATTTTAGTAAATCTCCTCTGTACTCTCTCAATTTTATTGACATCTTTCCTATAATTCGGTGACCAGAACTGTACACAATACTCCAAATTTGGCCTCACCAATGCCTTGTACAATTTTAACATTACATCCCAACTCCTATACTCAATGCTCTGATTTATAAAGGCCAGCATACCAAAAGCTTTCTTCACCACCCTATCCACATGAGATTCCACCTTCAGGGAACTATGCACCATTATTCCTAAATCCCTCTGTTCTACTGCATTCTTCAATGCCCTACTATTTATTATGTATGCCCCATTTTGATTAGTCCTACCAAAATGTAGCACCTCACATTTTTCTGCATTAAAGTCCATCTGCCACCTTTCAGTCCACTCTTCTAACTGGCCTAAATCTCTCTGCAAGCTTTGAAAACCTACTTCATTATCCACAACTCCATCTATCTTAGTATCATCTGCATTATTAACATTATATAAAGGAAAACCCCAGCTACGTGGCAACAGTGGCAACGTGTGTGGGAGCATTTCAGTGTCTCTAGTTCAAGATTTGACTGTCTATGAAAAAGACTGTGGCCATCTAACACACCTGTGCTCCTTATAATGTTATAAAATTTAATCAACAAGCTTCCAAATCTGGGTGTCTGTACCTTCTTCTGAAACTGTATGCTTGACAACCTTGTCGAGAGACCACAGTCAGAAATAACATCTCTCCCTCACTGACAATCAACACTGGCACACCTCAAGGATGTGTGCTTAGCCCACCGCTCTACTCCCTCTACCCTCATGACTGCGTGGCTTGGCACAATTAAAATGCCATCTATAAAATTTGCCACTGAAGCCACTGCAATTGGCAGAATCTCAGAAGGTGATGAGGAAGGAGTGAGATAAACTGGCTGCTTGAGAGGTGTTCCAACAACAATCTCGTACTCAGTGTCAGTGAGACTAAGGAACTGAGTGTGAACTTCAGGGAGTGGAAGTCTAGGGAACACACTAATCCTCATTGAGGGGGGTCAGTAGTGGAAAGGGTGAGCAGTTTCAAGTTCCTGGGCATCAACATCTCTGAAGATCTATCCTGGGCCCAACATATTGGTACAATCATGAAGAAGGCAGAACAGTGGCTCTAGTTCAATTGGAGTTTGGGGAGATTTCCCAAACTTGGCCTCAATACCTCCTTATGCAATGGACCCTCGATTTGCTTATTTGTGAACCCCAGTTAGTTCAGATTGGCAACATCTCTTCCACAATCTCCATTGGCACAGGTGCCCCCTGATCTATTCACTTTATACTTATGACTGTTTGGCTAAGCACAGCTCCAATACTATCACTTGCCCTGAGCCCAGCACACAAGTGCAATTACAAAGAAAGCATGGCAGTGCTTCTACAGTCGGCCCTCCTTATCCGCGGGCGATTGGTTCCGGGACCCCCCGCGGATACCAGAAAATGCGGATGCTCAAGTCCCTTTTTTAACCTGGCTCAGTGCGGGTGGACTTTAGGAATCGGGGGAGCTCAGGACCCGCCACCCGCGGCTCCTGCTGAATCTGCAGTGTTTCTGTTCCGTTGACGGAAAACAATCACGATTGAAAATAAAGTGGAAATAATAAAGCGATCAGAAAGAGGTGAAATGCCATCGGTCACTGGAAAAGCGTTAGGCTACAGTCGGTCAACGAGTGGAACAACTTTAAAGGATGAAGTGAGAATAATGGAGCATGTGAAAGGCCCTGCCCCGATGAAAGCTACAATTATTACTAAGCAACACAGTGGTTTAATTGTTGAAATACATACATTTCTTAAGTGTTTTATATGCATAGAAAGGTAAAATATATACTATATACTAAGACAAGCGTTTGACTAACTGACGCTAAATAATACCAGATGTACCTGTTCAGACTTGCGTACAAATCCGACTTAAAGACTGATTCAGGAACGGAACTCGTTCGTAACCCAGGGACTGCCTGTATTTAAAATCATCTCTACATTACTTATAATACCTAATACAATGTAAATGCTATGTAAATAGTTGTTGTACTGTATTGTTTAGGGAATAATTACAAGAAAAAAAGTCTGTACATGCTCAAACAACGAGTGTTGGAGGGAGAACTTCCGGGTTTTCCTGATCCGCGGTTGGTGAATCCGCGCATGAGGAATCCGCAGATAAGGAGGGCCGACAGTACTTCCTTTGGAGCTTGTGAAGTTTCAGCATGACATCCAAAACTTTGACAAACTTCTATAGGTGTGTGGTGGAGAGTATATTGACTGGCTGCATCACTGCCTGGTATGGAAACACCAATGCCCTTGAATAGAAAATCCTACAGAAGGTAATGGATATAGCCTAGTCCATCCCAGGTAAAACTACTGAGAACATTATGCGGAGCATCTTCGCAAGAAAGCAGCATCCCCACCACTCAGATCACAGTCTCTTCTCGCTGCTGCCATCAGGAAGAATGTACAGGAGCCTCAGGACTCACACCACGAGGCTCAAGAACAGTTGCTACCCCTCAACCATCAGGCTCTTGAATCAGTAGAGATAGTTTTACTTGCCCCATTATTGAAATGCTCCCAAAACCTAAGGACTCACTTTCAATCACTTTCATCTCATGTTCTTGATACTTATTGCTTACTTATTTATTGAGGTGTGGGCACGTGGCCAAGTGGTTAAGGCATTGGACTAGCGATCTGAAGGTCGTGAGTTTGAGCCTCAGCCGAGGCAACGTGTTGTGTCCTTGAGCAAGGCACTTAATCACACGTTGCTCTGCGACGACACTGGTGCCAAGCTGTATGGGTCCTAATGCCCTTCCCTTGGACAACATCGGTGGCGTGGAGAGGGGAGACTTGCAGCATGGGCAACTGCCGGTCTTCCATACAGCCTTGCCCAGGCCTGCGCCCTGGAGAGTGAAGACTTTCCAGGTGCAGATCCATGGTCTTGCAAGACTACCGGATGCCTTTATTTTACTTACTTATTTATTATTATTATTTCTTTCTTTTTGTATTTGCATAATTTGTTATCTTTTGCACAGTGGCTGAATGCCTATTTGATGCGGTCTTTCATTAATTCTGTTATGGTTATTGTTCTACTATGAATTTATTGCATATGCTTGCAAGAAAGTGAATCTCAGGGTTGTATATGGTACTTCGATAATAAATTTACTTTGAACTTTGAACTTGGTATGTCACCAAAGACTCCAGCAAATTTCTATGGATGTACTGTGAAGAACATTCTGACTGGTTGTACAGGATTGCAAAATGCTGCAGAGGGTTGTAAATGCAGCCAGCTCCATCACGGGTAGTAGCCTCCCTAATATTGAGGATATCTTCAGGAGGCAGTGCCTCAGGAAAATGACATCCATTATTAAAGGCCCTCGCCATCCAGGACATGCCCTCTTCTTGACACTAAGCGTAAAGACACACACTGAATATCTTAGGAACACCCTCTTCCCTTGCACCATCAGGTTTCTGAAAGGATAATGAGCCCATGAACATTACTGCACTATTTATATCCAGAGCACTAGATTTAACCACACCGTGATACAGGGAAATAAAAAACAGAACAATAGAGTTTACAAAAAACTGCACACAAAGCCTGACAAACAACCGATGTACAAAGGATAATAAATTGTGCAAAAAAGTAGAATAATACTGAGAAGGTAAACTGTAGAGTTCCTGAAAGTGAGTCTGTAGATTTTAGAATCAGGTCAGCATTACGGTGAATGAAGTTATCCACACTAGGTCAGGAGCCTAAGATTGAAGGGTAACAACTGTTCCTGAACCTGGGCATGTGGGACCTCAGGCTCCTGTACCTCCTGCCTGATGCAAACAGCAATAAGGCAGCATGGCTTGGATGACTGGGGTCCTTGACCGAAAGATGCTGCTTTCTTGTGGCATTGCTTCTCTATGGTGGGGAGGCCCTTGCGTGTGATGATCTGGGCTGTAGCCACCGCTTGCTCATACCAGGCTGCAATGTAAGCTCTCCACTGTGCAGCTATGTCAAAGTTTTAGGTGACATGCTGAATTTATGAGAACTTGTAAGCAAGTAGAGGAGCAGTTGTGCCTTCTTTATGGCGGCACTCGTGTGTTGGTCCTAGGATGCTGGTACCATCACAAATTCACTTTCTGTTCACATTGTATAACACCTTCTCAAGCAAATTCTACTCAATCAGGAAAGCTCACCAAAGCCTCTACTTTCTGAAGACCCTGAAGAGAGCTGGGCTGTGCATGTCAATATTCACAAAGTTCTACAAATGCACAGTACAGAGCAAATACAGTACTCAAAATGTTATATCTAAATGCACAAAGTATAAGAAATGAGGTGGATGATCTTGTTGCACTATTACAGATTGTCAGGTATGATGTTGTGGCCATCACTGAATCATGGCCGAAGGATGGCTGGAGTTGGGAGCTGAATGTCCAAGTTTACACATTGTATCAGAGGAAGGTAGGCAGAGGGGGTGGTGTGGCTCTGCTGGTAAAGAATGGCATTAGAAAGATGTTGAATCCTGGTGGGTTGAGTTAAGAAACTGCAAAGGTAACAAGACCCTGATGGCATTTATAGACAGGCCTCCAAACAATAGCTGGGATGTGGGCCACAGATCACAACAGAAAATAGAAAAGGTGTGTCAAAAGGGAAATGTTATGATTGTCATGGGAGATTTCAACATGCAGGTACATTGGGAAAATCAGGTTGTTAATGGATCCCAAGAGAGTTAATTTGTTGAATGCCTACGAGGTGGGTTTTTAGAGTAGTTTTTCATTGAGCCTACTAGGATCAGCTATACTGGATTTGGTGTTATAGAAACATAGAAACATAGAAAATAGGTGCAGGAGTAGGCCATTCGGCCCTTTGAGCCTGCACCGCCATTTATTATGATCATGGCTGATCATCCAACTCAGAACCCTGCACCAGCCTTCCCTCCATACCCCCTGATCCCCGTAGCCACAAGGGCTATATCTAACTCCCTCTTAAATATAGCCAATGAACTGGCCTCAACTGCTTCCTGTGGCAGAGAATTCCACAGATTCACCACTCTCTGTGTGAAGAAGTTTTTCCTAATCTCAGTCCTAAAAGGCTTCCCCCTTATCCTCAAACTGTGACCCCTTGTTCTGGACTTCCCCAACATCAGGAACAATCTTCCTGCATCTAGCCTGTCCAATCCCTTTAGGATTTTATACGTTTCAATCAGATCCCCCCTCAATCTTCTAAATTCCAACCAGTACAAGCCTAGTTCATCCAGTCTTTCTTCATATGAAAGTCCCGCCATCCCAGGAATCAATCTGGTGAACCTTCTTTGTAATGAACTGGATGCGATTAGGGAGTTACCTCAGGAACCCTTAGGTAACTGATCACAATAAGATTGAGTTCAACTTGAAATCTGATAGGGAGAAAGTAAAGTCTGATGTAGCAGTATTTCAGTGGAGTAAGGAAATTACAGTGGTGTGAGAGAGGAGTTGGCCAAAGTAAATTGGAAGGAGATGCTAGCAACACACATCAAAGTTGCTGGTGAACGCAGCAGGCCAGGCAGCATCCGTAGGAAGAGGTGCAGTTGATGTTTCAGGCCGAGACCCTTCGTCAGGACTAACTGAAGGAAGAGGTGTTCATTCGCTTCCGAGATAAACTGGGGGTCTCACTCTTCCTTCAGTTAGTCCTGACGAAAGGTCTCGGCCTGAAATGTCGACTGCACCTCTTCCTACAGATGCTGCCTGGCCTGCTGCGTTCACCGGCAACTTTGATGTGTGTTGCTTGAATTTCCAGCATCTGCAGAATTCCTGTTGTTTGGAAGGAGATGCTGGCAGGGATGACAGTAATGCAGCAATGGCATGAGTTTCTGGGAAGAATGAGGAAGCTGTAGGATAGATGTATTTCAAAAACAAACGTAAGGGGGAAATACAAATACAAAGAAATACACAAATAGTAAAATAGTACAACCATGACTGACAAGGGAAGCCAAAGCTAATGTAAAAGCAAACAACAAAGCAAATTGGGAAGCTTTTAAAAACCTAGAGAGCAACTGAGAGAAATATTAGGAGGGAAAAGATGAAATATAAAAAGTAAGCTAGCAAACAATATCAAGGTAGATAGAAAAAGCTGTTTCGAGTGTCGATAGTGGATATAGGATGGCTAGAAATGAGGCTGGAGAAATAATAATGGGGGCCAAGGAGATAGCAGATGAACTAAACTAGAATTGTGCAACAGTCTTCACTGTGGAAGACATTAGTGTGTGCCAGATGTTGAAGGGCGTGAGGGAAGAGAAGTGAGTGCAGTTACTATTACAAGGGGGAAGGTGCTCAAAAAGCTGAAAGACCTAAAGGTACGTATGTCTCCCAGACCAGATGAACTGCACCCTAGGGTTCTGAAAGAGACAGCAGTAGAGATTGTGGAGGCATTAGTAATGATCTTTGAAGAATCTTTGGACTTTGGCACAATTCTGGAGGACTGGAAAATTGCGAATGTCCCTCCACTCTTTAAGAAAGGAGGGAGGTGACAGAAAGGAAATTAAGACCAGTTAGCCTGACCTCAGTGGTTGGGAAGATGCTGGAGTTAATTGTTAAGGGTGAGGTTATGGAGTACTTGGTGACACTGGACAAGATAGGACAAAGTCAGCATGGTTGCCTTAAGAGAAAATCTTGCCTGATGAACCTGCTGGAGTTCTTTGAAGTGATTACAAGTGGAATAGATAAAGGGGATGCAGTAGATGTTGTATTTTTTGACTTTCAGAAGGCCTTTGACAAGGTGTCACACATGAGGCTGCTTACCAAGTTAAGAGCCCATGGTGTTACAGGAAAGTTACTAGAATGGTTAGAGCATTGTCTGATTGGTAGGAGGCAGCGAGTGGGAATAAAAGGATCTTCTTCTGGTTGACTGCCAGTGACTAGAGACATTCGGCAGAGGTCAGAGTTGGGACGGCTTCTCTTTATGCTGAATATCAATGATTTCGATGATGGAATAGATGGCTTTGTTGCCAGATTTGTAGATGATACGAAGATTGGTGGAGGGGCAGGTAGTATTGAGGAAACAGGAAGGCTGCAGAAGGACTTAAATAGATAAGGAGAATGGGCAAGAAAGTGGCTTATGAAATACAATGTTGGAAAATGCATGGTCATGCACTTTGTTAAAAGAAATAAATGTGCAAACTATTTTATAATGGGGAGAAAATCCAAAAATCTGAGATGCAAAGGGACTTGGGAGTCCTTGTGCAGAACACCCTAAAGGTAAACTTGCAGGTTGAGTCAGTGGTGAGGAAGGCAAATGTCATGTTAGCATTCATTTCAAGAGGTCTAGAATACAAGAGCAGGGATGTGATGCTGAGGCTTTATAAGGTACTGGTGAGGCCTCACCTTGAGGCATTGTGAACAGTTTTGGGCTCCTTATCCAATAAAAGATCTGCTGGCATTGGAGAGGTTTCAGAGGAGGTTCACAGGGATGACTCTGGTCATTAAAGGGTTATCATACGAGGGATATTTGATGGCTCTGGGCCTGTACTCACTGGAATTCAGAAGGATCGGGGGGCGGGATTTCATTGAAACCTTTTGAATGTTGAAAGGCCTAGACAGAGTAGATGTGGAAAGGATGTTTCTCCTGGTGGGGGAGTCTAGGACAAGAGGGCACAGCCTCAGGATGAGGAGGCGTCCATTTAAAACAGAGATGCGGAGAAATTTCTTTAGTTAAAAGGTGGTGAATCTGTGGAATTTGTTACCGCAGGCAGCTGTGGAGGTCAGGTCGTTGAGAGTATTTAAGGCAGAGCTTGATAGGTTCTGGATTGGACATGGCATCAAAGGTTACAGGGAGAAGGCCGGGGAGTGAGGCTGAGGAGGGGAAAGAAAAGATCAGCCATGATTGAATGGCGGAGCAGACTTGATGGCCAGATGGCCTAATTCTGCTCTGATGTCTTATGGCCTTATGGTCTAACGTTTTTGGTATGGAAAATCCACTACAGTGAACGGGAAGGTTCTACAACGATTAGTCAAAACTGCCTGATGCATCACTGGCACCAGCCTACCCACCATGAAGGACGTACATACAGGGAGGTGCCAGATCAGGAAGCATGTCACCCACTCTCGTCAGGGAAGAGGCTACATGGCATTCATGTCAGGACCACCAGACTCAAAAGCAGTCACTTCCCCCCAAGGCAGATCACCACTTCCACGCACTAACCCACCCCTCCACGCCCCCATCACTGCTTATCAATTCCTGTCAGTCACCTTATGTACACTCCTGTGCCTAGCATCACTTTATGGACATACAATCAATCTGCGTACAATACTGTGTAGAAGTGTTAGTCACATATAAATAGCCAGAGTGCTACTTTCCCACAGTGCTGAATTCGTCAACGTGGAGCAGAGAGAGAGTTTGTAAGTATGGCGGGAGTAAAGGAGGTTGGGAATGGCGAGGGTGGAGTGCCAAGGGGGGGGGAATAGGTGGCAGGGGAGTGCCAGGGGCAGGTAGCATTTCAGGAGCAGACACACCCAACCCTGAGACACCAGGCAAGGTCATTTGATTCCAAACAATTGGTTTACTGATCATTACAGAATGTCCCTCTGGCTCTTCCCATTCGCTCCTCCCTCCCTTCCCTTTTTCCCAACCATGATTCCCCTCTCCCTGCCCCCTTCCCACTCTCAGTCCAGAACAGAGACCCATATCAGAATCAGGTTTATCATCACTCATGTGTCATGAAAAGCATTTCTTCTTTTGTGGCAGCAGTACAGAGCAAAACATAAAATTACTGTAGAACTGTGCAAAAGTGTTAGGTGCCCTAGTTAAATATAAGTGCCTGAGACTTTTGCACAATATTGTATATAAGCTGTCTTATATATTTATATTTATTATGTTTTTTGTGCTGCATCGGATCTGGAGTAATGATTACTTTGTTCCCCTTTACACTTGTGTACTGGAAATGACCTTAAACAATCTTGAATCTTGAACCTACACACTTCTGGCCTCAATAAAATTACCACCATTGACAACCTCGCACTACACAGCACACCTGGCCAGGCTTGTACATCTAGCCTGCAAACACGATGCCCAGACAGTGTGAAGAAATTCTATCAGCCAAGTTTTCACCTGCCCTTTCTTTAAAATATTTTCTTCTGAAAATATCACAGCACAGATTGACTGCTGTCTTCGCAACAAGTCAGGAGATGCTTTGCCTTTCGAGACAGGTGTTAATTACCAAGTGTCACTGGGATAGTGCGACACGAAACAAGTGTGATTATTACAGCCAGCACCTACAGCAAGGCTATTAACATCTGAAGTCGCTTGATTCAAATCATCTGGTAATTCCAGAGAAAACAACACTGTATTGTACTGCAGTTGTTTGATTTGCTTCATTAAAATGATTCGTCAGCTCCTCTATGCGGAGTTACCATGAGCCAAATGGGCAAAAGAGAGGCCTGAATAGTGCTGGAATTTTGTCCACCAAAGTCTGGCTATAAAATTTTGCCCCCCACGTACTCCAACCAGGTCGACACTATCTCCTGTCTGCTCCAGACACAGTGCCAGAGACCCAGTTCCTGCAGCTTCCCCCGGCAGGTCATCCCCCCAATAGTACCCAAAGCCATATACTTATTGAGGGGAATGGCCACAGGGGTATTCTGTACCCTTTCCTTGATTATTTAGGGCATCAAAGGTTATGGGGAGAGGCAGGAGAATAGGGTAGAGAAGAATAATAAATTAGCCATGATGGAATGGTGGAGCAGATAGATGGACTGAATGGCCTAATTCTGTTCCCATGTCTTCTGGTCTTAACACAAAACCAAACTGTTAAATTCATAATCACTAAATCCATGGTCTTCACAGGTACGACAGAATTAATCTGACAGACAATATTTGTAAAATACAGTACCCCGGTTAACTTAACAAAGGACTATTTATAATTTTCTTCCAAGTTAAAAGTTTAATTGTTCCTTAATGAGATTAAAGAATATAGTTGTCCAATTATTATTGTGAGGAAGTTTGAAATGAATTAATATCAACAGCATAGAGCAAGCTCTTCATAAAATATTGCTAATGTTATCATAGTGAAAGGAGCAGGGAGCTTTGTTCTGGTAAGTAGGACGGATTGTTGGCTCATTAAATATTAACAGGACTTGAAAGATAAAACTCAAATATGCTTCCTCCCCTCCAACATTCCCACCCATTGCTCAAAGTGAGGACCACTCAGGGATTCTGCAAAAGACTGCTGAATGAACAGGTTAAATCAGTGTGCGAACCAAGGCCGATTGGAAAATGCTGAGGATTGGGGGGGGGGGGGAGGGGGGGGGGGTAGCGCGGTGGAATATGAAACAATTATTCTGATGTGAAACACCAGTGAATGTTCAGAGAACTAGCTGTCTCGTCCAAGAAACACAGAAAGATAGCAGAAAACACACACACAATGCTCGAGGAACACTCTCTGATAGCACTCTCTCTTGTCAGATTCCTCCTTCTTCAGCCCTTTATCTTTTTCACCAATCCCCTCCCAGCTTTGCAGTTCATTTCCTCCCCCCACTCCCACCTTCTTACCTTTCCTCTCCCCTGGTCTCACTTGTACTCCTTCCCCTCTCCTCACCTCTTTACTCTGGCTTCCACCCCCTTTCCTTTCCAGTCCTGATGAAGGGACTGTGTCAGAAACATGGTTAGTGTGGTGTCGTTACAGCTTGAGGTGTACGAGTTCAGAGATCATCTCTAGCGCTCTCTGGAAGGAGATAATATACTTCCCCGCGACTGTGTGTTTCCTCGGGTTCCCCGGTTTCCTCCCAGTCCAAAGACGTTCCAATTAGTAGGTTAATTGGCCATTGTAAATTGTCCCATGATTAGCTTGGGTTAAATAGGTGGGTTGCTGGGCAGTGCAGCTTGTTGGGCCGGTAGGGCTTATTCTGTGCTCTATTTCTAAATAAGTAAAGAAAGAAACGATGACTGTTTCTTCCTCTCCACAGATGCTGCCTGACCTGCTGAGTTCCTCCAGCATTTTGTGTGTGTGTTGCTCCAGGTTTCCAGCATCTGCAGAATCTCTTGTGTTTAAAATCGTGAGCAAATACAAGATGTGGTTAGGAAGCCAACGGGAATTTTGGCAGTTATTGCAGGGTGTTACAACAGCAAAGTCTTGTACAGATGTTCAGGTATTGTCACCCACAGCTGGAGCCCTGTCTACTCTTTTAGTCTTCTTACTGAAGGACCTATCACTTGAATTGGAAGGTGGCTGACTAGGTTGAGTTCAGGGTTGGCTTATGAGGAAAGACGAGGTAGATCAGACCAATGCTCATTGTTGTCCGGGAGACTGACAGGTGATCTCCCTGAAGCGTGAGATTCTGAGGGGTGGAGATGCAGAGAGATGGTTCCTGAGTATGGAGGGGGGGATGGATCTGGTATCATAAAGGTTATTCTAGGATTGACAAGTTTGTCATATGAGGAGCATTTGCTGGCCCCTGTGCCTCTACTCACTAGAATTCAGAAGAATGAGGGGTGACCTCAATGAAACCTCTCGAAAGTTGAAAGGCTTTGATACAGGGGATGTGGAGAGGATGGTGAAGGAGTCCAAGACCAGAGGGCATGGCCTCAGTATAGAGAGGCATTCTTTTAGAATAGAGATGAGGAGGAATTTCTTTAGCCAGTGAGTGGTGAATCTGTGGAATTCATTGCCACATGCGGGCTGTGGAGGCCAAGTCATTGGGTATACTTAAGACAGAGGTTGACAAAATCTTGATTGGTCAGGGCATGAAGGGATATGGGGGGAAGACAGGAGATTAGGGCTGAGGGAAAATTGATTACCATGATGAAATGGTGGAACAGACTCAATGGGCCAAATGGCCCAATTCATCTCCTGTATCTTATGGTCTTAAATTGTTTCGCTCAGATCTCTGGAGCTTTTCACCCCAGAGAGCTGTGCAGATGGAGCCAGTAAACAAATGAAGGCTTGACATAGGTCATTGTCTGTAGGAAAATCAAGAATTAGGAGGATTGGACAGCAAAGGGAATGGGCTAGAATTGGACCACCCAGAGTATGGTTAACTAGAGAGAAAGAGTTCAAAGGACTGCATGAAGATTCTTCCTTCTACTTCATCTGAACTCTTATTTTCTCATTCATTGACTCCCAACACTGAGGGGAATTGGTCCGGGATTAATTCCTCTCCCAGCTATTCAGTAGTTTCAATGATGATAAATTCTGCCCAACGCAATGGGAAAGGATTGTGGGTTAGCTGACGATAACTTTCCTACTGTAGTGGTATTTCAAGCCCTGGGCACACAGCACGTGATCACAAAGGACTTGGTCAGATAAAAGCACATTACTATGCAAACAAAGACCATGCAAACTCTCAAGCAAGTCCCCCCGTAACTCCATTCGCTTCATGCACCTCCATGAAGCCTTGACCCTTGCTGACCCCATGACTGATAGTTTTAGTACCCCTCCCACACCCTCCTGTCAAGGGGAATGAGTTCCAAGTTACCAGTACCAAAAATACTGCACAAAGAAATTGCAAATCGCAGTTTATGTTCACATTGTAGAGGGCCCATATCACCACTGATAATAAAATAACAGAACCCAGAACGTATGCACTCTTATGACTCAACCACACTTTATTTTCCTTGTGCACAAGGAGAACAGCATGACCCCTGTCACCACTCTGTTCTGAAGCCAGGGAAGAAACTGCTATTTTTATACAGAATTAGCTTATCAGTTATGATATTGGTAAACTGTCTACGTTGGAATCCCTTATTTGCAAGATCAATCGTCATTCACAATACTGGTGTTAAAAGTCAGTAGAAACTACAAGCTGTCAACTGATGATACTTTGAAGTTAGTAAAGCAATTGCCCCTTTGTTGATGTGTGTGCCTTGGATCATTGATCTCATCTCCAGACCCCTAGCGTGCATATAGAAGCTAAGCTCTTCCAAGACCTTTCTTGTCTCGGATGTCCGCACTCTCTCTTTGCCTGGATATTATATTAACACTTGCCTTACCACAAATTCCACACCTGCACACTTCCAGCATCATTTCCATCAGTAGCCTTTATCTTCACCAGGTGTGCTGTGTAGTGTTATGTTGTTAGTGATGTCGACCATCACCAACAATGCAACATTACACAGCCCGCATGAGGTAATATACCTGTTATATATTTAACTGTATGTCGTATATGAGCTTTATGTCAGCTTGTACATCTACAGGATCTTTTTTTTAATCTGTTAATATTCTCCTCCTGTTCCATGATGAAGTCACTCTCAGACTGGGGGATCAACACCTCATATTCCATCTGGGTAGCCGCAAACCTGATGACGTGAACATTGAATTCTCCTTCCGGAAATGTTTTTTCCTCTTTTTTTTTTCTTTTTCCTTCACCCTTCCCTGGTTTTCTATTCCCCACTCTGGCCTTTTACCTCTTCTCCTCACCTGCCTGTCACCTCACCCTGGCGCCCCTCCTTCTTCCCATTCTCCTATGGTCCACTCTCCTCCCCGGTCAGATTCCTTGCTCTCTAGCCTTCTACCTTCCCCACCCACCTGGCTTCACCCATCACCTTCCTGCTATCCTCCTTCCCCTTACCCCACCGTTTTATTCTGGCATCTTCCCCTTTCCTTTGCAGTCCTGGACAAGGGTCTCGTCCCGAAACGTCGATTGTTTATTGATTTTCATAGATGCTCCCCGACCTGCTCAGTTCCTCCAGCATTTTTGTGTGTTGTTTAGTGTGTTGATATGTGCTGTATGTGATACATGTGCTATGTTTTGCATCTTGGTCCCCGAGGGGTATTGTTTCATTCAGCTGTACACATGTGCATGGTTGAATGAAAACCAACTTACAATTGAACTGAAAGACTTTCAGACCCATCGAGTCTGCTCCACCATTCCATCATGGCTAATTGGTTACCCCTCTCAACACCCATTCTCTGCCTTCTCCCCATAACCTTTGACACCCTGACTAACCAAGAACCTATCAAGCTCTGCTTTAAATATACCCAATGAATTGGCCAGGTGAAGGAAAAGGCTGCTGATGCCAATGTCATTAGATGTGCGTAGGTTTTATACAAAGTGAACAGAAAGTGGAAATTGATTCCATGAGAGAGGAGTTCTAGACAAAAAATAAAATCTGTTCATTCAAAACTACACACCTCTTGCCCCTCGTTTATTACAGAACCACACGAGGCAACCTATCATTTGCAGGTTGGGGAAGGCCAAAGTGGCACCAGAAAAGCACTCCATAGAAATAGTCCCACCTCAGCACCCAATCCCGTGTTTCTGAAAACTGGGAACTTACCTGCCGGTTTCATGTAATATTGCTCAATATCTGACATGTCGGTTTGCAGTGCGCACTCAAGATAGCTGACGATAACTTTCCTACTGTAGTGGTATCTCGAGCCCAACAGTAAGATGGGCACACAGCACGTCAGCAGCAAGGACTTGGTCAGATAAAAGCACATTACTATGGAGATAAGGGAGAGAAATAAACGATACCTGTCAGAAAAGAGAATGGAGTGTTTATTTCGGAACAACCCCAGAGGAGAGTTACAAACAGTTATATATAAAAATATATAAATACATTTATCGTGCATTGTTTAGGTAATAATGCCTATATATTTATATACTTACATGGCTCGTTTGTTTCAACTGCAGGAGGCGTCCACAAGAGTCCGCAACATAGTAAGTATCGCATTTTATTAGCCTGTTCTATTGCCAAAACTGACCACATGGTTTAAACAACAGTTCTGTCAAATTATTAACACAGGATCCGCTGGGCAGCCTAATTCACAAGCGCACCATCCTAATAGCGCTCCTCACTCAGGACAAAGCCTCACATAACACACACGCGTGCATGCACACATGCACATACATGCGGACACAACACATGATGGTTTTTAGTAAGTGTCTGAAATGGAAGTAGCAACAATCGTTGGATGGAACTTCCAACTGTGCAGGAATGTAGCGGACACCACATGTTCCCATGGGATATTCCTACTCCCTGTCTATTGGGTCATACACTCAGTGGCCACTTTACTAGGGACAGGAGCGGAACCCGGTCTGGTCTTCTGCTGATGTGGTCCCATGCACTTCAAGGTTTGATGTGTTGTGCATTCAGAGATGATCTTCTGCACATCATGGTTGTACCAGGTGGTTACTTGAGTGACTGTCACCTTCCTGTCAACTTGAACCAGTCTGGCCATTCTCCTCTGACCCCTCTCATTAACAAGGTGTTTTTGCTCACAGAACTGTTCCTCACTGGATGTTTCTTGGTTTTTTGCACCATTCTCTGTAAACTCTAGAGACTTTTGTGCATGAAAATCCCAGGAGATCAACAGTTTCTGAGATACTCGAACCATCCTGTCTGTCACCAACAAACACTCCATGGCTGAGGTCACTTCGATCACATTTCTTCACCATTCTAATGTTTGATCTCAACAACAGGTGAACCTCTTGACCATGTCTGCATGCTTTAATGCATTGAGTTGCTGTCACATGATTGGCTGATTAAATATTTATATTAACGAGCAGGTCTACAGGTGTATCTAATAAAGTGGCCACTGTGAGTATATTCAAGTACAATATTCCTTCGCTTTTTTGATAGAATTCTGTCAACCTTGTAGTATTCCCATGGGATTTTTTTCCAGTTGCAAATCAAACAGAAAATGCTGAAAATGCCCGGCTAATCAGGCAACAATCCCAGGTACAGAATTAGGGATCAATGAAATAAATTAGTGATTATTCTGATGAAGGGTTCTCCACCTAAAACATGGGCCGTCTCTCCCCCCAACAGATGTTGCCTGACCTGCCGAGTGTTGCCTGCATTTTCATTTTTCATTCAGATTTTCAGCACCTGCAGCATTTTGCTTTTGTCTTTCTATACGCGGGATGTAGGTCCCTGCAGTGGACGATGAACATTGCTGAGAGATGATTAAAAATAACCACAATGCTGAAATGCCAAATAAATAGAACATTCTTGACACAGCAGACCAGCCAAACATGAAGACATGACAATGGTGTCACGGTAAAGGGATCCGGGTGAAAGCTCAGGGGAGGGGATTGAGTTGAGGAAAGGTACCTGGGTTAAGATAAATGTACTAGGTAAGACGCCTGGGTTAAGACAGGAGGGTTTGGGTTAGGAAAGGTATCCGGGTCAAGATAAAGGCACTGGGTAAAATATCTGAGATAAGGCAAGGGTATCTGGGTTAGGGATAAAGAACAAAATTGAGAGTATGGTCTTAGTTCCAAGTCATGAGAACCTGGGCAAGGGAACAGCGTATGGGTTAGTGAAACCTTTGAGAGGCTCTTATTGAGTCATGTTACACTACAGCACAGAAACAGGCCCTTTGGCCCATCTAGTCTGTGCCAAACTATTAATCTGCTTAAACCCATCAACCAGCACTTGGACCATGGCCTTCCATACCTCTCCCTTCCACGTACCTATCCAAATTTCTCTTCAATGTTGAAATCGAACCCACATCCATCACTTCCACTGGCAGCTCATTCCACATCCTCACCACCCCCTGAGTGAAGAAGCTCCCCCCTTGTGTTCTCCTTAAACATTTCACCTTTCACCCTTAACCCATAACCTCAGTAGAAAAAGCCTGCTTGTACTTGCCTGACCATACCCTCCATAACTTGGTTAAGAGCACTTGGATAGGGATAAAGTGCACATGGCTGCCATTTTAAAGTTACTTAGATAAGAAAGCCATATGATAGGAATACAGTATTCAGGGAAACATATTCGGGGTATTTTTATTTTATTTGGAAATACAGCATGGAACAGGTTTTTCTGGCCCACCAAGCTGTGCTGCCCAGCAACCCACCTATTTGGCCCTAGCCCAATTACAGGACAATTTACAATGACCGATTAACTAAGCGGTTTGCCTTTGGACTGTAGGAGGAAGCTGGAACACCCAGAGGAAACACACGTGCATACAGGAAAAACGAACAAATCTCTTACAGAGGATGCCGGAATTGAACTCTGAACTCTGATGCCCTGAGCTGGAATAGCGTTGCGCTAACTGCTACGATACAGCAGGTATCGGAGGGAGGGAAATCGAGATTTTGTTTTGCACATTGGTTGTTGTCCATCTTGTTGGCTGTGGTCTTTCATTGACTCTATTGTGTTTCTTGCATTTACTGTGAATGCCCACAAGAAAACTCTATATGGTAACGTATATGTACTTTGAATACAAATTTGTATTGAACTTTGAACTTTGAGATACTTAGGTAGAGTAGGAATCCTACTAAGGCTGTGACATTGAGAGTGTCATAGGGGTGATGTCAGTTTAGGTGTTAGGGTACCATGTTAAAGAGAAACAGTTACATTTCTGATAGAGCTGCCATGTGTTTCCTGTAACAATGACTTGCTGCTTTCGGTATTGAAGCTCTGGGTTGAAAGAGATGGATGCAGTCCCTACAGTGGGCAATGAATGTTGCTGATACCACCTGGACGAGGCCACTCATCCAATGGTTTTCTCCTGTGCCCACATGGATCAGTAAAGATCCATTCTGGCAGGGAACATCAGAATCCCTCTGGCCCGGTGTATCTCCCTTCCAGTGAGCCCCTGTTCAGTCCCACTGGCCTTTACAGCTCCAGTCCTGTAATCCCAGCTGAGTCCCATCGCATCAATAAAACTCCCCCCCAAACCATCACCCTACTGGGACAGTACAGCTACATGCAGACCATCACCCCACTTAGTCAGTCTAACTCCCATACAAACCATCACCCACTGGGACAGTTTCGCTCCCATCAAAACTTTCACCCTCCTGGAATAATATAGCTCCCATCAAAACCATCACCCCCACTGGGACAGTATAACTCCCATCAAAAACATCACCCCCACTGGGTCAGTATAACTCCCATCAAAAACATCACCCCCACTGGGACAGTATCACTCCCATCGAAACCATCACCCCCACTGGGACAGTATAACTCCCATCAAAAACATCACCCCCACTGGGACAGTATCACTCCCATCGAAACCATCACCCCCACTGGGACAGTATCACTCCCATCGAAAACATCACCCCCACTGGGACAGTATAACTCCCATCAAAAACATCACCCCCACTGTGACAGTATAGCTTCCATTCAAACCACCACCCCCACTGGGGCAGTTTCGCTCCCATCAAAACTTTAACCCTCCTGGGACAGTATAACTCCCGTGGAAACCATCACCCCCACTGGGACAGTATAACTCGCATTGAAACCATCACCCCCACTGGGACAGTATAACTCCCATCGAAACCATCACCCCCACTGGGACAGTATCACTCCCATCGAAACCATCACCCCCACTGGAACAGTTTCGCTCCCATCAAAACTTTAACCCTCCTGGGATAGTATAGCTCCCATCAAAACCATCACCCCCATTGGGACAGTATAAGTCCCATTGAAACCATCACCCCCACTGGGACAGTATAACTCCCATCCAAACCATCACCCCCACTGGGTCAGTAAAGCTTCTATCCAAACCATCAGCCCTGTGGGTCAGTATAGCTCCCATTGAAACCATCACCCCACTGGGTTGGTATAGCTCCCATCCAAACCAAACTGAACTAGGTCGGAATGACTCCAGTCCGATATGAACCCTACCGGGTCAGTATCACCCCGGTCCAAACTGATCCTCACTGGATCAGTGCAGCTCCAGTCCCATTCCAGCCGGGACCAGCGGAGCCCCATGCGGTCAGTCTAACTCCCGTCCAAGCCCGGCTCCACTTACATTCGCAATGCGGCTCGCGATCGTCTTTTTTGTTTCTCATTTTCAAATGATTTCTGACCGAGAACTTTTAAAAGATTAAAATGATCGTCACATAAAGTGTCTTTTTTCTCTAAAATAAAAACATAATCATTAAAGTAATTCAAACGGCACAGTTCCAGTTATTACACAAATGACACGCAATGTTTTGTGTGAATCCCGCTTACAACATAATGTAGAACCCTGGTAAACACAACGTTAAACTGCGGGCGACGTTAGACCGGCGAATGTAGACCACGGCTGAAAATTTAGATTAGATTTCGCTCACCGGTCAAACATAGATAAAACAGAAGAATCCTGGGCTGCTGTTTTAACCCTCTGAAGGCCGTGTTTGGAATCCTCTCCATGATACCATCGAAGAAAATACGGCGCACGTTGTCTCGGTCGCTGAGCTCAAACTCCCGAATGTAGACGGCGCCCCGCTTCAGGCGCGGCTCGCCAGGGGTAGCTTCGAGCGGCGCCGCGGGCGAGGAGGAGCCGGCAGGCGGCTGTGGAGCCGGCGGAGGCCACATCTGGCTGGAAGAGACGATCGGGTCGTTCTTGGAACCGGGCATCTCTTCGTCGGCCACGATCTTCGTCTGGCAAACCATGACGGGAGGCGAAATCGGCATAAAATTGGACAATCCCGGCGACAGGTTCAAACAAGAACAGTAATGTCAAGTAAATCTATGAGGGCGGGTGATGGGGGTTAATGAGTGATAAAAAGATGGGGGGAGAGAGAGAGAGAGAGAGGGGGGAGAGAGAGAGAGAGAGACCCCCGTAATATCTTCTCCCCCCTGCAGCCGTTCTGTTCTGTCCTTCCGTTGGCGCTCCTGCCCTATTTATAGGGAGCGGACTGTCGCCTCTTATTCAGTTTATGGGGCCTCCGCCGCCCCGTTGGCTGTGAGATCTGTCTCATGTGATCGGTGGTCGGGGCTTCTGGAGAGAGAACTCCCCCCCTCAGCACCCCTCCCCATCGCAAATACTATCATATCTCCCTCTCGCTTTCCCTCAAAACAGTCAATCACATTAAAGGTGATGTGGCCCACTGCAATTCGGGCAAAGCGCTTAATGTGATTTTTTTAAAAGAATGGGGTTATAAATACCCCGCCCACCTAAACACCCCCCAACTTCCCTCCCTCTCAAAAAAAATCTGCAGCTCCCAATACATGCGGAGGGTTAACATCAAAAGCAGCGAGGAATCGTTGAATATTCATGGCGTTTGGGTTCTGCTCTCCGTCTCGCTGTCTTGACCCGAGGCTTAAGGGGTCCAGTTAGTCTGGCGTTCCTGGGGAGTGGGGAGGGCGGGTGTCTGTTAGACACCGCTATCCGTCGTGACAAGACGTTTCCCGATCCCGCACACGGGAGCCAGGGTCGGGAACACACTCCCCTCTTCTCTGCAGTCGGTGCACCTGTTTCTCGCGACCAATGTGCCTTCTACCATATCAATCCCGGCATCTTTGTGGTTTCTTGCCATTTTGATACATCTGGGGCGTTAGATCTGGAGCAGCCGAGACTGGGACGAAGCTTGGGCCCGTCAGTTGGGATTGGATTTGTAATTACGCCGGCAAGGTGAATCGTCTCCTTCTGATACCGAGTACCAGATTTTCTCGGCGACCTGGGGAGATGTCCCAACCTCAGCAACCCCCCCCCCCCACGCTCAACTCCACACACACACACACACACCCGCACCCTCTCTCGGTAAAATGGTGCAAAGATCGAAGGAGGATTATTTCTTCATTCGCGGGCGTCCGAAGCGGCGGGAGTCCGCGGAATATCGCCTCAAACTGCGGCACGATCTCCTCATAGCGGAGATCCCGCAGTTAAATATCACAGTAAAATTTTGAATGATTTTTTTTTGTGTTGGAAAGAGAGAGAGAGTTGCAGAGGAAAATGTCGTGTCCGTTTACAGGAAAATAAAGGATTCTTCTTCTGACGGAGTTTAAATTGCAGTCAGGAAATTGGCAAGTGGATTCTTGTTTAGCGCAAGCCCACTACATCGCCAGCAGCTGGGTTTCCTCTCCCGCAGTCCCCACAGAATACCTGTGAAATATTATATTGAAAATAATATTATTTCGTTTCATGGACGGAGATGGGCGGGAGAAACAGGACGATGTTTGATTTTGGGGTTTAGAACCTTCAGTGCTCGTGGGTGTCCGGCATCATAGCAGCTCGTCCAAGGAGACCCGAAAATTACAACAACCTTATTTAAATCTGTGCACCGGCACGATTTTATTGAGCTCCGGGATTAGTTCGAAGCAGGTTTGTTGGAAATCTTGATTGGATATAATGGATATTTCGTTCAGATTAATGATGGTGTGTTTTATAGCACGGAGACCGGGACACCGACTGCACACTGATCACGCTAACCGCACGGTGCGGCGTACACTAAGCACATTTCCCCCCTACGTTCCTATCAATTCCACCCCCCCACACACACAAATAGATTCACATACACATTCTCTCTCACACGCAAATAGTCACACACACACACACACACACACACACACACATTCTCTCACACACAAATACATTCACATACATATTCTCTCTCTCTCACTGTCTCTCTCTCTCACACACACACACACACACAGGGACAATTTACAGTGGCCAATTAACCTACAAACTCACACTCTTCGGGCCGTGTGGGAAAATCAGAGCACGCAGAGAAAACCCACGCCAGTACAAGGAGAACGCGCAAACTCCACGCAGACGGCGTCGAGGTCAGTCTCGAACCCGGGTTTCTGAAGCCGGGAGGCTCCAACCGCGTCGCTGCGTCGCCGCAATTAATTGTGTCCCAGCACAAACAAGAGGAAATCTGCAGATGTTGGAAATCCAAGCAACAGACACGAAATGCTGGAGGAACTCAGCAGGCCAGGCAGCATCTATGGAAAAGGAGTTACACGGTCGACGTTTAGGGCCGGTACGAGGGGTCCTGATGAAGGGACTCGGCCCGAAACGTCGACTTTTTACCCTTTTCCATAGATGCTGTCTGGCCTTCTGAGTTCCTCCGGCATTGTGTGCGCGTTAATTGTGTCTAGGATTTCGCAAAGTAATGTGTCAGTTAACTGTAGGTTTGTAAACCGTGCGAAGAAATGAACCTAGCTCTAGTGAGGAAATACCATACCATAGAAACCATAGAAACTACAGCACAGAAACAGACCCTTTGGCCCTTCTTGGCTGTGCCGAACCATTTTCTGCCTAGTCCCACTGACCTGCACACGAACCATATCCCTCCATACACCTCCCATCCATGTATCTGTCCAATTTATTCTTAAATGTTAAAAAAGAACCCGCATTTACCACCTCGTCTGGCAGCTCATTCCATACTCCCACCACTCTCTGTGTGAAGAAGCCCCCACTAATGTTCCCTTTAAACTTTCCCCCCCTCACCCTTAACCCATGTCCTCTGGTTTTTTTCTCCCCTTGCCTCAGTGGAAAAAGCCTGCTTGCATTCACTCTATCTATACCCATCATAATTTTATATACCTCTATCAAATCTCCCCTCACTCTTCTACGCTCCAGGGAATAAAGTCCTAACCTATTCAACCATTCTCTGTAACTGAGTTTCTCAAGTCCCGGCAACATCCTTGTAAACCTTCTCTGCACTCTTTCAACCTTATTAATACCCTTCCTGTAATTTGGTGACCAAAACTGAACACAATACTCCAGATTCGGCCTCACCAATGCCTTATACAACCTTATACAATACGTCTGGAGCTATTTGATGGGAAATAAAATGGGATGAGTGGGCAGGGTGTATAAATGTGCTGTTTGCACGAGACGGCATAGGAATTCGGCGAAGGACCGAGCGGCCTTCTCGTCCTCCTCCCGAGCGGCGAAGGGTTGGCTGATTCCCGGGATGATTGACAGACATGGATTCGGAGCTGCGCACCTCCAAGTGACAGCCAGGCACCCGTTTCGCAGTTGCGCCCCCCACCCCCTCCGCCCTTGCCAACACCCCTCCTACCACCTCCAGAAATACTCGGTGTGTCTGCGCCTGCATGTTTGTGTCTGGGGGTCTCTCGATGCAGCGAGGTCGTGCCGGCACCTGCGGCCGCCCCCCCACACCCCCAGCTCCACCGCCTTCACCCGGCGGGAAGTCGCCCACCCGACCCGAAGGACCGCAGTGCGGCTCTGAATCAGCCCCAGCTTCTCGCCTCTCCCGACGACAGACAGCGCCTCGTCAGCCGGGTTCTTCCCGGGGGGCAGGGCAGGGGCTGGAACAAGTTTCGCCCACTGTGTGTTAAAGAGCGCCGCTTTCCACAGACACCAGCCGCATCTAGACAAAGGCGTCACTGAACGTGCCGACGTCTGCACAGCCCGCGACGCATCTCCTCCATTTCATGGATACTGGAATGCAAACCTCAGATCTCAAGTATAGTCATAGTCATAGTCATACTTTATTGATCCCGGGGGAAATTGGTTTTCGTTACAGTTGCACCATAAATAATAAATAGTAATAGAACCATAAATAGTTAAATAGTAATATGTAAATTATGCCAGGAAATAAGTCCAGGACCAGCCTATTGGCTCAGGGTGTCTGACCCTCCAAGAGAGGAGTTGTAAGGTTTGATGGCCACAGGCAGGAATGACTTCCTATGATGCTCTGCATTGCATCTTGGTGGAATGAGTCTCTGGCTGAATGTACTCCTGTGCCCACCCAGTACATTATGTAGTGGATGGGAGACATTGTCCAAGATGGCATGCAACTTGGACAGCATCCTCTTTTCAGATACCACCGTCAGAGAGTCCAGTTCCATCCCCACAACATCACTGGCCTTACGAATGAGTTTGTTGATTCTGTTGGTGTCTGCTACCCTCAGCCTGCTGCCCCAGCGCACAACAGCAAACATGATCGCACTGGCCACCACAGACTCATAGAACATCCTCAGCATCGTCCGGCAGATGTTAAAGGAGGTCAGGCTCCTCAGGAAATAGAGACAGCTCTGACCCTTCTTGTAGACAGCCTCAGTGTTCTTTGACCAGTCCAGTTTATTGTCAATTCGTATCCCCAGGTATTTGTAATCCTCCATCATGTCCACACTGACCCCCTGGATGGAAACAGAGGTCACCGGTACCTTAGCTCTCCTCAGGTCTTCCACCAGCTCCTTAGTCTTTTTCACATTAAACTGCAGATAATTCTGCTCACACCATGTGACAAAGTTTCCTACCGTTGCCCTATACTCAGCCTCATCTCCCTCGCTGATGCATCCAACTATGGCAGAGTCATCTGAAAACTTCTGAAGATGACAAGACTCTGTGCAGTAGTTGAAGTCCGAGGTGTAAATGGTGAAGAGAAAGGGAGACAAGACAGTCCCCTAACAGACAGGCGGCAATCACTTTGCCGGTTGGACAGCGTCTATGGTGGGAGGAACGCGGCGGAGGAGAGAGTTCGGCCCCCTGCCCGTTTCCAACATCCATCTCATATTCATGCTGGTAAATTAATTGGACACCGCAAATTGCCTCGATGTGGGTTAAAATCTGGAGGCACTCTGGCAGCTTCTATAGAACATAGAACGTTATAGCACAGTACAGGCCCTTCGACATACGATCTTTTAACCTACTCTAAGATCAATCTAACTCTTCCTTCCTGTATAGTCAGTAGAGGGTGCCATGGACCAACATGTCAGAATGGAAATAGTCATAGTCATAGTCATCCTTTCTTGATCCCGGGGGAAATTGGTTTTCGTTACAGTTGCACCATAAATAATTAAATAGTAATAAAACCATAAATAGTTAAATAGTAATATGTAAATTATGCCAGGAAATAAGTCCAGGACCAGTCTATTGGCTCACTGAGAAGTACAGTGCCTATAAGAGTATTCACTACCCCCCCCCCCAAGTTTTCTTGTTTTATTGTTTTACAACATTGAATCACAATGGATTTAATTTGGCTTTTTTGACACTGATCAACAGCAACAGACTCTTTTGTGTCAAAGTGAAAACAGATCACTGCAAAGTGATCTAAATTAATTACAAATATAAAACACAAAATAATTGATTGCATAAGTATTCACCCCCTTTAATATGACACACCAAATCATCACTGGTGCAGCCAATTGGTTTTAGAAGTCACATAATTAGTTAAATGGAGTCAAGGTGTTTCAATTGACTGTAGTAAAACTACACCTGTATCTGGAAGGTCCTGCTGCTGGTGAGTCAGTATCCTGGCAAAAACTACATCATGAAGATAAAAGAACACTCCAAGCAACTCTGCGTAAAGGTTATTGAAAAGCACAAGTCAGGAGATTTCCAAGTTACTGAATATCCCTTGGAGGACAGTTAAGTCAATCATCAGGAAATGGAAAGAATATGTCACAGCTGTAAATCTGCCTAGAGCAGGCTGTCCTCAAAAACTGAGTGACCATGCAAGTAGGGGACAAGTGAACGAGGTCATCAGGAGACCTTTGACGACTCTAGAGGAGTTACAAGGTTCAGTGGCTGAACTGGGAGAGACTATGCATACAATTGTTCCCCAGGGGCTTCACCAGTCACAGCTTTATGGGACAGTGACAAAGAGAAAGCCACTGTTGAAAAAAAACTTGCATGAAATCTTGGCTAGAGCTTGCCAGAAGGCATGTGGGAGACTCTGAAGTCAGCTGGAAGAAGGTTCTATGGTCTGATGAAAATAAAATTGAGCTTTTTGGCCATCAGACTAAATGCTGTGTTTGGCATAAGTCAAACACTGCACATCATCAAAAACACACCGTTCCTACCATGAAGCACAATAAAATGAATGCAACAAAATACAGGAAAATCCTGGAGGAAAACCTGATACAGTCTGCAGGGGAACTGTGACTTGGGAGACGATTTGTTTTCTAGCACGACCCCAAGCATAAAGCTAAAGCTACACAGGAATGGCTTAAAAACAACAAAGCTAATGTCCTGGATAGGCCAAGTCAGAGTACAGACCTCAATCCAACTGAGAATTTGTGGCTGGACTTGAAAAGGGTTGTTCACTCAGGATCCCCATGCAATTTGACAGAACTTGTGCAGTTTTGTAAAGCAGAATGGGGAAAAATTGCAGTGTTCAGTTGTGCAAAGCTGATAGAGGCTTATCCACACAGACTCAAGTCTGTAATTGCTGCCAAAGGTGAATCTACTAGATACTGACTTGAAGTGGATGAGTAATTATGCAATCAATTATTTTGTGTTTAATAATTTTAATAAATTTAGAGTAATTTGTAGAAATTTGTTTTCACTTTGACACGAAAGAGTCTTTTCTGTTCAAAGGTTTTGCAGGTATATTATACATCCTGAAATGGTTTTTCTTTGCAACCATCCACAACAATAGTGGAGTGCGCCAAAGAATGAACGACAGTGAAATGTTTGAACCCCAAACCCCTCCCCCAGCAACCCCCTCCCGCGCATAAGCAGCAACAAACAACAAGCTCCCCCTTCCCCCCTACCCATGCCATGTGCTAGTGAGGCCAGAAGTAGGAAGATTCAGGACATAAGATTTTTGGATCATTGGTCCCTGGAAGGCGGGACCTGTAGAGGAGAGACTGTTTGTACCTGAACTGAAAGGGGACTCATATCCCAGCGGGAATGTTTGCACGGTGGGTTTAAACTAGGGTTGCAGGGCGATGGGAACCAGAGTGCCAGAGCAGTTAGTGGAGAGGTTGTGGAGGCAGATGTTGGTAAGTCCTCAGACAAAGTCAGGAATCAAATGTTGAGCATGGTGCGACTGGTGCGCTAAGCTGCATATATTTCCATGCAAGAAGTATCGCAGGAAAGGCAGATGAGCTCAGGGCATGGATCAAACCTGGAATTATGATATCGTAGCCATTCGTGAGACTTGGTTGCAGGGGGAGCAGGACTGGCAGATTAATATTAATTTTAGGCATGAGAGAGTGGGAGGGATTGAAGGAGGAGGGGTGGAGTTAATAGTAAGGGAAAATGTCACGGTAATACTCCATCAGGACAGTCTGGAGAACTCGTCTAGTGAGGTGTTATGGGCGGAATTGAGAAATGAAAGGTATGACCATGTTAATGAGGCTATATTACAGACCACCCAGCAGTCCGGGGGATTTAGAGGATCCAATCTGGAGAGGGATCGTAGACCACTGCAAGCAACATATGGTTGTTATGGTAAGTGAATTTAACTTTCCACATATTGACTGGGACTCTCATACTGTCAAAGACTAGGTGGGATAGCATTTGTCAAATGTGTTCAGGAAAGTTTCCCTCACCAGTACGTAGAAGTCCCAATGAGAGAGTGTGTGACTTGATCTGCTATTATGGAATGAGACAGAACAGGTCACAGAAGTTTGTTCAGGGGAACACTCTGCATCTAGTGACTACAATGCAATTCGTCTTAAAGTAGATATGCAAAGAGATAGGTTGGTCCATGAGTTGAGAATCGGAATTAGAGAAAGGCCAGTTTTGATAGTATCAGAAATGATCTGGCAACTGTGGATCGGGAAAGGCTGTTTTCTGGCAACTGTGTAGTTGGTAGTTGGGAGGCCTTGTGTGTGCCCGTCAGAACAAAAGGGAAAGGTAACAAGCATAGGGAAACCTTGGTTTTCAAGAGATGTTGAGGCCCTGGTTAAGAGAAAACTGGAGGTGCATAGTAGGTATCAGCAGGTAGGAACAAATGAGCCACTTATGGAGTATAAGAAATGCAAGAGAACATTGAAGAAATAAATCAGGAGAGCTAAAAGAAGGCATGAAGTTGATCCTTAGTGACAGGAAAGGTACCAGAGGATTGGAGGACAGCCAAAGTTGTTTTGTTGATTAAGAAAGGATCTAAACATAAACCAGGAAATTATAGGCCAGTCAGTCTGACATCAGTTGTTGGAAAATTATTGGAAGGTATTCTAAGGGACTGGATATATAAAGTACTTGGATAACCATGGGCTGATTAAGGATAGTCACTGTGGCTTCATGTCTAACCAAACTTAGAATTTTTTGAGAAAGTTACCAGGAAAGTGGATGAAGGCAAGATAGTGGATGTTGTCTACATGGACTTTAGCAAGACATTTGACAAGATACCACCTGTGAGGTTGGTCAAGAAGGTTCAGTCATTTTGCGTTCAAGATGAGGTAGTAAATTGGATTAGATATTGGTTTTGTAGGAGAAGCCGGAGACTAGTAGTAGATGGTTGCCTCTCTGATGGGAGGCCGATGACTCACAGTGTGCCATAGGGATCAGTGCTGGGTCTGTTGTGATTAGTCATCTATATGAACAATTTCGATGATGATGCAGTTAACTGGAGCAGCAAATTTGCGAATGACACCAAGATTGGGGGTGTAGTGTTCCCTCATGTTACTCCTAAACTTTTGCCCCTTAATTCTCAACTGATGTCCTCTTGTTTGAATCTCCCCTACTCTCAATGGAAAAAGCCTATCCACGTCAACTCTATCTATCCCCCTCATAATTTTAATACCTCTATCAAGTCCCCCATCAACCTTCTACGCTCCAAAGAATAAAGACCCAACTTGTTCAACCTTTCTCTGTAACTCAGGTGCTGAAACCCAGGTAACATTCTAATAAATCTTCTCTGTACTCTCTCTATTTTGTTGACATCTTTCCTATAATTCGGTGACCTGAACAGTACACAGTAATCCAAATTTGGCCTCACCAATGCCTTGTACAATTTTAACATTACCTCCCAACTCCTATACTCAATGCTCTGATTTATAAAGGCCAGCATACCAAAAGCTTTCTTTACCACCCTATCCACATGAGATTCCATCTTCAGGGAACTGTGCACCATTATTCCTAGATCCCTCAGTTCTACTGCATTCTTCAATGCCCTACCATTTACCATGTATGTCCTATTTTGATTAATCCTACCAAAATGTAGCACCTCACATTTATCAGCATTAAACTCCATCTGCCATCTTTCAGCCCACTCTTCTAACTGGCCTAAATCTCTCTGCAGGCTTTGAAAACCTACTTCATTATCCACAACACCATCTATCTTAGTATCATCTGCATACTTACTAATCCAATTTACCACCCCATCATCCAGATCATTAATGTATATGACAAACAACATTGGACCCAGTACAGATCCCTGAGGCATACCACTAGTCACCAGCCTCCAACCTGACAAACAGTTATCCACCACCACTCTCTGGCATCTTCCATCCAGCCACTGCTGAATCCATTTTACTACTTCAATATTAATACCTAACGATTGAACCTTCCTAACTAACCTTCCGTGTGGAACCTTGTCAAAGGCCTTACTGAAGCCCATATAGACAACATCCACCACTTTAGCCTCATCAATTTTCCTGGTAACCTCTTCAAAAAATTCAATAAGATTTGTCAAACATGACCTTCCACGCACAAATCCATGTTGACTATTCCTAATCAGACTCTGTCTGTCCAGATAATTATATATACCATCTCTAAGAATACTTTCCATCAATTTACCCACCAGTGACGTCAAACTCACAGGCTGATAATTGCTAGGTTTACTCTTAGAACCCTTTTTAAACAATGGAACAACATGAGCAATACGCCAATCCTCCGGCACCATCCCTGTTTCTAATGACATTTGAAATATTTCGTCAGAGCCCCTGCTATTTCTACACTAACTTCCCTCAAGGTCCTAGGGAATATCCTGTCAGGACCCTGAGACTTATCCTCTTTTATATTCCTTAAAAGTATCAGTACTTCCTCTTCTTTAATCATCATACTTTCCATAACTACCCTACTTGTTTCCCTTACGTTACACAATTCAATATCCTTCTCCTTAGTGAATACCGAAGAAAATACATTGTTTAAAATCTCCTCCAACTCTTTTGGCTCCACACATAGCTGTCCACTCTGATTCTCTAAGGGACCAATTTTATCCCTCACTATCCTTTTGCTATTAATATAACTGTAGAAACCTTTTGGATTTTGTTTTCACCTTACTTGCCAAAGCAACCTCATCTATTTTCTATGTTTCTATGTTTCTATATCTTCTTTTAGCTTTTCTAATTTCTTTCTTAAGATTATTTTTACATTCTTTATATTCCTCAAGCACCTCATTTACTCCATGCTGCCTATATTGATTATAAATCTCTCTCTTTTTCCGAACCAAGTTTCCAATGTCCCTTGAAAACCATGGCTCTCTAAAACTTTTAACCTTTCCTTTCAACCTAACAGGAACACTGGTGCCAAGCTGTATGGGCCCTAATGCCCTTCCCTTGGACAACATTGGTATCATGGAGAGGAGAGACTTGCAGCATGGGCAATTGCTGGTCTTCCATACAACCTTGCCCAGGCCTGCGACCTGGAGAATGAAGACTTTCCAGGTGCAGATCCATGGTCTCGCAAGACTAACGGATGTCTTAATGGTTTCTCTATTACATCCTCCCCATAAAACAAATTGCCCCAATCCACTCCTTCTAAATCCTTTTGCATCTCCTCAAAGTTAGCCTTTCTCCAATCAAAAATCTCAACCCTGGGTCCAGTCCTACCCTTCTCCATAATTATATTGAAACTTCACTTTACTTTACTTTATTGTCACCAAACAACTGATACTAGAGTGTACAATCATCACAGTGATATTTGATTCCGTGCTTCGCACTCCCTGGATTACAAATCAACAGCTAATATTAAAAAAATAAATTAAATTATAAATCATAAATAGAAAATAGAAAAGGGAAAGTAAGGTAGTGCAAAAAAACCGAGAGGCAAGTCCAGATATTTGGAGGGTATGGCCCAGATCCAGGTCAGGATCCATTCAGCAGTCTTACCACCGTTGGAAGGTAGCTGTTCCCAAATCTGGCCGTACGAGTCTTCAAGCTCCTGAACCTTCTCCCGGAGGGAAGAGGGACGAAAAGTCTGTTGGCTGGGTGGGCTGTGTCCTTGATTATCCTGGCAGCGCTGCTCCGACAGCGTGCGGTGTAAAATGAGTCCAAGGACGGAAGATTGGTTTGTGTGATGTGCTGCGCCATGTTCACGGTCTTCTGCAGCTTCTTCTGGTCTTGGACAGGACAACTTCCATACCAGGTTGTGATGCACCCTAGAGGAATGCTTCCTACGGTGCATCTATAAAAATTAGTGAGGGTTTTAGGGGACAGGCCAAATTTCTTTAGCTTTCTCAGGAAGTAAAGACACTGGTGGGGCTTCTTGGCAGTGAACTCTGCTTGGTTGGACCAAGTCAGGTCATTTGTAATATTTACCCTAAGGAACTTAAAGCTTTAGACCTGTTCCACTTGTGCACCACCGATGTAAATTGGGTCATGCGGTCTGCTACTCCTTCTGAAGTCAACAACCAATTCCTTCGTCTTGCTGACGTTGACGGATAGGTTATTGTCTTCACACCATGCCACCAGGTTCTTAATTTCCTAATTAATGGCATTGTGATCACTGGACCCGAAGTGCTCCCCAACACATACCGCCGTCACCTGACCTATCTCATTCCCTAACAGGAGATCCATCACTGCCCCTTCTCTAGTATGTATTGCTGCAAAAAATTATCCTGCACACATTTTATGAACTCCAAACCACCCAGCCCTTTTACAGAATGGACTTCCCAGTCTATTCATGGAAAATTAAAATCTCCCACAATCACAACCTTGTGCTTACTACAAATATCTGCTATCTCCTTACAAATTTGCTCCTCCAATTCTCGCTCCCCATTAGGTGGTCTATAATACACCCCTATACGCGTTACTAAACCTTTCCCATTCCTCAATTCCACCCAAATAGCCTCCCTGGACAAGCCTTCTAATCTATCCTGCCAAAGCTTTGCTGTAATATTTTGTCTGACAAGCAATGCAACACCTCTCCCTCTTGCACCTCCGATTCTATTACACCTGAAGCAACAAAATCCAGGAGTATTTAGTTGCCAATCACACTCCTCCTGTAACCATGTTTCACTAATAGCTACAACATCATATTTCCAGGTATGAATCCATGCTCTAAGCTCATCCATCTTTCTTACAATGCTCTGAGCATTAAAATAGATGCATTTAAGAAACTCTCCACCTCTTACTCTCTGTTTATCCCTAATGGTGCAGACAACTTTATTATATTTTTTTTCCTTCTCCCTTGCATCTTCGGTCTGACCGCTCCCCTTCTCTGTCATCTGCCTATCCTCCTCACACACTGTCTACTAGCTTTCTCTATTTGTGAACTAACTTCCTCTCTCCTAGTTCGTAAACATGAGGAATTCTGCAGATGCTGGAAATTCAAGCAAGAAGGGTCTCGGCCCGAAACGTCGACTGTACCTCTTCCTAGAGATGCTGCCTGGCCTGCTGCGTTCACCAGCAAATTTGATGTGTGTCTCTCCTAGTCTCTTCAATTTGATTCCCACCCCCCAACCATTCTAGTTTAAAGTATCCTTCACAAATCTCCTCACCAGGATATTGGACCCCCTAGGATTCAAGTGCAACCCGTGTCATGGTCCGGTCCATGAAGTCCGCATTCCGGTTCACGGTCCGGTCTGTGGACTCAGGACTCCGGGTCTTCCAGCTGTCCCTTGTTTCCACCTGATTCCCATCTTTGGGCTTGCAATATAAGTAGCCTTGGGATTGAGTGTGGGCTGCTGGTTTGTCCTGTCAGTCCCCCTTGGAGCAACCTGCTGATGGAAGGCTAGTGAAACCAATTGTGATCTCTCAGTCTGGTTGGAGGACCACTGCTTCATGGAGCCTTGTTGCCACTTGTTGGAGTAGTCTTTGCGGTATGGATTTGGCTGTTTCCTGGGCCAGCTGAGTGGCTGCCAGCCACTCCGAGCTAGGTAGGGATCTGGCTGTTTCTGTAGCCAGCAGAGATTGCTGGCCGAACTGAGACTTGGAGCTACTCTGGAGCAGAGATGGAACTGTCTGTCATTCTTTGGTGTTTGTCTCTTCTTGTCCTCTCCTCTGTGGGGTAAGTCAGACCGTCTTGCAGTTGCCCTGCAGGGGGGATCTGTCTTGTCTTTGCCTCTGTTGGGTAAGTCGGGCCATCCTGCCATTACCCAACAGATGGACCTGTCCCACCTTGGTGTGGAGATGAAGTTGAGTCCCGGCTTGTCGTAGGATAAGTCCTGGCTCTATGTCTATGTTCTGTCCTGTCTCATGTTAGTGTTGTGTTAAAGATGAGTCCTGGCTTGATGAAGGATAAGTCCCAGCTCTATGTTAATGTTCAGTTCCCAGTCTGTCACTCAGCTCCAGCCTCCGAGTTATCAGCCTCTGCATTTCAAGACGAGGATCCCGCAGCCAAGCTCAAGACCCAAAACCCAAGCCAAGCTCTGAGAACCCAAGCCTCGGGGATCCCAAGCCATGCTCCGAGAACCTAAGCCTCGGGGATCCCAAGCCAAGCTCCGAGAACCCAAGCCTCGGGGATCCCAAGCCAAACTCCGAGAACCCAAGCCTCGGGGATCCCAAGCCAAGCTCCGAGAACCCAAGCCTCGAGGATCCCAGGCCAAGCTCAACTCCCAAGACCCCAGCCTCAAGCCATGTCATGTTCCTGCCTTATTCTGGGGTCCATGCCTGAGACAAGACTCAGGTTCTGGGTCCTTGTCCAGTCTTGGGCTCGGAGTTCGAGCCTTGTCTTGTCTCCAGGCTCAGGCCTCTAGACCCCAGCCACATCCTGTCCTGTAGCCATGTCATGTCCTTGCCTGGTTCCGGGGTCCGAGCCCGAGGGAAGACCCAGGTTCTGGGTCCTTGTCCGGTCTCAGGCTTGGAGTCCAAGCCTTGCCTCCTAGTCCATGGTTCCTAGTTCTGGTCCTGCTTTCCCTAGCCCTAGTCTGCGTTGTTGTCCCTGCTCCTTGCCGGTATCCTGTCACGTCCCTTCTCTAGTCAAGTCCTGTTCCTTGTATTTCAGTGTCTGTGTCTCGCATTTGGGTTTGTTCCCAGCACCCCATTGTGACAGAACAAATCAGCCAGCCATGGACCCAGCGACACAGACACTGGAGATGAACTCTCGCCATCCAGGATTCCCTAGTGCCAAAACCTCCCACCCACCCGTCCGAGTTGTCCTAAGTCCTGGAGAACCTCTTCAGTCGCCCGGAGGCTCCCGTAGAAGTGGGGGTGGGGGTGGGGGTGGGTGTGGGAGGGTACTGTCATGGTCTGGTCCGTGAAGTCCGCATTCCGGTTCATGGTCCGGTTCATGGACTCAGGACTCTAGGTCTTCCAGATGTCCCTTGTTTGAGTTAATCATTGGCACCTGATTCCCATCTTTGGGCTTGCAATATAAGTAGCCCTGGGATTGAGTGTGGGCTGCTGGTTTGTCTTGTCAGTTCCCCTTGGAGCAACCTGCTGATGGAAGGCTAGTGAAACTATTTGTGATCTCTAGGCCTGGTTGGAGGACCACTGCTTCATGGAGCCTTGTTGCCACCCATTGGAGTGGTCTTTGCGGTATGGATTCGGCTGTTTCTCGGGCCAGCTGAGTGGCTGCCAGCCACTCCGAACTAGGTAGGGATCCAGCTGTTTGTGTAGCCAGCTGAGGTTGCTGGCCGAACTGAGACTTGGAGCTACCCTGAAGCAGAGATCGAACTGTCTGTTGTTCTTTGGTGTTTGTCTCTTCTTGTCCTTGCCTCCGTGGGGTAAGTCAGGCTGTTCTGCCATTGCCCCATGGGGGGTCATGTCTTCTCTTGTCTTGCCCTCGCCTCTGTGGGGTATGTCAGGCCATCTTGCCGTTGCCCTGCGGGGGACATGTCTTGTCTTTGCCTCTGTTGGGTAAGTCCGGCCGTCCTGCTGTTACCCAACAGATGGACCTGTCCCACCTTGGTGTGGAGATGAAGTTGAGTCCCGGCTTGTCATAGGATAAGTCCTGGCTCTATGTCTATGTTCTGTCCTGTCTCATGTTTGTGTTGTGTTAAAGATGAGTTCTGGCTTGTCAAAGGATAAGTCCCGGCTCTATGTTGATGTTCAGTTCCCAGTCTGTCTCTCAGCTCCAGCCTCCGAGTTATCAGCCTCCACATTTCAAGACAAGGATCCCGCAGCCAAGCTCCAAGAACCCAAGCCTCGAGGATCCCAAGCCAAGCTCCAAGAACCCAAGTCTTGAGGATCCTAAGCCAAGCTCAAGACTCAAGACCCAAGACCCCAGCCTCAAGCCATGTCATGTCCCTGCTTGGTTCTGGGGTCCGAGCCCTAGGCAAGACCCAGGTTCTGGGTCCTTGTCCAGTCTTGGGCTCGGAGTCCAAGCCTTGTCTCCTAGTCCATGGTTCTTAGTTCTGGTCCTGCTTTCCCTAGCCCTAGTCTGCATTCCTGTCCCTGCTCCTTGCTGGTATCCTGTCACGTCCCTACTCCAGTCTAGTCCTGTTCCTTGTACTTCAGTGTCTGTGTCTTGCATTTAGGTCTGTTCCTAGCACCCCATGTGACAACCCATCCTTTTCGTACAGGTTACACATGCCCCAAAAGAGGTCCCAATGATCCAGAAACTTTAATCCCTGCCCCCTACTCCAATACTTCAGCCACACATTTATCCTCCACCCCATTCCATTCCTCCTCTCCCTGTCGTGTGGCACAGGCAGTAATCCCGAGATTACTACCTTTGCGGTCCTTCTTCTCAACTCCCTTCCTAACTCCCTATATTCTCCTTGCAGGACCTCTTCCCTTCTCCTACCTATGTCATTGGTACCTATATATATCACGACCTCTGTCTCCTCACCCTCCCACTTCAGGATATCTTGGACGTGATCAGAAACATCCTGGACCCTGGCACCAGGGAGGCAAACTACCATCCGGGTCTCCTGATTGTGTCCACAGAATCACCTATCTGACCCCCTTACTATAGAATCCCCTATTACTACTGCCCTCCTCTTCCTTTCCTTACCCTTCTGAGCTACAGGGCTGGACTCTGTGCCAGAGGCATGGCCACTGTCCCTTCCCCCAGGTAAGCTGTCCCCCCCCCCCAACAGTAATCAAACAGAAGTACCTATTGTCAAGGGACACAGCCACTGGGGTACTCTCTAGTATTGACTCTTCCCCTTCCCCCTCCTAACCGTGACCCACTTGTCTATCTCTCGTGGTCTCTGTGTGACCACCCGCCTGTAACTCCCCTCTATCAACTCCTCACTCTCCCTGACCAGACGAAAGTCATCAAGCTGCAGCTCCAGTTCCCTAACGTGGTCCCTTAGGAGCTGCAGCTCGGTGCACCTGGTGCAGATGTGGACGTCCGGGAGGCTTGGAGACTCCAGGACCTCCCACATCCGGCACCGAGAACAACAAGCTGCCCTCACACTCATACTTCCCTCTTTTCTCAAGTAACAGGAAAAATTGAAAACCAAACCTACTTTGCCACGCCTGTTGCCACCTAAGCCCATTGAGCCAAAGCCCTTAAGCCTTCACTCTGCTCCCAGTTCACTTCGCTGCCCACAAAACGACGCTGCCTGCTAAATAAGGCTGTGTACGCTGTATAAGGCTTCTAATTTTAATTGGTAAAATTAGAAGATTAGCTTTATTTGTCACATGTACATTGGAACATCATTTGCACCAAATCAAATCAGTGAGGATTGTGCTGGGGGCAGCCTGCAAGTGTTGCTACGGTTCCTGTGCCAACATAGCATGCTCATAACTCACTAACACTAACTTGTACATCTTGGGAATGTGGGAGGAAACCAGAGCCCCACGAGGAAACCTATGCTGTCACAGGGAGAACGTACAAACTCCTTACAGACAGCAGCGGTAATTGAGCTCTGGTCGATGATTGCCGGTGCTGTAAAGTACGCCAACCATTACACTACTATACTGCCTAGCAATACCCATCATCGACGACAGCCACCACCCCGGCCATGCCATCTTCTCACACTCCCATTGGGCAGGAGGTACAGAAGCCTGAAGTCCCACACCACCAGATTCAGCAGCATCTACTTCTCTTCCACCATTCAATTCTTGAATCAACCTACACAATACTAATCACAGTAGTTTTGCAGCAATATTACCACTTTGCAGTGAATGAACTTGTTTTTATGCTATAATTATTTTCTATCTTCTATAATTGTGTATAATTTATATTTATTTCAGTGGGCACATGGCCAAGTGGTTAAGGCATTGGACTAGCGACCTGAAGGTTGTAAGTTCGAGCCCCAGCCGAGGCAACGTGTTGTGTCCTTGAGCAAGGCATTTAATCACACATTGCTCTGCGACGACACTGGTGCCAAGCTGTATGGGTCCTAATGCCCTTTCCTTGGACAACATTGGTGTCGTGGAGAGGGGAGACTTGCAGCATGGGCAACTGCTGGTCTTCCATACAACCTTGCCCAGGCCTGCGCCCTGGAGAGTCAAGACTTTCCAGGTGCAGATCCATGGTCTCGCAAGACTAACGGATGCCTACTATATTTATTTCATCTTTTCCTCGTGAATCTTGTTTATCTGATGCTCTGTCTCCGTGATGCAGCTGCAAGTAAGTTTTTCATTGCACCTGTGACAGTAAACTTGATTTTGACTTGGACCTCCACATTGCAGAGGCTAGATAGCAGCTCTCAAACCTTGACCCCCAGCAACGGTCAACGGACCTCAGCAAACAATCTGCTGGAAGAACTCAGTGGTTGAGCAGCATCTGTGTGTGGGGGGAAAGGAATTGTCGACATTTTTGGATGGGAAAAGATGAGAAAGGGTAGTGTTCGAGAGATTAAGTTGAAGGGATATGGGGAAACATGGAAAAGGGTAAATGAGACTGATGGGTTCATTCTGCTGTGAGCTGGGCCAAATAGCCTCTTTTCATGTTGTAATACATAAGCAAGTTCCCAGGCGACGTACTGGTTATTTATTTTGAGATACAGCGTGGAACAGGCCCTTCCGGCCCAGCAAGCCACACCAGCCAGATATCTAACGCTAGCTTAATAGCTGATTCACCTACTAATCAGCAAGTCTGTGGGAGGAAACTAGAGCACCCAGGGGAAACTCACGCATTCACAGGGAGAACACAAATTCCTTACAGACGGTGCCAGAATTGAACCCCAAGCTGCAGAATGCCCCGAGCTGTGATAACGTTGCGCTAACCAGTACGCCCCCGGGGTAGAAGGATGATCATCGGAGAAACTACTCCTCCTCTGAATTGTACTGTGCAATCCCTCAACTTGTCAGCTATTCACCATTGTCCGTCCTAAGGATCGGAAGGTCTATATCTCGGCCGGAGAGACTATGCAAGAGATTCCATCAACATTTCAAAATACCGCTGCTGTCTGATCCACAGTGTCCATCATGGGTGGAGATGCTGTGATCCACAAGATCACTGATGGTGGGGCAGTTTGGTACCGATCCTGTCACGGTGTGTGCTGGCAATGATGGAACCCTAAGTGGGGAGGAAAGGCAGACTCCCATGTAAAGATGGCAAAAAGTTTATACATAGCATTTTCAACAGGACATTGGTGGCTCAATTAAGCAACATCACAAGACAAAGCCTTTTCCCAGACTAGGTTCCCATGACAAACACTAAAGAACGTTCACTTAAATAGAACAGGTGACCTGGAATCCCTGAGGCTATCAAAATAAACTGAAGAAGGTTAAATATTTAATGGTACTAATTAAATAACATTTAACCAATTAAGGTGCTCTAGAGACTTGTTTATTTTCCCTCCATAGATGCTGCCTGACCTGCTGAGTTCCTCCAGCACGTTGAGTGTTACTCTGGAGTTCCAGCATCTGCAGAATCTCTTGTGTTGAAATGTGTTCTGTTATTCAGCTAATGCTCTTTCAGTGCTAATATATTATTTGCACCTTCCTCCCAACTTCAATAAACTTCAAACCACATCACCGCAGCCCACCTCCCATTTTCGTCTGTCTTATGAATTCAACGAATATCTGTTCCGCTGGCTGAAGTACTGCAACACGCCTGAGGGCGGAGCTGGTGAGCCGTGTGAACATTAGATGTGACTCAGCAGCACCGCCCACAGGCCGGTAGTGGTACTGCAGGCTGTCGTGGACTCTTTGGAACCAAAACTCAAAAACCCTGAATCTTCAATAAAACTGGGAAATATTGGGGATTCTTTGTAGATCATGGATCCTTCATGTGGGAGACTGAGTTTGAAGAGTGGGCTGAAAGATGGCAGATGGAGTTTAATGCTGATAAGTGTGAGGTGCTACATTTTGGTAGGACTAATCAAAATAGGACATACATGGTAAATGGTAGGGCATTGAAGAATGCAGTAGAACAGAGGGATCTAGGAATAATAGTGCATAATTCCCTGAAGGTGGAATCTCATGTGGATAGGGTGATGAAGAAAGCTTTTGGTATGCTGGCCTTTATTAATCAGAGCATTGAGTATAGGAGTTGATAGGTTCTTGACTGGGCATGGCATCAAAGGTTACGGGGAGAAGGCCGGGGAGTGAGGCAGAGGAGGGGAGAAAAAGGATCAGCCGTGGTTGAACGGTGGAGCAGACTCGTTGGTCTAAATGGCCTAATTCTGCTCGTATGTTTTATGGTCTTATAAAATAAAAAAGATGGGGAAAGGGGAAGGAGGATAGCGAGAAGGTGATAGATGAAGCCAGGCGGGTGGGCTGAAGAGGAAAGAATCTGATAGGAGAGGGGAGTGGACCATAGGAAAAAGGGAAGGAGGAGGGGACCCAGGGGGAGTGATAAGTAGGTGAGAAGGGATAAGAGGCCATACGGGGGAATTGAAGAAGGGGGAGAGGTGCGATTTTCTTATATCGGAAGGAGAAATCGATATTCATGCCCAGACAGAATATAAGGTGTTGCTCCTCCACCCTGAGGGAGGCCTCGTCACAGCACAAGAGGAGGCCGTGGACTGACATGTCAGAACGGGAATGGGAATCAGAATTAAAATGTTTGGCCTGACCTTTCCAAATCCTTCTTATTAACTTAAAATACATGAATAGAGGAGCGGAGTTGATGACATTATTGAACATGTTCGATTTAAGATATTGGTCTAGCCTTGGCCTCCACAGCCGTCTGTGGCAATGAATTCCACAGATTCCCCACCCTCTGGCCGAAGAAATTCCTCCTCATCTCCGTTCTGAATCGACATCCCTGTGTTCTGAGGTTGTGCCCTCTGGTCCAAGACTTGCTCGCTGTAGGAAACACCCTCTCCACATCCACTCTGTTTAGCGCCTTGCAAGAGTAGACGTCCCGCGGATGTTTTCTACAGTGGGGAAGCTTTTAGATTCGAGGCCTTTCAGCATTCAATAGATTTCAGTGAGATTCCCCCCTCATTCCCCCCGGAGCCTTCAATCACTCCTCAATGTTAACCCCTTCATTCACGGGACCATTCTCGTTAACCTCCTCTGGACCCTCTCCAATGCCATAAAATCTGGTATAAAATTTGTGGCAGCAGCAGTACAGTACAGACATAAAATTACCATAAATTATAATAATAAATATTAGTGAAAAAATAAATAATGAGGTAGTATCCATGGGTTTATTGACCATTCAGAAACTTAATTATCTCTGGACCATTAGATGTACTTCCTCCGCAGTGGTACAGGAGAAGAGGGTAAGTCCTTGGTGGTGAGGGTCCTTTATGATGAATGCCATATTCTTGAAGCACCACCTTTTGAAGATGTCCTGGAAGGTGAAGAGGCTCTGTCTGTACAGCCGCAGAAATTCTTACAATTTCCCAACTTAAACTGGCTGGCCTATGATTACCATTGTTATTCCTTCAGACAAAGATAGTCTGCTGTTGGAATTCCTGTCTCCAATACCACACCCCTGAAATTATGATGAAGCCTTTTTGCTTTCCTCCCTTGCTTTTTTGAAATTTCATTGTGGGTGGTGGAGTGGAGGTACGTCTCTACCAAAGGAGGTGTAAGGCGCTCCTTCCCTCCGCTAGCCTGCAGGTCACCCTTGGGCAAGGTGTAGCACCTGCTTAGCCCCATGATCAGGGTCAGGTGAAGCCATGGGAGTAGGTGGTGGATGGTCGTGTGAACAGCTGGTGCATATCACAAGTCCTGGTTATGTGACCACTGACACCAGGCAGACAATCTCTGAAGGGTATTGGTAACAGCCGGGGTCACCCACCTCGTAAAGGCACTGCCCAGAAGGCGGCCAAGAAGAATCGTGGCCATGATCACCCACATCATATGACCCAGCACACAATGATGACATCATATGACCTGACACATGATGATGATGTCATTTCATTGAAACCAGGGTCATCATCCACTTTCGATCAACTCCAACCTCTTTACACTTCCTCCTTTCCAGCGTTGGTCCATCCAACCTTTCACACTTGCTTATTGATTTCAACATCACCCTCTTCCCAAAACCTTGCCGCAAAATTATCATTACTGATTCCAATCCTGTCCCTCCGCTGGCATTCACCATTCATTTGTTTGTCTGGAATAGAACGGGAACAGGGCCTTCAGCCCATCATGTCTGTGCTGCCCTTAACATCAATTTAAACCTAATCCCGACTTTATTTAGCAATACAGTGTGGAGTTGGCCATTCCAGCCCTTCATGATCCATATCCCTCCATTCTCCACTTCATCACCAGAATGATTTCAGGAATGAAAAGTGTTAACATCTGAGGAGCATTTGATAGCACTGGGCCTGTACTCACTGGAGTTTAGAAGAATGGGGGGGGGGGGGGGGGAGAGAGAATCTCATTGAAACCTACCAATGATTGAAAAGCCTAGATAGAGTGGACATGGAGAGGATGTTTCCTGTACAGGGAGAGTCTAGGACTAGAGTGCACAGCATCAGAATAGAGGGGCATCCCTTTAGAATAGACATGAGGAGGAATTTCTTTAGCCAGAGAGTGGTGAATCTGTGGAATTCATTCCCACAGATGTCTGTGGAGTCCAAGTCATTAGATATATTTAAAGTGGAGGTTGATAGGTTCTTGTTTGGTAAGGGTGTCAAAGGTTACGGGAAGAAGGCAGGAGAATGGAGTTGAGAGGGAAAATAAATCAGCCATGGTGGAATGGCAGAGCAGACTCAATGGGCTGGATGGCCTAATTCTGCCCCTGTATCTTGTGGTCTAGGCCAGGAGAACTGGTTGAGAGAGATGATATATCAGCCATGGCAAAATGGTCGCCAAGACTCAATGGGCTGTATGGCCTAATTCTGTTCCTATAGTTTATGGTCTTCTTGTGTGCTTGTTGTAAATGCCTCTTTGTCATAACTATTTCCATCACTTCCTCTGACAACATGTTCCAGATGCCTACCAGCTTCTATGTACCAAACCTGCCTTAAAAATCCTCGCTAACCTTACCTCTCTGGCTTTAAACATGTGTGCTCTCATATCTGACATTTCCAGCCTGCTATAAAGATTCCATGTACCCTGTCTATGCCTCTCATGATTTTATAAACCCCTATTGGATCGCCCCTCAGCCTGTGACGTTCCAGGCGGAAACAATGTTGTGCCGACCTGTCTAGCTACTCCAAGCTCAGTCTAACCGTTCCCTCTCACTTAACCCTCCATTTTCCTTTATCCATGTGTCCATCTAGAACATAGAACAGAAGACTGGAGGTCACGGGTTAAGGACAAAAGGTGACATGTTTAAGAGGAACATGAAGGGGAACTTCTTCACTCAGAGGGTGGTGAGGGTGTGGAACGAGCTGCCTGAGGAAGTGGTGGAAGTGGGTTTGATTGCAACATTTAAAAGAATTTTGGATGGAAGGGGTTTGGAGGGATATGGTCCAGATATGGGTCGATAGGACTAGGCAGTTTAACAATTCATCATGAATTAGATGGGCCGATGGGCTTGTTTCTGTGATGTCGTGTTCTATTACTTTATGATGCTAACATTACAGCACAGTTGAGCCCCTTCAGCCCTCAATGTCATGCTGTCCTTTTAACCCACTCTAAGATCAATCTAACCGGTCCCTCCCACATAACCCTCCATTTTACTATCAGTAACATGCCTCTCTAAGGTTTCTTAAATGTCTCTAATGTATCCGCCTCTACCACCACCCCTGGCAGGGCGTTCCACACACCCACTACTCACTGTGTAGAAAATCATCTGCCTTATGCTCTTTTCCAAACACTCTAAGGTTATGCTCCCTTGCCTTGGCCATTTCTGCCCTGGCAAAAGGTCTCTGGCTGTCCACGCTATAACAGTATTCCTCCATTTACCTCGGTAAAGACATGACGAACTTCCCTTCAGCCACTCCCACCATTGGTCCCTGTTGTATGAAACTGTGCAGAAGGTTGGTCATGACTGTTCCTGCACGAATATTCCACTTGCATTTTCTGTGGAAATGCCATCAGAACTGCAGCAAAGCAGCCATTAAGTCAAAGTGATAAAGTTAGTGCTCAATCTCCACTCCACCCCACGCTGACCCTGCCCACTCACTCTGCCTCTCACCCAACCCCTTCCACCCTTGCTCTCCCCCCTCCTCTCTTGCCTTGGCCTCCCTCCCACGTCCACTCTCCCTCTTCCTGTCTTCTCTCACTCCCTTCCACTTCCCACTTCCATTCTCCCTCTTCCTTTCTTCTCTCACTCCCTTCCACTTCCCACTTCCACTCTCCCTCTTCCTGTCTTCTCTCACTCCCTTCCACTTCCCATTTCCACTCTCCCTCTTCCTGTCTTCTCACTCCCTTCCACTCTCCCTCTTCCTCTCTTCTCTCACTCCCTTCCACTCTCCCTCTTCCTGTCTTCTCTCACTTCCTTCCACTTCCCACTTCCACATTCGCTCCCCCGCTCCTTCCGTCCTTTTCTCCTTCCGCTGCTGAGCAAGACGGCCATCTGCTGCCAGTCTCACCAGCCACACAGCCAAGCCCGTTTCCTCTCCTTTGACAGGAGTGCCTGCATCTGGCTCATCCAGCCTATTATTCCCCATCCCTAACGGATCAGGGTAGTCATAGTCATACTTTATTGATCCCGGGGGAAATTGGTTTTCGTTACAGTTGCACCATAAATAATTAAGTAGTAATAAAACCATAAATAGTTAAATAGTAATATGTAAATTATGCCAGTAAATTATGAAATAAGCCCAGGACCAGCCTATCGGCTCAGGGTGTCTGACCCTCCAAGGGAGGAGTTGTAAAGTTTGATGGCCACAGGCAGGAATGACTTCCTATGACGCTCTGTGTTGCATCTCAGAGGAATGAGTCTCTGGCTGAATGTACTCCTGTGCCCACCCAGTACACTATGTAGTGGATGGGAGACATTGACTAAGATGGCATGCAACTTAGACAGCATCCTCTTTTCAGACACCACCGTCAGAGAGTCCAGTTCCATCCTCATAACATCACTGGCCTTACGAATGAGTTTGTTGATTCTGTTGGTGTCTGCTACCTGCAGCCTGCTGCCCCAACACACAACAGCAAACATGATCGCACTGGATCATTGTCACGGAGGAGATATTGATGGGCTCATGGACCGATCAGAAATCTGATGGTGGAGGGAAAGAAGCTGTTGCTGAAATGAGCGTACACTCAGTAGCCTTTTATTAGGTACAAGAGGTATCTAATAAAGTGGCCACTGAGAGTAAATCCCACCAAATTCTGAATTTCCATGGAGGTGCTGATCTTTTATTATATTTATATATTGGCTATATTAATTTATATATTATATTTTATCTATAATTCATTAAGTTTGACGAGGTTCTGTATGCCAACAAAAACAGTCGCAATTTTCTACATAATATATGTGCAATGGAGAGCATTGTGACTGGTAGCACTCCTCTATGTCCAACCATCACCTTGCAGATTTATCACTTATTGCACACTTCTCTCCTCCATCTGCCTGTCACTCTTCCTCACCTGGATCCGCCCATCTCCTACCAGCTCCTGCCCTACACTTGCCCTCATCCCTGGCAAGCTCCCCTCCAGCCTTCCAGTCCAGAAATGGAGTGTCAACTGTCCATTTCCCTCCACAGATGCACCCAGACCTGCCGAGTTGGTCTTTTGTGTACCTGTGGTGAGGTTGGCAGTGGAGAGGGAGCTGACTGCTCTCATTGCACCAGCTTCAATGCCAATTGGTCCTTAAGGTTGCCCTAGCCGAGGGGACGGGGTTGTAGTGGGGATAAGCTCCCTATTAAATGCTCCCAGTGATGGTCATCTCGAATAGTATCTGACAAACAAGTCCAGCTCCTGGGCTTCATGTCTGGCTTAGCTCCTAAACCCAGCAGAACCGTTCCTACTGACAGGAGAAGGGGCAAAGGCAGGTTACTGGCACCTCAAAATCAGTCACTTCAAGCAGATGGGGCTCACCAGCAGAGGTTGGCAGCTCACCCAGGAGAAGGAAAACTCTGATCTCAAACTTCTGCTGCCTTACAGCTAAACCCACTCATAGGAAGTAAACCCCAAGGTGAAATCTGGAGCTGGAGTCCCCGAGACAGTTTTACGTTGAGTTCAGTGCTGACTGGCAACTTCTGCAATGCCTCTGGTGCCAAACTGTATCAGTCTCTACCACTTCCTTGGATTCGTCGGCAGCGTGGGGAGGGGGAGCCTGCTCATACTGCCCCAACTTTATGAGAGGGGACGTAACATCCGTGGTTGACCCCAGCCAAGGGAGGGCCTTCCAGGAATGCCAATCCTTCTAAGGTGTCTTCCTGTTAATTCAACTATGTCTGGTCCATTTCCCACAGTTTGGCCTTGCACCTCCTCCTCCTCCCACCCAGGGTTCCCTGTCCTCACCCACCCCAACTGTGTCCACATCAGGCATATCATTAACCAAACCTAGACACATCTTCCCTCTGCAACAGGATAGGATTTCAAAACCAGTGAATTGAGAAAGCCAAAGGAAATGACTTGTTTCGATTTGCTAGAAAACACAGATTAACCCTTTACAGTACTAAACCCAGGGCAGAGTTTGAGCAGCATTGTCTCTCTGGTGACTATAGTTATAGAGCATTACAGCACAGAAAGAGGCCCTTCAGCCTATCTAGTCTGTACCAACCTGTTTCTCTGCCTAGACCCATCTACCTGCACCCGGGCTATGAGCCATCACAACCCACAATATCCATGCATCTATCAAAACTTCTCTTGAAAGTTACAATTGAGCCCATATCCACCACCTCTGCTGGATTCCATATTCCTTCTGGACCCAAGGGGGAAGGTCAATTGCAGAGGTTGTATTTCCTATGTCAACTCAGGAAGTACAACCTGCCTCAGGAGCTGCTGATTCAATTCTATTCAGGAATAATCCAGTCTGTTCTCTGTTCGTCCACCATTGTCTGGTTTGGATCAGCTACCAAACAATACAAGAATAGACTCCAGAGAACCGTCAGGGCTGCGGAAAGGATTGTTGGTGTGAAGCTGCCCTCGATCCAGGACTTATCTGCATCTAGAGTCAGGAAGCGAGCAAGCAGCATCATTGTAGACCCATCACACCCTGGACATCACCTGTTCCAACTCCTTCCTTCTGGTAGGTGCTTCAGATCACTGTATGCCAGGACAAATAGGTACAAGAACAGTTTCTTTCCATATGCCTTCAGTCTTATAAACACTTGAATCTTAGTCTATTATAAACCAAGTCCCCCTATACATACACAGGTACACCTCATTGTATATAGTTCACGATTATTTGCACTATTGTTTTGTTTGCTTTTTGATTCTGTACAGCGAGAGCTCAGGGAAATCAGCTTCAAATTCCCTGTATGTGTCCACATACATGGCGATAATAAAGGATTCTGATTCTGAAGAGCCTAGACAGGTTTCCAGAAGGTACAAATATTCTGCAGACTACCCAGGTGTTATGCTTTGTATCTTCAAAGCACTGAACTAATTCAAAGCGTTGTACTGGACCGACCGATGCAAAGACAAAGTACCACAAAAACACTGACACACGCAATTCTTTTTCAAACCTTTACTCTTCACTCATAGCATGCTATGGAGGAAGTTACAGACTGATCGCCCAAAAGAGCCAATCCAGACGCTGCCCCTGAATTACACAATTCTCCACAATTTATAACATTGATCAGGTAGCAGGAAATCTTAGGATTACAAGTTTAGATAATATTAGAATCATTTCAATCACATGCTAAGATACAATTAGATGTAAAATAATCATTGGCCAGTTAGTTATAATTATTTTAAGCCAAAGCTAGCCCATCAGTTCCTCGTTCAGACCCTTCCCCTTTTCTCCAGAACATTCTAGCCCCTACACTATACTTCCCATATTTAGCTATACCTTGAGATGCTTCTGCAAGATCGGATAGTTCCCTGTTTGAGCCTTTGCCTATCTTTAGAGAACAATGACTAGTACGTCACCGGTTGCTGGGTAAAGCTTCTTTTAGACTGTCCGAAACAGTAAGCTAAGGTGCCCACAAGGTGATTGATCATTAATTAATCATTGTTCTTAGTCTATACCCCTATTTACCTGCCCCTCACCCCTTCAAAAGGAAAGCAAGAGAGCTGAGAGATGCGAGTCTTATTTCGTGTTTACTTTACCGAGGCGCACTAGTACACAGTAGTGTGATAAAGTATGCGTTGGTTTTCGCAAACAAAACAAAGTGAGGCGTTTTATGTTTAATGAAACCTGTAACACATTTTATTGAACTCCCAAACCTACACACAAAAGTGCAGTAAAAACGTAAAAACATCATCACGTCAGACCAGCCTCTTAAAGTGAAACCCCAACTCGATGTTGGTTTTTGAGAATTATGTACATTTCCCTCAGCTATACAGGAACCCCCCACCCACCCAAGAATTCACTAAAACCGGCATTGTGAGCCTGTCCAGAACTGGAAAGAGCCACCCAGCTTGGGTGCTATGTTCCATGGGTGGAGTAACGGAGGTGTCGAGGGGCGTTGACACGCTCACATGACACCAGGGGCATGGCAGCGGGATCCTCCAAATCTTGGTGGGCCAGTTTGAGGTGATCTCTGAAATACGTTTGCGTTTACCCCTCTTATCTAGGACAGAAAGTCTTTTCTCCCTTGTGAAATTTTGGAACGGGCCATCGTAAGGGGGCCTAAGGGGATGTTGGTGTGCAGCATGGTGGATGGAAGTGAACGAGGCAGAATGTAGGTCAACAGGAGCCCAAGGGTGCTGTACGCCATGATGGAAGGTAGGAACAGAGGAGACGTCAGGGGTAAGTTTTTGACGCAGAGAGTGGTGAGTGCGTGGAATGGGCTGCCGGTGACTGTGGTGGAGGTGGATACGATAGGGTCTTTTAAGAGACTCCTGGATGGCTACATGGAGCTTAGAAAAATAGAGGGCTATGGGTAAGCCTAGGTAGTTCTAAGGTAGGGACATGCTCTGCACAGCTTTGTGGGCCGATGGTATGTTTTCTAGGTTTCTATGAAGTGCAAAGGAATTGAATTTACTGAGGAGGGTGAAACACTGTTGAGACCGACCAGTTGGACATGACATCAGGAATGAAATCACCTGGCACTCATAACTGCTGCCTCTTTAGCAACTCAGCTGCAGACAACTGCAGGCCCTCTTTTTGAATGGTTCTGAGCCCCAGCAGGACTCATGGGAGACGATCATGCCAACACTCATCTGTCAGGGAAGCCCTCAGAGCAGCCATTGAGGAGTGGTGAAACCGTTCACACGGGCCATTGGACTGCAGGTGATACGCTGTGGTGTGATGTAGCCCAATGCCGAGGCTCTGGGCCATCACAGCCCAGAAATCTGAAATGAACTGGGGGCTGCAGTCAGAGGAAATATCAGATGAGATGCCAGACCAAGCAACCCAGGTCGATGCGAGGGATATGACCTCTGGCTGCCTGGTGGTATAGTCCACCACAGTAAGGAGGTGCGTGACACCACTTGAGACTGGGGTGGGGGGGGGATCTTGGCAGAAGAGGACCTATAATGTCCACATTGACATGTTCAAAGTGTCACTCAGGGACCTCAAAAAATGCCAATGGTGCCTCAACATGACTTTAGTCTTTTCCCGCTGGCACCCCACACATACGTCTTTTCCGAGGCCATGCCAAACAAACCTTGGTGCAACCATTTTCTGTGAGACCTTCCGGCCAGAATGCGAGAGACCATGTATGGAGTTGAAAACAGTCCATCTCCGGTTTGTGGGCCCAGTGGGGTGAGGGTGACCGGTTGAGACATTGCACAGGAAAGAAACCCCAGCTTCCCTGAACTTAATGCCAGACAAGCACAGGCCCGTGACTGCTGTTCGGTAAGCCTGGCCCTCTGGATCAGTAACTTGGTTGGCTGCAGTTCCGGCATAGTCAACCCCTTGTGTACGGCCTCAACGACCGGCCGTGACAGGTAATCAGCCACGGCATTATTTTTCCCCTTGGTGTGTTGTATACTAGTTGTGAACTCCGATATGTCGGTCAGATGGCATTGCTGCCATGCAGACCAAGGATCTGATATTTTTGCCATCACATGCACGAAGGGTTTGTAGTCAATGAACGCAGTGAAATGACGACCTTCTAGAAGAAAACAAAATTAGTGGACAGCCAGATAGAGTCTGAGAAGCTCACGGTCCAAACGTGCAGTTCTTCCTTTTGGGGTTGGGAGCTGCCAGCTGAAGGCGGCAGGTGAGTGTCACACATCTCTGACCAACTGTTGGTGCACAGCACCCACAGCATAGTCTGAAGCTTCAGTGGTAATGGCTGTGGCTGTGTTGGGGAGCGGGTACACCAGTAGGGTCGCATTAGAAAGAGCTCGTTTGTTATCATTAAATGCCCTGGTCATATCTGCTGACTGGTCAAGCAGCGATCAGAGGTACTGTCTTTAAGCACACTATACAAGGGGAGCATAAAGTTCAGCAGCTTGCGGCATGAAGCGGTGATAGAAATTCACCATGCCTAAAAACTCCTGTAGTGTGGTGGGAAATCCATAATAGCCACAACCTTTGATGGGAGGGGTTTCGCACTTTCTGCGGGGTTGTGACGGCTGAGAAAGTCACTGGGTGGCAACCCAAGCTTGCATTTAGCAGGGTTAATAATCAGTCCGTGTTGGCTTAAGCACTCAAAGTATGCAGAGATGGGATACATGTTCGGATTTGGACAAGTATGTCATCCAGGTAAACAAAGAGAAAATCTAAGTCTTTTAATACAGAGTCCATCAGCCGTTGGAAAGTCTGTGCTGCATCTTTCAGTCATGTGCTGAAACTCAAAAAGGACATGAGGTTATCACAGCTGTTTTGGGAATATCCTCCGAGCAGATAGGCACCTGATGGTAGCCTCTATCTAGATCAACTTTGGAAATATTAACTTTCCGACCAAACGTGCTGAAAAGTCTTGAGTGCATGGGACCAGTTAACATTTGTGGGTGGTGGCCTTGTTAGGACATTGGTAATCACCACAGGGGTGGCAACCACCACCGGACTTCAAGACCATATGGAGGGGTGAAGCCCAGAGGCTATTCGACTGGCATAGAATGCCAAGTCTTTCCATGTCGGAAATCTCAGCCTACATGGTTGCCAGCTTCTCTGAGTCTAGTCTAGGGGAACTCAGCAGGTCAGGCAGCATCCATGGAAATGAATAAACTGTCGACGTTTCGGGCTGAGACCCTTCATCAGGGCCAGAGAGGAAGGGGGAAGACACCAGAAAACCAGTGAGAGGAAGGAAAAGTAAAGAGGTTCTGAAGAGAGAGTTTAGAGAGTTAGGCAAAAAGCTGAGAAGCAGGATCTCTGGGGTAGTAACTTCTGGATTTCTAACTGTCACGCACCGGTGAGGGTAGAAGCAGGATGATTTGGCAGATAACCAACAAGGGTTTTGGCCCAATACATGGACTGTACTCTTTTCCTAGATGCTGCCTGGTCTGCTGAGTTCCTCCAGAATTTTGTGTGTGTTATTGATTTGGCAGATACGTGCGTGACGGAAAAGCTGCTGCGGCGGGCAGGACTTCAGATTGTTGGATCATTGGGATCTCTCCTGGGGAGGTGTGACCTGTTCAAAAGTGACGGGTTGCACCTGAACCTGAGGGGGGCCAATATCCTTGTGGGCAGGTTTGTTAGAGCTGTTGGGAGAGTTTAAGCTAATTTGGCAGGGGGGCGGGAACCAGAGTGATGGGACTCAGGATAGGGTGGACGGTTAAAAAAAGATAGTGTACAGTCAGACTGTTAGGAAAGGCAAGCAGATGATGGGACATAGTCGCAGCCAACATGGTGAGTATCAGTACGTTAGGGATATTGAATCAAAGAGGGTCAAAGTGTTATATCTCAATGCAGAGTATAAAAACTAAGGTGGATGATCTTGTTGCACGATTACAGATTGTCAGGTATGATGTTGTGGCCAACACTGAATCATGCTGAAGGATGGTTGTAGTTGGGAGCTGAATGTCCCAGGTTACATAGAAACATAGAAAATAGGTGCAGGAGTAGGCCATTCAGCCCTTCAAGCCTGCACCACCATTCAGTATGATCATGGCTGATCATCCAACTCAGAACCCTGTACCAGCCTTCCCTCCATACCCCCTGATCCCTTTAGCCACAAGGGCCATATCTAACTCCCTCTTAAATATAGCCAATGAACTGGCCTCAACTGTTTCCTGTGGCAGAGAATTCCACAGATTCACCACTCTCTGTGTGAAGAAGTTTTTCCTCATCTCGGTCCTAAAAGGCTTCCCCTCTATCCTCAAACTGTGACCCCTCGTTCTGGACTTCCCCAACATCAGGAACAATCTTCCTGTATCTAGCCTGCCCAATCCCTTTAGGCTTTTATACATTTCAATAAGATTCCCCCCTCAATCTTCTAAATTCCAACAAGTATAAGCCTAGTTGATCCAATCTTTCATCATATGAAAGTCCTGCCATCCCAGAAATCAATCTGGTGAACCTTCTTTGTACTCCCTCTATGGCAAAGATGTCTTTCCTCAGATTAGGGGACCAAAGCTGCACACAATACTCCAGGTCTGGTCTCACCAAGGCCTTGTACAACTGCAGTAGTACCTCCCTGCTCCTGTACTTGAATCCTCTTGCTATGAATGCCAGCATACCATTTGCCTTTTTCACCGCCTGCTGTACCTGCATGCCCACTTTCAATGACTGGTGTATAATGACACCCAGGTCTCATTGCACCTCCCCTTTTCCTAATCAGCCACCATTCAGATAATAATCTGTTTTCCTGTTTTTGTCACCAAAGTGGATAACCTCACATTTATCCACATTAAATTGCATCTGCCATGAACTTGCCCACTCACCTAACCTATCCAAGTCACCCTGCATCCTCTTAGCATCCTCCTCACAGCTAACACTGCCACCCAGCTTCGTGTCATCCGCAAACTTGGAGATGCTGCATTTAATTCCCTCATCTAAGTCATTAATATATATTGTAAACAACTGGGGTCCCAGCACTGAGCCTTGCGGTACCCCGCTAGTCACTGCCTGCCATTCTGAATAGGTCCCGTTTATTCCCACTCTGTTTCCTGTCTGCCAACCAATTCTCTATCCACATCAATACCTTACCCCCAACACCATGTGCTTTAAGTTTGCACACTAATCTCCTGTGTGGGACCTTGTCAAAAGCCTTTTGAAAATCCAAATATACCACATCCACTGGTTCTCCCCTATCCACTCTACTAGTTACATCCTCAAAAAATTCTATGAGATTCGTCAGACATGATTTTCCTTTCACAAATCCATGCTGACTTTGCCGATGATTTCACCGCTTTCCAAGTGTGCTGTTATCACATCTTTGATAACTGACTCTAGCATTTTCCCACCACCAATATTAGGCTAACCGGTCTATAATTCCCCAGTTTCTCTTTCCCTCCTTATTTTAAAAAGTGGGGTTACATTAGCCACCCTCCAATCCTCAGGAACTAGTCCAGAATCTAAAGAGTTTTGAAAAATTATCACTAATGCATCCACTATTTCTTGGGCTACTTCCTTAAGCACTCTGGGATGCAGACCATCTGGCCCTGGGGATTTATTTGCCTTTAATCCCTTCAATTTACCTAACACCACTTCCCCACTAACATTATTTCGCTCAGTTCCTCCATCTCACTGGACCCTCTGTCCTCTACTATTTCCGGAAGATTATTTATGTCCTCCTTAGTGTTTATTCAATTGGTCTGCCATGTCCTTGCTCCCCATAATCAATTCACCTGTTCCTGTCTGTACGGGACCTACATTTGTCTTAACCAATCTTTTTCTTTTCACATATCTATAAAAGCTTTTACAGTCAGTTTTTATGTTCCCTGCCAGCTTTCTCTCAATCTTTTGTCTCCCTTTCTAATTAAGCCCTTTGCCCTCCTCTGCTGAACTCTGAATTTCTCCCAGTCCTCAGGTGAGCCACTGTTTCTGGCTAATTTGTATGCTTCTTCTTTGGAATTGATGCTATCCCTAATTTCCCTTATCAGCCACAGGTGCACTACCTTCCCCGATTTATTCTTTTGCCAAACTGGGATGAACAATTGTTGTAGTTCATCCATGCGATCTTTAAATGCTTGCCATTGCATATCCACCTCAACCCTTTAAGTGTCATTTGCCAGTCTATCTTAGCTAATTCACCTCTCATACCTTCAAAGTTACCCTTCTTTAAGTTCAGAACCCTTGTTTCTGAATTAACTATGTCAGTCTCCATTTTAATGAAGAATTTCACCATATTATGGTCACTCTTACCCAAGGGGCCTCTCACAACAAGATTGCTAATTAACCCTTCCTCATTGCTCAATACCCAGTCTAGAATAGCCTGCTCTCTGGTTGGTTCCTCGACATGTTGGTTCAAAAAACCATCCCGCATACATTCCAAGAAATCCTCTTCCTCAGCACCTTTAGCAATTTGGTTCCCCCAATCTATATGTAGATTGAAGTCATCCATTATAACTGCTGTTCCTTTATTGCACACATTTCTAATTTCCTGTTTAATACCATCCCCAACCTCACTACTACTGTTAGGTGGCCTGTACACAACTCCCACCAGTGTTTTCTGCCCCTTAGCATTATGCAGCTCTACCCATATCGATTCCACATCCTCCCAGCTAATGTCCTTCCTTTCTATTGTGTTAATCTCCTCTCTAACCCGACCTCCTTTTCTTTCATGTCTATCCATCCTGAATATTGAATTTCCCTGAATGTTGAGCTCCCATCCTTGGTCACCCTGGAGCCATGTCTCTGTGATCCCAACTATATCATATTCATTAATAACAATCTGCACTTTTAATTCATCCACCTTGTTATGAATACTCCTTGCATTGACATACAAAACCTTCAGGCTCACTTTTACAACACTTAGCCCTTATACAATTATATTGAAAAGTGGCCCTTTTTGATTTTTGCCCTGGATTTGCCGGCCTGCCACTTTTACTTTTCACCTTACTACTTTTTGCTTCTACCCTCATTTTACACCCCTGTTTCTCTGCACTGGTTCCCATCCCCCTGTTGTGAACTAACCTCCTCTCTCCTAGTCTCTTTAATTTGATTCCCACCCCCCAACCATTCTAGTTTAAAGTCACCGCAGTAGCCTTCGCCAATCTCCCCGCCAGGATATTGGTCCCCCTAGGATTCAAGTGTAACCCGTCCTTTTTGTACAGGTCACACCTGTGCCAAAAGAGGTCCCAATGATCCAAAAACTTGAATCCCTGCCCCCTGCTCCAATCCCTCAGCCACGCATTTATCCTCCACCTCATTCCATTCCTACTCTCACTGTCGCGTGGCACAGGCAGTAATCCCAAGATTACTACCTTTGCGGTCCTTTTTCTCAACTCCCTATATTCTCCTTTCAGGACCTCTTCCCTTTTCCTACCTATGTCATTGGTACCTATATGTACCACAACCTCTGGCTCCTCACCCTCCCACTTCAGGGTATCTTGGACACGATCAGAAATATCCCAGACCCTGGCACTAGGGAGGCAAACTACCATCCTGGTCTCTGGACTGCGTCCACAGAATCACCTATCTGACCCCCTTACTATTGAGTCCCCTATTACAACTGCTCTCCTCTTGCTTTCCCTACCCTTCTGAGCTACAGGGCCGGACTCCGTGCCGGAGGCACGGCCACTGTCGCTTCCCCCGGGTAAGCTGTCCCCCCCCCCAAACAGTACTCAAACAGGAGTACCTATTGTCAAGGGGCACAGCCACTGGGGTACTCTATTACCTGACTCTTCCCCTTCCCCCTCCTAACCGTGACCCACTTGTCTGCCTCCTGTGGCCCTGTTGTATTACACATTGTATCAGAGGGATAGGAAGGTAGGCAGAGGGGGTGGCGTGGCTCTGCTGGTAAACAATGACATCAAATCATTAGAAAGATGTGACAGAGGATTGGGAGATGTTGAATCTTTGTGGGCTGATTTAAGAAACTGCAAGGGGCGGTTATACACAGGCATCCAAACAATAGCTAGAATGTGGACCACAGATTACAAAGGAAAATAGAAAAGGCATGTCAAAAGGGCAATATTATGATAGTCATGTGAGATTTTAACATGCAGGTAGATTGGGAAAATCAGGTTGGTATTGGATCTCGAGAGTGAGTTTGTTGAATGCCTAAGAGATGGCTTTTCAGAGCAGTTTGTCATTGAGTGTACTAGGTGAACAGCTATACTGGATTGGGTGTTATGTAATGAACCAGAGGAGATTAGGGAGCTTAAGGTAAACTTGAAATTTGATAGTGAGAAAGTAATGTCTGATGTAGCAGCATTTCAGTGGAGTAAAGGAAATTACAGTGGTATGAGAGAGGAGTTGGCCAAAGTAAATTGGAAGGAGCTGCTGGCAGAGATGTCAGCAGAGCAGCAACAGTGTGAGTTTCTGGGAAAAACAAGGAAGGTGCAGGATAGATGTATTCCAAAAACAAAGAAATACTCAAATGGCAAAATAGTATAACTGTGGCTGACAAGTGAAGTCAAAGCTAATGTAAAAGTAAAAGAGAGGGCATACAAGGCAAAAATGAGCAGGAAGATGAATGAGCAGGAAGATGGATGATTGGGAAGCTTTTAAAAACCTACACAAAACAACTAGAAGAATCATTAGGAGGAAAAAAATGAAATAGGAAAACAAGCTAGCAAGCAATATCAAGGTGTATAGAAAAAGCTTTTTCAAGTATATAAAAAAATAAAATAAAGATGAGAGTGGACATAAGAGCACTAGAAAATGAGGCCAGAGAAATAATGATGGGGGACAAGGTGGCAGATGCTCTGAGTGAGTATTTTGCATCAGTCTTCACTGTGGAAGACACTAGCAGTGTGCCAGGTGTTGAAGGGTGGCAGGGAAGAGAATTGAGTTCAGTTACTACTACAAAGGAGAAAGTGCTCAAAAAGCTGAAAGACCTAAAGGTACATTAGTCACCTGGACCAGATGAACTGTACCCTAAGGTTCTGAAAGAGGTAGCAGTAGAGATTGTGGAGGCATTAGTAATCTTTCAAAAATCATTGGACTCTGGCATGGTTCTGAAGGACTGGAAAATCGCAAATGTCACTCCACTCTAAGAAAGGAGGAAGTCAGCAGGATAGAAATTATAGACCAGTTAGCCTGACCTCAGTGGTCAAAAAGATGTTGGAGTCAATTGTTAAGGATGAGGTTACGGAGTACTTGGTGACACAGGACAAGATAGGACAAAGTCAGCATGGTTTCCTTCAGGGAAAATCCTGCCAGAAGAGCCTGTTGGAATTCTTTGAGGAGATTACAAGTAGGATAGGTAAAGGGGATACGGTGAATATTGAATATTTGGATTTTCTGAAGGTCTTTGACAAGGTGCCACACACGAGGCTGCTTACCAAGTTAAGAGCCCATGGTATTATGGGAAAGTTACTGGCATGGTTAGAGCATTGGTCAATTGGTAGGAGGTAGTGAGTGGGAATAAAAGGATCTTCTTCCGGTTGGCTGCCAGTGACTAGTGGTGTTCTGCAGGGGTTGGTGTTGGGACCACTTTTTATGCTGTACATCAATTATTTAGATGATAGAATAGATGGCTTTGTTGCCACATTTGTAGATGATACAAAGATTGGTGGAGGGACAGGTAGTGTTGAGGAAACAGGAAGGCTGCAGAAGGACTTAGATTGAGAGAATGGGCAAGAAAATGGCAAATGAAATACAATGTTGGAAATGCATGTTCATGCACTTTGGTAGAAGAAATAAATGTATAGACTATTTCCTAAGCGGGGAGAAAATCCAAAAATCTGAGATGCAAAGGGACTTGGGAGTCCTTGTGCAGAACACCCTAAAGGTTAACTCACAGGTTGAGTCGGTGGTGAGGAAGGCAAATACAATTTTAGCAATAATTTCAAGAGGTCTAGCATATAAGAACAGGGATGTGATGCTGAGGCTTTACAAGGCACTGGTGAGTAATGAACAGTTTTGGGCTCCTCATCTAAGAAAAGATGTGCTGGCATTGGAGAGGGTTCAGAGCAGCTTCACAAGAATGAAAGGGTTATCATATGAGGACCGTTTGATGGCCCTGGACCTATACTCACTGAAATTTAGAAGGATTAGGGGGACCTTATTGAAACCTTTCGAACATTGAAAGGCCTAGACAGGGTAGATGTGGAAAGGATGTTTCCCATGGTGGGGGAGTCTAGGACAAGAGGGCACAGCCTCAGGATAGAGGGGCATCCAGTTAAAACAGATGGGGAGAAATTTCTTTACCCAGAGGGTGGTGAACTACCTGCCTCTCCACTAATTTTTGTATGGTCTGCAAACTTTGCAATAAAGCCATCAATTCCATCATCCAAATCATTGACATATAATGTAAAAGGAATTGGTCCCAACACAGACTCCTCTGGAACACCACTAGTCACCAGCAGCCAACCGGAAAAGGCTCCCTTTATTCCCACTCTTTGCCTCCTGTCAATCAGTCACTGCTTTATCAATTCTAGAATCTTTCCAATTGTCCCATGGGCTCATAGCTTGTTAAGCAGCCTCATATGTAGCACCTTGTCAAAAGCCTTCTGAAAATCCAAGTTCACAACATCACTGGGTTACAACAGTGGTGTGTAGAAGCACATCTCTAAATGCAGAGCTGTAATGTTTTATAACTTCAAACATTAAACTAATTCAAAAGTGTGAGGAGCCCAAAGTACAGGTGTAACCTCAGTTTACTTTAAGCAAGGTGCATGCATATCACATGGTAGCATGATGACTTAAGCAATTAACATATTTTTTACAAACATAAGTAATTATTTAAACAAGTGCTTAATTAATGCATATACAAAATTATTCAAATTATATTGAAATATTAAATGCACAACATTCCTCCATGGTTATTTATAAACATAACTCAATATACACCACATCTCAACTATATACACAGTATACTATATAATATAACTACTATACACATATCCAGAGCACCATCAATTTTTAACATTGTCCCATTGCAGCACTTTGACAGGCTGTATCACTGACTGGTATGGAGGGGCTACTGCACAGAACCAAAAGAAGCTGCAGAGGGTTGGAAATCTAGTCAGCTCCATCTTGGGCACTAGCCTACAAAGTACCCAGGACATCTTTAGGGAGCAGTGTCTCAGAAAGGCAGCATCCATTATTAAGGACCTCCAGCACCCAGGGCATGCCCTTTTCTCACCGTTACCATCAGGTAGGAGGTGAAGAAGAGAGAAGGCACACACTCAGCATGTTGCAAGGACAAGGCTGAGGACAAACCCAAGTGCAGGACACAGGCACAGAGGCAGAGTCATGAGGCACTAGCACTACCACAAACAGGGAACCAGTATCCAGGAGAGTCTTAACACAGAGACAAGGCTTACATAGAGTATCCAGGAAATGATGCAGAGCTTAGAACCAACAGTCCCAAGGAATCAGGAAACAAGGTTTACTCACACTAAAATCAACCAACAAACTGGCAAAGCATGGCTGTGCCGCCTGAGTTTTATCCTATGTTCGTTAATGGAAACCAGGTGTGCTGTAATTAATGGTGGGAACGATTGGAAATCAGACGAGGGGATTAAGGCCCAATTAAGGAGGTAATAGCAAGATGGGGAATTGCCAGACGGGACCATGACACAGTAATTCAGGAACAGCTTCTTCCCCTCTGTCATCCGATTCCTAAATGGACATTGAAGCTTTGACACTCACTTTCTTTTAATATACAGTATTTCTGCTTTTCAAAGATTCAAAGGTTCAAAAAACTTTATTGTCATTCTAACTGTACATCAGCTCTGTAGGGCAGAATGAGACAGCGTTTCCGAGCAGCAGTGCAATCATAACATGACAAATGCAACACTAGATAATAAACATAACAATAGACAATAGGTGCAGGAGTAGTATAACAATAAATAGTAAAACACAACAGCCACATGTCGGTTAAAATCAAGTTATAAGTGTCCAGTGCAAGTTAAAAGTGTCCAAAGCAGAATCAGGTGGAGCAGCTATTTAGCAGTCTGACTGCCTGTGGGAGGAAGCTGTTTAGTAGCCTTGTGGTTTTAGTTTTGATGCTCCTGTAACATTTGCCTGATGGCAGAAGAACAAACAGTTCATGGAGAGGGTGTGAGGGGTCTTTAATGATGTACCGTGTCTTCTGGAGGCATCGATTCTGAAACAGGTCTTGGACAGAAGGTAGGGAGACCCCAATAACCTTCTCTGCTCCCCTAACCACCCTTCTGCAAGGTTTTTTTGTCAACAGCACTGCAGCTGGAGTACCAGGTTGTGATGCAAAAGGTCAGCACACTCTCAACCACGCCTCGGTAGAATGTAGTTAAGATGTTAGTGGGGAGGGATGCTTGTTTAAGCTTCCTCAGAAAGTGCAATCTCTGCTGGGCCCGTTTCACAATCCCAGTGGTGTTCCTGGACCAGGTGAGATTGTCCGAGATCTGCACCACAAGGAACTTAATGTTTTCCACTCTCTCCACTGTGGAGCCGCTGATGCTGAGGGGTGTGTGCTCAGGCTGAGACCGTCTGAAACCGTTTGCACATTTTAAAAATTCTATTCAATATACGTAATTGATTTGCTTGTTTGCTTATTATTATTATTTTTATTTTTTTCTCTCTGCTAGATTATGTATTACATTGAACTGCTGCTGCTAAGTTAACAAATTTCACGCCACATGCTGGTGATAATAAACCTGATTCTGGTTCAGTCTTAAAGCTTGTGTGGAGGAGTTCTTACTCTTGTAGGATAATATCTTTCCTAACAATTCATTGGAGTATTCTCTTACTAATCCTCCTTTTGCTCCCTTTAAGATCGCAAGTCAAGTCAAGTCACTTTTTATTGTCATTTCAACCATAACTGCTGGTACAGAACATAGTAAAGATGAGACAACGTTTTCCAGGACCATGGTGCTACATGAACAATACAAAAACTACACTGAACTACGTAAGAAAAAACACAAAAACTGCAAGACTACAGTCCTATCCAGGAGTGCATAAAGTGCACAACACAGTGCAGGCATTACAATAAATAATAAACAAGACAATAGGCACAGTAGAGGGCAGTAGGTTGTTGTCAAGCCAGGCTCTGGGTATTGAGGAGTTTGATGGCTTGTGGGAAGAAACTGTTACATAGTCTGGTCGTGAGAGCCTGAATGCTTCGGTGCCTTTTGCCAGATGGCAGGAGGGAGAAGAGTTTGTATGAGGGGTGCGTGGGGTCCTTCACAATGCTGTTGGCTTTACGGATGCAGTGTGTGGTGTAAATGTCTGTAATGGCGGGAAGAGAGACCCCGATGATCTTCTCAGCTGACCTCACTATCTGCTGCAGGGTCTTGCGATCCGAGATTTCCGAACCAGGCAGTGATGCAGCTGCTCAGGATGCTCTCAATATAACCTCTGTAGAATGTGGTGAGGATGGGGGCGGGGGGTGGAAGATGGACTTTTCTCAGCCTTCGCAGAAAGTAGAGACGCTGCTAGGCTTTCTTTGCTATAGAGCTCTCCTCTTGTTTCTCTGTGGTGTCCCACGAGCTTGTTAGATATTATTGAGTAATTATAGAATTATAAATGCATCAGATATTAATTCAAATGAGAACCAGTCTTCAGTTCTTATTGTAATTTGCAAGCAGTGATCAGTTTGAAGTTAAAGGAACAGCTTTGAAACTAAACAGTACTGTTTGTGGAGCACAAGGCACAAATTAGCACACAACAGGGGGCCAGCTAGTTTACAAAGAGAAGTGACCATGAGATATTCTCATGCATCAGCAAACCATGCAATTATGGGCTAAGTTATTTGCATCATTTTAACAAGTTCAAGGAAGCTTGCAATCCACTGATGTTATCACTTAGCACATTAAGTGTCTGATATGAATAGTTGGGAGATCGTCGTAGATGCAGCCTTCACAACAGCTATCTTGGGCGAATTATCTCTCTGTCTTCAGACATTTTTAGACCATCTGTGTAAATTAGCTTGTCTCAGCAAACAACAGGAAGTCTGCAGATGCTGGAAATTCAAGCAACACACATAAAAGTTGCTGGTGAACACAGCAGGCCAGGCAGCATCTCTAGGAAGAGGTGCAGTCGACGTTTCAGGCCAAGACCCTTCGTCAGGACTAACTGAAGGAAGAGTGAGTAAGGGACTTGAAAGTTGGAGGGGGAGTGGGAGATCCAAAATGATAGGAGAAGACAGGAGGGGGAGGAATGGAGCCAAGAGCTGGACAGGTGATTGGCAAAAGGGATACAAGAGGATCATGGGACAGGAGGTCCGGGAAGAAAAACAAGGGGGGGGGGACCCAGAGGATGGGCAAGGGGTATAAGGGGCAAACCACACTCAGGTTGGAGGAACAACACCTTATATTCCGTCTGGGTAGCCTCCAACCTGATGGCATGAACATCGACTTCTCTAACTTCCGCTAATGCCCCACCTCCCCCTCGTACCCCATCTGTTACTTATTTTTATACACACATTCTTTCTCTCACTCTCCTTTTCCTCCCTCTGTCCCTCTGAATATTCCCCTTGCCCATCCTCTGGGTCCCCCCCCCCCTTGTCTTTCTCCCCGGACCTCCTGTCCCATGATCCTCTCATATCCCTTTTGCCAATCACCTGTCCAGCTCTTGGCTCCATCCCTCCCCCTCCTGTCTTCTCCTATCATTTTGGATCTCCCCCTCCCCCTCCCCCTCCCACTTTCAAATCCCTTACTCACTCTTCCTTCAGTTAGTCCTGACGAAAGGTCTCAGCCTGAAACGTCGACTGTACCTCTTCCTAGAGATGCTGCCTGGCCTGCTGCGTTCACCAGCAACTTTTATGTGTGTTGTCTCAGCAAAGGTGTTTGAACCTTCAGAGGTGTCTGATCAATTGCAATGTACTTCCGTTGTAAATATATACTTCAAAGGAACTATTTGTCAGACACAAAATATTGAAGTGAACTATGTCATTGCAATTGTATTGAATCACCTGCATTACCCTTGATTTTAAGGGTATAAGAATGTGATGTACTTTGAGTTTGGGGTTTGGGAGACTCTACTGAGAGGAACTCCAAGAGAAATTCTGTTTGAATAAAGACTTTCATATCCACCAGCTTCTCCAGTAACTAGGTCACAGTCACAACAAGCTAACACCTTCCAAGCAGAGAACAAGCAGAGTGCTGTTGATCAAGCTGTCGGCAGTGCGTGGTGAGATACTATCTCACATAGCAAGCTATTTAGTGGAAGTGATAAAGCTACTTGACTTCCTCCTTTAGCTCCTGCCTTCTGGAGATGAAGCTGGATCTGTGTGAAATGGTGGCTGGAGGCCACCACACAGTGTGGTCAAATGGGCTCACATACGCACAAGAGATCCTGCAGCTGCTGGAAATCCAGTAACACGTACATAAAATGCTGGAGGAACTCAGCAGGCCAGGCAGCATCAATGGAGGGGAACAGTCGGCGATCTGGGCTGAGACCCTTCATCAGGACTGGAAAGGAAGGGGGCTGAACCAGAATAAGAAGGTGGGGTGAAGAGAAGGAGTACAGGCTGGTAGGTGGTAGGTGAGACCAGGTGAGGGGGAATAAGTAAGGATCTGGGAGGTAAAGGGCTGAAGGAGAGAGGACAATGGGAGAAAGGGAAGCAGGAAGGGCACCAGAGGAAGGAGATGGGCAGGTGAGGAAAAGTGGAGAATGGATAAAGAGAGAAAGGGAAAGGAAGAAAAACATACTGGAGTAGAGAAATAGATGTTAATGGAATATATATGGTGTTGCTCCTCCAACCTGACCTTGGACTCTTTCGGGCAGTAGAGGAAACCATGGACTGACATCCAGAATGGGAATGGGAAGTTGAATCGAAATGGTGGGCCACCAGGAGATCCTGTCTTTTGTGGCGGTAAGGTTCATCAAAAGTGGTTCCCCGATCTGCTTTGGGTCCAACTGACGCAAGGGAGGCCGGATACAGAGTACGACCCTGAAAGACCTGAAGAAGAGGTATCGCCTCACCTGAAAGGGCTGTTTGGGGCCCTGATGTTGGTGAGGAAGGAAACGTAGGGGCAAGTGTATCGCTTATCGCGTTTATACAGCTGTGCATGAAGGAAAATATACACATGGTTGTTGGTGCTAACTACACCTATCACTGTTCCATCCTTGCACTTGCTGAAGGACAGGGCGAAACAATGCCTGTTTTTCATTCATACCCTTGACTTCAGATCTCATCTATAACAGTAATGCTGTAATTTTATGTATTGCACTGTACTGCTGCCACAAAAAATTTCATGACATATGTGAGTGATGATAAACCTGATTCTGATATGAGTCTCTATTGTGGACTGAGAGTGGGAAGGGGGCAGGGAGAGGGGGATCATGGTCGGGAAAAGGGGAAGGGAGAGAGGAGGGAGCAGAGCACATCAGAGAGATATTCTGTCATGGTCAATATACCAATTGTTTGGAATCAAATTAGCTTGCCTGGTGTTGTAGGGCTGGGTGTGTCTGCACCTGCACCATTCCCCGCCCCTGCACTCCTTCCCTGACACCCCTCCCGTGGCGCTCTACCCGCGCCATTCCCAACATCCTTTGCTTCTGCAAGATTTACAAATTCGCTCTCTGCTCCACATTGTCAAATTCAGTACTGTACAAAGGTCTTAGTCACCTAGCTATATATATATATATATACACTTAAGACTTTTGCTCAATAGTGTATTATCAAGTATATCCTTTGAACCTCTCCTCATGGGAGAGCCACACCATGACAGGAGTCAAATGGTTGTACTCCCTCTGCTGCAAGGATATCCTTCCTGCTGACAAGGCAGGATGTTGAGGCTTTGGAGAGAATGCAGAAGAGGTTTACCAGGACACTGCCTAGATTAGAGGGAGTGTGCAGCAAGAGGAGGTTGGACAAATAGGGGGAGGTCTGGCAAAGGTTTAAGATAAAGAGAGGCATACAGACAGCCTATATCGTTTTCTCAGGGTCAAAATGTCAATTGCTGGAAAGCTACAGCATAGAAACAGACCCTTCGGCCCATCTGGTCCATACTGCCTAGTCCAATCAACCTGCACCCACACCTACATACCCCTCCCATCCATAAACTTTTCTTAAACTTCTCTCACATCGAAATTGCATCTGCCACTAGTAGCTCGCTCCACACAATCACCACCCTCTGAGTGAAGAAGTTTCCCCTCTTGTTCTCATTAAATATTTTACCTTTCATCCTTAACCCATGACCTCTGGTTGTAATCCCACCCAACCTCAGTGGAAAAAGCCTGCTTGCATTTACCCCATCTATACCCTTATAATTTTGTATTCCTCTATCAAATCTCCCCTCAATCTTCTACCTTCTAGGGAATAAAGTTCTATCCTATTCAATCTTAAAGCTCAGGTTTCAAAGCAACAGCAGGAGCTGGACTTATGGGACACGATGAATGACGTTCTGCTTCAGTAGATGATGCTATACATGGGACTTCATCTTGGCTAAAGTTGCTAGGCCTCTGCTCAGCGTAGATTTCCTGTGCACCAAAGGACTGTTAGTATATCTAAAGAACTACAAATGACTTTGGGTCATTACCCTGTACTTACTCCCAGTAAATCCCCCTCAACAGCTCTGTCTAGCATATGTGCCTCCACATGTGAATTTACTGGCCTGCTGGGCAAATTCCCAAACCTCACCAAGCCAAATTTTCCAGTGCAGTCACAAAGCACGGGGTTGGGCACCACAATTCCACAACCGGCTGGCCGATGCACGCTTGTGCACGTAGACTCGGCTCAGGAAAGCTGAAGAACGTGAAGGCTGAGTTTGCTAATAATGGCAATGCTTGGCATCGTACACAGGTTAAATAGCCATTGGGCTTCATCCCTGCACATGGTGGCTAAGCCCAATGGTAGTTGCCATCCATGTGGCAATTACCTTTTCCTTAACAAGGGCACCCCCACCCCCATATATTCAACACATTTATGGCAAACAATTGGTATTAGAAGGCAGGACATCGACTATACTTAATTAGGAATTTGAAGAGATTTGGCATGTCAACAAGTACACTCAAAAACTTCTATAGATGTACCATGGAGAGCATTCTGACAGGCTGTGTCACTGTTTGGTATGGGTGGGGGGAGGCTACTGCACAGGACCGAAAGAAGCTGCAGAAGGTTGTAAATCTAGTCAGCTCCATCTTGGGTACTAGCCTACAAAAGTAGCCAGGATATCTTCAAGGAGTGGTTTCTCAGAAAGGCAGCTTCTATTATTAAGGACCTCCAGCACCCAGGGCATGCCCTTTTCTCACTGTTATCATCAGGTAGGAGATACAGAAGCCTGAAGTCACACACTCAGCGATTCAGGAACAGCTTCTTCCCCTCTGCCATCCGATTCCTCAATGGACATTGAACCCTTGGACACTACCTCATTTTTTAGTATATATTATTTCTGCTTTTTGCACTATTTTTAATCTATTCAATATATTTGTACTGTATTTTATTTGTTTATTTACTTATTATTATTTTTTCGTCTATACTGTGTATTGCATTGAACTGCTGCTAAGTTAACAAATTTTACGACACATGCCAGTTCTGATTCTGATTCTGTTTAGCTGGAAAGATAATTTTTTCTGAAGTGACTTAGTCAGTGGCTACCATCAATTGCCTGTCTGTGCTGAGGACATTCCCAAAATTGCTGTTAAACCCCGCTTGGCTTATTTGAGTTTCTATGCATAGCATTTGGAGTGAAAAATGCAAATCAGGCTTTCCAGCAACCTGTGTTAAAAGACTGAGATTTTCTTTTTTTTATCCTGACACCACACTTGTCAGAAGCACATCCAAAACTGAACACTTATCACATCTCCACACATTTTTCAAGTGCTTAAGCCAACAGGGACTGATTATTAACTCCGATAAATATCATTTTGCTTTGTCTACTATTTGGGTTGCAGACCTCGGTGCAAATACTGACCACATTTTGGGGAATTTGATCACTTGGCCGCCCTTTTCCTACCTGTATACTGCCAGGTTCAGGAACAGTTACTACCCCTCAGCTATCAGGCTCTTGAACCAAAAGGGTTAACTTCACTCAACTTCAATTGCTCTGTCATTGAAATGTTCCCACAGCTCTTCATCTCATGTTCTCGATATTTATTGCTTATTTATTTACTATTATTATTCCTTCTTTTTTGTATTTTTTAGATTATGAGGACACTCAGTCCTTGTTTATTGTCATTTAGAAATGCATGCATTAAAAAATGATACAATGTTCCTCCAGAAAGATATCACAAAAAAAACAGGACAAACCAAGACTAAAATTGACAAAACCACATAATTATAACATAGAGTTACAACAATACAAATGCAAAGCAATACCATAATTTGATAAAGAGCAGACCATGGGCACGGTAAAAAAAAGTCTCAAAGTCCCGATCGACTTATCATCTAACGCAAGCGGCAGAAGGGAGAAACTCTCCCTACCATGAACTTCCAAACGCCGACAATTTGCACAGTTTGTTTTCTTCGGCACTTTGTTTGAATGTTCTAGTTGCGCGGTCTTTCATCGTTTCTCTTCTGCTTATTATTCTATAGATTTGTTGAGTATGCCCACAAGAAAATGAATCTCAGGGTTGTATATGGTGACATATATGTACTTTGATAATACAATTTACTTTGAACTTTTGAACTTTGAAATATTAGGGGCGGTTAAAAGTTTGTAATGCAATGATTGGTAGGAGTGAAGGAAAATATCACACAGAGGGAATTGTTCTTATTACGGGTGGGCTTATATTTATGGCCTATACTTAACTGTGGACAGACTCAGTCCCACGTGGACTGAGTGGCTTGCTGAAGCATTTCACAGGCACATATCAGGAAGGAGTTATTTTCGCTGAATGTGTTAACTCATGCAGGGACACCTCATTTCCTTCCACAAAAGGCACACAGGGTTCCAATTTCACAACAATGTGGTGGCTGCATGACTTGAACATATGTGGGGGGAATATTTCACGAAAGATAATGTCCCAATATTTACTTGTTATCTATTGATTACCATTCTTGGTTTTCAAATGCTTTTATTGTGAAGCAACATCAGCTTAACCACAACCGACAATGTCCTAAAGTACAATGCTTCTTTTTTCTTTTCTTTCTTGGAACAGCATAATGAAAGTCAAATGAATGTATGTTTAGTAAACAAGCAAAAAGCAAAGGAAACCCTACCACCCCGTCTCCTTTCCCCTCCCCAGCCCTACCCTTCCCTCACCCCTCTCGTATGTGCTGTTTAGGTCCTAGCACCCCCCACACTTAGTTCAGCTGTCGGTCTCTTCTAAATACAACAGTAATGGTTGCCAGATTTTTTCAAATTCCTTGATAACGTATCCTATCCTCTCTAGATGCAGAGTATCCATTAATGCAGCCAGCCATTGTCTGAGTGATGGAGCTTCCTCCTTTTTCCAGAACATCAGTATGAGTTTCTTTCCATTAAGTATGCCACAGGTCAGGAGTTGTTGCTGGGTAGCCTGGAATTTATTTGCCCTCGCAGAAGTTCCAAAAATGATTAAAATGGGGTCTGGTATTATCTGAACCTTTAGTACCTTTGATAGGACCTCAAATATTTGCTCCCAATACTCTTGTATCCTGGGACATAAAGCATAACTATGTACCAAATTTGCCTCCGAGGACTTGCATTCCTCACACATTGGGGACACCTCTGGGAATATTTTATGAATCCTTACTTTGAAGTCTATGTAGGATTTTAAATTGTATTAAACAATGCCTGGCATTGATGGAACAGGAGTTAACATACTCCAAAGCCTCATTCCATATAACCTCCTCTATCGCTGTACCCAACTCCTTTTCCCACTCTTTTTTAATATTATCCATTGTTGTATGACACTTGTTTTGTATGGCATCATACAGAGAGACGATGATGTGTTCTGTCCCTAAACATGATCTTAAATGATTATCTAATTTATCAGGTTCTGCCGTCTGAAAACCAAAAGGATGTGATCTTATATAGCGTCTTAGCTGGAGATACCTGAAAAAATGACTCTTTCGCAATCCGAACTTGTCCTGGAGCTGCCAAAATGATGCAAAAATCCCTTGTATGTGTAAGTGTCCAATAAGTACCCCTATTTCTCACCATGCATCAAAGGCCCCATCTATACATGAGGGGATAAAAGAGGGGTTCGCTGATATAGGTACAAGAAAAGAAAATGTTCTGAGTTTCAAATGCTTCCCCATTTGCCTCCACGTCTGTATGGTGCTATGGATAATGGGATTGCCTCTATAACAGGCTTTATTTAACCAAATAGGGGACATAATGATTGCCCCTATGGAATATGGTAGGCAATCCTCATGCTCCATCTCCAGCCATCCGGGAAATACAACTGTATCATCTATCCAGTATGCTATATGGCTAACGTTAACAGCTCAGTAATAAAAAATAAAGTTGGGTAATGTCAGCCCCCCACTAGTCTTATTCTTGCAGAGATGTTCTTTCCTAATTCGATGGGCTTTATAATTCCATATAAAAGGTAGAATTATCAAATCTAATCCTTTAAAAAAGGTTTTGTTAAGATAGAGGGGCAGGTTCTGAAATAGAAAGAGCAGTTGGGGAAGAAAGATCATCTTGACTGCATTTACTCTACCCACTAAAGAAATTGGAAGTGTCTTCCAAAATCCTACTTTCTTTTATATCTTTTCAATTAGAGGGATAAAATTTGCTTCAAATAGAGAACTATACCTTTTGGTTATTACAATTCCAAGGTAAGTAAACTTCTCAAGGGTTATTTTGAATGGAAATTGTTTAAGCCCCTCCTGTTCTTCTACTCGGACCGGGAAAAATTCACTTTCCCTCCAATTAATCTTATACCCCGAGAAAGTGCCAAATAAATTGACTATTTCCAGCAAAACTGGAATAGTAATATATGGTTTCGCTACAAACAACAAAACATCGTCCACATAAAGGGAAATTTTGTTGATAGTATATTCTGTATTGTACCCATAAATTTCGGGGTGAGAAGGTATAGTCTCCGCCAGTGGTTCCAGGGCCAACGCAAACAATAAGGGACTTAATGCACAGCCCTGTCTTGTGCCCCTGTGCTAACTGAATGGTTCCAAGAGGGTCCGATTAGTTAGTATTTTAGCACTAGGGTTACTGTACAGTAGCTTAATCCAAGTTATAAATTTGACTCCCATTCCAAATTTTTTCAAAACCTCGTAGAGGTATTGCCATTCCATTTGGTCGAATGCTTTCTATGCATCTAAACTTAATATTATAAGGTCTTTCTTAGGATGTCTTAGGGGGTGCATTATATTAAGAAGGAGCCTGATGTTATAGAAAGAATTCCTTTTAGGGACAAACTCTGTTTGATCTGAGCGTACCAATTTATTTATCTGCTGAGTGAGTCTCCTTGCCAGCATTTTAGCCAAAATTTTCTGATCTGAATTTAGCAGTGAAATCGGCCTATAAGATCCTACCTCCTCTGGGTCTTTGTCCTTCTTTGGAATAAACGTGATAATGGCCTCGTTCAGGGTTTGGGGTAACCTGCCAGTTTCAAATGACTTTCTGTACATCCTTACCATATAAGTTGCTAATAACTCACTAAGCTTCTTATAAAACTCATTACCTATTCCATCCGAACCTGGACTCTTGCCATTTTTCAGGGATCTTATTGTTCTTTCTATTTTGTCATTTGTAATCTCTGCTTCCAAAGTCTGACACTCCGTCAGATTGCGTGAAGGTAGCCTACAAGTGCCCAGAAATGTGTGCACACTCCCCGTCGGTACATTATATTGAGATGTATATAATTTTTCATAACACTGACAGAATCTTTGATTAATGTCTTTGTGTGACACCAATGGCGTGCCCGAGTCTGATTTAATTTTATGAATGGCCCGATCACTTTCCAATTTGCGTAGCTGCCCTGCCAGCAATTTGTGCGGTCTATCACCAAATTCAAAGAAATTCTGTCTTGTAAACAGAAAGGCTTTGCACATCCTTTCTGAGAGTATTTGGTTAAGTTTGTAATCTTAATGCTGAAATTCTGTTGTATTTTTCTGCGGATGGTTGTCGCGCATTCTCCACGTCTAGTTTACGTATTTGTTCTTCTAGTTCTATTTGTTCTGCTCCACTACGTTTCTTTAGGGAAGACTGAAAAGAAATTATACATCCTCTAACATAAGCTTTAAATGTTTCCCATAGTAGTCCTGGGGGTGTTTCACTATTATCATTTGTCTCAAAAAACAATAAAATTTGCAATTCTAAATACTCACAAAATTTTGGGTTTGTAAGTAGCTGAAGAGTAAACCTCCAATTTCTATGTATTTGTGTCGACTCACCCAGCTCCAGTGAAAAAGTAACAGGGCTGTGGTCTGAGATGACAATATTATGATATCTTACGTTATCGACCTGCAGCAGTATTTTGCCATCAAGGAGGAAAAAGTCAATCTGAGTATATACCTTATGAACTCTAGGGTGGAATGAATACTCTCTCCCTGTTGGGTTGAATCAGTCTCCATATCTCACACAGATTCATATTGTCTATATATGTTTTCAGCAGGTTCCTTGCCTTTGATGGTAATGCCCTCCGATTGGAAGATCTGTCTAAATATGTATCCAGAACAAAATTTAAATCCCCCTGACCTCTTACCATCTCAGTTTTTATCATCTATATGATAATGTTTTTGATCTTTTCTGGACCTTGTAAATCTATCGGTAATTAGAAATGAATGGATCCCAAACAGCACTCCCTTACCCCTGTCCCTCCCTCCCCCCACAACTCCCATCACCCTTGAAAGCTCAAAATAACCAACAAAAAAAACCATATCTCCATATCCAAGTACACCTAGTCAAAATTCTTTTTTTTTAATCTTATTTTTATTTGGATAAGGAATTCACAAATATCATGTACTTTTTTCACACATATAACCTTTTCCATTTTTTTATATGTATAAAACTACAATTATTTATACATTCTTAAGTACACATTGAGATGATATAAATGGAAAATAAACATTTAAGTAGATAATTATGTACTGTGGTAAATCTAACCTATTAGGCTAAGTAATGGAATTAGTTTTTAAGAAAAATGGTAATAATAGTTTCCATATAACCCTTCTGGACCATTTCCACTGGTCCAAAATGTTGTATATAAGCCTATGTATCAACCATTGTAGGTGTTTATATCCTAATTTGTTCATGCTTGCTCCTGCCCGCAGACATAATTATCCAATCCCTATGTACTTATTTACTTAATTTTTTCATTTTTTTATCCCTTTCCCAAATCTTTCCCTTTACTTGTGTTAATTCTCTATTTTCCAAAAGAAAACAAAAAAAAACATTTATACTAAGCATAACTTCTTGATCTCTAACACTTCTCTGAACCAATTGAGTAGCTCCCCAGTTATATAGATGGTCACAAAGCCAAATCTGGCATTGGAATGAAAAGACCAAGAAAACTAGCAAACAGAGATTATCGAGATGTTAAAGTAAGTGTAATTCTCAAAGCTATAACTTACTCTAGCACCAGGAAGTCTAGCACTATTAACAACATACTCCTCATACAACACCAGTTTACTCATTGCCATTCTTGAGTGGAATCCAGCTGCGTGGACACAGGAGGCTGGGGACACCGGAATGTGGAGGACGTCTGTGAGTTGAACAGCATCTTTGGAGGCAGAGGGATGGTTGACGTTTTGGGTTGAGACCCGCTTCCTTACAATGGTGCCTGCACTTCAGAAGTGCATCACTTCTAAGAAAGTGTTCTAGGACATCCTGGCGCAGTGAGAGACATTTTCATTTCCGAGGAGCCCTCACAGAGGTCCTGGGTCTCAAGAGTTCCAATTCAACCAAGGATTCGCAACTCCTTCAACGTTGTCCTAAAGTAGCAGGGGCAAGGGTCCACTCACAGAGAGTTTAATCATTGCTTACGTCTGAAGACTGTTCATCAGGATGGGCAACTGTTGCATAAATTGCAGCTGAAAGAGAAACAATTCTGTTTTAAAACCATAGGACTATAAGACATAAGAGCATAATCAGGGCATTTGGCCCCTCGTGTCCGCTCCGCCATTCCATCATGGCTGATTTATTAACCCTCTCAACCCCATTTTCCTGCCTTCTGGATTGACCTCCTTACTAATCAAGAACTGTTAACCTCTGCTTTAAGTGACGACCTCCACAGCAGTCTGTGGCAATGAGTTCCACAGATTCACTCTGGCTGAAAGAAATTCCTCCTCATCTCTGTCCTAAAGTGATGTCTTTGTATTTTGAGGCTGTGCCCTCTGGTCCTAGACTCTCCCAATAATGGAAGCATCCTCTTCATGTCTACTCTATCTCGGCCTTTCAGTATTTGATAGGTTTCAATAAGATTCCCCCCCACCCCACTTCAGTGAGTACAGGCCCAGAGCCATCTCCTCACTCCTCACACATTAACCCTTTCATTCCTGGGATCATTCTTGTGAACCTCCGCTGGGCCCTTTTCAATGCCAGCATGTCCTTTCTGAGATAAGGGGCCTAAAACTGCTCACAAACTGCTCACAGGAGGGGATCACTCCCCCTCCTGTCTTCTCCTATCATTTTGGATCTCCCCCTCCCCCTCCCACTTTCCAATCTCTTACTAGCTCTTCTTTCAGTTAGTCCTGACGAAGGGTCTTGGCCTGAAACGTCAACTGTACCTCTTCCTAGAGATGCTGCCTGGCCTGCTGCGTTCACCAGCAACTTTTATGTGTGTTGCTTGAAATTCCCACATCTGCTGATTTCCCGTGTTTGCGTTTTACAATACCTCCAGTGTGATCTGACCAAAGCCTCAGAATTACAGTCATTTTAGGATTTTAATGTAGTTATTGAGAGATGCTGCTGCAGGTCTCCTTGGTTTATGGTAGGATTCTGTTCCTGAGAACTACTCATAAACTGATCAGTTTAGACCATAAGACCATAAGACAAAGGAGCAGAAGTCGGCCATTTGGCCCATCGAGTCTGCTCTGCCATTTTATCGTGAGCTGATCCATTCTCCCATTTAGTCGCACTCCCCCGCCTTCTCACCATAACCTTTGATGCCCTGGCTACTCAGATACCTATCAATCTCTGCCTTAAATACACCCAATGACTTGGCCTCCACTGCTGCCCGTGGCAACAAATTCCATAGATTCACCACCCTCTGACTAAAAAATTTTCTTCGCATTTCTGTTCTGAATGGGTGCCCTTCAATCCTTAAGTCATGCCCTCTCGTACTAGACTCCCCCATCATGGGAAACAACTTTGCCACATCCACTCTGTTTATGCCTTTCAACATTCAAAATGTTTCTATGAGGTCTCCCCTCATTCTTCTAACCTCCAAGGAATACATTCCAAGAGCGGACAAACGTTCCTCATAAGTTAACCCTCTCATTACCGGAATCATTCTGGTGAATCTTCTCTGTACCCTCTCCAACGTCAGCACATCCTTTCTTAAATAAGGAGACCAAAACTTCCCACAGTATTCCAAGTGAGGTCTCACCAGCGCCTTATAGAGCCTCAACATCACATCCCTGCTCCTATACTCTATTCCTCTAGAAATGAATGCCAACATTGCATTCGCCTTCTTCACTACCGACTGAACCTGGAGGTTAACCTTAAGGGTATCCTGTACGAGGACTCCCAAGTCCCGTTGCATCTCAGAACTTTGAATTCTCTCCCCATTTAAATAATAGTCTGCCCGTTTATTTCTTCTGCCAACCATACACTTTCCAACATTGTATTTCATTTGCCACTTCTTTGCCCATTCTTCCAATCTATCCAAGTCTCTCTGCAGACTCTCCATTTCCTCAGCACTACCGGCCCCTCCACCTATCTTCGTATCATCAACAAACTTAGCCACAAAGCCATCTATTCTATAATCCAAATCGTTGATGTACAATTTAAAAAGAAGCGGCCCCAACACGGCTCCCTGTGGAACACCACTGGTAACCGGCAGCCAACCAGAATAGGATCCCTTTATTCCCACTCTCTGTTTCCTGCCAATCAGCCAACACTCTATCCATGTATATAACTTTCCCGTAATTCCATGGGCTCTTACCTCGTTAAGTAGTTTATGAGTAGAAAGTGTGGCCGCCCAGCAATATATTTAAGTAAAGATCTAGCCCAGCCTAGGGCAATGTATAGTTAAACCAAGGTGTTGAACATCAGCCATGTGTTTATCACTGCAAACTGACTTGCCATATTGCACAATATAGTTGCAGTCCTTTGGCAGCCTGTTGCTCTAATGCTATCACCTATCTGATGATGTGGTCCTCCGAGTAAATTCTTGTCCTTCATCTTTTGCGCTATTTGCTTTTGTAACATAGCAATTTTTATGCATTGCACTGTACAACCTGAAATTCTTACTCTTCGCAAACGTCCACGAAACAGAACAAACCAAAGAATGAATAACAGAGATATCAGAACCCCAAAGTCCCCCTCCCTCTTCCGTTGCGCAAGCAGCAACAGAGGCATCGACCTTCCCTCTCCCCCCCCCCACTTGCACCAGCAAGTAACGAACAACCACCCCTCCTCTCACCATGCAAACAATAGCAAAAGCCCTCAACGAGACCTTGATCTAGGGTGCATCAAAAACTACAGTCCTCTCCCGTATTCCCATTGTTTTTGATATCAGAGACGCACAGGTCCTCGCAAGTTTTTTCCCTTGTCATTTTTTTGACATTTTTCGCTAGATTACTCTCATATTTTTTTTACTAATTCCTTTATTGAATTCAAAAGTGTGTTTAGCATGGGTGGCTTCTTTGATTGGTATGAAATCCTGCCAGATGGGAACAGGAACTCTCAGGGGATGCCCACTGGTAGTTTGCCACTCACTACGCATTTTAATTTCCTTACCTGTCTTCGTGCGTCTGGGTATTGGAAATTGGACTTTACTGTAAAGACCATGACTTGGAGAGTCGTGGGGATCTGCAAAATACACAAATAGTTAAAATTCTTCCTCATCTCCTCCCCACTGCATTACCTCCTTAAAACTGCCCTGTCTCTACCTCGGGGGAGGTGACCTGTTAGGAGCTAATGAAACAAAGATGAAAGCTGTCTGTAGGCAGGTGTGATCAGTTGAAGTTGGCATCATGGTCAGCACAGGCACCATGAAATGAAAAGCTGTTCTATGCTCTATAAAAGCAAGGCTGTAATGCTGAGACTTTATAAGGCATTGGCCAAACTATACTTGGAGTACAGGGTATTGTGAGCAGTTTCGAACTTCGTATTTAAGAAAGGATGTGCTGGCATAGGAGAGGATGATTCCGAGAATTAAAGGGTTTAATTGACTTTGGGTTTTTGACTCTGATTTATTAATATTTTTTATTTTTATTATTATTATTTATTTATTATTAAAGTCAAAAGGTCTGTACTCACTGAGTGAGGAGGGAATCTCATTGAAACATATTAAATATTGAAAAGTCTAGTTAGAATGGTGGGCAGTGGGGTGGAGGTACGTCTCTACCAAAGGAGGTGTAAGGTGCTCCTTTTTTCTGCTAGCCTGCAGGTCACCCTTGGACAAGGTGTAGCACCTGCTTAGCCCTCTGATCAGGGGCACCTGGAACCATGGGAGCAGGTGGTGGATGGTCGTATGAGCAGCCGGTGTATATCACAAGTCCTGGTTATGCGACCACTGACACCAGGCAGACAATCTCTGAAGAGTATTGATAATGGCTGGGGTCACCCGTCTTGTAAAGACACTGCCCAGAAGAAGCCAATGGCAAACTGCTTCTGTAGAAAAATTTGCCTAAAACAATCATGGTGAAAGACCCTGATCGCCCACGTCATACGACACAGCACATTGATATGATGATGAGATACAGTGGATGTGGAGAGGCTGTTTCCAATAGTGGGAAATTCCAGGTTCAGTCTGTGTTGAATATCAGCAGACAGGTATAACAGGTTCAAAGGGCAAAGTGGACTAGTCATTCTTATATTTCCTCTGTTATAATATTCTCCCTTACATCAGAAGACTGTGTTCTGAAAGTGCCTTTCCCCCACCCTGAAAGCCCCTCCTGTCCTGCATCTCACACTTCTTTCCCCAGCCCTGATAGTCCCCATTGACAGTCCACTCTCCCCCATGCTCATTCCTCCCAGACTGGCAGCTCTCACCTGACCTAGCAACCCATTTTCCCTATTCTGCTTACCTCCTCTTCCTCAGTGCTACATTTCCAGCTCTGGTCCTTGTTTGCTTGCTGGTGGGAGGAAGGTCAAATACATCAAGATCTTTGGCCTCCACGTCCTGATCTCGTAGCTGCTTTACTGGCTTTAACCTTGCCTACATATTCAGTCAACCTTGAACCCTTGAGGCCACTGGATTGTGGGGGTTGGTGGGACGCCCAGTGGGTGCTGTTAGTGTGTGTGGCTGTTCCTGGACAATATGCCAAGGGTGTGCTGTTCAGCCAACTGAAGAGATGAATCTCCAATAGATACCCACAGTACTGCAGCTATATTTCATTAGGACTTTGAGGAGATTTGGTATGTTACCAATGAATGGAAAATCCTATAAGCAGTAGCAGTTCATCATGGGTAAAGCCCTCCCCGCCACTGAGTATATCTATATGCAGCACTGTTGCAGGAGAGCAGCACCTATCATCATGGTCCCCCATTACCCAGGTCATGTTCTCTTCTCATTGCTGCCTCTAGGAAGAAGGTAAAGGAGACTCAGGACTCATACCAACAGTTATTAACCCTCCACCATCAGGCCCTTGAACCGAAAGAGATAACTTCATTCAACTTAACTTGTCCCATGATTGAAATGTTCCCACAACCTCATGTTCTCGATATTTACTGCTTATTTACTTATCAATATATTTCTTTCATTTAGTGTTTGCACAGTTTGTTGTCTTGCACACCGGTTGAAAACCCAAGTTGCTTTATAATTCTGTTAAGGAGTTATTGAGTATGCCTGCAAGAAAACGAGTCTCAGGGTTGTATATGGTGACATATGTGTACTTCGATAGTAGATTTATTTTGAACTTTGACTTTTAGCAAGTTTCTACAAATGCACCATGGAGAGTATCACTGTCTAGTTTGGAAGCACTGCAGTGCACTCAGTGATTTAGAAACAGCTTCTTTCTCCTGTCATCAGATTTCTGAATGGTCCATGAACTCTACATCACTATTTTGCCCTCTTTTTGCCCAACATTTATTTTTTATATTTCTTTTTAAATCTTTTTATTAATTTTCAAAATTATAAACACAGTAACAATGTTGATACAAAGAGATTGGAATAGTCTTAATAAACATATACAAAAAAGATTTTAAGTAACATAGGCATAATAGACTTCCAAGCTCATAATGAAATTAGTCATAAAGAGAAAAAAGAAATAAAAAGAAAAATATATATATAAACAAAGAAAAACCCCCAAAAGAAAAAAAAACTGAATACTAAACCCAAAAAAAAAGCAAACAGAACAACACAGGGCTAGACCAATATCTTGAATCGAACACGTTCAGTAATGTCGTCAACTCCGCTCCTCTATTCGTATATTTTAAGTTAATAAAGAAGATTCAGAAAGGTCAAATTACCTCATATGAAAATGTTACATAAAAGGTTTCCAAGTTTCTTCAAATTTAACCGAAGGATCAAAAATATCACTTCTAATTTTTTTCTAAGTTTAAACTTAATACAGTATAGTTTGAGAAAACCATTGGGATGTAGTAGGAGGATTGGTTTCCTTCCAGTTCAATAAAATAGCTCTTCTGGCCATTAAAGTAACAAATGCTATCATCCGACAGGCTGAAGAAGACAGAGATCTATGTTCTACCATTGGCAATCCAAAAATGGGGTTGTAAATCAAAACATAGAACTATTGAGATAATATCAAAAATATCTTCCCAATATTTTTCCAAAAGAGGACAGGACCAAAACATATGAGTTAAAGGAGTGACATCTATCACAAATAGGATTTATATGGGAATAAAAATGGGCTAATTTATCTTTGGACATATGGGCTCTATGCACCACTTTAAATTGTATTAATGTATGTTTAGCACATATAGAAGAAGTACTAACTAATTGAAAAATTTTATCCCATTTCTCTATAGGTAGACAAAGTTGAAGTTCCCTCTCCCATTCATTTTTAATTTTATCAGATATACCTGGCTGTAATTTCATAATTATATCATAGATAACTGCTATTAATCCCTTGTGAAAAGGATTTAAACCTAAAATTTTATCAATGATATCAGTCGGATTTGAAGTCGGAAAGGTAGGCAATGTAATATTTAAAACATTTCTTATTTGTAAGTATCTAAAAAAATGGGATCTAGGCAATTCAAATTTCTTAGATAACTGCTCAAAAGACATAAAACAGTTATCCAGAAATAAATCATGAAAACATGTTATACCTTTCGTTTTCCATATCAAAAAGGCTTGGTCCATAACCGAGGGTTGAAAAAAGAAATTAGCTATAATAGGACTTGATAATGTAAATTCATTCAGGCCAGAAAATTTACGAAATTGAAACCATATTCGCAATGTATGTTTAACTATAGGGTTAAGCATTTGTTTATTCAATTTAGATAGTAAAAAGGAAGTGAAGTTTCTAAAATGGAAGCTAACGAAAACCCTTCAGGGTTTACTCAATGTGGGCTTAGAGTTATATTCCAATCTTGTGTCCAAAATATTAAATATCGACTATTAATTGCCCAATAATAAAATCTTAGGTTAGGCAATGCCAAACCTCCATCTTCCTTGGATTTCTGTAAATATTTTTTACTTAATCTGGGATTTTTTGCCATATATAAGAGGAAATTTTAGAATCAATAGTATCAAAAAAGGATTTAGGAATGAAAATTGATATCGCTTGAAATAAATATAAAAATTTAGGTAAAATAATCATTTTAATAGCATTGATTCAGCCAATCAATGATAGAGACAATGGGGACCACTTAGTGATCAGTTGTTTAACCTGGTTAATTAACGGTAAAAGGTTGAAATTGAATAGATATGTCTCTTAGTAATTTTAACTCCTAAATAAGTAAAATAGTCAGTAGTCACTCTAAGTGGAGAATTTCTATAAATGGGAACCTGCATATTTAATGGAAAAAGTTCACTCTTACCTAGATTCAGTTTATAACCAGAAAATCTACTAAACTGAGCAGGAATACTGCCGGAATAGATTTTCCTGGCTTAGAAATATATAATAGCGCATCATCTGCATATAGTGATAATTTATGAGTCTCATTTCCACGGCTGATGCCAAATATATTAGGGCAGTCACGAATAGCAATAGCTAGCGGTTCCAAAGCAATATCAAATAGTAGTGGACTAATAGGACAATTCTGCCTAATACCACGGAATAGATGAAAAATAGTCATAGTCATAGTCATAGTCATAGTCATACTTTATTAATCCCGGGGGAAATTGGTTCAAAAAGAGGGGATCTTTGATTATTAGCAAATACCAAAGCCAAAGGGGTGAGATATATCAGTTTAATCCAAGATATAAATATCGAACTAAAATTAAATTTCTCAAGGGTGTTAAATAAATATGTCCATTCAACTCTGTCAAAAGCTTTCTCAGTGTCCAATGAAATAACACATTCTGGAATTCTGGGTGAAGGCGTATAAACAATATTCATTAATCTCCTAATATTAAAAGAAGAGTAACCATTTTTAATAAATCCAGTCTGATCAGCAGAAATAATTTGAGGTAATATATTCTCCAATCTCATTGCCAATATTTTAGAAAAAATCTTAGGATCCACTTTCAGCAAAGATATAGGCCTATAAGATGCACATTCAGTAGGATTCTTATCTTCTTTGAGAATTAGGGAAATAGAAGCTCAATAAAATGATTGTGGTAATTTACCTATAGATACTGCATCCCTAAAAACTCTACATAGCCAAGGAGTCAGTGTAGTAGAGAAACATTTTTTAAAAATTCTACTGTATATCCGTCTGGGCCAGGTGCTTTACCTGAGTTCATCAAAAAGAAGCATTCTTTATTTCCTCTACTGTAATAGGTATGTCTAGTTTTGAACGTTCATTAGATGATAATTTTGGAATATTCAATTCCTTAAAAAATTCATGCATTATAGTGGAGTCATCAGGAAATTCTGATTGATATAAGGAGGTATAAAATTCTTGAAAGGATTTATTAATCTCGTCATGGTCAACCGTCAAAGTGCCATCCTATTTACGAATCTTAAGAATCTGTTGTTTCTTATTGTAACTTTTTTATGCATTGCACTGCACTGCTGCCACAAAACAACACATTTTTTTGACAGACAATGAAAATAAACCTGATTTTGACAATGGTGTTTCACTGCTCCCACTGTTTCACACGCCTTACCTTTCCGCTGCCCTGCTTCGGAATGTTTTCGAATCTGCACGATGCTGTAAACAGGCAGATGGGGATCCTCCTGGGGATCTGGAAAGGATGCAGAGTCGATGAACTTTCTCACCCTCTCACTACACGGATCCCACAACCCCAGCTCCTAGCCTGTTATTCCCTTGCTCTGAAGCCTCGTGTCTCCCGCCATGTAACGGAATGTGCCCTGTCACGCAATGCCACGCATTTCTGGAAGGCAAATTCAATGTTAGCATTCATTTTGAGAGGATTGGAATATAAAAGCAAGAATGTAATTCTGAGGCTTTATAAGGCATTGGTCAGACCACACTTGAAGTATGCTGACCAACTTTGGATGTTGGTAGGTTCTTGACTAGTAAGGGAATCAAAGGTTACAGGAAGAAGGCAGGAGAATGGAGTTGAGGGGGATAATAAATCAGCCATGATTGAATAGTGGAACAGACTCAATGGGCTGGATGTCCAAATTCTGATCCTATATCTCACAGTCGTATGGAAAGCCCTCTTAAATCCTGTCCTGTCAACCCCACCATCCCCCTCTAATACCCTGTACTTCTGATGCTTCAAACCTTCCCGAAAACTCTGATTCCACCCAGCAGTTGCCATGACAGTCCCTCTCTTTCTGATACAGTAACCCCTATTGCCTGCTGACAGGCTCCCCACCTCTTTTGATTGCACCCTGACACCAATGTCCGCTCCCCCCCCCCATCGGCAGTCCGGACAGCACCTCCCCTCTGATTGCTCCCTATCCCCTGCTTCTCTTGGGCAGGAGGAGAAGATGGCGACACGACGCAGCTCACGCAGATCTCTGGTGAAATGATATTGTATTTGTAAGTAGGATGCCGAGCACAATTCTGATTTGATGGAGACAGACGTGAGGAGCAGAGGAACATCTGGAGAAATTTCTGAAATGCCTGGTTCGCTGCCGCTGCTACTGTGCGATCGAGAATCTCCGGAGGGAAGGCTCCAAAATCCCCGGCTTTGCCTGCTGTTGGCGACCGAGGCTGAGGTCAAAGCATTGGGCAGAGATGGTGCTCGGTACTCAGTGTCGGAGGGCTGATCAGAGCTCGAAGTTTTCGGACGACTCCGAGTTGGACTGTGGTCAGGCATGGCAGGGAGAGTTTTCTTCCTTCTCCCGTCTGCATGAGATGTGGGACTTTCGAGAGACTTTGAACTTTTTTACTGTGCTCATGGCCTGTTCTTCATCAAGTTATGGTATTGTTGCACTGTTGTAACTATATGTTATAATTATGTGGTTTTTGTTAGTTTTTCAGTCTTGGTCTGTCCTGTGTTTTCTGTGATATCACACCGGAGGAATATTGTATCATTTCTTAATGCATGCATTACTAAATGACAATAAAAGAGGACTGCGTGTCCTCATAATCAAATCTAATCTAAATCTATGACAGACACTGCCCTCACCCTATCCCAAGCACCCTCTCTCTGTGCTCCAAGAACCCTCCATCCCCCTCTACTATCCCACTCTCCATTCCATAACCTCAGCTCAACTGTGGATACACTACAGAACAAGCTGACGGAAAAGTCATGGAGGCAAGAATCCTTGGAAGGAATTTGGCCAATGATTTACCGCCTACCGTATGTTCACCGTTGCTTACCCATCTTCGTCTGGGAATCTGTTTGAAAGTTAGCATTGCTGTAGAGCTGCTGGTTTAGAGACTCCTGAGGATCTAGAAAGGGCATAGACAGTTATTACTTAAGATTCAAGATTGTTTAATGTCATTTCCAGTTCACAAATGTAAAGAAGAATGAAATAATTGTTACTCCAGATCTGAAACAGCATAAAAAACCACATAGGATGAAGGAGCAACACACACAAAATGCTGGAGGAACTCAGCAGGTCAGGCAGCATCTATAGAAAAGAGCACAGTCGACATTTTGGTCCAAGACCCATTGGCAGGACAGTAGGGTCTGCCAAAGGGTCTATGTCCTGCTGAAGAGTTTCAGCCCGAAACGTCGACTGTACTTTTTTCCATAGATGTTGCCTGGCCTGCTGAGTTCCTCCAGCGTTTTGTGTGTGTTGCTCAGATTTCCAGCATCTGCAGATTTTCTCTTATTTAGGATGAAGAATATAAAATAGCTTATATTCATAGATTGATCGTACGTCCATAAACCAAGGGTTCCCAACCTTTTATATGCCATGGATCGCCACCATTAACCTTTTATATGCCATGGATCCCCATCATTAACTTTTTATATGCCATGGATCCCCATCATTAACTTTTTATATGTCATGGATCCCCAGCATTAATCTTTTATATGCCATGGATCTCCACCATTAACCTTTTATATGCAATGGATCCCCACCATTAACCTTTTATATGCCATGGATCCCTAGCATTAACCAATGGGTCCGTGGACCCCAGGTTGGGAACCCCTGCCATAAAGTGACACCAGACACAGGAGTGTTTGTACATAAGGTGACTGACAGGAAATGATCAAGTCGTGGTGGTTGGGGGTGTGGAGGAGTGGGTTAGTGGGTGGAGGTGTTGATCAGCCTTACTGCTTGGGGAAAGTAACTGTTTTAGAGTCTGGTGGTCCTGGCGCGGATGCCAAGTAACCTCCTCCCTGATGGGAGCGGGACAAACAGTCCCAGAGCAGGGTGGGTGGGATCCTTCAAAATCAGCAAAACTTAAATTCAGTTTACATAATCTTCTGGTTTCTTTTACTCCAGAGTCCATCTACTTCCCGTTCAAAGATATTCAAAATTATGTTTCCACTGGTCTTTGAGAAAGAGATTCCCAAAGACCCTAGACCAGCAGTTCCCAACCTTTTTTATGCCATGGACCAATACCATTTAGCAAGGGGTCCATAGAGCAGGTTGGGAAGCTCTAGACCATCTGAGAGAGGGGAAAAAAATCACCTCAATCTGACAATATTTATTTATTAAGATACGGCTTGGAACATGCCCTACTGACCCTTCAGTCCCCGGTTTAACCCTAGCCTAACCACGGGACAATTTACAATCACCAATTAACCTACACTAATGTCTTTGGATTGTGAGACGAAGCAGAAAACCAGGAGGAGACAGGGTTGTACTTGAATCTCAGGGGGACCAATATCCTGGTGGGGAGGTTCGCTAAGGCTGTTGGGGAGAGTTTAAACTAGAATTGCTGGGGGCTGGGAACTGAACTGAAGGAAGGGGTGGTTGGCTCACAAATAGAGAAAGCTTGTAGACAGTGCGAGAGGGAGAATAGGCAGGTGATAGAGAAGGGATGTGCTCAGACCAATGGTTTGAGATGTGTCTATTTAATGCAAGGAGTATTATGAATAAAGCGGATGAGCTTAGAGCATGGATCAGTACTTGGAGCTGTGATGTTGTGGCCATTACAGAGACTTAGATGGCTCGGGGCAGGAATGGTTACTTAAAATGCTGGGTTTTAGATGTTTCAGAAAGGACAGGGAGGGAGGCAAAAGAGGTGTGGGCGTGGCACTGCTGATCAGAGATAGTGTCACGGCTGCAGAAAAGGAAGAAGTCATGGAGGGTTTGTCCACTGAGTCTCTGTGGGTGGAAGTTAGAAACCGAAAGGGGTCAATAACTCTACCGGGTGTTTTTTATAGACCACCCCATAGAAAGAGGGACACCGAAGAGAAGATAGGGAGACAGATTCTGGAAAGGTGTAATAATAACAGGTTTGCCATGGTGGGAGATTTTAATTTCCTAAATATTGATTGACATCTCCCGAGAGTGAGGGGTTTAGATGGGGTGGAGTTTGTTAGGTGTGTTCAGGAAGGTTTCTTGACACAATATGTAGATAAGCCCGAAAGAGGACAGGCTGTACTTGATCTGGTATTGGGAAATGAACCTAATCAGGTGTCAGGTCTCTCAGTGGGAGAGCATTTTGGAGATAATGATCACAATTCTATGCCCTTTACCACAGCGTTGGAGAGGGACGGGAACAGACAAGTTAGGAAAGCATTTAATTGAAGTAAGGGGAAGTATGACGCTATCAGGCAGGAACTTGGAAGCATAAATTGGGAACAGATGTTCTCAGGGAAATGTACAGCAGAAATGTGGTAAATGTTCAGGGGATATTTGCGTGGCGTTCTACATGGAAACTTTCCAATGGGACAGGGAAAGGATGGCAGAGTACAGGAACTGTGATGTACAAAGACTGTTGAAAATCTAGTCAAGAAGAAAAGAAAAGCTTACAAAAAGTTCAATAAACTAGGTAATGATAGAAATCTAGAAGATTTTAAGGCTAGCAAGAAGAATGAAATTAGGAGAACCAGAAGGGGCCATGAGAAGGCCTTAGTGAGCAGGATTAAAGAAAACCCCGAGGCATTCTACAAGTATGTGAAGAGCAAGAGGATAAGACATGAGAGAATAGGACCAATCAAGTGTGACAGTGGAAAAGGATCTTGGCAATTGTAGGGATGATCTACAGCGGATTGAAAAGCTTGAGCATATAGACATCAAGAAAGAGGATGTGCTGGAACTTCTGGAAAGCATCAAGTTGGATAAGTCTCCAGGACCGGACAAGATGTACCTCAGGCTACTGTGGGAGGTGAGGGAAGAGATTGCTGAGCCTCTGGCGATCTCTGCATCATCAGTGGGGATGGCGAGCATTCAGAGGATTGGAGGGTTGCAGATGTTGTTCCCTTATTCCAGAAAGGGAGTAGAGATAGCCCAGGAAATTATAAACCAGTGAGTCTTACCTCAGTGGTTGGTAAGTTGATGGAAAAGATCCTGAGAGGCAGGATTTATGAACATTTGGAGAGGCATAATATGATTAGGAATAGTCAGCATGGCTTTGTCAAAGGCAGGTCATGCCTTACGAGCCTGATTGAATTTTTTGTGTTGTGACTAAACACATTGATGAAGATACAGCAGTAGATGGAGTGTATATGGATTTCAGCAAGGTATTTGATAAGGTACTAAATGCAAGGCTTATTGAGAAAGTAAGGAGGCATGGGATCCAAGGGGACATTGCTATGTGGATCCAGAATTGGCTTCCCCACAGAAGACAAAGTGTGGCTGTAGATGGGTCATATTCTGCATGGAGGTTGGTGACCAGTGGTGTGCCTCAGGGATCTGTTCTGGGACTTCTTCTCTTCATGAGTTTTATAAATGACCTGGATGAGGAAGTGGAGGGATGGGTTAGTAAATTTGCTGATGGCACAAAGGTTGGGAGTGTTGTGGATAGTGTGGAGGGCTGTCAAAGGTTACAGTGGGACATCGATAGGAGTTATCTCACACTTATCTGGGCTGAAAAGTGGCAGATGGAGTTCAACCCAGATAAGTGTGAGGTGGTTCATTTTGGTAGGTCAAATATGATGGCAGAATATAGTATTAATGGTAAGACTTGGCAGTGTGTAGGATCAGGGGGATCTTGGGGTCCAAGTCCATAGGACACTCAAAGCTGCTGCGCAGGTTGACTCTGTGGTTAAGAAGGCATACGGTGTATTGGCCTTCATCAATCATGGGATTGAGTTTAAGAGCTGAGAGGTAATGTTGCAGCTATAAAGGACCCTGGTCATTCCCCACTTGGTGTACTGTGTTCAGTTCTGGTCACTTCATTACAGGAAGGATGTGGATACTATAGAGAGAGTGCAGAGGAGATTTACAAAGATGTTGCCTGGATTGGAGAGTGTACCTTATGAGAATAGGTTGAGTGAACTTGGCCTTTTCTCCTTGGAGCAGCAGAGGATGAGAGGTGACCTGATAGAGGTGTATAAGATGATGAGAAGCATTGGTCATGTGGATAGTCAGAAGCTTTTTCCCAGGGCTGTCAAGCTGTGGTGCTTCCAGTTCAGCGTACTCCCAAGACTCATGTGGCCTTTAACAGTGTATGAAATCCCCATCAGCAAGGTTGAAAAGCTCAAAAGAATGATCAGGACGCATGTAAAACAGTGGCTTGGACTTCCACGATGCTTAAGTCCTGTTGGACTGTACGGGAACGGCAAACTGGAATTACCAATTGCAAGTCTTGTGGAAGAATTCAAATGCACCAAAGCAAGGTTGGTCATGACCCTCACTGAATCTGAAGATACTGTTATTCGAACAGTAGCCCCCTGTGAGGCAACGGCAAGGAAGTGGGCCCCATCTGAAGCTGTTCAGAGTGCTAAGTCTGCTCTTCGCTTCAGGGATGTGGTTGGCCAAGTCCAACATGGGAGAGCCGGGCTCCGGCTTGTCCCAAAGGCTCCTCAATGGCACAAGGCAACATCAGTGCAGCAGAGACGACTCATTGTGGAGGAGTTGAGAAGACAGGATCATTCGTGACTCCCCTAACATATTTGGCATTATCCGTGGAAATGAGACTCATAAATTATCACTATATGTGGATGATCTACTATTATATTTTTCTAACCCAGGGAAATCTATTCCGGCAGTATTAACTTTGCTTGCTCAGTTTGGTAGTTTTTCTGGTTATAAATTGAACCTAGGTAACAGTGAACTCTTTCTATTAAATATGCAGGTTCCTACTTATAGAAATTCTCCACTTTTTTTTCATAGTCATAGTCATACTTTATTGATCCCGGAGGAAATTGGTTAAAGTGACTAGAGTGACTACTGACTATTTTACTTATTTAGGACCCTACTTGTGATAGATATCTCTCTGAAGTAGCTTCTTTAACTCATATGTTTTGGTTTTGTCCTCTTTTGGAAAAGTATTGGAAAGATATTTTTGATATTATTTCAACAGTTCTATGCTTCGATTTAAAACCCCATCCTATTACGGCAATTTTTGGATTGCCAATGGTAGAACATAGATCTTTGTCTTCTTCAGCATGTCAGATGACAGCATTTGTTACTTTAATGGCGAGAAGATCTATTTTGTTGAACTGGAAAGAAATCAATCCTCCAACTACATTCCAATGGTTTTCTCAAACTATATTATGTTTAAATTTAGAAAAAATTAGAAGTGATATTTTTGATCCTTCGGTTAAATTTGAAGGAACTTGGAAACCTTTTATGCAACATTTTCATATGATGTAATCTGGCCTTTCGGAATCTTTTTTTCAAACTTAGATTATGTGATTAGAGCAGCGGAGTTGACGACATTACTGAACATGTCTGATACAAGATACTGGTCTAGCCCTGTTTTGTTCTTTTTTTAGGGTTTTTTTTTTCTTTTTCTTTTGGGGATTTTTTTTGTTTATATATATCTTTTCTTTTTATTTCTTTTTTTAATGATTAATTTCATTATGAGTTTGGAAGTCTTTTATATCTATATTACTTAAATCCTTTTTGTATATGCTGATTAAGATTATTCTAATCTCTTGGTACCAACATTGTTACTGAGTTTATAATTTTGAAAATTAATAAAAAGATTTAAAAAGAGAAGACAGAAGGAGGCAGAGCGACACACCAGGGCCGTCTCAATGACCAAGCAGGGTCACTGGACTAATTGGGAGAGCCTGGAAAAGAGGAAACTTAGCTGGCGTGACATCTGGGAGATGGAGGGATCTCGGCTAAGTTTTGTCATCAGAGCCACTTATGACCTCCTACCCACACCCCAGAACCTGAACCAGTGGTGGGGAGAAGACCCCGCTTGCTCTCTTTGTCAAGCACCTGCATCACTAAGACACATTTTAACAGGATGCACCACGAGCCTCACCCGGGGCCGTACGCTTGGCGGCATAACCAAATACTCAGACAGCTGGCATCAATCTTGGAACAGAGGCGAAACGCCACAAATGCTGTCCCATAAACATCGGCAGGAAATGTCCACATCACACGATTTGTACCAGCAGACCAACCTCCAGAGCACCATACAACATCAAAAGATGTAAGCATTCTGCTGGTTGCTCGGGATTGGAAAATGGACGTGGACTTGGAAAGAAAGCTTGTGTTTCCCCCAGACATTGCAGCTACAACACTTCGGCCAGACATGGTCCTGTGGTCCACAACAGCCAAGCTGGCATATGTTGTGGAATTGACAGTACCATGAGAAGATGGTGTCGAAGAAGCTTAAGAGAGGAAAAAGACCGAGTACTCTGAACTGGCAACTGAAGCTGCCCAGAATGGCTGGAAGACCAAGATTTTCCCCGTAGAAGTGGGATGCAGGGGATTCGTTGCTACATCTACGACCAGTCTATTGAAGAAGATGGGAGTGAGGGGTCACTCCCTCCAACGAGCAATCAAGTCCTTGTCAAATGCAGCAGAAAAAAGCAGCAACTGGATTTGTATTAAAAGGAAAGACAACAACTGGGCTGCAAGATGAAGACAGGAGGGTATGGAACTGAGTGGGTGTATCTGGGACGCCAGGTAGCACTGTTGAGCCCTCTGGGCTTAGCAACGAAACATCAAAGAAGGAGGATGCCCACCTGATGACTCCGATGACGTACCTGCCCTCCTTCCTTGTCACCACTCCAAACCCACTGCCGACATCGAGAGTGCCAACTTACCATAGGGATTGAAACATCAAGTCCTAGTAGCTCTGCTGAAGAGTGTGATGATTTGGAGTATTGAAGGCTGGGGGGCAACCTGATAGAACACGGAACAGTACAGCACAGGGACAGGCACTTTGGCCGAAAATGTTGTGCTAAACCAATTAAATTAGTAATCAAATGGCCAACTAATCTCCTCTCCCTTCATAGTATCCATAAGCTTCCATTTTCCTCACATTCCTGTGCTGATCTAAATATCCCTGATGTATCTGCCTCTATCACCACCCCAGAGAGCACATCGTAACCACCCACCACCCTCCATAAAAACCTGCCCTCACATCTCCTTTGAAATTACCCCCTTTTGTCTTAAGTGCAGGAAGTTGAATTCAGCGGCATATATAGGGCAGATAGTCGGAGACAGAAGAGATCCTGCAGATGCTGGCAATCCAGAACAACTCACACAAGATCGTTTCGCTGAACACCTACGCTCTGTCTGCCAGAGAAAGCAGGATCTCCCAGTGGCCTCACATTTTAATTCCACGTCTCATACCCATTCTGACATGTCTATCCATGGCCTCCTCTACTGTAAAGATGAAGCCACACTCAGGTTGGAGAAACAACACCTTATATTCCGTCTGGGTAGCCTCCAACCTGCTGGCATGAACTTTGACTTCTCTAACTTCCGCTAATGCCCCTCCTCCCCCAGTACTCCATCCGTTATTTATTTATATACACATTCTTTCTCTCCCTCTCCTTTTTCTCCCTCTGTCCCTCTGACTATAACCCTTACCCATCCTCTGGGTTCTCCATCCGCCTTTTCTTTCTCCCTGGGCCTCCTGTCCCATGATCCTCTCATATTCCTTTTGCCAATCACCTGCCCAGCTCTTGGCTCCATCCCTCCCCCTCCTGTCTTCTCCTATCATTTTGGATCTCCCCCTCCCCCTCCCACTTTCAAATCTCTTACTAGCTCTTCCTTCAGTTAGTCCTGACGAAGGGTCTCGGCCCGAAACGTCGACTGTACCTCTTCCTAGAGATGCTGCCTGGCCTGCTGCGTTCACCAGCAACTTTGATGTGTGTTGCAACTCACTCAAGATGCTGGAGGAACTCAGCAGGTCGGGCAGCCTCGATGGAAGGGAATAAACAACTGACATTTCAAGCCGTCATTTCCATAGATGCTGCCTGACCTGTTGAGTTCCTCGTGTGTTGCTCCAGGTCAGGGGTTCCCAACTTTTCTTCTATGCCATGGACCCCTACCATTCTCGACGGGTCTGTGGACACCAGGTTAGAACCCCTGCTCTCGATACTCTTGTCTTTTACTCAGGACAGAAAGGCCAAATACCAGAGAACATAGCTTTAAGATGAAAGGGAGAATGTTTAAAGGACTGCTATGAGACAAGATTTTTGTTTTGACACAGGAACATATTACCTGAAGAGCAGAGCCATGGGAAGTGGTGTCTTGCCAACATTTAAGGGGCGTTTAGAGAGGCAGAGAATGGAGGGATGCTGACATGTGCAGTTTAAAATGGTATTACTGTATTGTTAGTGTGGACCAAATGTCTGGTCCTGCACTTCTCCCACATTTCTGTTTCCACGCGTTATGGAAACTCTTCCTTCCCTTTTGTCTGTCACCTGGCCCAGTTCAATAACCCTGAGATCTCCACCTTCCCCAACATGCTTTCCCCTATTTCAACTATTCTGTGGTGGCCGTGCATGCCAACTACAGGATTATATGGAATACCCTCCCCGAATCTCTCCCTCTCGGAAATCCTTCTGCATGATAATATGGATGATCATGGTCATTGCACTCACCGTTCTGTCCTGTAGCGGGAGCCACCTGGGGAGTAGCCTCTGCTGTTGAATTGACAATGCTGTAAATAGGGTCACTTTCAAGCTGCAAATCTGTCAAAGGCACAAAGATATCAGACGGGGATTTTAATGGAGAAACTGTCCAGCCCCATTCCTGTCCTGTAGTAATCGGGTGTGGGGTGAATCCTGGAGTAATGACTGCAAAAGTTTTCCAGCGCTACCCTAGCCAAGCCCCTACGCGAGGTGTTATCATTGTTATATCTGCAGACAACATCTTCTGCAGATATTCTGCTTGTCACCTAAAACACTTGAAGACTTCTACAGATGTACCGTGGAGGCAATTTTGACAGGCTGCATCACTCTCTGGGGTGTGGGGACTAATGCACAGGATCAAATGAAGCTACAGAAAGTTGTAAAATTAGTCAGCTCCATCTTGGGTACTAGCCTCCGTAGTATCCAAGACATCTTTAAGGAGCGGTGCCTCAGAAAGTCGCCGTCCATTATTAAGGACCCCCATCACCCAGGACAAGTCCTCTTCGCACTGTTGCCATTGCGAAGGAGGTACAGAAGCCTGAGTCACACACTCAGTAACAGCTTCTTCCGCTCTGCCATCTGATTCCTGGAAGGACATTGAACCTATGAACAATACCTCACCTTTTTTTGTATTATTTCTGTTTTTGCACTGTTTTTAATATAGCTATATATTAATATAGTTTTATATATATATAGACTTACTGCAATCGCTATACCTTTTTTCTATATTATCATGTATCGCACTGTATGGCTGCTGTTAAGTTAACAAATTTTACAGCATATGCTGGTGATATTAAACCTGATTCTGATTCTAATTCTACTCCCATCGGAGACGAAGGAAGATTCAGGTCAGGAAGTGCATTCCTTGCAATCAATAGCAACCGATTCACCTCATTCACGACCTCTACAAACTTCCAAGTATTCTTTGTAACTCATGCTCTCAGTATTAATTATATTTGCACAGGTCGTCTCCATTTGCACACTGGTTGTTTGTCAGACTACATGTAATTTTTCTGTAAAATTCTGTTGCATTTCTTATTGCCCCCACCACCCAGGACATGCTCTCTTCTCGCTGCTGCCAACAGTAAGAAAGTATAGGAGCATCACGACCCACACCACTGGGCTCAGGTAGAGTTACTACCCCTGAAACTGGGGATAACTTCACTCAACTTCATTTGCCCCATCATTAAACTGTTCCCACAACCTGTGGACTCACTTTCGAGGACTCTTCATCTCATGTTCTCCATTCTTATTGCTTATTTATTTATTATTATTATTTATTTATGTTTGTAATTGCACAGTTTGTTGTCTTCTGCACACTGGTTGAATGCCAAGTTGGACAGTCTTTAATTCGGTTATGGTCATTATTCTATAGATTTATTGAGTACGGCCACAAGAAAATTAATCTCAGGGCTATATATGTACTTCAATAATACATTTAATAATTTACTTTGAACTTTGATTCCACTGATTTCATAACCTATAAACTCACTTTCAATGATACTGCAGTTCTTATTCTCAATATTATTTATTTATTTATTTTTCTATTTGCACAGTTTGTTTTCTTTTGGTGTAATGGTTGTTGGTCTTTGTGCGTCGTTTTTCATTGATCTTACCGATTCTATTGTTTCTCACTGTGATGGCCAGAAAAAAATGAATCTCAGGGTAATATATACATACTCTAATTATAAATTCACTTTGAACTTTGAATTTTTTCCCCGATAAATGCCTGTGAGAACATGTCAAGGGAGCACATGGTAATATAGATGTACTGTGATAATAAATGAAGTCTGAACTTGCAGGAAAACAATTGAAAGTTGGACGTGCTCTTTCTGATCCAGAAGGTACCAACTCTACACTTGTGCTGAGATTGTGCTGTGGTGGCCAAGAAGAGGACAAGAAGCAACATAAAAGTAAGAAGGTGTAACTTAGTGTCCTTAAATTTTCAGCAGGTCAGGAAGCACCTATGGGGAGGAATAAACAGGCAACACTTTGGCCTGAGACCCTTTGTCAGGACTCCTGACCTGCTGAGTTTCTCCAGCATTTGTGTGTGCTACTCTGGATTTCCAGTATCTGCAGAATCTCGTGTGTCTTTATATAGCACTTTGATGAGTAGCATTCATTCATCACGTGTTGTGTTGTATGACATGGTTTTTCCATGACCATGATTGTACTGAGCAAATTTTTTCTACAGAAGCCATTGTTTTCTACTGGGGAGTGTCTTTACAGAACAGGTGACCACAGCCATTATCAATCCTCTTCAGAGGTTGTCTGCCTGGCGTCAGTGATCCCGTAACCAAGATTTGTGATAAGTACTACTTATTTATTTTCCTTTTTCTTATTGTAACTTTTCTGTGTAATATACTGTCCTGCCACAAAAACAATTTCATGATGTACTGTTTGACAATAAGACCAAAAGACCATAAGACACAGGAGCAGAATTTGGCCATAAGGCCCATCGAGTCTGCTCAATCATTCAATCATGGGTGACCCTTTTTTTAAAATCTTCTCCTTGACCCCACTTCCCGACCTTCTCCCCATAACCAATCAAGAACCTATCAATCTCTGCCTTAAACACACCCAGCGACCTGGCCTCCACAGCTGCACGTGGCAACAAATTCCACAGATTCACCACCCTCTGGCTGAAAAAATTTCTCCACATCTCTGTTTTGAAAGGGCACCCCTCTACCCTGAGGCTGTCCCTCTTGTCCTGGACTCTCACACCACGGGAAACACATCCTGTGTGGTAAACCATGTATATATGTTGTAACTCGGTTACCTGTCTGGACACACACCTCTGCTGACTGCCCCTGTGGCTCCTCCCACAGAGTCCTGTATAAAGGTGTTCGCCTTGCCCCTCCCCCTCAGTCTGGGGGCAGACACTCACTGTGGAGGTCGTATTGTACAGCGAATAAAAGCCTTTCAGTATTTTACCAAACCTCAGTCTTTTGGAGTAATTGAAGGTGCTTCAATTTTATTCGCTGTACATTTTGAAACATGGAACAGGCTCTGAGACCAGACAAATTAGATCTTGATCCGCAAACACCCGAAGCTGGAAATGCTTTCGAACTCTGGCTGGCCTGCTTCGAAGCGTATCTAGAGGAGATTAAAGCGACCGACCCCGTAGCAAAGCACAGAGTTCTACTCTCCAGGGTCAGTCCACGGGTTTATTTGCTGATCAGAGACCAGCCGAACTGCGACGGCGCGATGAACGCACTCAAAAGACAATACCTGCGGCCGATAAACAGCTTCTATGCTCGGCATCGCTTAGCGACACGGCAACAACGGTCCGGGGAATCGAGTGCTGAGTTTGTCCGGGCCCTACAGACACTCGTGCGGGTCTACAATTGCCAGGAGCTGACGGCGGCGCAGCATGCAGAACTCCTAGTGAGAGACGCCTTCGTCACGGGGACCAGGTCCGTGTATGCGCGCCAGCGGCTGCTGGGAAAAGCCAATCTTACCCTAAGTTCGGCGATCGAGCTGGCTGATACGTTGGAGGCCGCTCTGCATAACTCCGAGGCTCTCCAGGCACGCGATCCCCCGATGGCCTCGTGGGCGCCGCAGACCCCGCAACCCGCCGGCGAATCGACCTCAGCTGCAGCCAGTTGTGAGTCCGCGAAGTGCTACTTCTGCGGACTGGAGAAGCACCCCCGGAAACGCTGCGCGGCCCGACAAGCTACCTGTTCCAGCTGCGGAAAGAGGGGCCACTTCGCCAAGGTCTGTAAGTCAAAACCGCAAGCGGGATCTAGCAGCGCCGCGTGCGAGACGTGGGGGTCGCCATCTTCCCTGCACACTGCCACCACGTGCGAGACATGGGGGCCGCCATCTTGCCTGCACACTGCCACCACGTGCGAGACATGGGGGCAGCCATCTTGGTCGGCGCCACCTCCCACCGCCTACGACCAACGGGTGCTCATGGGCCACCCCACCGCGCCGGACCAAGACAGCGACCCCACCCTGGCTTCCGTGACCCTTGGCCAAAGCGCTCCCCACCAGCTCGCAAGGTCAATGATGGACATCCTGTTGGAGGGGCACAGGACAAGCTGCCTGTTTGACACAGGCAGCACGGAGAGTTTTATCCACCCGGCCACGGTGCAGCATTGTGGACTCATGATACGGCTGGTAAGTCAGAGGGTCACCATGGCCTCCGGGTCGCATACAACAGACATCCGGGGGGGTTGTGTAGCGACGCTAGTGGTGCAGGGCACAGAATAGCGGGACTTTAAGTTACTGGTCTTGCCTCAACTATGTGCCCCTGTGCTGTTGGGGTTGGACTTCCAGAGCCACCTGAAAAGCGTGACAATGAAGTATGATGGGCCTCTCCCGCCAATTACTGTCATAAATCCCGTTTTGTAGAGATATGTCACGTACCCCGCTACTGACCACACACACACACCGACCCACACATCCCACCCAACATCATGCCAACTGCCACACTACCGACACCACTTGCAGCCTCTCCACCCTCAGGATCCCTCCCCCACCGCTGTTCACCAACCTGACCCCCAACTGTAAACCCGTGGCAACTAAAAGCAGGAGGTACAGCGCGGGGGACAGAGCTTTCATTACGTCGGAGGTGCAGCGGCTGCTCAGGGAGGGGGTCATTGAGGCAAGCACAAGTCCTTGGAGGGCGCAGGTGGTCGTTGTTCGGAACAGGGAGAAGAATAGGATGGTCGTGAACTATAGCCAGACCATCAATAAGTTCACACAGCTCGACGCGTACCCTCTACCCCACATCGCGGATATGGTCAATCAGATAGCACAGTACAAGGTGTACTCGACCATAGACCTAAAATCCGCTTACCATCAGCTCCCCATCCGCCGGGAGGACCGCCCTTACACTGCCTTCGAGGCGGACGACAGGCTTTATCAATTCCTGCGCGTCCCCTTTGGTGTCACGAATGGCGTATCTGTCTTCCAGAGGGCAATGGACCAGATGGTGGACCAGTGCCAACTGAAGGCCATGTTCCCATATCTGGATAACATCACCATCTGCGGTCACGACCAGCAGGATCACGACAACAACCTCCAAAAATTTCTCCAAGTGGCCAAATCTTTCAACCTCACCTATAACAAGGACAAGTGTGCATTTGGGACCACCTGACTTGCTATCCTTGAGTGTGTCGTGGAGAATGGAGTCATTGGCCCTGACCCCGACTGTATGCGCCCCCTGTTGGAACTCCCTCTTCCCAATACCCTCAGAGCCCTCAAAAGGTGCCTGGGCTTCTTTTCATATTACGCCCAATGGGTCTCTAACTATGCAGACAAGGCCCGCCCCCGGTCAAGTCCACCACATTCCCCCTCTCTGCCGAGGCCCACACGGCCTTCAACCGCATAAAACGGGACATTGCCAAAGCAACAATGCATGCGGAGGATGAGGCCATTCCCTTCCAAGTAGAGAGTGACGCCTCCGACTTTGCGCTGGCTGCTACACTCAACCAGGCAGGAAGACCAGTGGCGTTCTTCTCCCGTACCCTTCAAGGCCCTGAAATTCGGCACTCTGCGGTAGAGAAAGAGGCCCAGGCCATAGTGGAAGCTATAAGGCACTGGAGGCACTATCTTGCCGGCAAAAGGTTCACCCTGCTAACTGACCAGCGCTCAGTCGCGTTCATGTTTAATAATCAGCAGCGGAGCAAAATCAAAAATGATAAAATTCTGAGGTGGAGAATCGAACTCTCTACCTACAACTATGACATCATGTACAGGCCTGGGAAGCTCAACGAGCCCTCTGATGCCCTATCCCGGGGAACATGTGCCAGCGCGCAGATCGACCGGCTATACGCCCTACATGTAGACCTTTTCCACCCGGGAGTCACCTGGCTTTTCCACTTCGTGAAAGCCCAGAACCTGCCTTACTCCCTTGAGGAGATCAGGACGATGACCAGGGACTGCCAAGTCTGCGCAGGGTGCAATCACCGCCGGTGCTACGGAGGTCACAGCGACGGACTCGACCGCCTGATAGACTTAACCTGTAAATATACTTCTTGTAAATATTGTCAGTCACTTCACCCTGCGGGACTCTTTTAAAAAAAAAGGAGGGGTGAATGTGGTAAACCATGTATATATGTTGTAACTCGGTTACCTGTCTGGACACACACCTCTGCTGACTGCCCCTGTGGCTCCTCCCACAGAGTCCTGTATAAAGGTGTTCGCCTTGCCCCTCCCCCTCAGTCCAGGGGCAGACACTCACTGTGGAGGTCGTATTGTACAGCGAATAAAAGCCGTTCAGTATTTTAACCAAACCTCAGTCTTTTGGAGTAATTGAAGGTGCTTCATCCTGACAGCTTTGTGGTGATTGCTGGGGACTTTAACCACACCAGCTTAAAGACTGTGTTCCCCAAATTCTGGCAATATGTGGATTTCAAAACCAGGGGAGACAGCACACTGGACTTGGTTTATACCAACACACCACAGGCATACAAAGCAGCTCCCCGCCCCCATCTTGGCCACTCTGACCACATATCTGTCATGCTAACACCAGCATATAAACCACTGCTTAAACGTGTGAGAGTAGAGAAAAGAGAGATAAGGGTCTGGCCAAAAGGAGCAGCCTCAGCACTACAAGACTTTTTTGCACACAGACTGGGACATATTCAAAACAGCAGCCTCCTAGGGTGATCATACAGACATTGAGGAGTATGCGGGGGCAGTAATCAGCTACATAGCCAAATGCACGGAGGATGTCACTGTGATGAAAACCTTCACTGCACGTGGTTATAAAAAGCCATGGATGACAACAGAGGTGCGTTCACTACTGAAGGCCCGTGACACAGCCTGCAGATCGGGGGACAGGAGTGCGCTTCGCTCAGCCAGGTCTGCACTTTCACTAGGGATCAGGAAAGTGAAAAGGGCCTACGCGGGCAAAATACATGGACACTTCTGTGACACAGGTGACACCAGACGGATGTGGCAGGGAATTAAAGCTCTGACAGACTACAAGATCAGGCAGAAAACTAATGACAGCAACACCTCTCTACCAGACAGGCTTAACAATTTCTTTGCCCGCTTCGAAGCATCAAACACTACAGCAAGGGGGAGAGCCAGTCCCTTTCCACCATCTGACAAGCCGGCTCCAATCATTGATCCAGAGCAAACACGGAGGACCCTTGCCAGGGTCAACCCACGAAAAGCCGGAGGTTCCAACAACATCCCTGGACGTGTGCTCAAGGAATGTGCTGATGTATTAGCAGGTGTCCTGACAGACATTTTCAACCTCTCCCTTAGTCAAGCCATTGTCCCCAGATGCTTCAAAACCTCCACAATCAACCCTGTAGCAAAGAAATCAGGTGTAGTCTGTCTGAATGATTACCGTCCCGTTGCCCTGACCCCCATAGTGACGAAATGTTTTGAACGGCTTGTCAAGCCTCATATCACAGCCAGCCTCCCCTCATCACTGGATCTTCTACAGTTTGCTTATCGTCCAAATCGCTCTACAGAGGACGCAATATCCACCACACTGCACACAGTTCTCTCTCACTTGGACAACAAAGACACCTATGCCAGAATCCTGTACATTGATTTCAGTTCAGCGTTCAATACCATCATCCCGCAGAGACTAGTGGAGAAACTGTCGCTGCTTAGCCTTAGCACTACCATGTGCAGCTGGATTCTGGATTTCTTGACAGAGAGACCACAGTCAGTCCATGTTGGCAGGAACATCTCTGACTCCATCACACTGAGCACTGGATCCCCACAAGGCTGTGTGCTTAGCCCACTGCTGTTTACACTGCTAACACATGACTGTGCAGCCAGATTCAAGGAGGGGAACCTGATCATTAAATTTGCAGACGATGCCACAGTAGGGGGGCTCATCAGCAAAAATGATGAAACTATGTACGGGGGGAGGTCAAACACCTAGAGAGCTGGTGCAGGGATAATAACTTGATGCTTAAAGTCACCAAAACCAAGGAGATGATCGTCGATTTCAGACGGTCTCAGCCTGAGCACACACCCCTCAGCATCAGCGGCTCCACAGTGGAGAGTGGAAAACATTAAGTTCCTTGTGGTGCAGATCTCGGACAATCTCACCTGGTCCAGGAACACCACTGGGATTGTGAAACGGGCCCAGCAGAGATTGCACTTTCTGAGGAAGCTTAAAAAAGCATCACTCCCCACTAACATCTTAACTACATTCTACAGAGGCATGGTTGAGAGTGTGCTGACCTTTTGCATCACAACCTGGTACTCCAGCTGCAGTGCTGTCGACAAAAAAGCCTTGCAGAAGGGTGGTTAGGGGAGCAGAGAAGGTTATTGGGGTCTCCCTACCTTCTGCCCAAGACCTCTTTCAGAGTCGATCAATCCAGAAGACACGGTACATCATCAAAGATCCCTCACACCCTCTCCATGAACTGTTGGCTCTTCTGCCATCAGGCAAACGTTACAGGAGCATCAAAACTAAAACCACAAGGCTACTAAACAGCTTCCTCCCACAGGCAGTCAGACTGCTAAATAGCTGCTCTACCTGACTCTGCTTTGGACACTTTTAACTTGCACTAGACACTTATAACTGATTTTAACTGACATGTGGCTGTTGTGTTTTACTATTTATTGTTATGTTTATTATTTAGTGCTGCGTTTGTTATGTTAGGATTGCACTGCTCCTGAGAAACGCTGTCTCATTCTGCCCTGCAGAGCTGATGTATGGTTAGAATGATAATAAAGTTTTTTGAATCTTCAATCTTGAATCTTGAAACATCCTTTCCAGATCTACTCTGTCTAGGCCTTTCAATATTCGAAAGGTTTCAATGAGATCCCCTCTCATCCTTCTGAATTCCAGCGAGTACAGACCCAGATGCATCAAACGTTTCTCGTATGATAACCCTTTCATCCCTGGAATCATCCTTGTGAACCTCCTCTGGACCCTCTCCAATGCCAGCACATCTTTTCTAAGACAAGGGGCCCAAAACTGTTCACAATGCTCAAGATGGGGCCTCACCAGTGCCTTATAAAGCCTCAGCATCACATCCCTGCTCTTGTAGTGTAGACCTTGATTATAAACCTGTCATTGACTATAAACCTGATTCTGACTCACAGACTGGTTTATGAGATATTGAGTAGGCCAGGCCTTCAATGCTTTTACTTAAGAGGGGTACAGCATGGTAACAGACCCCACGCTGCCCAGTTACACCAATGTGACCAATTAACCCACCAACCCGCACGGATTGTGGGAGGAAACTGCAGCACTTGGAGGAAACCCACATGGTCATGGGGAGAACATGAAACTCCTTTCAGACCGGGACGTTAATGCTGTAATAGCATTAAACTACCTTGCCACCCCACAAACACACAAGCTGCATAGATATTTAGTGGGTGTGACAGGATAGGGGAAGGAAGTCTGGAGCCAGAGAAGGCACCAGGCCAGCTCAGTCAGCCCTGCGTTTCAGGAATGTCCTCAATGTGAAGAGGGAGCTTCGGCAAGTTCCTCCCAACCGCCCCCCCCACCCCCGACCCTGCCCCATTACCTGGCTCTGCAGTTCGTGATTTCACACCACTCGCTACACCAGAATCAACACAGCATCTGTGCTGACGGGAACCTGTCAAAGACACAGAGGCAAAGAGCATTTCTGTGGAGGTTTTCAGTACCGGGTGTGTATCGCTTGTGTTTTTCTGTTTGTCAGCTGAGGATGAGTCCTCTTTCCGGCACCCAAACTGGGCCCGGTTGTTCTGCTGCTGAAGTGTGGGTGGAGCACGAGCCTCAGACAACCCCAATGGACTCCTAAGTCTCCCCACCCTCTAATTCTTCTCCTTGAAATGTTCCAAATTTAACCCTCCATCACTGCTGGCAATTCACTCCCGAGTTCCGGAATTCCCTCTTTAAACCTCTCCCACTCTCTCTCTGCAAAGATACTTCCACCCTTTGCCCTATCTATCCTAAAATCCGCTCATGTCCGATGTTGAATGTGAGTCAGCTATAGATCCTGTCAGGACCCTGGGGATGTTTTGCTGTGTTACAAATGCCACATTTTTTAATATTATATTTTAAATTTAGAGATACGACATGGTAACAGACCCTTCCGAGCCCAGTTGCACCCATGTGAACAATTAACCTACTAACCTGTATGCAGGAGGAAATCAGAGCCCCTTGAGGAAACCCATGCGGTCATGGGGAGAGTGAACAGACAGTGGTGGGAAGTGAACCCGGGTCGCTGGCACTGTAAAGGGTTGTGCTAACCGCTACACTACTGTGTGTGCAATGCAGGTGTTTGTTGTTGATGGTGTTACACAAGGACAGAAAGGTCACTTTAGAGGAACAAGGTGCCCAGAGGGGTTTGAGCGAGTGCTGAGTCTGAGAAAGATCCATGGGTGTGGGTTCTTGAGTGAAAAGAGTGCAGGAGTTCTGGTAGGGGAGCAGATCCCAGCAGATCGGGTTCCCACTACCATTAAGCGGTGGTCAATGTAAAAATTTCATCAGTCTCTCTTACTGGAGCCCCAACACTAGCAACCGAAGGATCATCTTTTCCCTCTAATATGTACTTGCATATTAATATTTCTTGACTTGTAAACAAAGATGGATTTCTCTATGAAAATAAATATTTCCCAATAAATCATTGAAAAAATACTCAATATTCTATTGCAGTTTTTCCACTTGAGGTTCATTCCAAATTGATTGAGTTTGTCTGTGCTGAGTCTGTGGTGGCCAGTGCGATCATGTTTGCTGTTGTGTGCTGGGGCAGCAGGCTGAGGATAGCAGACACCAACAGAATCAACAAACTCATTCGTAAGGCCAGTGATGTTGTGGGGATGGAACTGGACTCTCTGACAGTGGTGTCTGAAAAGAGGATGCTGTCCAAGTTGCATGCCATCTTGGTCAATGTCTCCCATCCACTACATAATGTACTGGTTGGGCACAGGAGTACATTCAGCCAGAGACTCATTCCACCGAGATGCAGCACAGAGCGTCATAGGAAGTCATTCCTGCCTGTGGCCATCAAACTTTGCAACTCCTCCCTTGGAGGGTCAGACACCCTGAGCCAATAGGCTGGTCCTGGACTTATTTCATAATTTCCTGGCATAATTTACATATTACTATTTAACTATTTATGGTTTTATTACTATTTATTATTTATGGTGCAACTGTAACGAAAACCAAATTCCCCTGGGATCAATAAAGTATGACTATGACTATGACTAGATCCTCTTCAATACTTTCTGTCCATCCTCAGTATCAATATATTCCCATTTACTTGAACCTTGCGTGGATTAGTTCCCGAGCAAAGAAAGAACAAAGAATTGAAACCTTCAGGCAGAAACCACAGCAGGATATGACTAGAAGGACATGGAGGGGAAGAAGGTGTGTTGGCTCTTACTCAACAGAGCATTACGAAAACTAGAAGTATTGCTGCTTTTGTTATATGCAAGTCACAAGGGGAGTTTTACACAGATTTAGGAAGAGACTTGGACCTGAAGAGACCATAAGACCATAAGTGATAGGAGCAGAAATAGTCCATTCAGCCCATCAAATCTGCACTACCATTCCTTCACGGCTGATTTATTAACCCTCTCATCCCCATTCTCTGCCTTGCCCCCATAACCTTTGACACCCAAACTAGTCAAAAACCTATCAATCTCCGCTTTAACCGTACCCAATGATTTGTCTTCCATAGCCGTCTGTGGTAAAGAATTCCACAGATTAACTGCCCTCTGTTTAAATAAATTAGTCTTCATCTCTGTTCTGGAGGGTCATCCTTGTAATTTGAGGCTGTGTTGTCTGGTCCTAGGCACTCCCATTATTGAAAACATCCTCTCCACATCCACTCCATCAAGGCTTTTCAATATTTGATGGGATTCAATGGGATCCTCCACATTCTTCTAAACTCTAGTCATTACAAACCCAGAGCCATCAAACGCTCCTCATACATTAACCCTTTCATTCACTGGAACATACTCGTGAACCTGCTTTGGACCCTCTTCAAGGTGCAGAACAGATCCCCTGGAAAAGAACAAAGAGCTCTGAGCTGTGAACTCTTAGTATCGAAGACATCGTCAAGCAGTGGTGCCTGAGGAAACACTGAGGACCCACACCGCCCAGGACAAGCCCTCTTCTCATTGTTAGCGTCAGGAAGGAAGTACAGAAACCTGAAACCACGTACTCTGTCAGCCAGGAACAGCTTCTTCCCCTCTGCCATCAGATTTCTGACTGGACATTGAACCCGTGAACACTACCTCACTACTTTTCATTTCTGTTTTTTTGCTCTGCTTATTTTAACTTAACTATTTCATAGACATGTATATGTTTACTGTAATTCAGCTTTTTTTCTAAATTTATCACGTATTGCATTGTACGACTGTATAGTTAACAAATTTCATGACGTATAACAATGATATTCAACCTGATTCTGATCTGATGCCAAAGTAAACCAATCCCATCTGCCTGAACATAGTCTACATCTCTCCATTCCCTGCCTTTTCATGTGTCCATCTGAATACCCCAAATGCCATATCTTGTCCGGCTCTGCCACTCACCTGGGCAGTGCATTTCAGGCACTTCCAACAGTCTGTGCAAAAATAACCGCTGGGTGAAGGGTCTCGGCCTCAAACGTCAACTCTTTATTCCGCTCCTGCTCACTGACCTGCTGAGTTTCTCCAGCTCTTTGTGTGTGCTCCTCAAGACTTCCAGCATCTGCAGAATCTCTTATGTTTATCTTTTAAATCTCCTTTAAGCTTTTCATTTCTCACCTCACTATAACATGTGTCATGTCCATGTGCCCTGGGAAAAAGAACTTTAAAACTTACTCTGTCTATGCCAGTCATAATTCTACGTACTTCTATCAGGTCGCCCCTTGGCCTCTGATTCTCCGGAGAAACAATTATAATTTGTCCAACCTCTCTATGAAATAATACTCTCTAATCCAGGCAGCAACCTCTTCTCTACTTTGCACAAAGCCTCCACATACTTCCTGTAATGTAGCAAGGAAAACTGCATACAATTCTCCAAATATGACCCAACCTAACTTTTCTACTCAATGTCCTGACTGATGAAGGCAAGCATTCCTTACACCTCTTCACTCTATCTACTTAGGACCTCAAGGGTTAAATGTGAGGATACAGAAAACACCTATCAAAAGTTTCCATTTCTAAAAAAGAATAAATGCATCAACCGTGCTTCCATATCTAAAAACGAAGCTTTGGTGGAGTGCATAGCTAATCAGATTAACGGGGAGCAGGAACGGAAGGGTGAAGGAAGAGAGCAGGCCCAAGAGTTAGAGAGAGTGAGAGAGAGTGAGAGACAGAGAGAGAGAGAGAGATAAGATTTCCTCTCTTCAATTTCAGATCAAAAGGGATTTTCTAAGGACCAGCGCCAGTCCATTCAGAGGCAGGGAGGGAAGGGAAGCTCTTCCTCTCACTGAGGTAAGTGGACTCTTTTTCATTTTGTTTCTTTCCTTTGGAGTTGGACTCTCTGCACACCTAATGGGAGAATTTATAAATTGTGACAAATGGATGTTTCCATGAGCTGATGCACTTGTGCTCAGAACCAGGGGGATGACAGGAGATAAAATAGATATGAGCCATCATACTGGTGGAACTGGGTTAATGGACTGAATGGCCTCTGTATCCATCCCCCTTTTGTGAAATGTCCCAGACCCTGGAAGAATGGACCATTCATAGGACTGCTCACCTTTCTTCAGAAACCAGACAACAAAAACAACCAAAAGAATGATTGCTAAAGAGGACAATGCAACGGAGAGGGCCAGTGCACTTGTTCCCGTCTTGGCTAGGTGGATCTCACAGGTGTCATTTCCGTGCTGATTCGCAGCCACACAGCGGTAGCTCCCTCTCGGCCTGGGCAGCACCAGCTTTCCCACACTCTCCAGATCTCCGGTGACTCTCATCTCGCTGCTGCTCATGGGCAGTGTGCTGTTCTCAAGGTCAATCCACGTGATGTTTGCAGGGGGGTTCCCTTCAGCCTTGCACACGAGGGTGGCTCCAGTATCATCAGTCACAAGAGTTAGACTCAGGATGGTGGCCGGGCCTTGGGGGAGGAAAGAAAGTCAAATTAAATTCATTGAAATTTTGACAATTTTTATTTTAGAGAACATCAACTTCATTATGTGACGTGTCGCAGGACCTGGGTGATCATGGTATCATGATCATGATTGGTCTTCACAAAGTTTTCTGCAGAGGTGCTTTCTTCTGGGAAGTGTCTTTACAAGATGGGTGACCCCTGACATTATCAATACTCTTCAGAGATTGTCTGCCTGGTGCTATTGTTTGAATACCAGGGTTTGTGACCTGCACCAGCTGCTCGTACGGACGTACTGCTAGTGGATGGAAAATACTCATTCAGACTCTACACCAAGTCCTTGTTCCCCATTACTACTATATAAGGTGGAAGTTGATAGGTTCTTGATTGGTCAGGCTCTCAAAGGTTATGGGAAGAAGGCATGAGAATGGGGTTGAGAGGGATAATAAATTAGCCATCATGGAGTGGTGAAGCAGACTCCATGGGCCGAATGCCCTAAATTTGTTCCTATGTTTTATGGTCCTATTCAGAGATGGAATTAACACGGTCTCCTTACCACTGGTGGTGGTAGTGAGTGAGGGGAACGCAGGGCCGAGATTGGAACCCACAAGAGATCGAGCCAATCTCAGCCCCAGTTTCTCAGTGGGAGCTCATTTCTCCTCATGGATGTTCAATATGTTTTTATCAATTACACAACTCTGATGGAGCTGTTTCCTTACCCATGACCTGCAGTCCTGTCTCATCCAGAATCTCTGCCTCCCATGTGGAATTCCTGACCCAAACATGACAGAAATATTTGCTGAGGTCATTCAGTCTGAGGTCCGTCACCCTGATGGAGGTGTTTCCCTGCTCTGGGTTTCCCACCAGCTCATATCGGCCTCCTTCATTTACAGCATTGGTGTAGGGAGGGTCGATGGAGTGGAAATGAGTTTGATTGAGGACAGTGCACACATTTGGAGGATTCCCCTTCATCCAAAGGATAGTGGTGGAGTTGGGTTTTGTGTCAGGAGGTGTGAAATAACAGGGCAGTGTGGGAGAATCTTGCCTTTATACAATCACCGATGATACACTGACATCTTGGACAGTTTAGAGTAAGAACAATCTGGATTAGTTGAGTGTATTAATCACATTTTATTCAAGAATATTTCATCCCCGTCTATGAGTTTGATTCTCCATCTCATTCCTACTCCTACTCTGACTGGCTGCAGGGATGACTGGTTTCATGTCTGTGGATTGACTTTGGTGACCTTCAATTCTGAATGTTATCGCTAACTTTTATTGCTTGCACAATTTGTTTTTTTGTTCTGCACATTGCATGTTTAATTGTCTTTTTTTATTGGGTTCTGTAAGGAGATGAATCTCAGGGTTGTATATAGCATACATACTTTGATAATAAATGTACTTTGAACTTTGTGTCACCAAGGACGCTTCTGAGTTCTGTCTACATGCAGGGAGCAGCACCAATGCAGTTTTAAATGTATTGGAAAAGCAGCTGAGGGACGGGTTCTCTGCGTCGGAGTTAAACAAGAAATGTTCCACATATCCCACAGACAGACAGTCACAGCTTTTGGGCAATGATCCATCACTTCCCTCTGACAGAGATGTTACCCAACACACATCATCAGAACCAGCAGTGGAGGACAATGTCCCCAGAGGACTCCCATCAACACCCACAATTTTGTACCTTTGTCATTGCTGTTCACCTCTGCTCAACCACCAGAAAGTGAAAAAACATAAGAACGTAAGAAATAGCAGCAGGAGTAGCCATCTGGCCCATCGAGCCTGCTCCACCATTCAATAAGATCATGGCTGATCTGTCCATGAACTCAGCTCCACCTACCTGCCTATTCCCTGACTATGTAAAAATCTATCTAACTGTATCTCAAATACATTCAGTGAAGAAGTCTCAACTGCTTCCCTGGGCAGAGAATTCCACAGATTCACCACTCTCTGGGAAAAACAGTTTCTCCTCATCTCAGTCCTAAATCTTTTCCCCTGAATCTTGAGGCAATATCCCCTAGTTCTCGTCTCACCTACCAATGGAAGCAACTTTGCTACTTCTATCTTATCTATCTCTTTCAAAATTTTGTTTGTTTCTGTAAGATCCCTGCTCATTCTTCTTAATTCCAGAGAGTATATCCCAGGCAACTCAATCTCTCCTCATTCCAAAGCCAGAATATCCTTTCTCAAGTATGGAGACCAGAACTGCATACAGTACTCCAGGTGCGGCCTCACCAGAACCCTGTATAGTTGCAGCATGGCCTCCCTGCTCTTGAATCCAATCCCTCTAGCAATGAAGGCCAACATTCCGTTTGCCTTCTTAATAACCTGTTGCACCTGCAAGCCAACTTTTTGCGATTCATGAACAAGCACTCCCAAGTCCCTCTGCACAACAGCATGCTGCAATCTTTCACCATTTAAATAGTAATCTGCTCCTCTATTATTCCTTCCAAAGTGGATGATCTGGCATTTACCAGCATTGTATTCCATCTGCCAGACTCACTCAATCTATCTAAATCCCTCTGCAGACTTATACAATTTGCTTTTCCACTCAGTTTAGTGTCATCAGCAAATTTTGCTATGCTATACTCAGTCCCCTCTTCCAAATCATCATTGTAAATGGTAAACAGCTGCAGGCTCAGCACCGACCCCTGCGGCACCCCACTCACCACTGACTGCCAACCGGAGAAACACCCATTTATACCAACTCTCTGCCTTCTATTGGTTAACCAATCCACTATCCATGCCAATACAATTCCTCAGACTCCATGCATCCATATCTTATTTATAAGTCACTTGTGCAGCACCTTATCGAACGCCTTCTGGAAATACAAGTATATGACATCCACCTGTTCCCCTCTATCCGCTGCACTCATTATGTCCTCAAAGAACTCCAGTAAGTTTGTCAAACAGGACTTGCCCTTTCTGAATCCCTGCTGCGTCTGTCTAATGGAACCACTCCTTTCTAAATGTTTTGCTCTTTCTTCCTTGTGACGAGAATACACATAAAATTAAGATGTTTGCTGGCCTGGGTTAGCATCAGTGACATCAGCAGTTGGTCTGCCACCTGTCCTCAGGGGGAAGGAGAGATAAGGAACATGAAGCAGCATGTGGAGGTGTTAATGAAGGAGCCATCAGTCTGGGTATTGCCAAGATCGGCTCCCCCTTTGAACCCTGAACTGTTTGAAGTGATGGACAGGCGATCTGGAGATGTGTAATGAAGGGACGGTAGAGAGTGCTGTCTGGAGCGGCTCCCCCTTTGAACCCTGAACTGTCTGAAGTGATGGACAGGCGATACCCCAGCAGGGGGATAAAAAGGGACAGGTTCGCTAAGGCAGGACACACGACACCCGAGGTAATGAGACCCTGGAAGCGGTGCGCCTCTCTCAAGTCGGTGAGAAGCTCTTGGACGGCTGATCGGGGGATCAGCCTTAAACGCACAGGGTGGAAAGGTACGGTCAGCGGGAACCCGGTGTGTGTCCACCCTCGCTTGGGTGCCGGGTTCACTGCAGAGGATCGATCGCATCTGGAGGAGGGGTCACAGTTTTTATATTGCTTTTATATTTTGTGCTAATTTACTTTCACACTCTATCTTCCCTTTCCTTATTTCTTGTTTAGTTGTTCTTTGTTGCTTACTTTGTACGCATGAGCTTTTAATTTGATACTATCTTTTATTTCCTTAGTTATCCAAGGCTGGCTTTCCCCACACTTACTGTCCTTACTTTTGATTGGAATATACGTTTGTTCAGCACTGTGAAAAATCTCTTTGAAAGTATTCCACTGTTCCTCAACTGTCCTACCAAATAGCCTGTGCTCCCAATCCACATTAGCCAACTCCTCCCTCATCCCGTTGTCGTTTCCCTTGTTCAAGCATAATACACTAGTTTTAGATCTAACTATTTCATCCTCCATCTGAATGCGAAATTCAGTCATACTATGATCACTCTTTCCAAGAGGATCCCCGACTTCAAGATCGTTAATCTAACCTGTTTCATTGCACAGGACTAGTTCTAAGGTAGTATTTTCCCTTGTAGGTTCACTAATATGCTGCTCAAGAAAGCCATCATGGATGCATTCTATGAAGTTCTCCTCAAGGCTTCCTTGACAAACCTGATTCACCCAATCTACAAAAAAGTTAAAGTCTGTCCCCAGCCTTGTGGCCCATCAGACCAGTGCTTATGCCAGTTTCCTTGGCGTGAAGCGACTGAGAGTATGAGACTCCCCACACCCCTCCTGGGATAGGATGCCAGTCTATCGCAAGGATAACCCCCAGCAGTTGCTGGTACCCATTTTCAGCAGGGTGGACTGGAGCAGTGTGAGGTTAAGTGCCTTGCTCAAAGGCACAACACGCTGCCTTGGCCGAGACTCGAACCCACGACCTTCAGATTGTGAGCCCAATGTCCTAACCACTTGGCCATGTGCCACACACCCAATCTATGTAGAAGTTAAAATCCCCCACGTCAACTGACATTCCGTTCTTAAAAGCCTCAGTTATTTCTTGGTTAATCACCTCTGCCACTGCAATATTCTTATTAATTGGCCTATAGACAAAACCCACCAGTCATTTTTTCCCTTTACTATTCTTAATTTCTACCCAGATGGACTCAACATTCTGCTCTGTAGATTTTCTATCATCTTTCACAATCACAAGAAAGTAGACCACGTAAGTGGCAGCTCGAATGGGCAATGCACTCAATCTCTCCTTGGGTAGGTAGATCTGACTCAAGTCTTTCCTGTATTCATTCAATGCCATTCTGCTGTCGCTTCCACCCAGCCTGGGGTGAAGTATCTCTCACATAGTCTGAGGTCTTGTGTGACTCTCCTCACTGCTGCTTAGGGGCAGTTAAGTTCTTCCCAGGATTGATCCACGTGATGTTTGCAGGAGGTTCCCATTGACAGAGCAGAGGGAGATCCCTCCAGTTACAGTATCAGTTACAAGGGACAACTCCAGGGTTGTGGCTGTGACTTGGGGAGCGTTATTCTCGAGTGCATGGGAACAAAGTCCCTCAGCTCTGGGAAAGATGAAGAATGGGAGAGACCCAGCAGGAGAATGACGACAAATTCTCAGTGTGGAAACTGATTGGTGATTGTCTGTAGAAGCTTCTGGGTCTTTAATATCAGACACAGATGTAAATAGCTCAGGCCAGTCTGGTCATTCAGCGGCCAAATGAGTGTCTAAACCTCTGACCCTGTGGCAGGAAGCTCCACCTATCCTGGATTGGAATCCACTGTCTCTGTCCACTGGGGGCGGTACTGAGTGAGGGGGTTGGGGAGCCCAGGACTAGGAATGGAGCCCAAGGGGATTGAGCCAATCTCGGCCCCAGCTCCTCACTGGAAGCTCATTCCTTCTGACAAAAGTTCGATGTGTTTATATCGTTCCCAGAATGCTGAGATAGATGTTTACTCACCCTCAACCTGCAGGCTCGTCTCATCCTGAATCACTGTTGTTTTGGCGTTCTTGAACCAAACATGACAGAAATATTTGCTGTTGTCGTTCAGTCTGAGTTTCGTCACTTTGACGGAGGCGTTTCCCTGCTCTGGGTTTCCCACCAGCTCATATCGATCTCCTTCATTTACAGTGTTGGTGTAGGGTCGGTTGGCAGAGTGGTAACGAGTCTGATTGAAGACAATGGATACATTTGGAAGATTCCCCTTCATCCAGATGATACCGATGGAACTGGGTTTCTTGTCAGGAGGTGTGAAGTTGCAGGGAAGTGTTGCAGAATCTCCCACCTTTACAGTCATTGGTGATAATCTGGCACCTTGGACATCTTTATGTAAGGACAATCTGGATTAGTTTATTGCATTCGCCACATTTTATTGAACAATATTTCATCCCTGCTAATGAGTTTAATTCTTCATCTACTTCCTACTCTGACTCATCTGTCCCTGAGCTCGTGTACTGTTCTAACGAAGCCCATTATAATCTCGGGAAACAGCATCTCAGCCACGTGTGCACAAGATGGAGTGTTCGTGAATACAACCATCTCAGCAAACTTGTTCTCTCGGTTTGTATCAGGATGGGCCACTCCTGCTCTATTAGTTCAGTCGTACTCTACACGGACACTGCCTGATCTACTGGATAACTCTTGGAGCTCTGGTTGGCATCTTGCAGCTCAAATATCTACCACTTTTTGTGCTCTCCCTCCAGCTTTCTCCCTTCATTCACCAACCAGAGATCTCATCAAAAACCTTCTCACCCTTTCAGACATATTCCCTCTGTCTTATCCAATCCTCTCCAGGATGGAAAAATAGGGAGCAAATAAACTCCTTGCTCCAAAGGGAAAGAGGAGGGACATTAGAGGCAAGGAAACTCCTTGTTCTGCCAGGGAGGGGAGAGAGTGAGTGAAGAGGGCCATTGTTCACGTGACAAATGCTTCTCCCTGACTTGCCAATGGACTTTGAGCATTGTGGATGAATAAAATCACTTGTTGTCTGCAAATACGGGATGTTTGAAAAAAATCAGTCATACTGTATACATTGTAAATATGTGTTTAGCACGGACTGGAGCAGCACCACAATCTCGTTGACTTTGAGCAACAACAATACAGTTTTATTGTATTTGATTCTGGAATAGCACGCACAAAATCCTAGGGAACTTTGCAGGTCAGGCTGCATCATATTGAAAAAGATAAACAGTCAATGTTTTGGGACAAGATCCTTCAGCAGTACTGGAACGGAGGGGGATGAATCCAGGATAAGAAGGCAGGTCTGCAAAGGAGTAAAATCAGCAGATGATAGAGGAGACCAGGTGGAAGTGGGGAGGAGGATGAAGTGAGGTGATAAGCGGAAAAGGTAAGGGGCTGAAGAAGGAATCTGCGAGGAGAGGAGAGTGGACCATGGAAGACAGGGAAGAACGAGGGGCAGAATGCATTACCTAACAGTTATTAAGTTCTTTTATCACTGCTCTGCCAATTTTTCCAACTTAACTATGTCCCTTTCACAACATTCCTCACGACATACTGCTCCACTAGTTCAGTATGTTCAGTAAATTTCTTGATCAATCCTTCTGCATTCTCATCCAAGTTAATCACATATAAAATATGTATGACAAACAGCAGTGGTCCAGGCACTGGTCCCTGAGATACACCATTGGTTACAGACTTGCAGTCAAAAAACTTTGCTCAGCCACTACACTCTGTCTCCGAACAAGTGAAGTTTGGATCCAGTTTGCCAAACACAAGAGCGTAGCGGTGAGCGTAATGCTATTAGTGCCAGGGACCAGGGTTCAATTTCATTGCTATCTGTGAGGAGTTTGTATGTTCTCCCCATGACTGTGTTTCCACCATGGTTTCAGTTTCCTCTCACATTCACGGTCCATAGATGTACAGGTTAGCAGGTTAATTGGCCACATGGGTGTAACTGAGTGGAACAGACTTATTCAGCCAGAAGGGCCTGTAACCTTGCTTATCACCGAAGAGAAAATATTAAAAAAAAAGTACTTTGGAAGCCATCTGCACTAACTTTCTGTACTAGACTAGCGTTTGCAACTTGTTCTAGACCTTTGCTCAAGTCCATGTAAAACATGTTTACTGCCCTGCCATCATCGGCCTTCTTAGCTCAAATTACTCGGATTTGCAACAAATCATTTTACCTGAACTAAAGCGCGTTGACTTGTGTTTATCAGTCCGTGCCTTTCCAGGTGAACATTTATGATGTCTCTCAGAACTTTTCCCATCAGTTCAAGACTACTGATGTAAGGCTGAGTGGCGTGTAGTTTAAAGAAAGAGCATTATCTATTCGACTGCCGTTTGGGACCTCAGGTGTTTCTCATGAAGATGCAGGAATGAATGTGGAGCCTCAGTCTTCTCCCTTGCTTTTCATAGCATCCTGAGAAAATCCCATCAGGCCCTGGGGATTTGTTCACGTTAATGTGTGCCAACACCATAGATGTCTAGCAGATAGCGTGATGCTATTACAGCTTGGGGTGTTCCAGAGTTCAGAGCTCAATTCCAGCTCCATTGGTAAGGGGTGTGTACGTTCTCCCCACGAACCACGTGGGTTTCCCTCAGGGCTCCTGTTTCCTCCCACAGTCCAAAGACAGACTGCTTAGTACATTAGATGGTCACTGTAAATTGTCCTGTGATGAGGCTAGTGTTAAATAGGTGTGTTGCTGGACGGTGCATCTCCTTGGGCAGGAAAGGCCTGTTCCGAGTCTTATTACTAAATAAAATATTTAAGTGAGATCTCCTCCTTCCTTCTAGAGACATGTTCCAAAGGCTCAGTGTACTCTTCCCCTAACTCTCCACCCTCCATGTCATTCCCTCTGGTGGAAACCAATAAGAAGTCTTCATTTACATGGAACCCAATTCATCTCCAACAGGTTTCCCTTTACGTCCCTGAAGGAATCTTCTCATTTCTTACCCATTCTCTTACTTCCAATAAACCTGTCAATCATTATGGAATGTCCTTTATACTGACTGCCAACATTTCAAATCCCATTTTTACTCCTTCCCAATTTCTTTCTGAAATTCTCTTTTGCAGATGTGAGTGCATTCCAACATGCTATTGTCCTCTGATGTACCCGAGCAGACACAGGAATGGACAACAACTGCCAGCCCTGCTCATGACACCCAGATCTCAGGAGTGGTGGAGAATACACTGAGTGATGGGGGAGGTCAGTGATCTCTTTACTTCAACAGAATTCAGATGCAATGACTCTGCTCCTCACCTGTTATTTTGGTTCGAATACCTTCTTCACATTGTCCTGTTGATTCTTCTGTGAAATCAATTTGACAACAGAATCCCTTTCCATTCTCGTCGCTCCTCAGTTGTTTGATGACTATTGAAGCATCGTTCTTCCGTGGGTTCCCCAGAATTTGGTAGCGACTGTCTTTGTTGTTCCAAATGTGATTTTCAAACCCATGTGCTGATGGATAATTGGTGTAATGTAAAAATGTCACGTTTCCCTTCGCATTCTTCCAAATGATGCTGATGTTCCCCTCGTATTCATTGAAAGGGGGAGTGAAAAAGCAAAACAGAAACAAGGAATTCCCTTCTCTCCCTGTCACCTTGTCCGGAATCTCCATGGTCCATCCATTATTATCAGCGGCTGTGAAGACAGAGATGTGGTATTAACGCTAGCTGAGGCCACAGACACTAGAGGACCATGTCCTAAGACTATAAGACACAGGAGCAGATCTAGACCATTTGGCCCATCGACTCTGCTCCATCATTCCATCATGGGTGATTTATGTGCCCACCCTGAGTCTCTGCCCTGTTGAAAGGGGGCTGAATTATGACAGTGTTGTGCAGTGTCACTCTGCAACAGATCAAAAGCGCAGAGAAATAGAACAAGGGAGGCTGTGAACCCAAGGAGGTTCTCCTTGCCTGGGCCATGCTAGCTCTTCACTGGAGCCATGGTTCTCACAGCTCTAAGCTGAGGTGAGAGAGAGACCTCGTATTTACATCACTTCCCTGGAAGCTCCCTCCAATGAATTACTTGACAGTAAGACATGGCTACACACAGTGGAGCTGATGTAGACATACACTCATAAAATGCTGGAGGAACTCAGCAGGTCAGGCAGCATCTATGGAAATGAATAAACATGATGAAATGATGCTTCTCCTACTCAGACCCTCCACAAAAATCCAGAAGAAGTGGGTTGTTATTTAACTGACTTTTCTAAACCGCCCGTGTGTTGGTGAGAAATAGAAACTGGGAGAATTGTGGGGAATGTGAGGAAAATGAATTGAGATCAATGAAGAAGTAATGTCAGTGGGTGCATTTTTTCGCATGAACTTGATGGGGTGAAGAGTAAGTTTCCCAGTAATATTGTAACGAGAGACCATGCCAAGGATGGTTTGGACCCTTGTGCTGGAGTATCCGAGACTAGAATCGACACAGGACATGAGGCTGAGACAAGGACAGGGTTTTCAGTGAGATGCAAGATGAGAATCCAAAGTTGAAATAGTGATTGAGCACTGACCCTCTGTTCAGGTTCTCTTTAAATATTAAAATCCTGGCGTCAATACATGGCCACCAATTGGCAGTGCAGCCCTGAGTCTTTAAAGGGGCCATGCAAGCTAGCCATAATCCAGAGAGTCAGAGTGTCTACTCTCCAGAAACTGGCATGGTCAGTTGTGTACCATAACAGACAAGACTCCATGACTCTCGGGTATGGGTTCGGAGGTAAATTTATCATCAGTGTCTACTCTCTGGAATGTTTAAAGATTTGCATTCTCATAAAATCGGATTATTTGTGTTTATGTCTCATCTGCTCCACCATAAAGATCTTTAGAACACTTGAGGGCTCCTTGAAATGTTACTGCTCTAATTGTAGGGTGTTGGACCAGTTTTGGGGCAGGAGAAACCCTTGCAAGATGAGCGGGTATCAGGGAGAGGGTCACTGATGTGGTGGGGGAAAGGTTGAACTAATTGGGCAGGTGACAACAGAAAGACAATGAAGATGAATAAAGAATTGGGAGTGGCAGATGTAACTGGAGAAGCAAGTGTAGACAGAAGGTTCTTGAGCGGGGCTGGTGAGTCAAAGGCAGAAATGGCTGTGTGAAAACAGGATGTAACAATGACTACCAGCATCTTTCACAGTAATGGTAGGGCTGGGCACTCGATATTCCTGGAAGGAAGATGTTCAGAAAGGAGAAAAGGACAACAGACTGAACAGTAATACTGATTGAGGAAGATGCCACTGTGGTGAAGAGAGAACCCCTGGGTTCAATGCAAGTTCAATGCAATGATAAGTGCCAGGAGGGAGATCAGTGGGGAGGGATGAATTGACAAGGGAGTCACATAGGGAGCAATCCTGCGGAAGGCTGAAAGTGGGAAGGAGTGAAAGCTGTGCTTGGTGGTCGGATCCTGTTGGAGATGGTGGAAGTTATGGAGAACTTCCCACGTGACTCCCTTGTCCCTTCACACCTGTCCACTGATCTCCCATCTGGCTCTCATCCTTGCAAGCAGAACAAGCTTTTTTCAACACCAACAAGATTTTGAAATTCTGACTGCAGATAACATTTTCCACTTCCCATCTGTACAGGAACCTGGCCTGCCAATGTTCTCTCTTTCTCTCTCAATACAGTTTGGCCACTTCACCACGTCCCAGTATAACTGACTGACATCAGAGCAGATTTGAAAGGGCAGCACGGTGACATAGTGGTTAGCACAATGCTGCACAGTGTGAGTGTTCAGAATTCAATTCCTGCCTCCTTCTCTCAGGAGTTTGTACATTCACCCTGTCTCTCAAACACCCTGAAACTGTGGGTTTCCTCTGGGTGTTCCAGTTTCCCTCCACACTCCAAAGCCATACCAGTTAGGGTTAGTGAGTTGTGAACATGCCACGTTGGTGCTGGGACATGGCGTTACTTTTTATTTATTTGTTGAGATACCGTGAAAAAAGGCCCTTCGAGCCATGGCACCCAGCAAACCGCCAATTTAATCCAAGCCTAATCATGGGGCAACTTACAATGACCAACTAACCCACTAACCAGCAGGTCTTTGGACTGTGGGAGGAAACCCACACGGTCACAGGAAGAAAGTACAAACTCCTTACAGGCAGCAGTGGGAACTGAATCTGTGTCACTGGTACTGTAAAGTGACGCCTTACGTGCAAGCGGCTTCCAGCACATCCTCCGACTGTGTTAGTCATTGGCGCAAATGACACATTTCACTGTATGTTTTGATGTACATGTAACAAATAAATTAATCGACACGAGTGGTCGGGTCGCAGGGAGTATACCCCTTGACAGTGTTGTGCTAAGGTGAACCAACAGAGTGCCACGTGGGTGACCAAAAGTATGGATATCCAGAGACCTTAAGGGAAACATATGTAAAGGATTGACAGTCATTGAATGGGTAATTGAATATAACTTTATTTTTGAATAAAGTATATTTGAAATTTTTCAAAAATTGTTTTGGATGGATTGGGGATGCAACACAAAAATATGGTCTACACGAAATGGAATATAGCCCTACAGTTCCAATATCTGATGTTCCTGCATGGCTCTTTACAATGCATACAGTAGATAAAAACCTGCAACAACGTTTAAAAAAGTCTAACTATGGAATCAAACAGATATTACAAGAATGGCATATTAGAAATGAACTTGTAATATTTACGGATGGATCAAAAGACCCTAGATCTGGCCATACAGGTATTGCAGTCTACATTCCTCAGTGCAAAACTAGTATCAGGAAAAGAACATCAAACCATTTATCAGTGTACACAACAGAATTAATAGCAATATTGAGTGCAGTATCTTGGATAGAAGAAAATAATATCAAAAAGGCTGTAACCTGTTCAGACAGTTTATCTGCATTAACCCCGATCAAATCAAGAAAATCAGAAAGTGTACAAGATATTTTATTGGAGATTCTATGCAAGTTATATACACTGACCAAACATCGGGTAGAATTAAGCTTTCTTTGGGTTCCTGCTCAGTGGAGGGTAATGAAAAGGTGGATAGTATAGCTAAACAATCGCTCAAATCGTCTATAATAGAGGTCCAGATCCCTCTTAGCAAAGCGGAAGTCAAGAGCATTATTGAAACACGTATTGAGGAGACATGGCAGAAGCATTGGGATGAGAGTGCAACAGGGAGACAACTGTACAAAATACAGAGGCGATTTGTGATAATGCTAAACACAAAATAATTTGCAGATGCTGGGGTCAAAGCAACACTCACAACACGCTGGAGGAACTCAGCAGGTCGAGCAGCATCCGTGGTTCCGGCTCGATACGCCGACTCATCGTTTCCACGGGTGCTGTCCGACCTGTTGAGTTCCTCCAGCGTGTTGTGATTGTTGGGATAATGTTGCCGGTGCTTCGAAAAACCCAAATGATCGATATATACACTTGAAATATTGTCAAAGAGCATATTTAACACCGAGAATTAGACATGAAATGGGACTGGTTCCTGACCCATATTGCTCATTTACCCACACGGAACCGTTGGCTCTTTTACACGTGTTGTATGGGAATGTCCAGGGGTTTTTGGTTTGTGGGGGAAGGTTATCAGTACTATTACAGAACTAACGGGGGTATGTATGGGTAAACTGTAATCAAACTTCAACTTGAACGATGTCACCCAATGCTCCATCTCAGGAGACAGAGTGTTGAATCTCCTCTACAGCGTTTCCGGGACAATTGTGTCCTCCCTGTCAGTTGTGATCAGACGTGCACACAGAGCAAGTGGCTAACCCAATAGTTGATACATTTGTACCGTAACCTCTCTGCTTTCATACTCTATGCACTGGATAATGAAGGCCAGTTTCCTGTCTGCCTCCTTAACCTTATCTACCGGTGCTTCCAGCTTCAGTGACCCTCACACTGAAATTCCCTCTTCCTTTAGCCCTCACCAATTCCGGTGTTGAACGCTCCTATCAGAGACACTATTGGTAATCCGACCGGCCCCGACCCTCTTTCTTGAAGGAATCACCCAGAATCTGTTCCAATTTCAAAATCTCTCACTCTCAGTGCCAGGATCACACCGCCCTACAGTTCCACTCGAGAAAAAATCTCTCCCTCCAGAGACGTGGGGTACAGAACAGGATTCAGCCTTGGTGACTCCAACCATTACATTTTAATTAGATTTTTCAAGTTTTCCTTCACACACACACACAGACACACGCACACACACACAGAGCACAGATTCTGAAAGACTGTGTGTGTCCATGAGACCCATAATTGAACCTGCTCAGTTGCCACTGCGAACTCATTCCAGCTCCTACACTTTTCACAGATAAAACAGTCAGAAAAACCTTTCACTGCTTTTTATTTCAAGATACTTACACACTGCAGAGACACTCAGGACAATGGCGCTAAGTAGAAAGAATAGCATTCTCTTCTCTCGGTAAGCTCTCAAGCACCACTGGTCTCTTTGCAGGCTTGGTGGAAAGAAGACTCCTTGCAGTTTCCTGAACTTTGTGGTTAAAAACACTTGAGAGGCTTTGCAATATCAATGGTTAGCTTCAGATGAGGAAGTCCATTTTGACACATTTTGCTGCGGTGACCCAGTCCACAGCGCCTGTAATGTGTGGAACTGAAAGCTGCTACAAAGGCTGTTGAACTGCCGGCGGTGCATCACCAGATGGACAACCAACATTCCAAGTCTATAACATACATCAGTCATGTCCGAAATGGAAAAAGTTTTAAAAAATTCTCAGTGCGGCAAATCAGGAAGGAGCAAGCCAAATTGTTATTAGTCATTGCTTATGATCTAATATAAAGTAAACTAAAGATTGCAACACATATTGATACCGAAATTCTGTTTTTTGGCAGCAGTACAAGGCAATATCATGAATACATAAAAACTACTAAATAAATTGCAGAAGGGAGGAAAAGTAAATTTGCGTTCGTGGACAATTCAGCAATCTGATGATGGAGGGGAAGAAGCTGTTCCTCATTGAAGTGTGGGCCTTCAGGCTGCTGGACCTGCTGTACAATGGTGGTAAGGCGAAGAGGTCATGTCCCCCCGCATGGATGCACCTTCCTCAAGGCACCGCCCATTGAAGATAGCCTCGATGCTGGGAAGAAAGCGGCTAACGCTTTAACACTCTCCAGCCTCTTGCGATGCTGTGCCTGAAGCCTTCATACCAACCGATGATGCGACCGCTCAGCATGCAGCGCAAGGTACATGCGAGACACTACTGTTTATAACCCGACCGAACAACTGACTTCAGGGGGAGTGGCTCTGGTGATCCAGCCGCGAGATTCCTGTGGCGTGACGCTGGAAGAGATGGTGAATAAACAGGTATTTGAGCTCTGCTCTGCTTTATCAAGTATGTCCTCAATGTGAAGGCGGATTTTCCCCTCCACCCGACCCCCCCCCCCCATCCCCCTCACCATTACCTGGCTCTGTTTGTGATTTCACACCATCGCTACACTGGAATCAACACAGATTCCACGCTGACAGAAACCTGTCAAAGACACAAAGGTGAAAAACATTTCTATTGAGGTTTTCACTTGTGGGTGGGTGGGCTGTGTAATGCTTCTGTTTTCTTGTTTATCAACTATTTCCGGCGCCAAAACAAGGCCCAGTGATTCTTCCGCTGACGCGAGGGTGGAGCAGGACTCCAAAATCTCCCAACCACTCCAATACTGCTCCTTGAAATATTGCTGAATTTAATCATCCACTACCATCTATTCCCAAGTTTAGCTATCGAACCCGTCTGGACACTGGAGACGTGGTCTGATCAGCCCCGGCTGGGTCACCTGGAGGAGGGTGTATGATGTTGAAAGACCCAAAACACCCGATGATTCCAGGAACATCACTGAAGATGTGTCCAGAAGCAACAGTAGATGTATGTTCACAGTATTCCCAAGTTCAGCTATAGATCCCGTCTGGACCCTGGAGACGTTTGACTGTGTTACTAATGCTACATTTTTAACTTTAATTTTAATTTTCTAGGTACAGCACGGTAACAGACGCTTTTGACCCAAATTCGCGCAGTCCAGTCACACTGTGTGACCAGTTAACCTACTAACCAGTACGTCTTTGGAATGCGGGAGTAAACTGGAACACCCTGAGGTCATGGGGAGAATGAACAAGTGGTGGGAATTGAACGCGTGTCGCTGGCGCTGTAAAGCGTTGTCCTAACCGCAACAGTACCGTGTATGCCGTGTAAGCGTTTGTTGTTGATGCTGTTCCATAAGGTCACGAAGTGTCCGGAGGGGTTTGAGGGATATTCTACCGTGCAAGTATGCAATGGAAGTGTTTGCTGTTGCGTAAGCATCGAAAGGTCACTTTAAATGAACAAAATGTCCAGAGGGGCTTAAGTGAACCACGGGTGCGGGTTCTTGAGTGAAAGGAGTGCGGGAGTTCTAGTAGGGGAGCAGATCCCAGCAGATCTAGTTCCCAATGACATTGAATGGCGTTCAATGTGAAAATTACATCGGTTCCTTTAACTGGAGCCCCAACAGTAGCAACTGAAGGATCATCTTTCCCTTCAAACATGCACTTGTAAACTAGTATTTCTTGACTTGTACACAAAGATGGATTTCTCCGTGAAAATAAAATTTACCCAATACATCATGGAAAAAATACTAAAAAATCTGGTGCTTTTTCCCTAATGAGTTTGGTTTCCAATTTATTAAGGGAAGGGGCTCTGTTCTCAAGGGTCATCCTTGTATTTTGAGGCTCTGCTCTGCCCTTGGGTCCTCGATTATCCCACTAGTGAAATCATACCCTGCCCGTCCATTCTACTTAGGCCTTTCAATATCTGATAGGTTACAATCAGGACTCAATCTAAACTCCAGTGAGTACAGGCACAGAGACATCATACATTAACTGTTTCATTCTCTGGACAATTCTCATGAACCTCCTCTGAACCTTCTCCAAGGTGCAGAGCAGATCCCCTAGAAAAGAACAAAGAACACCGAGCCACTAACACTGATTACCAAATTAATCCAATCCCATCTGCCAGAACATGATCAACACCTCTCTATTCCCTCATTCCCTGCCTTTTCATGTGCCCATATGATTATGCCAAATGCATATCTTGTCTGGTTCTACCACATCATCTTGGCAGTGCACTTCAGGCACTTGCCACTGTCTGTGTAAAAAAACCTCCTGATGAAGGCTCTCAGCCCCAGACATCAACTTTTTATTCCTCCCTTTATCACTGACCTGCTGAGTTTCTCAAGCTCTTTATGTGTGTTCCTCAAGACTTCCAGCATCTGCAGATTTATCTTCTAAATCTCCTTTAAACTTTCCTTCTCTCACCTCACTCTCATATGTGTCATGTACACCCTTGGAAAAAGAACTTTACAACTTATTCAATGCCAGTCATAAATCTATATTCTTCTATCAGGTTGCCTCTTGGCCTCTGATTCTGCAGAGCAACAATTAAAGTTTAACCAATCTCTGTAATTCAGGCAGCATCCTGGTGAACGTCTTCTGCACTCTGTGCAAAGCCTCCACATACTTCCTGTAGTGTGGCAACCATAACTGCATACAGTACCACAAATATGACCCAACCTAACTTTTATACTCGATGTCCTGACTGATGAAGGCAAGCATTCCTTACACCTCTTCACTCTATTTACTTAGGACTACAACAGTTAAATGTTAGGGCACAAAATACATTTATCAAATGTTTCCATATCTATAAAAGAACACATGTATTTATTCAGTATGCATGTCCAGTCCCTATATACTTCTATCTCCCATCAGGAAAACTTTAAAGCTCTCCATTTCTTTCTGGACAACAGACCCAACTAGTGCCTCTCCACCGCCACTCTCCTTCATCTGGCAGTGCTGGTCCTCGCCTTCAACAATTTCTCCTTCATCTCCTCCACTTCTTTCAAACCCAAGGTATAACCACAGCACTTGCATGGGTCCCAGCTATACCTGACTTTTTATTGGCAACGTGGAACAGTTCATTTTCCAAGCCTACACCGGCACTGCTCTCCAATTCTTCCAATACTACATTGACGATAATATTGGAGCTGCCTCCTGCACTGATGCTAAACTCATCAATTTAATGAATTTTGCTCCAACTTCCACCCTGCCCTCAAACTCACTTGGTCTATTTCTGACACCTTTTTCCCCTTTCTCAATCTCTCTATCTCTGGAGACAATCTATCTGCTGATACCTTTTATAAACTGATTGTTTCTTACAGCTGTCTTGACTATACCTCTTCACAAACAATCTCTTGTAAAAATGCCATTCCCTTTTCTCAGATCTCTGTATCCACTGCATCGCAGGATGAAGCTTTACCTTCTAGAAAGAACTGAGATGTCCTACTTCAAAGAACGGGGCTTCCCTTCCTCCACCTTCAATGCTGCCCTCTCCTGTATCTCTTGCATTTCGTGCACATCTGCCCTCACCTCATCCTCCCATTGCCACACCAGGGATAGTGTTCCACTTGTCCTCAGTTATCACCCCACAAGCCTTCGCATCCAGCATATAATTCTCTGTAACTCCACTATCTCCAACAGGATCACACCACCAAGCACATCTTTCTCTCGCAAACACTTGCCGCAGAGATCGGTCCCTACACAACTCTCTTGTCCACTCACCTCTCCTGACCAATCTCCCCACCGACACCTCTCCTTGGAAGTAGAACAAGTGGCATGTTTGCCCCTAGATCTCCTCAATCACAATCTTCCAGGTTAAGAAGCACTTCATCCGTGAGTCAGTTGGTGTCATCTACTGTTCCTGGTGTGGCCTCCTGTATATTACTGAGACCCGATATAGATTAGGAGACAATTTCGCCAAATTCCTACACTCTGTCTGCCAGAAAAGTGAGGATATCCCGGGAGCCACCCATTTCAATTCTACTTCCTATTAACATTTCAACATGTCAGTCCATGGCCTCCTCTACTACTACAATGAGGCCACACTCAGTTTGGAGGAGAAACACATTATATTCTGTCTGGATAGCCTCCAACCTGATGACATGAATATCAATTTCACGAACTTTCGGCAATTGTTTTCCCCACCTTTTGTTCACCATTCCCCATTTTTCTTTCCCTCCCACACCTTCTCTTCTTATTTGCCAATCATCTCCATCCGCTGCTCCTCCTCCTTTCCTTTCTTCCATGGTTTTCTAACCCTCTCCCAGCTCTTTGCTTCACCCCATGCCGCTCCCTTCCCCCTCTCCTGGTTTCACCTATCACCTGATTTCTTCCTCCGCTCCCCCAACTTTCTTATTCGGACCGCCTTTCCCTTTCCTTTGCAGTCCTGAGGAAGGATCTCAGACCGAAATATTGACTGTTTATTCCCGTCTGTAGATGCTGCCTGGCCTGCATACTTCCTCCAGAGCATTGTGTGCTGCCTCGCATGCATCAAACTTGTTTCAATATTGATAAAAGGACCTTTGGGGAGCGCGTAGCCAGTTGGACGAAAGGGCGGCGGAAGTAAAGGGCTGAAGGGAGAGAGAATGTGGTGCATGTAGCAGAGAATACACGCATGAGAAAGCATTCCCGAGAGAGAGAGCAAGAGACAGAGAGATAGTGTGTGAGAAAGAGAGAGAGAGACTGCAAGAAAGTGAGAGCACGAGGAAGAGTGAGAGTGAGTGAAAATGAGAGAGAGAATGTATCTGAGAGAGAGCAAAAGAGACAGAGCATGAATGAGAGAAATTCTGAGAGAGAGAAAGTGTGACAGTTCAATTTGTGACACAGATTTCAGATCAAAAGGGACTTAGTATAGACCAGACCCGGTCCATCCAGAAGTAGGGCAAGAAGCTCTTCCTCCCAGTCAGGTAAGTGGACATGCTTATAAATTTTGTTTCTTTTCTTTGGAGATGGACTTTCTCCACATCTAATGGGAGAATTTATAAATTGCGATGAATGTATATTTCAATGAGCCGATGCGTTTGTGCCCAGAACAAAGGGGGCTGACAGAAGGTTAAGTAGATATGGGCCATCATACAATTATGGTGGAACTGGGTTATGGGACTGAATGGCCTCTGTGTCTATCCCCCTCTGTGAAATGTCCCAGACCCTGGAAGAATGGACCAATCACTGGACAGCTCACCTTTCTTCAAAAACCAGACAACAAAAACAACCAGATGAACGAGTGTCAAAGTGGACACTACAATGTAGCGAGCCAGCACCCAAGCACTTGTTCCCTTCTTGGCTAGGTGGATCTCGCGGGTGTCATTTCCGTGCTGATTCGCAGCCACACAGCGGTAGCTCCCTCTCGGCCTGGGCAGCACCAGCTTTCCCACACTCTCCAGATCTCCGGTGATTCTCATCTCGCTGCTGCTCATGGGCAGTGTGCTGTTCTCAAGGTCAATCCACGTGATGTTTGCAGGGGGGTTCCCTTCAGCCTTGCACACGAGAGTGGCTCCAGTATCATCAGTCACAAGAGTTAGACTCAGGATGGTGGCCGGGACTTGGGGGAGGAAAGAAAATCAAATTAAATTCATTGAAATTTTGACAATTTTTATTTTAGAAAACATCAACTTCATTATGTGACGTGTCGCAGGACCTGGGTGATCATGGTATCATGATCATGATTGGTCTTCACAAAGTTTTCTGCCTAGGTGCCTTCTTCTGGGAAGTGTCTTTACAAGATGGGTGACCCCTGATATTATCAATACTCTTCAGAGATTGTCTGCTTGGTGTCATTGTTTGAATAGCCAGGGTTTGTGATCTGCACCAGCTGCTCGTACGACCATCCACCACCTGCTCCAGATTTGGGGGGTGGGGGTGTTAGGGTGACTAACCGGCTTCTACACCTTGCCTGAGGGTGATTTGCAGGTGAGCAGAGGGTCGGAGCTCCTTACACCCCCTTTGGTAGAGACGTAATTTTAGAGATACAGTGTGGAATAGGCCATTCCACCCTTCCAGCCATACCGCCCAGCAAACCCTGACAACCCCAATTTACCACAAACATAATCACAGGACAATTAACCTACTAATTAGTACATCTTGGCCCGAGGGAGAAAACCAGGGCACCTGGAGGAAACCTTTGCATTCTACAGGGAGGACGTACAGACCTCTTACGGAGGACACTGGACATGAACTCTGAACTCCGACACACCAATCTGTAATAGCATCACGCAAACCACTACACTACTGTGGTAAGCTAAACTGGAGTGAGATATTCCATCAGCAAGCAGACTGGATCCTGATTGTAATGGTTCCCACGGTGACCGTTCATGCTGAAGGTGGATGAATGTTACCCAGGTCGGCTGTGGACCTTGCAACACCGCGCCAGTAATCTCAGTGGCAGAATAGGGAACTGAAACGCCGATTGGACAGCAGGAAACCCTTGACAGAGCAGAGGGAGATCCCTCCAATTACAATATCAGTTACAAGGGACAACTCCAGGGTTGTGGCTGTGACTTGGGGAGCGTTATTCTCGAGTACATGGGAACAAAGTCCCTCAGCTCTGGGAAAGGTGAAGAATGGGAGAGACCCATCAGGAGAATGACGACAAATTCTAAGTGTGGAAACTGATTGGTGATTGTCTGTAGAAGCTTCTGGGTCTTTAATACCAGACACAGATGTAAATAGCTCAGGCCAGTCTGGTCATTCAGCAGCCAAATGAGTGTCTGAACCTCTAAACCTGTGGCAGGAAGCTCCACCTATCCTGGATTGGAATCCACTGTCTCTGTCCACTGGGGGCGGTACTGAGTGAGGGGGTTGGGGAGCCCAGGACTAGGAATGGAGCCCAAGGGGATTGAGCCAGTCTCGGCCCCAGCTCCTCACTGCAAGCTCATTTCTTCTGACAAAAGTTCAATGTGTTTATATCGTTCCCAGAATGCTGAGATAGATGTTTACTCACCCTCAACCTGCAGGCTTGTCTCATCCTGAATCACTGTTGTTTTGGCATTCTTGAACCAAACATGACAGAAATATTTGCTGTTGTCGTTCAGTCTGAGGTCCGTCACCTTGATGGAGGCATTTCCCTGCTCTGGGTTTCCCACCAGCTCATATCGATCTCCCTCATTTACAGTGTTGGCGTAGGGTCGGTTGGCAGAGCGGTAACGAGTCTGATTGAAGACAATGGATACATTTGGAAGATTCCCCTTCATCCAGATGATACCGATGGAACTGGGTTTCTTGTCAGGAGGTGTGAAGTTGCAGGGAAGTGTTGCAGAATCTCCCACCTTTACAGTCACTGGTGATAATCTGGCACCTTGGACATCTTTATGTAAGGACAATCTGGATTAGTTTATTGCATTCGCCACATTTTATTGAACAATATTTCATCCCTGCTAATGAGTTTAATTCTTCATCTACTTCCTACTCTGACTCATCTGTCCCTGAGCTCGTGCACTGTTCTAACGAAGCCCATTATAATCTTGGGAAACAGCACCTCAGCCATGTGTGCACAAGATGGAGTGTTCGTGAATACAACTGTCTCAGCAAACTAGTTCTCTCGGTTTGTATCAGGATGGGCCACTCCTGCTCTATTGGTTCAGTTGTACTCTACACGGCCTCTGCCTGATCTACTGGGTAACTCTGGAGCTCTGGTTGGCATCTTGCAGCTCAAATATCTACCACTTTTTGTGCTCTCCCTCCAGCTTTCTCCCTTCATTCACCAACCAGAGATCTCATCAAAAACCTTCTCACCCTTTCAGACATATTCCCTCTGTCTTATCCAATCCTCTCCAGGATGGAAAAATAGGGAGCAAATACACTCCTTGCTCCAAAGGGAAAGAGGAGGGGCATTAGAGGCAAAGAAACTCCTTGTTCTGCCAGGGAGGGGAGAGAGTGAGTGAAGAGGGCCATTGTTCACGTGACAAATGCTTCACCCTGACTTGCCAATGGACTTTGAGCATTGTGGACGAAGGAAATCACTAGTACGGGATGTTTGAAAAAATCAGTCATACTGTATACATTGTAAATATGTGTTTTGCACGGACTGGAGCAGCACCACAATCTCGTTGACTTTGAGCAACAACAATACAGTTTTATTGTATTCGATGCTGGAATAGCACACACAAAATCCTAGGGAACTTAGCAGGTCAGGCTGCATCATATTGAAAAAGATAAACGGTCAATGTTTTGGGACAAGATCCTTCAGCAGTACTGGAACGGAAGGGGGTAGAATCCAGAATAAGAAGGCAGGTCTGCGAAGGAGTAAAGTCAGCAGATGATAGAGGAGACCAGGTGGAAGTGGGGAGGAGGATGAAGTGAGGTGATAAGTGGAAAAGGTAAAGGGCTGAAGAAGGAATCTGCGAGGAGAGGAGAGTGGACCATGGAAGACAGAGAAGAACGAGGGGCAGAATGCATTACCTAACAGTTATTAAGTTCTTCTATCACTGCTCTGCCAATTTTTCCAACTTAACTATGTCCCTTTCAAGACATTCCTCACAACATACTGCTCCTCTAGTTTAGTATGATCAGTAAATTTCTTGAACAATCCTTCTGCATTCTCATCCAAGTTAATCACATATAAAATATGTATGACAAACAACAGTGGTCCAGGCACTGGTCCCTGAGATACACCATTGGTTACAGACTTGCAGTCAAAAAACTTTGCTCAGCCACTACACTCTGTCTCCGAACAAGTGAAGTTTGGATCCAGTTTGCCAAACACAAGAGCGTAGCGGTGAGCGTAATGCTATTAGTGCCAGGGACCAGGGTTCAATTTCATTGCTATCTGTGAGGAGTTTGTATGTTTTCCCCATGACTGTGTGAGTTTCCACCAAGGTATCAGTTTCCTCCCACAGTCACCGTCCATAGACGTACAGGTTAGCAGGTTAATTAGCCACATGGGTGTAACTGAGTGGAACAGACTTATTCAGCCAGAAGGACCTGTTACCATGCTTATCACTGAAGAGAAAATATTTAAAAAAACACTTTGGAAGCCATCTGCCCTAACTTTCTGTACTAGACTAGCGTTTGTAACTTGTTCTAGACCTTTGCTCAAGTCCATGTAAAACATGTTTACTGCCCTGCCATCATCGGCCTTCTTAGCTCAAATTACTCGGATTTGTAACAAATCATTTCCACTGAACTAAAGCATGTTGACTTGTGTCTATCAGTCCGTGCCTTTCCAGGTGAACATTTATGCTGTCTCTCAGAACTTTTTCCCATCAGTTCAAGACTACTGATGTAAGGCTGAGTGGTGTGTAGTTTAAAGAAAGAGCATTATCTATTCGACTGCCGTTTGGGACTGCAGGTGTTTCTCATGAAGATGTAGGAACGAATGTGGAGCCTCAGTCTTCTCCCTTGCTTTTCATAGCATCCTGAGAAAATCCCATCAGGCCCTGGGGATTTGTTCACGTTAATGTGTGCCAACACCATAGAGGTCTAGCAGTTAGCGTGATGCTATTACAGCTTGGGGTGTTCCAGAGTTCAGAGCTCAATTCCAGCTCCATTGGTAAGGGGTGTGTACATTCTCCCCGCGAACCACGTGGGTTTCCCTCAGGGCTCCTGTTTCCTCCCACAGTCCAAAGACAGACTGCTTCATACACTAGTTGGTCACTGTAAATTGTCCTGTGATGAGGCTAGTGTTAAATAGGTGTGTTGCTGGATGGTGTGGCTCCTTGGGCAGGAAAGGCCTGTTCTGAGCCTTATCGCTAAATAAAATATATAAGTGAAATCTCCTCCTTCCTTATAGAGACATGTTCCAAAGGCTCAGTGTACTCTTCCCCTAACTCTCCACCCTCCATGTCATTCCCTCTGGTGGAAACCAATAAGAAGTCTTCATTTACATGGAACCCAACTCATCTCTGACAGGTTTCCCTTTACGTCCCTGAAGGAATCTTCTCATTTCTTAGCCATTCTCTTACTTCCAATAAACCTGTCAATCATTATGGAATGTCCTTTATACTGACTGCCAACATTTCAAATCCCATTTTTACTCCCTCCCAATTTCTTTCTGAAATTCTCTTTTGCAGATGTGAGTGCATTCCAACATGCTATTGTCCTCTGATGTACCCGAGCAGACACAGGAATGGACAACAACTGCCAGCCCTGCTCATGACACCCAGATCTCAGGAGTGGTGGAGAATACACTGAGTGATGGGGGAGGTCAGTGATCTCTTTACTTCAACAGAATTCAGATGCAATGATTCTGCTCCTCACCTGTTATTTTGGTTCGAATACCTTCTTCACATTTTCCTGTTGATTCTTCTGTGAAATCAATTTGACAACAGAATCCCTTTCCATTCTCGTTGCTCCTCAGTTGTTTGATGACTATTGAAGCATCGTTCTTCCGTGGGTTCCCCAGAATTTGGTAGCGACTGTCTTTGTTGTTCCAAATGTGATTTTCAAACCCATGTGCTGATGGATAATTGGTGTAATGTAAAAATGTCACGTTTCCCTTCGCATTCTTCCAGATGATGCTGATGTTCCCCTTGTATTCATTGAAAGGGGGAGCGAAAAAGCAAAACAGAAACAAGGACTTCCCTTCTCTCCCTGTCACCTTGTCCGGAATTTCCATGGTCCATCCATTATTATCAGTGGCTGTGAAGACAGAGGTGTGGTATTAATGCTGAGCTGAGGCCACAGACACTAGAGGACCCATGTCCTAAGACTATAAGGCACAGGAGCAGAACTAGACCATTTGGCCCATCGACTCTGCTCCATCATTCCATCATGGGTGATTTATGTGCCCACCCTGAGTCTCTGCCCTGTTGAAAGGGGGCTGAATTATGACAGTGTTGTGCAGTGTCACTCTGCAACAGATCAAAAGCGCAGAGAAATAGAACAAGGGAGGCTGTGAACCCAAGGAAGTTCTCCTTGCCTGGGCCATGCTAGCTCTTCACTGGAGCCATGGTTCTCACAGCTCTAAGCTGAGGTGAGAGAGAGACCTCGTATTTACATCACTTCCCTGGAAGCTCCCTCCAATGAATTACTTGACAGTAAGACATGGCTACACACAGTGGAGCTGATGTAGACATACACTCATAAAATGCTGGAGGAACTCAGCAGGTCAGGCAGCATCTATGGAAATGAATAAACATGATGAAATGATGCTTCTCCTACTCAGACCCTCCACAAAAATCCAGAAGAAGTGGGTTGTTATTTAACTGACTTTTCTAAACCGCCCGTGTGTTGGTGAGAAATAGAAACTGGGAGAATTGTGGGGAATGTGAGGAAAATGAATTGAGATCAATGAAGATGTAATGTCAGTGGGTGCATTTTTTCGCATGAACTTGATGGGGTGAAGAGTAAGTTTCCCAGTAATATTGTAACGAGAGACCATGCCAAGGATGGTTTGGACCCTTGTGCTGGAGTATCCGAGACTAGAATCAACACAGGATATGAGGCTGAGACAAGGACAGGGTTCTCAGTGAGATGCAAGATGAGAATCCAAAGTTGAAATAGTGATTGAGCACTGACCCTCTGTTCAGGTTCTCTTTAAATATTAAAATCCTGGCGTCAATACATGGCCACCAATTGGCAGTGCAGCCCTGAGTCTTTAAAGGGGCCATGCAAGCTAGCCATAATCCAGAGAGTCAGAGTGTCTACTCTCCAGAAACTGGCATGGTCAGTTGTGTACCATAACAGACAAGACTCCATGACTCTCGGGTATGGGTTCGGAGGTAAATCTATCATCAGTGTCTACTCTCTGGAATGTTTAAAGATTTGCATTCTCATAAAATCAGATTATTTGTGTTTATGTCTCATCTGCTCCACCATAAAGATCTTTAGAACACTTGAGGGCTCCTTGAAATGTTACTGCTCTAATTGTAGGGTGTTGGACCAGTTTTGGGGCAGGAGAAACCCTTGCAAGATGAGCGGGTATCAGGGAGAGGGTCACTGATGTGGTGGGGGAAAGGTTGAACTAATTGGGCAGGTGACAACAGAAAGACAATGAAGATGAATAAAGAATTGGGAGTGGCAGATGTAACTGGAGAAGCAAGTGTAGACAGAAGGTTCTTGAGCGGGGCTGGTGAGTCAAAGGCAGAAATGGCTGTGTGAAAACAAGATGTAACAATGACTACCAGCATCTTTCACAGTAATGGTAGGGCTGGGCACTCGATATTCCTGGAAGGAAGATGTTCAGAAAGGAGAAAAGGACAACAGACTGAACAGTAATACTGATTGAGGAAGATGCCACTGTGGTGAAGAGAGAACCCCTGGGTTCAATGCAAGTTCAATGCAATGATAAGTGCCAGGAGGGAGATCAGTGGGGAGGGATGAATTGACAAGGGAGTCACATAGGGAGCAATCCTGCGGAAGGCTGAAAGTGGGAAGGAGTGAAAGCTGTGCTTGGTGGTTGGATCCTGTTGGAGATGGTGGAAGTTATGGAGAACTTCCCACGTGACTCCCTTGTCCCTTCACACCTGTCCACTGATCTCCCATCTGGCTCTCATCCTTGCAAGCAGAACAAGCTTTTTTCAACACCAACAAGATTTTGGAATTCTGACTGCAGATAACATTTTCCACTTCCCATCTGTACAGGAACCTGGCCTGCCAATGTTCTCTCTTTCTCTCTCAATACAGTTTGGCCACTTCACCACGTCCCAGTATAACTGACTGACATCAGAGCAGATTTGAAAGGGCAGCACGGTGACATAGTGGTTAGCACAATGCTGCACAGTGTGAGTGTTCAGAATTCAATTCCTGCCTCCTTCTCTCAGGAGCTTGTACATTCACCCTGTCTCTCAAACACCCTGAAACTGTGGGTTTCCTCTGGGTGTTCCAGTTTCCCTCCACACTCCAAAGCCATACCAGTTAGGGTTAGTGAGTTATGAACATGCCATGTTGGCGCTGGGACATGGCGTTACTTTTTATTTATTTGTTGAGATACCGTGAAAAAAGGCCCTTCGAGCCATGGCACCCAGCAAACCGCCAATTTAATCCAAGCCTAATCATGGGGCAATTTACAATGACCAGCTAACCCACTAACCAGCAGGTCTTTGGACTGTGGGAGGAAACCCACGTGGTCACAGGGAGAAAGTACAAACTCCTTACAGGCAGCAGTGGGAACTGAATCTGTGTCACTGGTACTGTAAAGTGACGCCTTACGTGCAAGCGGCTTCCAGCACATCCTCCGACTGTGTTAGTCATTGGCGCAAATGACACATTTCACTGTATGTTTTGATGTACATGTAACAAATAAATTAATCGACACGAGTGGTCGGGTGGCAGGGAGTATACCCCTCGACAGTGTTGTGCTAAGACTATAAGGCACAGGAGCAGAACTAGACCATTTGGCCCATCGACTCTGCTCCATCATTCCATCATGGGTGATTTATGTGCCCACCCTGAGTCTCTGCCCTGTTGAAAGGGGGCTGAATTATGACAGTGTTGTGCAGTGTCACTTTCCGAGAGATCAAAAGTGCAGAGAAATAGAACAAGGGAGGCTGTGAACCCAAGGAGGTTCTCCTTGCCTGTGCCATGCTAGCTCTTCACTGGAGCCATGGTTCTCACAGCTCTAAGCTGAGGTGAGAGAGAGACCTCGTATTTACATCACTTCCCTGGAAGCTCCCTCCAATGAATTACCTGACAGTAAGACATGGCTACACACAGTGGAGCAGATGTAGACATACACTCACAAAATGCTGGAGGAACTCAGCAGGTCAGGCAGCATCTATGGAAATGAATAAACATGATGAAATGATGTGTCTCTACTCAGACCCTCCACACAAATCCAGAAGAAGTGGGTTGTTATTTAACTGTCTTTTCTAAACTGCCCTTGTGTAGGTGAGAAATAGAAACTGGGAGAATTGTGGGGAGTGTGAGGAAAATGAATTGAGATCAATGAAGATGTAATGTCAGTGGGTGCATTTTTTTGCATGAACTTGATGGGGTGAAGAGTAAGTTTCCCAGTGAGATTGTGACAAGAGACCATGGCAAGGATGGTTTGGACCCTTGTGTTGGAATATCTGAGACTAGAATCGACACATCATATGAGACTGAGATAAGAACAGGGTTAGAAACGAGATGCAAGATGAGAGTCCAAAGTTGAAATGATGATTGAGCACTGAATCTCAGTTCAGGTTCTCTTTAAATATTAAAATCCTGGCGCCAATACTTGGCCACGAATTGGCAGGGCAGCCCTAAGTCTTTAAAGGAGCCATGCAAGCTAGCCATAATCTGGAGAGTCAGAGCGTCTACTCTCCAGAAACTGGCATGGTCAGTTGTGTACCATAACAGACAAGACTCCATGACTCTCGGGTACGGGTTCGGAGGTAAATTCAACATCAATGTCTACTCTCTGTAATGGCTAAAGATTTGGATTCTCATAAAATCAGATTATTTGGGTTTATAAAGCTGTGCCTTAATTTCTGAGTGTGTGCCTTCAGGCTTTTGTACCTCCTTCCTGACAGAAAGAATGAGAAATGGGGATGGTGCCGGAGGATTGGCGTATTGCTTATGTTGTTCCATTGTTTAAAAAGGGTTCTAAGAATAAATCTAGCAATTATCGACCTTTGAGTTTGACATCAGTGGTGGGTAAATTGATGGAAAGTATTCTTAGAGATGTTATATATAATCATCTGGATAGACAGGGTCTGATTAGGAACAGTCATCATAGATTTGTGAGTGAAAGGTCAGGTTTGACAAATCTTGTTGAATTTTTATAGAGGTTACTAGAAACGTTGACGAGGGTAAAGTGGTGGATGTTGTCTATATGGACTTCAGTAAGGCCTTTGACAAGGTTCCACATGGAAGGTTAGTTAGGAAGGTTCAATCGTTAGGTATTAATATTGAAGTAGTAAAATGGATTCAGCAGTGGCTGGATGTGAGATGCCAGAGAGTGGTGGTGGATAACTGTTTGTCAGATTGGAGGCCGGTGACCTGTGGTGTACTGGGTCCAATGTTGTTTGTCAAATACATTAATGATCTGGATGATAGGATGGTAAATTGGATTAGTAAGTATGCAGATGATACTAAGATAGGTGGAGTTGTGGATAATGAAGTAGGTTTTCAAAGCTTGCACAGAGATTTAGGCCAGTTAGAAGAGTGGGCTGAAAGATGGCAGATGGAGTTTAATGCTGATAAATGTGAGGTGCTACATTTCGGTAGGACTAATCAAAATAGGACATACATGGTAAATGGTAGGGTATTGAAGAATGCAGTAGAACTGAGGGATCTAGGAATAATGGTGCATAGTTCCCTGAAGGTGGAAACTCATGTGGATAGGGTGGTGAAGAAAGCTTTTGGTATGCTGGCCTTTATAAATCAGAGCATTCAGTATAGGAGTTGTGATGTAATGTTAAAATTGTACAAGGCATTGGTAAGGCCAAATTTGGAGTATTGTGTACAGTTCTGGTCACCGAATTATAGGAAAGATGTCAACAAAATCGAGAGAGTATAGAGAAGATTTACTGGGATGTTACCTGGATTTTAGCATCTAAGTTACAGAGTAAGGTTGAACAAGTTGGGTCTTTATTCTTTGGAGCGTAGAAGGTTGAGGGGGGACTTGATAGAAGTATTTAAAATTATGAGGAGGATCGATAGATTTGACGTGGATAGGCTTTTTCCATTGAGAGTAGGGGAGATTCAAACAAGAGGACATGAGTTGAGAGATAGGGGGCAAAAGTTTAGGGGTAACATGAGTGGAACTTCTTTACTCAGAGAGTGGTAGCTGTGTGGAACGAGCTGCCAGCAGAAGTGGTTGAGGCAGGTGTGATATTGTCATTTAAAGTAAAATTGGATAGCTATATGGACAGGAAAGGAATGGAGTGTTATGGGCTGAGTGCAGGTCGGTGGAACTAGATGAGAGTAAGCGTTCGGTATGGACTAGAAGGGGCGAGATGGCCTGTTTCCGTGCTGTGATTGTTATATGGTCATATGGAGAAGAGGCCGGGTCCTGGATGATGGGCGTCCTTCATAATGGGCGTAACTTTCTCACCCACCGCTCCTTGAAGATGTCTTGGATACTACAGAGGCCAATACACAAGATGGAGCTGACTAATTTTACAAGTCTCTGTAGCTTCTTTCGACGCTGTGCCCAGTCCACACCATGCCAGACAATGATCAGCCAGGCACAATGCTCTCCGCGGTACAGCTGTAGGAGTTTTCCTGTGTCTTAGGTGGCAGACAAAATCTCCTCAAACTCCTCATGAAATATAGCCACTGTCTTGCTGCATCGCTCGGTATTTTGGACCCGCGTTAGATCCTAACAGATTTTGACACCCAAGAACTTGAGATTGCTCACTCGCTCTCCACTTCTGATCCCTCTGTGACGATTGGTTCATGTTCAACTGTCTTGCCCTTTCTGAAGTCCCCAATCAGCTCAAACCGACAGCCAAATCTCTCCACAGTGCTGTCGATCGGGCACATGCGCACTCGCGATCTGATGCCGTAGACTGAGGCTTTCCAACATTTTCAGCTTTCTATTTCCTCTCTGTGCCGGGAAAAAACAGACCAGACCCGTCCGTACACCCGCATTTACTCGCTGCATCACTGCATTCTGTTCTGTTCTTCAAACAAGCAGCTTTCTCCCTCATTATACTGTATCCATCTGTACCTTCTTCTCCTGCCTCTCTCTCGGTCCCTTTGCAGACTCGCTGTGCCGGGTCCCAGATCACTTTCCCACCTCACTATCGGTCACCAGATATTGAGAAAGGTTTTACTCCGTCTCTTCCTACTGTCTTTGATATAAAAGTGAATCACTGAACGCTGAGTCCCCTCACTAACAACAGCAATGTCTCTCCAGTGACCCCCGTCTCAGCAGTTTTCCCTGCTGATGGGGATCGTGCTGCTGCCTGCTGTTAGAGCCGGGTGGCAGGGGTCGCTGCGTGAAAGTGTGCAGTCCAACAGCGAGTGTCGGTCTTTGTCGCTTTACTTGTGATCGCAAGACCCCGCTGGACATTGTTAAAGTGGAATGCTGCAAGTCCGATTCAGTGATTTATTTTCGGGGGAGCTGGGTGACCACAGTCATCGCGAGGACAAGACCCGGTGTCGCCTATTTACGGCTGCCCAGGAGAGAGGCGTTTGAGTCCGTGTGCCCCACCGGAGTGCCGAGGGCTGTGTGCGCGGCGCCCAAACTGCAATCAGAAATGTCCCCCCACCACCAGCAACCCCTCGTGTTCGCTCTGCAGAAGACAAGCTAAACTGTGTTCAACTGGAGAGTGCTGCAACATTCATGGTCTTGGACGATATATTTTTTGAGTGTCTATATTTTACTGATATCTTATATGTGCTTTCTATCTTATATGTGCCTTGTGCTGTGTGAGCGTGTTGGTACTGTGTTTCGCACCTTGCCCCCGAGTAATGCTGTTCTGTTTGGAGGTGTTTATGTATGGGTAAACTGTAATCAAACTTCAACTTGAACGATGTCACCCAATGCTCCATCTCAGGAGACAGAGTGTTGAGTCTCCTCTACAGCGTTTCCGGGACAATTGTGTCCTCCCTGTCAGTTGTGATCAGACGTGCACACAGAGCAAGTGGCTAACCCAATAGTTGATACATTTGTACCGTAACCTCTCTGCTTTCATACTCTATGCACTGGATAATGAAGGCCAGTTTCCTGTCTGCCTCCTTAACCTTATCTACCCGTGCTTCCAGCTTCAGTGACCCTCACACTGAAATTTCCTCTTCCTTTAGCCCTCACCAATTCCGGTGTTGAACGTTTCTATCAGAGACACTATTGGTAATCCGCCCGGCCACGACCCCCTTTCCTGAAGGAATCACCCAGAGTCTGTTCCAACTTCAAAATCTCTCACTCGCAGTGCCAGGATCACACCGCCCTACAACTCCACTCGGGAGAAAATCTCTCCCTCCAGAGACGAAGGGCGCAGAAACATAGAAACATAGAAAATAGGTGCAGGAGTAGGCCATTCGGCCCTTCGAGCCTGCACCGCCATTCAGTATGATCATGGCTGATCATCCAATTCAGAACCCTGCACCAGCCTTCCCTCCATACCCCCTGATCCCTTTAGCCACAAGGACCATATCTAACTCCCTCTTAAATATAGCCAATGAACTGGCCTCAACTATTTCCTGTGGCAGAGAATTCCACAGATTCACCACTCTCTGTGTGAAGAAGTTTTTCCTAATCTCGGTCCTAAAAGGCTTCCCCTTTATCCTCAAACTGTGACCCCTCGTTCTGGACTTCCCCAACATCGGGAACAATCTTCCTGCATCTCGCCTGTCCAATCCCTTTAGGATTTTATACGTTTCAATTGGATCCCCCCTCAATCTTCTAAATTCCAACGAGTGTAAGCCTAGTTCATCCAGCTTTCCATCATATGAAAGTCCTGCCGTCCCAGGAATCAATCTGGTGAACCTTCTTTGTACTCCCTCTATGGCAAGGATGTCTTTCCTCAGATTAGGGGACCAAAACTGCACACAATACTCCAGGTGTGGTCTCACCAAGGCCTTGTACAACTGCAGTAGTACCTCCCTGCTCCTGTACTCAAATCCTCTCGCTATAAATGCCAGCGTACCATTCGCCTTTTTCACCGCCTGCTGTACCTGCATGCCCACTTTCAATGACTGGTGTATAATGACACCCAGGTCTCGTTGCACCTCCCCTTTTCCTAATCGGCCACCATTCAGATAATAATCTGTTTTCCTGTTTTTGCCACAAAAGTGGATAACTTCACATTTATCCACATTAAATTGCATCTGCCATGAATTTGCCCACTCACCTAACCTATCCAAGTCACCCTGCATCCTCTTAGCATCCTCCTCGCAGCTAACACTGCCGCCCAGCTTTGTGTCATCCGCAAACTTGGAGATGCTGCATTTAATTCCCTCATCTAAGTCATTAATATATATTGTAAACAGCTGGGGTCCCAGCACTGAGCCTTGCGGTACCCCACTAGTCACTGCCTGCCATTCTGAAAAGGTCCCGTTTATTCCCACTCTTTGCTTCCTGTCTGCCAACCAATTCTCTATCCACATCAATACCTTACCCCAAATACCGTGTGCTTTAAGTTTGCACACTAATCTCCTGTGTGAGACCTTGTCAAAAGCCTTTTGAAAATCCAAATATACCACATCCACTGGTTCTCCCCATCCATTCTACTAGTTACATCCTCAAAAAATTCTATGAGATTCGTCAGACATGATTTTCCTTTCACAAATCCATGCTGACTTTGTCCGATGATTTCACCGCTTTCCAAATGTGCTGTTGTCACATCTTTGATAACTGACTCTAGCAGTTTCCCCACCACCGATGTTAGGCTAACCGGTCTATAATTCCCTGGTTTCTCTCTCTCTCCTTTTTTAAAAAGTGGAGTTACATTAGCCACCCTCCAATCCTCAGGAACTAGGCCAGAATCTAAAGAGTTTTGAAAAATTATCACTAATGCATCCACTATTTCTTGGGCTACTTCCTCAAGCACTCTGGGATGCAGACCATCTGGCCCTGGGGATTTATCTGCCTTTAATCCCTTCAATTTACCTAACACCACTTCCCTACTAACACGTATTTCCCTCAGTTCCTCCATCTCACTGGACCCTCTGTTCCCTACTATTTCCAGAGATTATTTATGTCCTCCTTAGTGAAGACAGAACCAAAGTAGTTATTCAACTGGTCTGCCATGTCCTTGCTCCCCATAATCAATTCACCTGTTCCTGTCTGTGCGGGATCTACATTTGTCTTAACCAATCTTTTTCTTTTCACATATCTATAAAAGCTTTTACAGTCAGTTTTTATTTCCCTGCCAGCTTTCTCTCAATCTTTTGTCCCCCTTTCTAATTAAGCCCTTTGCCCTCCTCTTCTGGACTCTGAATTTCTCCCAGTCCTCAGGTGAGCTACTTTTTCTGGCTAATTTGTATGCTTCTTCTTTGGAATTGATACTATCCCTAATTTCCCTTGTCAGCCACAGGCGCACTACCTTCCCTGATTTATTCTTTTGCCAAACTGGGATGAACAATTGTTGTAGTTCATCCATGCGATCTTTAAGTGTTTGCCATTGCATATCCACCGTCAATCCTTTAAGTGTCATTTACCAGTCTATCTTAGCTAATTCATGTCTCATACCTTGAAAGTTACCCTTCTTTAAGTTCAGGACCTTTGTTTCTGAACTAAATATGTCACTCTCCATCTTAATGAAGAATTCCACCATATTATGGTCACTCTTACCCAAGGGGCCTCTCACGACAAGCTTGCTAATTAACCCTTCCTCATTGCTCAATACCCAGTCTAGAATAGCCTGCTCTCTAGTTGGTTCCTCGACATGTTGGTTCAAAAAACCATCCTGCATACATTCCAAGAAATCCTCTTCCTCAGCACCCTTACCAATTTGGTTCACCCAATCTACATGTAGATTGAAGTCACCCATTATAACTGCTGTAGAACAGGCTTCAGCCTTGGTGACTCCAACCATTACATTCTAATTAGATTTTTCAAGTTTTCCTTTATACACACACACACACACACACACACACACACACACACACACACACACACACACAGAACACAGATTCTGAAAGACTGTGTGTGTCCATGAGACCCATAATTGAACCTGCTCAGTTGCCACTCCGAACTCATTCCAGCTCCTACACTTTTCACAGATAAGACAGTCAGAAAAACCATTCACTGCTTTTTATTTCAAGATACTTACACATTGCAGAGATACCCAGGACAATAGCGCTAAGTAGAAAGAATAGCATTCTCTTCTCTCGGTAAGCTCTCAAGCACCACTGGTCTCTTTGCAGGCTCGGTGGAAAAAAGACTCCTTGCAGTTTAAGGAAGGAACAAGCAAAATTGTTGTTAGTCATTATTTATGATCAAATACAAAGTAAACTAAAGATTGCAACATAAACGTTGATTGCAAAATAACATTTTAAAGATGATGTCTTCGATGCAGGGAAGGAACCTGTAAACTCTAGAACCCTCTGCAGCCTCTTGCGATCCTGTGCATTGAAGGCTTTGTACCAAACTCTGATGCAACCACTCAGCATGCAGTCCGGAGTAGATCCCACACACTACTGTTTACAACACAGCTGACTTCAGAGGGAGGCTTCTGGGGAGTAACACTGGAAGAGATGGTGATTAATTACGTATTTGTGTTCAGCTCTTCTTTATCAAGAATATCCTCAATGTGAAAGCAGATCCCTCCCCATCCCATCCGCACCTCCACCCCCCCCAAACCCCATGCCATTTCACACCACTCGCTATCTGGATCAAAACAGCATCCATGCTGATGGGAACCTGTCAAAGACACAAAGGTGAGAAAGCTTTCCTGTACAGGTCTTTTCTACTGGGCGGGTGGACTATGTAACACTTGTATTTTCCTGTTTATCATCTGGGCATGATTCCTCTTTCCATACTCAAACTGGGCAGAGTGATTCTGCTACGGAAGGGTGTGTGGAGCAGGACTCCTAAATCCCTACAATTCTGCTCCTTGAAATGTTCCCGAATTTAACCCTGGCATGATTTTCATGATCTTTGACCATAATTGTTCTTGGCAAATGCTTCTTGCCTTTTCAGATTGGTTCCCAGTGACTAGTGTTGTTCCACAGGAGTCGGTTTCGGGACTGTGTCAAAGATTCGGATGATGGAATAGATAGCTTGGTGGCCAAGTTTGTAGATAGGATGAAGATAGGCGGAGGGGCAGGTAGTGCTGAGGAAACAGAGTGGATGTGGAAGCCAGGTTATTTGGAGTACTTAAGTGGAATTCATAGGTTATTAATTAGACAGGGCATGAAAGGTTACAGGGAGAAGTAAAGAGAATGGATTTGAGCGGGAAAATGGATCAGCCATCATGAATTTGCAATACAGACTCAATGGGTGGAATGGCCTCATTCTACTCCAATCTCTTATGTTCATCTGGTCTAAATGTACCCAATGACTTGGCTTCCACAGCAGTCTGTGCTAATGAATTCCACAGATTCACCACTCTCTGGCTAAAGACATTACTCATCATTTCCTTTCCAATATTTTTTATTAATTTATATATAAGAATACAAAGTAGAGGAAAAAATATATTTGTCAATACATCAAGCTAAATCACATATAAAGACTCCTTACCCTATATTCGTACAAGTCAATTAGTTCGTAACACTGAAAAATAATAATTTTATTATATAAAACACCTAACCCACCAAGACCGAAGCTGATTAGTAGAAAAAAAGAAAAAAGATTGTTAGTCATCACGTGTGCTTTAACAGCAAATCAAAGGTTTTTAAAATAATTCAGAAAAAGTCCCCACAATGTTTGAAAGTCTTGATTAGATTCAAAGATTGAACATCGAATCTTCTCTAAATTTAAACATGACATCGGATTCTGCAGGGAGCGCTCATGGAGTGAGGTCGTCTCTGGCTTCGCTCCATTCCCGTTATCTTTTTTAACCTATGATCTCCTTGATCTAATCAACTTTATTTACACCAGAAGATTTATTTTATCTTACTGATTCACTAAATAATTGATTTTTTTTTTGTAAATTGTAACTCTCGAGCTTAAAGAAATGAGTACGAGATCCAAAGCCAAAGATGGGAAAGACTCTGACGGGAACGGAGGAAAGAAGAAAGGTGATTCCAAACAAACAGAATTAACTTACGAGGTTATGATGAAGTGTCTGGAGGAAAAGTTGGAGGAACAACGGCAAAAATTATCTTAAAGTTTATCTGCTCAATTCGAACAACATCGCCAAAGCCTTAATGAAGATTTAAAATCAATCACGGAATCTTTGAAATCCCTGGATTGTGAAGTTCAAAAACACGATGGTAAAATTTCTGAACTGGATACTAAATCTCAGAAGACGGATACAAAAGTTGAGAATTTAGAGAAGAATCTAGCTTCGACTACTAAACAACTCCAACACCTTAAATCCAAAGTTATCGATCTTGAAAATCGATCGAGAAGACAAAACTTACGTTTAATTGGTTTACCCGAGGATGTTGAGATTGGAGACCCTGCAATATTCTTTGCTCAACTTTTAAAGGATTCGTTCGGTTCAGTTTTTCCCAACGATCCTCCATTACAGGACCGCGCCCATCGTATACTGTGGATAAAGTCAGCATCGGCTGTATCCAAAACCAGACCAGTTATTCTTCGTTTCCATTATGTTAATGTTAAAGAACAGCTTCTCCAGACTGCTCGTCGACAAGGGATGGTCAAGTATCGCCAGCATTCCTTCAGGATAGTTCAAGATTATAGTCCCGAAGTGATGAAGGAGCAACTGACTTTTAAACCTCTAATGTCGGAATGCTATCAAAAAAAATCTCAAACCGGCACTATTGTATCCTGCACGACTCAGAATCTCTCTTCCCGATGGATCTCGTCGTGTTTTCCACTCTACAACTGCCGCTCGGAGCGTTTTGGATGATAATTACCCATCTGACACAGACATCCTCCCTTAATCTGTGTCCGGTGCTTCCAGCACCAGCTTTTTACTCTGGTGTTTTTCTTTAAAAATAAACCTTCTACCACCGTACGATGAAGGTTTTTGAGAAGCTCAAGATTTTTGTTCTCTGCTTACTACTATAGTTACTATTCTATAACCTATATAGAATACTTATTTCTTGTGAATAACATCATTTTCTTTTAGTTAATTTTTTCTTTAACTTTTTGTTTTTCGTTATTATTATTAACAATTTGATCTGACAATCATTTTTAGTTATATGTTTCCTATTTTTGGTTTCCGTGTAATTAACATGGCGATTTGTCTTTCTTTTTGCATAACCTCCTTTGTTCTTTTTGGGACGCCGTGTTCTTATGTTTCTTCTCCCCATAATCCTTCTTCTTTTTTAATTATACGTATTGACACTAATTTTTTTATTTCTATACTTTAGTAATTATACTATGTAGACTATTTTACTATAGTGTTTAGTTTTTATATATATTAGTCTCCGTGGGGTCACCTATATAACATATATTTTTGGAGTTGCCTCCTGCAAAAATGGGGTTAGAGTTAGTTTTAGTTAGTGCTTTCTTCAGCCTTCTCTAGCTTAGTTCGGGGTTCTTGGGGTTGGTGGGTGGGGTAGTCTTTTTAAATGTTTTCTACTGGGCTGATTTAGAACTACAAAGATGTCCGCAGTGTCTAGATTTCCGATTCCTCTCTGATCATGTATTCCCCTTCCGATTTCATGAGGTTACATTATGGTTAACCCTTTACTTACCAAAGGGTTGATTTTAAATAATGGCTCATACTATTAATTTTGTCTCTTGGAATACAAATGGTTTAAGCCATGCAATAAAACGGAAAAACATTTTCAAAGTGTTCCAAAGACTGAATGCTCATATTATTTTTGTACAAGAAACTCATGTAAGGAAAGAGGATAATCAACGCTTCTTTAAGTTTTGGAAAGAATAACAATACCATTCAAACACTCAAGCCAAAATTAAAGGTGTTTCAATTTCTATAGATCCCTCAATTACATTTATTCATCAAGACATTATCTCAGATCCTAATGGCAGATTTTTGTTAATCACTGGGGTACTTTGCTATGGTTAATGTTTATGCTCTGAATGTGGATTATCCTGAATTTTTTAAACACCTATTCACTTCCTTTCCTAACTTAAATGAGTATATGTTGATAATGGGCAGTGACTTTAATTTATGTTTGAATCCCATGCTGGACAGATCCATAGGTAGTCCAGCTTTACCGAATAAGTCGGCTACTCTTATTAGCTCTTTTATGTTTGATTCTGGGATTTCAGAAATTTGGAAATTTCTACATCCAAATGATAAAGAATTCTCTTTTTTCCACATGTTCATCGTTCTTATTCCCGAATTGATTATTTTTTTTATTGACTCTTATTTAATTCCATCTGTAGTTGATTGTAATTACGACATTATTGCTATTTCAGATCATGCTCCAATGAAACTTTCCATCAAGTTAATGGACACCTCTTGTACTAACAGACAATGGCGATTTAACCCTATTTTGCTTCAAGATTCGGACTTTGTCAAGTTTATAAAGGAGCAGATTGATTTCTTCCTTTCAGCTAATACTACAGAAGAAATTTCCAATGGAACTGTTTGGGATGCTTTTAAAGCTTATATCTGTGGTCAGATTATTTCCTATTTGGCTGGTTTGAAAAGACGTGTTAACAATGAAATACTTCTGTTGGTTGATAAAATTAAAGAAATCGATAAAAAATATGCTGTTTCTCCCAGTAAGGAGCTATACAAACACAGAGTTGAACTTCAATTGGAACATAGCTTATTATTAACATCCTCGATTGAAAATCAATTAATGAGAACTAGAAGTGATTTTTATATTCATAGTGATAAATCGGGTAAATTATTGGCTAACCAATTGAAATAAGATTCGTAAACATGATGATACTTTCACAGTTGATCATGCTAGGATAAACAAAACCTTTCAAGAATTTTATACCTCTCTATATCACTCTGATTCTCCTCATGATTCTAATTTCATGCATGACTTTTTAAGTAAGTTGAATTTTCTGAAATTATCACCCGAAGATTGCTTATCTTTAGAAACTTCCATTACAGAGGAAGAAATAATAACTGCAATCTCATCATTGAATTCTGGTAAAGCACCCGGTCTGGACGGGATCACAATGGAATTTTTTAAATTCTTTTCCTCCATTCTCTCTCCAAAGTTGTCTAGAATATTCAAGGAAGCAATCAGTTTAGGTAAATTACCACAATCGTTTTATGAAGCCTCTATTTCTCTAATTCTTAAAAAGAATAAAGATCCTACTGATTGTGCATCATACAGACTGATATCTCTTTTGAATGTAGACTCAAAAATTTTTTCAAAAATTCTAGCAACTAGGTTGGAGAAGGTGTTACCTCAAATTATACCTATGGATCAAACGGTGTTATTAAAAATCATTATTCATCCTTTAATATTAGGAGGTTAATGAATATTGTTTATACCCCCTCACTTACTACCCCGGAATGTATTATCTCATTAGATGCTGAGAAAGCCTTTGACAGAGTTGAATGGCCTTATTTATTTAATGTTCTTGAGAAATTTAATTTTAGTTTGACATTTCTATCTTGGATTAAATTGTTATATTACTCCCCGGCAGCCTCGGTTTGTACTAATAATCATAGATCTCCTTTTTTTCGTCTTTTTCGTGGTACTAGGCAAGGATGTCCTCTTAGTCCTTTACTTTTCAATATCGCCCTTGAACCTTTAGAAATTGCTATCTGTGACTCGCCAAATATTTTTGGTATTACCCGTGGAAACGAAATACATAAATTATCATTATATGCAGATGATTTGTTGTTATACATCTCCAATCCGGAGAAGTCAATTCCTGCTACTCTAGGTTTGTTGGCTCAATTTAGTAACTTCTCTGGTTACAAATTGAATCTTAATAAGAGTGAATTATTCTCTTTAAATAAGCAGGTACCTATTTATGGACATTTACCATTTAAATTGGTTACTGATTCATTTATATATTTAGGGATAACAATTACGAAAAAATATAAAGATTTATTTAAAGCTAATTTTTTACCTTTAATTGATCAGATTAAACTTTTGTTTACTAAATGGTCACCAATCTCCTTGTCTTTGATTGGTCGGATTAATGCTATTAAGATGATCATTTTGCCCAAATTTTTATATATATTTCAATCAGTTCCAATTTTTATCCCAAAATCTTTTTTTGATAATGTAGACTCAAAAATTTCCTCATATATTTGGCAGAACAAAAATCCTAGGTTAGGTAAAAGGTATTTACAGAAATCTAAAAAGGAAAGGCGGGACTTGCCCTCCCAAATTTTAGATTCTATTATTGGGCAATTAATATTCGATATTTAAAATTTTGGTTATGAGATTTGGATGTATATTTGAACCCACATTGGGTAAATCTTGAATGTGATTCTTTACAAGGGTTTTCCTTGGGTTCGGTTTTAGGAACTTCGCTTCCTTTTACTTCTTCTAAATTGTATAAACAAATGAATAACCCAATAGTTAAGCATACTTTACGTATATGGTTTCAATTTCGGAGATTTTTTGGGTTTAATCAATTTATTCTAGCAAGTCCCATTATATCTAATTTCCTTTTTCAACCTTGCACTATGGATCAAGCTTACTTTGATTGGAAAACCAAAGGTATAATATCTTTTCGTGATTTATTTTTGGATAATTGTTTCATGTCTTTTGATCAACTCTCTAATAAATATAACTTACCCAGATCTCACTTTTTTAGATATCTACAGATTAGAAACTTTTTAATTACTGTTTCTCCTAATTTTCCATGCCCATATCCAATGGACACTTTGGAAAAAAAATTAGATTTAAATCTTTCTCAGAAAAGTGTTGTGGCAATTATATATAATATAATTATGAATTTATGTCCTGATGCTTCTAATAAAATTAAAGCTGACTGGGAAAGAGAACTTAAGATTATTATACCAATTGAAAAATGGGAAAAAATTCTTCAATTGGTTAATTTATCCTCTGTATGTGCTAAACATGTATTGATACAGTTTAAAGTAGTGCACAGGGCTCATATGTCCAAAAATAAACTATCTCGTTATTATCCTTATATTAATCCAATATGTGATAGATGTCATTTCGAGATAGCTTCTTTAACTCACATGTTTTGGTCATGTCCTTTGCTGGAAAAATATTGAAAAGATATTTTTGACATTATTTCAATGGTCTTGAATATAGACTTACAACCTCATCCAATTACTGCTATCTTTGGATTACCAATGATAGATTCAAATTATTTAACCTCTTCATCATGTAGGATGATTGCATTTCTTACTTTAATGGCTAGAAGATCCATTCTGCTGAATTGGAAAGAGATTAATCCTCCTACTGTATTTCATTGGTTTTCACAAACTATGGTGTGTTTGAATTTGGAAAAAGTTAGAAGTGCGGTTTATGACCCTTCCATTAAATTTGAAAAAACTTGGAGGCCATTCATTCAGCATTTTCATTTGATGTAATTTGATCATTTCCAAACTTGTTTAATCTCTCTGTACTGTTGGTTGAGAGGAATGGAGTCGTCGACACTAAGGTTTTCTTCTTTCCTATTTTTAAGTTGTTAGTATTGCCCAAGTCTTTTAGTTTAGTTGACTAATTCTGTTTAGTTCAATTTTTGGGGGGATAGGGTTTTTTTTTTCTATTTTTTTTTCTTCTTCATGATTTTTTTCCAGTTTTTTTTTGCTTTGTATTATTCATTGCTATTTTTACACTATTTTTACATTGAAAAGGTTTGAAATATTTCTTTCCAATATTTTCCAAGAATCGGACATGTCCAAAACATATGAATGAGTGAAGCCCCTTGTTCAAAAAAGGTAGTAGGGATAGTCCGGGTAATTATAGACCAGTGAGCCTTACGTCTGCGGTGGAAAGCTGTTCGAAAAGATTCTTAGAGATAGGATTGATGGGCAGTTAGAGAATCATGGTCTGATCAGGGACAGTCAGCATGGTTTTGTGAAGGGCAGATCGTGTCTAACAAGCCTGATAGAGTTCTTTCAGGAGGTGACCAGGCATATAGATGAGGGTAGTGCAGTGGATGTGATCTATATGGATTTTAGTAAAGCATTTGACAAGGTTCCATACAGTAGGCTTATTCAGAAAGTCAGAAGGAATGGGATCCAGGGAAGTTTGGCCAGGTGGATTTAGAATTGGCTTGCCTGCAGAAGGCAAAGGGTTGTGGTGGAGGAAGTACATTCAGATTGGAAGATTGTGACTAGGGGTGTCCCATAAGGATCTGTTCTGGGACCTCTACTTTTCGTGATTTTTATTAACGACCTGGATGTGGGGGTAGAAGGGTGGGTTGGCAAGTTTGCAGACGACACAGAGGTTGGTGGTGTTGTGGATACTGTAGAGGATTGTCGAAAATTGTAGAGAGACATTGATAGGATGCAGAAGTAGGCTGAGAAGTGGCAGACAGAGTTCAACCCAGAGAAGTGTGAGGTGGTACACTTTGGAAGGACAAACTCCAAGGCAGTATACAAAGTAAATGGCAGGATACTTGGTAGTGTGGAGGAGCAGAGGGATCTCGGGGTACATGTCCACAGATCCCTGAAAGTTGTCTCACAGGTAGTTAGGGTAGTTAAGAAAGCTTCTGGGGTGTTAGCTTTCATAAATCGAGGGATGGAGTTTAAGAGTTGCGATGTAATGATGCAGCTCTATAAAACTCTGGTTCGGCCACACTTGGAGTACTGTGTCCAGTTCTGGTCGCCTCACTATAGAAAGGATGTGGAAGCATTGGAAAGGGTACAGAGGAGATTTACCAGGATGCTGCCTGGTTTAGAGAATATGCATTATGATTGGAGATTAAGGGAGCTAGGGCTTTACTCTTTGGAGAGAAGGAGGATGAGAGGAGACATGATAGAGATGTACAAGATAATAAGAGGAATGGATAGAGTGGATAGCCAGTGCCTCTTCCCCAGGGCACCACTGCTCAATACAAGAGGACGTGGCTTTAAGGTAAGGGGTGGGAAGTTCAAGGGGGATATTAGAGGAACGTTTTTTACTCAGAAAGTGTTTGGTGCGTGGAATGCACTGCCTGAGTCAGTGGCAGAGGCAGATACAGTCGTGAAGTTTAAGAGACTACTAGACAGGTATATGGAGGAACTTAAGTTGGGGTTTGTATGGGAGGCAGGGTTTGAGGGTTTGCACAACATTGTGGGCCGAAGGGCCTGTAATGTGCTGCACTATTCTATGTTTTATGTTCTCCATTATTACATTTATCACGATACAGCGATATATCTAAATAAAAACGAGACAACTTATCCTTAGTCATATGGGTCTTATGGACCACTTTAAATTGAAGGAGAGAGTGATGGGCACATAACGATGAAGTGTTGACCAATTTAAAAATTTGATTCCAAGTTTCCTCAGAAATTGAAGTCTGTAAATCCTGTTCCCAAAGATTTTTAGTTTTATCTAAAGGAACACTTCTCATTCCCAACAGCATATTATAAATATTAGATAGAGATCCATTATAAAAAGGTTTCAGATTAAAAGTTACATCTCGTAGATTCTTATCAGGACTTTTAGGAAATGTACTTATTTGAGACCATAAAAAAATCTCTTATTTGTAGATATCGAAAAAAATGAATTTTTGGTAAACTATATTTAGTTAATGTTTGTTCAAACAAAAAAGCTTGTTCCCTCTACAAGCAAGTCCTGAAAGCATTTATGCGTTCACCAGCAACTTTTATGTGTGTTGCTTGAAATTCCAGCATCTGCAGATTTCCTCGTGTAATACCTAATCTATCCATAAGACCATAAGACCATAAGACAAAGGAGCAGAAGTAGGCCATTCGGCCCATCGAGTCTGCTCCGCCATTTTATCATGAGCTGACCCATTCTCCTATTTAGTCCCACTCCCCCGCCTTCTCACCATAACCTTTGATGCCCTGGCTATTCAGATACCTATCAATCTCTGCCTTAAATACACCCAATGACTTGGCCTCCACTGCTGCCCATGGCAACAAACTCCATAGATTCACTACCCTCTGAGTAAAAAAAATTCTTCGCATTTCTGTTCTGAATGGGCGCCCTTCAATCCTTAAGTCATGCCCTCTCGTGCTAGACTCCCCCATCATGGGAAACAACTTTGCCACATCCGCTCTGTCCATGCCTTTTAACATTTGAAATGTTTCTATGAGGTCTCCCCTCGTTCTTCTAAACTCCAGGGAATACAGTCCAAGAGCGGACCATCGTTCCTCATATGTTAACCCTCTCATTCCCAGAATCATTCTAGTGAATCTTCTCTGTACCCTCTCCAACATCAGCACATCCTTTCTTAAATAAGGAGACCAAAACTGCCCACAGTACTCCAAGTGAGGTCTCACCAGCGCCTTACAGAGCTTCAACATCACATCCCTGCTCCTATACTCTATTCCTCTAGAAATGAATGCCAACATTGCATTCGCCTTCATTACTACTGACTCAACCTGGAGGTTAACTTTAAGGGTATCCTGTACGATGACCCCCAAGTCCTGTTGCATCTCAGAACTTTGAATTCTTTCCCCAATTAAATAATAGTCTGCCCGTTTATTTTTTCTGCCAAAGTGCATAACCACACACTTTCCAACATTGTACTTCATTTGCCACTTCTCTGCCCATTCTTCCAATCTATCCCATTCTTTAAAAGCCACATCAATCATAGAGAGTTTAAAAAAAAAATTAGAAAAAATTGAACTCGGAAGAGAAGATGTCAATAAGCCAAAATATTTTCGGAATTGTATCCAAATCCTCATAGTGTGTTTAACTACCAGATTATCAGTTAACTTACTCAAAGATAAAGGAAGTGAGGATCCAAGAAGAGAAATAATAGAGAATTTATTAACAGAATTAGCTTCTAAGAAAACCTGCATCGGGCAATCCTCTTGATTTATATAGTATAACCAAAATGTAAGATTTCTTATATTAACTGCCCAATAATAAAATCTAAGCAACACACATAAAAGTTGCTGGTGAACGCAGCAGGCCAGGCAGCATCTCTAGGAAGAGGTGCAGTCGACGTTTCAGGCCGAGACCCTTCGTCAGGACTAACTGAAGGAAGAGTGAGTAAGGGATTTGAAAGTTGGAGGGGGAGGGGAGATCCAAAATGATAGGAGAAGACAGGAGGGGGAGGGATGGAGCCAAGAGCTGGACAGGTGACAGGCAAAAGGGATACGAGAGGATCATGGGACAGGAGGTCCGGGAAGAAAGACAAAGAGGGGCGGGGGGACCCAGAGGATGGGTAAGGGGTATATTCAGAGGGACAGAGGGAGAAAAAGGAGAGTGAGAGTGTATAAAAATAAGTAACAGATGGGGTACGAGGAGGAGATGGGGCATTAGCAGAAGTTAGAGAAGTCAATGTTCATGCCATCAGGTTGGAGGCTACCCAGACGGAATATAAGGTGTTGTTCCTCCAACCTGAGTGTGGCTTCATCTTTACAGTAGAGGAGACCGTGGATAGACATGTCAGAATGGGAATGGGATGTGGAATTAAAATGTGTGGCCACTGGGAGATCCTGCTTTCTCTGGCGGACAGAGCGCAGATGTTCAGCAAAGCGGTCTCCCAGTCTGCGTCGGGTCTTGCCAATATATAAAAGGCCACATCGGGAGCACTGGACACAGTATGTCACCCCAGCCGACTCACAGGTGAAGTATTGCCTCACCTGGAAGGACTGTTTGGGGCCCTGAATGGTGGTAAGGGAGGAAGTGTAAGGGCATGTGTAGCACTTGTTCCGCTTACACGGATAAGTGCCAGGAGGGAGATCAGTGGGGAGGGATGGGGGGGGGGGGGGACGAATGGACAAGGGAGTTGCGTAGGGAGCGATTCCTGCGGAATGCAGAGAGGGGGGGGGGGAAGGGAAAGATATGCTTAGTGGTGGGATCCCGTTGGAGGTGGTAGAAGTTACGGAGAATAATATGTTGGACCCGGAGGCTGGTGGGGTGGTAGGTGAGGACCAGGGGAACCCTATTCCTGGTGGGGTGGCGGGAGGATGGAGTGAGAGCAGATGTACGTGAAATGGGGGAGATGCGTTTAAGAGCAGAGTTGATAGTGGAAGAAGGGAAGCCCCTTTCTTTAAAAAAGGAAGACATCTCCCTCGTCCTGGAATGAAAAGCCTCATCCTGAGAGCAGATGCGGCGGAGACGGAGGAATTGCGAGAAGGGGATGGCGTTTTTGCAAGAGACAGGGTGAGAAGAGGAATAGTCCAGATAGCTGTGAGACTCAGTAGGCTTATAGTAGACATCAGTGGATAAGCTGTCTCCAGAGACAGAGACAGAAAGATCTAGAAAGGGGAGGGAGGTGTCGGAAATGGACCAGGTAAACTTGAGGGCAGGGTGAAAGTTGGAGGCAAAGTTAATAAAGTCAATGAGTTCTGCATGCGTGCAGGAAGCAGCGCCAATGCAGTCGTCGATGCAGCGAAGGAAAAGTGGGGGACAGATACCAGAATAGGCACGGAACATAGATTGTTCCACAAAGCCAACAAAAAGGCAGGCATAGCTAGGACCCATACGGGTGCCCATAGCTACACCTTTAGTTTGGAGGAAGTGGGAGGAGCTAAAGGAGAAATTATTAAGAGTAAGGACTAATTCCGCTAGACGGAGCAGAGTGGTGGTAGAGGGGAACTGATTAGGTCTGGAATCCAAAAAGAAGCGGAGAGCTTTGAGACCTTCCTGATGGGGGATGGAAGTATATAGGGACTGGACATCCATGGTGAAAATAAAGCGGTGAGGGCCAGGGAACTTAAAATCATCGAAAAGTTTAAGAGCGTGAGAAGTGTCACGAACATAGGTCGGAAGGGATTGAACAAGGGGGGATAAAATCTAAGATAAGAATAAAATAAAATAAAAAAAATAAAATCTAAAATTTGTTAAGGCTAATCCTCCATTCATCTTATCATTTTGAAGATGAATTTTATTTAATCTAGAACGCTTACTCTTCCACATATAAGAAGATATAATAGAGTCAAGAGAATCAAAAAAGGATTTAGGAATGAAAACCGGCAGCGCCTGAAAAAGGTATATAAATTACGTTACTTTATACCTTATTGTCGCCAAACAATTGATACTAGAACATACAATCATCACACCGATATTTGATTCTGCGCTTCCTGCTCCCTGGATTACAAATCGATAGTAAACATTAAAAATTTAAATTATAAATCATAAATAGAAAATAGAAAACTGGAAAGTAAGATAGTGTAAAAAAAAACCGAGAGGCAGGTCCGGATATTTGGAGGGTACGGCCCAGATCCGGGTCAGGATCCGTTCTGCAGTTTTATCACAGTTGGAACGAAGCTGTTCCCAAATCTGGCCGTCCGAGTCTTCAAGCTCCTGAGCCTTCTGCCGGAGGGAAGAGGGACGAAAAGTGTGTTGGCTGGGTGGGTCGTGTCCTTGATTATCCTGGCAGCACCGCTCCGACAGCGTGCGGTGTAAAGTGAGTCCAAGGACGGAAGATTGGTTTGTGTGATGTGCTGCGCCGTGTTCACGATCTTCTGCAGCTTCTTCCGGTCTTGGACAGGACAACTTCCAAAGCAGGTTGTGATGCACTCCAGAAGAATGCCTTCTTTGTTTATATATTTAGGTAATATAATCATTTTTATAGAGTTAATTCGACCAATTAATGATAACGAAAGAGGTGACCAATTTAATAGTATTCTTTTTACATGATTCAACAGAGTAAGAAAATTTTCTTTAAGTAGACACTTACAATTTCTAGTTATTGTTACACCTAAATAAGTACATTGGTTTCTTACAATTTTAAAAGGAAGGTTAGAATTTGTTGGTGTCAAATTGTTCAAAGGGGAAGGTTCGCTTTTATGTAAGTTTAATTTATAACTTGAAAGCTGGCTAAAGCAGGAGAGTAAAGAAAGCACATGGGTAATGAAGTCTCAACATTAGAAATAAAAAGCAGCAGATCATCAGCGTACAGCGAGACTTTATGAATAGTGTCTTTCCATAAAATACCGGTGATATCATTAGATTCTCGAAAATCAATGGCTAAAGGTTCTAAGGTCAGATCAAAAAGCAAAGGGCTCAACGGACAGCCTTGTCTGGTGCCACGTTGAAGCTTAAATGGTTTGCAATTATGAGAATTAGTGATAACCCTAGCAGAAGGGGCTAAATAAAGTAATTTAATCTATTGAATGAAAACTGGTCCAAAATTAAATTTTCTAAAGTTCTAAATAAATAATTCCATTCAACTCTGTTGAAAGCTTTCTCAGCCTCTAGGGATACCACACATTCCGATACCAGGTTAGAAGGAGAATAAATAATATTTAATAACCGGCGAATATTAAAGTGAGAATATCAATTTCTGATAAATCCGGTTTGGTTATCAGAAATGACAGATGGTAAAATATTTTCAATCTTATGGGCCAAAACTTTAGATAAGATCTTAGCATCAACATTAAGTAAAGAAATTGGTCTATAAGAACAGCATTCAGTTTGATCCTTATTCCTTTTAAGAATGAGCGAAATGGAAGCCTCATAAGAAGATTGAGGGAGTCTGACCGACTTAAACGAATCCGAAAAAATTGAACAGAAATGAGGTATTAGCAGTGAGGAAAAGGTCTTATAAAATTCTTCAGAAAATCCGTCTGGACCTGGAGCTTTCCTCAAATGTAATGAGCGCACAGTTTCAACAATTTCCTCAAAAGAAATAGGTTGTTCCAACAATTTTCTGTTGTCGGCAGAAACTGTAGGAATACTTAATTGATCTAAAAAAGTGTTCATTCTAAGTGTTAGAAGATTCAGAACTCTAAAGTTTAAAATAAAATTCAATGAAAGTATCATTTATTTCTAAATAATCAGTTGTCCTGTCATCGTTAGCTTTGCATATTTCTTTAATCTGTTGTTTGGTTCCAAAGGTTTTAATTTGATCAGCCAATAATTTACCTGTTTTATCTCCATGAATATAAAATTGACTATTATCTTTTAGGAGTTGGGTTTCAATTGGATTCGTTAAAAGAAGATCATATTTAGTTTTAATTTCAACACGTCTTTTATATAAAGCAGGTTCTGGAGCCAAAGCATACTGTTTCAGCGGATTAGCTATATCACTTCTCTCTTTATTAGCTTTCTTCTTAATACTTGCAGTAGAAGAAATAATTTGTCCTCTAATATACGCCTTAAAGGCATCCCATCTGATAATAGTAGAAGTCTCCTCTAATGTATTCTCTTAAAAAAATGTAATTTGTCTCTCCATAAACTTTAAAAAATCTTTATCAGATAACAAAGTTAGAATAAATCGCCAAAATCTATTTGTTTGAAGAAGACCAGGAAGATTTAAACATAGGAACACAGGAGCGTGATCTGAAACAGCAATCTTTTTATATTCACAGGATCGAACTAACGGAATCAGTTGGCTATCAATAAAAAAAAATCAATCCGGGAATATGTATGATGAACATGGGGGAAAAAAGCCAATATTCCTTATCTACTGGATGAAAAAAATGCCAGACACCAACAATGCCACATTTCATTAAAAAAAGATTTAATAAACACAGCTGATATATTTGGTATCATTGGTTTAAAAGATAGAAACACAGAAACATAGAAAATAGGTGCAGGAGTAGGCCATTCGGCCCTTCGAGCCTGCACCGCCATTCAGTATGATCATGGCTGATCATCCAACTCAGAACCCTGCACCAGCCTTCCCTCCATACCCTCTGATCCCCCTAGCCACAAGGGCCATATCTAACTCCCTCTTAAATATAGCCAATGAACTGGCCTCAACTGTTGCCTGTGGCAGAGAATTCCACAGATTCACCACTCTCTGTGTGAAGAAGTTTTTCCTACTCTCAGTCCTAAAAGGCTTTGCCTTTATCCTCAAACCGTGACCCCTCGTTCTGGACACCCCCCCCCCAACATCGGGAACAATCTTCCTGCATCTAGCCTGTCCAATCCCTTTAGGATTTTATACGTTTCAATCAGATCCCCCCTCAATCTTCTAAATTCCAACGAGTACAAGCCTAGTTCATCCAGTCTTTCTTCATATGAAAGTCCTGCTATCCCAGGAGTCAATCTGGTGAACCTTCTTTGTACTCCCTCTATGGCAAGGATGTCTTTCCTCAGATTAGGGGACCAAAACTGCACACAATACTCCAGGTGTGGTCTCACCAAGGCCTTGTATAACTGCAGTAGTACCTCCCTGCTCCTGTACTCGAATTCTCTTGCTATGAATGCCAGCATACCATTTGCCTTTTTCACCGCCTGCTGTACCTGCATGCTCACTTTCAATGACTGGTGTATAATGACACCCAGGTCTCGTTGCACCTCCCCTTTTCCTAATCAGCCACCATTCAGATAATAATCTGTTTTCCTATTTTTGCCACAAAAGTGGATAACTTCACATTTATCCACATTAAATTGCATCTGCCATGAATTTGCCCACTCACCTAACCTATCCAAGTCACGCTGCATCCTCTTAGCATCCTCCTCACAGCTAACACTGCCGCCCAGCTTTGTGTCATCCGCAAACTTGGAGATGCTGCATTTAATTCCCTCATCCAAGTCATTAATATATATTGTAAACAACTGGGGTCCCAGCACTGAGCCTTGCGGTACCCCACTAGTCACTGCCTGCCATTCTGAAAAGGTCCCGTTTATTCTTACTCTTTGTTTCCTGTCTGCTAACCAACTCTCCACCCACACCAATACCTTACCCCCAATACCATGTGCTTTAAGTTTGCACACTAATCTCCTGTGTGGGACCTTGTCAAAAGCCTTCTGAAAATCCAAATATACCACATCCACTGGTTCTCCCCTATCCACTCTACTAGTTACATCCTCAAAAAATTCTATGAGATTCGTCAGACATGATTTTCCTTTCACAAATCCATGCTGACTTTGTCGGATGATTTCACCGCTTTCCAAATGTGCTGTTATCACATCCTTGATAACTGACTCCAGCAGTTTCCCCACCACCGACGTTAGGCTAACCGGTCTATAATTCCCCGGTTTCTCTCTCCCTCCTTTTTTAAAAAGTGGGGTTACATTAACCACCCTCCAATCCTCAGGAACTAGTCCCAAATCTAACGAGATCTAAAATGAACGATCTAAAACTGGATTTAGGAAACAATTAAAGTCTCCACCCATCAGCAAGGAGTACGGACTTAGATCTGGCAAAAAAAATTTCAAAAACGCTCAAAGAAACCTGGGTGATCTATATTCGGAGCATATACATTGGCAAATACCATTAATTTGTTATTTAGTTTCCCTGATACTATAAAAAAATGCCCATTAGTATCAGAAATTACTTTATGTTGAACAAAGGGAACTTTATTATCTATAAGGATCGAAACCACTCTTGCTTTGGCCTGAAATGAAGAATGAAAATGAGATCCTCTCCATTGATAAAAAAGCATGAATTGTCACAATTACGTACAAGTGTTTCTTGAAGAATAACAATGGGTACCTTAAGTTTTTTAATATAGGCAAAAATCTTATTTCTTTTCACAGAGTGATTTAGTCCTTTTACTTTAAACTAAGTAAATTAATACTTCAATCCATTTTAAGGCTCTTTATAAGAAAGATTAAAATAGCAATCAGAAAAATGTATATCAAACCCAAATAATAAACCTTGAAATATATTAACTAAGCAACAGAATTGACTAAATTCCCAAATCAGCTGGAAGAAAAAAAGACTCTCCATCCCTCCCCCCCCCCAAAAGAAAGAAACTCGGTCATAGGGCAACCGGTATCTACTTCCTCTAAACACATTCTCTTAGAAAGCCTGTTGGAACCACTCCAAGAATTCAATGTTATTTACTTTCCAATCTAGACTAAATAATACAGTGAGAAACAAGCTTAGACGGGTTTATGAAACAGAAATAACAATTATTCATACTAAAAATATTAAACAATAATTTTTTAATATGTAGTATTTCTGCTTTTGCAAGATTTTTAGTCTATTCAATATATATACAATCATTCACTTCTTTTAAAGGCTAAAGATTCTTGCGCCTGTTCCTTCGTATAAAACCATTTAAATGATCCGTCTTCCAGTGTAATCCTCAGTCAAGCCGGAGAACGAAGAGAGGCTTTAAAATTTTGACTGTATAACTCCATCATAACTTTTTTGAACTTAGCACGTTCTACCATAACTTCTGAATAAAAATCTTGAACAATACGTATCCTTTGATCTTGATAGTCAGTCATACCTTCTCCACGGGCAGCACGAATCAGCCGATCCTTTATTTGAAATTCATGGAAACATATAAAGACTGATCTTGGTTTAGATTTTGAAGCCGATTGGTAGATAGGTGACCTGTGAGCATGACAAATCAAAGGCAGAGACTTTATAATATCAGAGAATAATTCCATCAAAAGATTTGCAAAGAATTCTTCAGGATTATCTCCTTCCGTTTGTTCTTTAAATGCCAGGATTCGTAAATTGTTCCTCCTACTTCTGTTTTCCAAATCAATAATCTTCCGTCTCATCATTTCATTGGTCTTAAATTGTTTTTCATATAGCTTTTACATACCATTCATTCTCCCGACCAGTAAAGTAATAACATCTTCATTTTCCTTTATCTTCCTATCATGTTCGGTTAGAATTGCTTGAATATCTTCTAGTTCCGTACCTATTTGTTTAATTTCAGTGCTGGTTTCTTTTCTAAACTTTCAATATTTGATAGGTTTCAGTGAGGTCATCCCCTCATTCTTCTGAACTCCATGGAGTACACGCCCTGCTTAAGGAGAGACTTCCTGCTGCTGAATCGGCGTTTCAGTTCCCTATTCTGCCACTGAGATTACTGGCGCGGTGTTGCAAGGTCCACAGCCGACCTGGGTACCCTTCATCCACCTTCAGCATGAACGGTCACCGTGGGAACTATTACAATCAGGATCCAGTCTGATTGCTGATGGAATATCTCACTCCAGTTTAGCTTACCACAGTAGTGTAGTGGTTTGCGTGATTCTATTACAGCTCGGTGTGTCGGAGTTCAGAGTTCAGTCCCAGTGTCCTCCGTAAGGAGTATGTACGTCCTCCCTGTGGAATGCAGCGGGTTCCTCCGGGTGCTCTAGTTTCTTCCCACAGGCCAAGATGTACCAATTAGTAGGTTAATTGCCCTGTGATTATGTTTGTGGTAAATTGGGGTTGTCAGGGTTTGCTGGGCGGTATGGCTGGAAGGGTGGTATGGCCTATTCCACGCTGTATCTCTAAAATTACGTCTCTACAAAGGAGGTGTAAGGAGCTCCGGCCCTCTGCTCGTCTGCAGATCACCCTCGGGCAAGGTGTAGAAGCTGGTTAGCCACCCTAACAGCCCCCCCTCCAAATCTGGAGCAGGTGGTGGATGGTCGTACAAGCAGCTGGTGCAGATCACAAACCCTGGTTATTCAAACAATGACACCAAGCAGACAATCTCTGAACAGTATTGATAATGTCTGGGGTCACCCATCTTTTAAAGACACTTCCCAGAAGAAGGCACCTAGGCAGAAAACTTTGTGAAGACCAATCATGAACATGATACCATGATCACCCAGGTCCTGCGACACGTCACATAATGAAGTTGACGTTTTCTAAAATAAAAATTGTCAAAATTTCAATGAATTTAATTTGATTTTCTTTCCTCCCCCAAGTCCCGGCCACCATCCTGAGTCTAACTCTTGTGACTGATGATACTGGAGCCACCCTCGTGTGCAAGGCTGAAGGGAACCCCCCTGCAAACATCACGTGGATTGACCTTGAGAACAGCACACTGCCCATGAGCAGCAGCGAGATGAGAGTCACCGGAGATCTGGAGAGTGTGGGAAAGCTGGTACTGCCCAGGCCGAGAGGGAGCTACCGCTGTGTGGCTGCGAATCAGCACGGAAATGACACCCGCGAGATCCACCTAGCCAAGAGGAGAACAAGTGCTTTGATGCTGGCTCGCTACATTGTAGTGTCCACTTTAGCAGTCGTTAATTTGGTTGTTTTTGTTGCCTGGTCTTTGAAGAAAGGTGATAAATCCAGTGAGTGGTCCATCCTTCCTGGGTCTGGGACATTTCAGAGGCCATTCAGTCCATTAACCCAGTTCCACCATACTGATGGCCCATATCTATTTTACGTCCTGTCAGCCCCTTGGTTCTGAGCACAAATGCAACGGCTCATGGAAACATCCACTCATCACAATTTATAAATTCTCCTATCAGGTGTGGAGAGAGTCCAACTACAGAAAAAAGAAACAGAAGGGAAACTAGAATCCACCTACCTCAGTGAGAGGAAGAGCTTCCTGCCCTACCTCTGGATGGACTGGATCTGGTCCATAGTCATTCCCCTTTGATCTGAAATCTATGTCACAAATGCAACTATCTCACGTTCTCTCTTTCACGCTCTGTCTCTCTCTTTTGCTCTTTCTCCCAGGCGCAATCTCACTCATGCACGTTCTATCTCTCTCTCATTCTCGCTGTCTCTCTTTCTCTCTTTCTCCGTCGCTCTCTTGTTTTCTTGCAGTCTCTCTCTCTCTCTTTCTCACACTCTATCTCTCTGTCTCTTGCTCTCTCTCTCGGGAATGTTTTCTTATGCATGCTCTCTCTCTCTCTCTCTCTCTCTCTCGCTCCCCCTTCAGCCCTTCCCTTCCTGCCCCCCTTTCATCCAATTGGCTATACACTCCCCGTGGGTTTTTATCGATATGGAAACAAGTTTGATACATGCATAGCAACACACAAAGTGCTGGAGGAGCTCAGCAGATCAGGCAGCATCTATAGATGGGAATAAACAGTCGATGTTTCGGGGTGAGACCCTTCCTCAGGACTGGAAAGAGAAGGGGCAAGAAGTCTGAATAAGAAAGTTCGGGGAGCTATGGAAGTCGTACATGGTGGCCGATGATAGGTGAAACCTGAGGAAGGGATGGGGTGAAGTGAAGAGCTGGGAAGTTGGTTGGTGAACGAGATAAAGAGCTGCAGAAGGGGAATCTGACAGGAGAGGGTCGAAGACCATGAAAGAAACGGCAGGGGGAGAAGTAGAATTAGAATTGACTTTATTTTTAACATCCTTTGCATACAAAAGGAGTAAAAATTTTTATATTACGTCTCTGTTTAAATATGCAGTGTGCAATCATAGTAATGTATAATTTATAGTAAATAGAACAGTCAATGTAACATAGAAATACACTGAAATCAGCGTGAGTTAATAAGTCTGATGGCCTGGTGGAAGAGGCTGTCCCGGAGACTGTTGTTGCTGGCTTTTATGCTGCGGTACCGTTTCCCAGATGGTAGCAGCTGGAATAGACCGTGGTTGGGGTGACTCAGGTCCCCAATGATTCTTCGGGCCCTTTTTACACACCTGTCTTTGTAAATGTCCTGAATCATGGGAAGTTCACAACTACAGATGCGCTGGGCTGTCCACACCACTCTCTGCAGAGCCCTGCGGTTAAGGGAGGTACAGTTCCCATACCAGGCAGTGATGCAGCCAGTCAGGATGCTCTCAATTGTGCCCCTGTAGAAAGTTCTTGGGTTTTGGGGGAGCCCATACCAAACTTCCTCAACCGTCTGAGGTGAAAGAGGGGTGGAGGTGAGGGAGCCGGTGATCTGACAGGAGGTCCAGGATCCAGGTGCACAAGACAGGGTGAAGGCAGAGGTCTCTGAGCTTCTTGTCGCGCCTGGATGGAATTATGGTGTTGAATGCTGAACTGTAGTCCAAGAACAGCATTCTCACGTAAGCATCCTTCTTCTCCAGATGTATAAGGACGGTATGTAGAGCAGTGGCTAGTGAGTCGTCTGTCGGTCGGTTGTGTCGACAGGCAAATTGTAGGGGGTCCATTTTGGGTGGTAACAAGCTGCAGATGTAGTCCTTGACCAGCCTCTCAAAGTATTTGCTTATTATTAAGGTGAGAGTGACAAGACGCCGGTCTTTCAGTCTTTTTGGTATAGGGACAATGGTGGATGTTTTGAAGCAGGAGGGCACTCGACACTGGGAGAGGGAGAGATTAAAAATGTCTGTAAACACACCTGCCAGTTGTGCTGCTCACATCCCGAGTACTCGCCCTGGGATGCCGTCCGGTCCTGCAGCCTTGCGACTGTCCACTCGTTGGAAACAGCTGCGTACCTCAGCCTCAGAGATGACCAGGTTGCAAGTTGCAGCGGCGGCTTTCCTCGGAGGCTCAGAGTTAGCGTCATCGAACCGAGCGTAAAAGCGATTGAGCTCAGCTGGGAGACAGGCCGCGATGTTGGAGGCACCACTACGTTTGGCTTTGAAGTCGGCGATCATGTTAAACCCCCGGCACAAGTCCCGTGTGCTATTCATTGTGAATCTTGACTTAATCTTGTCCCTGTATTGTTGTTTCGCAGCCCTGATAGCTTTGCGCAGATCGTAGCTGCTTTTCTTGAGCTCCTGCTGATTGCCGGCAGTGTAAGCTCTAAGTCGCGCGGTCAGTTCTGCTCACACAGAACTATTGATCCAGGGTTTCTGGTTCGGGAAGACCCCGACCGACTTCTGGGGGACAACGTCATCGATCCACTTCCGCATGAGGCACGTGACTCCATCCATGAACTGGGGGACATCTCAACATAGAAGACATTCCAGTCGACATCATCGAAGCAGTCCTGCAGCTTGGAGACCGACTGGTCGGACCAACAGTGGACGGTTTTAACTATGGCCGCCTCTTGTTTCAGCTTCTGTTTGTAGATCGGCAAAAGCAGGATCGAAGAGTGATCTGATTTTCCAAAAGCTGGGCGAAGGAGAGCTTTGTAAGCGTTGCTGAAGGGAGCGTAGCGGTGGTCAAGTGTCCTATCTCCACGTGCGCTCACCTGGATGTGCTGACAAAACTTCGGAGAGAATTTCGTCAGCGACACTTGATTAAAGTCACCAGAGACGATGAAGGCAACCTCTGGGTGTGCACACTCCAGCATGTTGATTGTCTCGTACAGTTCCTTGAGAGCCAGGTCAGTATCAGCCTATGGCGGAATGTACACCGCTCTGATGATAATAGCCGTGAACTCCCTAGCCAGCCAGTACGGTCTGCACAGCAGCACCAGGGTATTCCAGGTCTGGGGATCAAAATCATTTGAGGGCATGCGCATTCTGGGGGTCGCACAAGCATTGTTGACCGCCATGCATGCTCCACCTACTTTACTTTTCCCAGAGTGATTTTTTGATCTGTCCACCTGAAACGGGGAGAAATCCAAGGGCTCGATAGCGTGGTCCGGTATCTCCTCCATCAGCCAGGTCTTCACGAGGCACGTGGAGCTGACGGGCAGGTAAGAAGAAGAGGTGCAGGAGGGGATCAAAAATGGGGAATAGTGAAGGAAAGTGGGGGGGGGGCAATTGCTGGAAGTTCAAGAAGTCGATGTTCATGCCATCAGGTTAGAGGTAAGCCAGACAGGAGATAGGGTGTTACTCCTCCAACCTGAGTGTGCCCTCAGCGTACTAGTATGGGAGGCCATGGACTGACATGTTGGAATGGGATTGGGAAGTAGAATTGAAATGGGTGGCTCCCGGGAGATCCTGACGTTTCCTGCGGGCAGAGTGTAGGAGTTCGGCGAAGTTGTCTCCTAATCTACGTTGGGTCTCAGCGATTTATAGGAAGCCACACCGGGAGCACCAGGAATAGTAGATGACCCCAACTGACTCACAGATGAAGTATTTCTTCACCTGGCAGGATTGTGAGAGAAGAGATGTAGGGGCAAGTGTGCCACTTGCTATACATGCAAGGAGAGGTGCCAGAAGGCAGATCAGTCGGGAGGGACGAGTGGACAAGGGAGTTGTGTAGGGACTGATCTCTGCGGCAAGTGGGTGGGAGGGAAAGATGTGCTCAGTGGTGTGATCCGTTGGCGATGGTGGACCTTACAGAGAATGATATGCTAGATGTGAAGGCTTTTGAAGTGATAGCTGAGGACAAGAGGAACCCTATCCCCGGTGTGGCGACGGTGGGATGAGGTGAGGGCAGATGTGCATGAAATGGAAGAGATGCAAGAGAAGGCGGGTTTAAGGTGGAGGAAGGGACACCCCTTTCTTTGACGTAGGACATCTCAGTTTTTCTGGAAGGTAAAGCTTCAACGTGCAATGCAGTGGATACAGAGAAACTGAGCAAGGGGAATAGTATTTTTACAAGTGACTGGTTGTGAAGAGATATAGTCAAGACAGCTGTGAGAGTCAATGGGTTTGTAAAATATAACATCTTCCAGTAGATAGCTGGGACCCATGCAAGTGCTCATGGCTACACCTCGGGTTTGAAAGAAGTGGGGGAGCCGAAGGAGAAATTGTTGAGGGTGAGGAGCAGTTCCGCCAGATGCAGAAGAGTGGTGCTGGAGCGGAACTAGTTGGGTTTGCTGTCCAGAAAGAAATTGAGCGCTTTACAGTCCTCTGGGAAACTTACAGGCTGTCGATAGAGTAGCAGCGTTTTTATAGTTGCTCCTACTCTACTTAATTTACTGTTTCCAACTTGTTTTGAAAACTTACTTTTAAACGCAATATTGTTTTACTATGAGGGGTGCCAAAGCTACTAAAAAGAAGAGTACCCTCCTATAACTTTGGATCTATTATGGAGACAATTCGGAAACATAAAAATGAACTTTCGGAGAAGTTCCAGCAGAAATTCTGGCAACTCAGCGCTGAATTTAATGAATGGATGTAAAATTGGATTCTATTCAAAAAACTTTGTGAACACGAGAAATGGATAAAAAAGAATGAAGACACTTTGACGATGTTGGATGCGAAGACTGATGACCTGGAAAAGATCCGTGATAAACAGTCAAAGGTTAACGAAAAATTAAGACAGAAGATTATCGACTTAGATAATAGAATCAGAAGAAATAACATATGAATTCTGGGTTTTAAAGAGGTAGTGGAAGGCAATCAGCCTTTGGAATTTTTTGCAAACCTTACGGCTAACTTATTTCCGAATATTTTAAAATCTCCACCTAAAATAAACTGAGCTCAGTACCAAGAGAACGTTCTCCTCCAGGAGAACGACCCCGTTCAGTGGTAATTTGTCTTCACGACTTTTAAACAAAGGAATTTTTAATTCGTGAATCTCGTCAGAAAGGTATGATTGATTATGAAGGCCAGAAGATCAGAATTGTGGAGGATTTTTCGCCCGAGGTGTTGAATGAACACTTCAAGTTTAAAAAGGTTATGTCGGAATTGTATAATAAAGTTTTTAAATCCTCTCCTCGTTACCCTAGTTGTCTTAGAATCATTTCTAAAAATGGCTCTCAGAAACGGTTCCATTCGACTCGAGAGGTGCAGGATTTTTTAATTTCCGAATCAGTATCAGAAGTTTAACTGTTCAATAATTGCCTACATAAATGTATATTCCGTCTGCCTAATGGATTCTTTTTTCAGAATCAGCAGTCTAACTTTTCATTACTTTCTTTTATGAACATTTTTTTAAACTTTTGGTATACCTTCATATCTAATTTTTTATGCTTTAATTTCTTTGCTTAGAAAATTAAGGATTTAACATCAGTAAGCTTTCATTGAGTTAATACTTCCCAGATTAATATGTTCTGAATTTTTAGTTCTTTTAAATATTTTATACTATATTTTTTCATGAGTTTTTTTAATAAATTTAATTTTGCTCTGTTTTTTTTTGTTCTGTCTTGTTGGAATGCAGGTAGCCTTGAAATTTTTTGGAGCTCAACCAGTAGATTGTTTTGGGAGCGTAATGTTGGTAGGCTTAGCTGTTGACTACCCTCTGGTCGACTTTCTCTCTTTGGGTGGGGGGGGTGAGAGGTGGGTTTCTTATTTTCTATCAGCTGTTTGGTTCCCGTAGCTTCATTTGTTGCTTGGTTACTTTATCTTAAAGCTCATTGTTTGGATTTAATATACATTCCAGCGATTTTTATTCTAACCTCTCTTTTAAGCAATATTTTAAATGGACCATACTATTAATTTACTTAGTTTTAATGTGAAAGGATTAAGCAATCCTGTGAAATGTAGTAAGATATTTAATTATATTAAGAAATTGAATGTCTCAATTTTTTTTTACAAGAAACACATGTTCGTAAATGTGATAATTTACGTCTTTTCAGCCATTGGAAGGGCTTATTTTTTTCATTCCTCCTTTCAGGCTAAGGCCAGAGGATTTTCGATTTTTATTGACAATTTAGTTTCTTACGTTCAACATAATGTTGTGTCTGATACCAATGGGCATTTTGTTATAGTGTCAGGGAAATTAAATACTAAATTAATGGTTTTTGCTAATTTGTATACCCTGAATATAGATGTTCCAGGCCTTTTTGAACGCTTTTTTTTTCACTTTTACCAGTCTATATTCTCTGGTTTTAGGAGGAGACTTCAACTGTTGTTTAGACCCTGTTTTAGATCGCTCATCTTTCAAACGATTCACTTTTAGTAGATCTGCCTCTTTTATCCAATCTTTTCTAATGAAATGTGATATTGTTGATGTTTGGCGCTTTTTGTATCCAACAGATAAAGAGTACTCATTTTTTTTGCATGTTCATCATGCGCATTCCAGAATTGATTATTTTTTTGTTGATAGTCAATTGATTCCATTGGTTCGATCCTGTGAATATAAAGAAACTGCTGTTTCAGATCATGCTCCTGTGTTTTTATCTTTAAATCTTCCAGGTGTCTCCCAAATAAACAGATTCTGGCATTTTAATCCAACTCTGTAATCTGATAAGGATTTTTAAAAAATTTTGGAGAGACAAATTCCTCTTTTTTTGGAGAGAATACGCTAGAAGAGTCTTATTTTATGGGATGCTTTTAAGGCTTATATTAGGGGACAAATTATTTCTTTTACCACAAGCGGTAAGAAAAAAAGCTCATAAGGAGAGAATTGAATTAGCCAATCATTTGAAACAATTAGACCAAAAATATGCTTTGGCTCCAGGTTCTGTTTTATATAAAAGACATGTTGAAATTAAAACTAAATATGATCTGCTTTTAACTTATCCAATGGAAACTGAACTTTTAAAAGATAAAAGTCAGTTTTATGTTCATGGAGATAAAACGGGTAAACTATTGGCTAATCAATGAAAGGCCTTTATAGTTAAACGCCAAATTAAAGAAATTTGTAAAGCTAATGGTGTTAAGAGGCCCCATGTGTCACCTAGGCACTAAGGGTTCAGATGACGAATGGTGATAAAACACCTGATCATTTAGAAATAAGCGATACTTTTAGAAAATTCTATTCTAAACTTTATAGTTCTTATCCTCCTAAGGATAATACTGTAATGAATAATTTCTTAGATCGATTAAACATTCCTACACTTTCTGATGATAATCGAAAATTACTGGATCAACCCATTTCTTATGAGGAAATTGCTGAGGTTGTTCACTCTTCGCACTCGGAGAAGGCTCAGGGTCCTGATAGATTTTCTGGAGAGTTTTATAAGGCTTTTCCTCTTTGCTTATACCTCACTTATATTCAGTCCTTTCGGACCTTTTACATTAGGTAGGTTGCCACAATCTTTTTATGATGCCTCTATTTCGCTTATTCTTAAAAAGAATAAGGATTCAACTGAATGTTCTTCTTATAGACCAATTTCTTTACTTACTCTTGATGCTAAAATTTTATCTAAACTTTTGGTTCGTAGGATTGAAAATATTTTGCCATCTATTATTTCTGTTGATCAGACTGGATCTATCAAAAATCAATTCTCCCACTTTAATATTCATCGTTTATTGAATGTTATTTATTCTCCTTCTAAAGAGATATTGGAATGTATGATAGATTTTGAGAAAGCCTTTGATCGGTTTGAATGGAATTATTTATTTAAAACTTAGAAAAATTTAACTTTGGGCCCGATTTTAATCAATGGATTAAATTACTTTATTTATCTCCCTTCGCTCAGGTTCTTATTAACTCTCAGAATTCTAAACCATTTAAACTTCAACGTGGAACTAGACAAGGTTGTCCTTTGAGTCCTTTGCTTTTTGATTTGTTCTTAGAACCTTTAGTTATTGCTTTCCAGGAATCTAATGATATCACTGGTATTTTTGTATTCATTTCTTTTAATCTTTTTTAATTACAAACAAAAAAACAACAAAAAAAGCACATCTACAAAAAGCCCGACCTTAACAAAATCTAATTAAATATTGAGCAGCAAAAGGGAGAAAAACATAAAGGCAAAAATAAACATACAGAGCCGAGGTGCACCGCACCAAAAAACCTCAGTCCTCACCCCATGAGAAAGTCCAATACAGGGCCCCATATCCTTTCAAAGATGTCTCCTCTGTCCTCATTACATAGTCTCAGTCTCTCCAAATGTAAAGTATTTGCCAGTTCTCTCAGCCACAGATCGTACGTAGGCACAGAGTCCATTTTCCACATTTGCAGGATTAACTTCTTAGCAATCACCATGCCAAAGAATACAGCCTTTTTTTCATACTTTTTGCCTGAAGATAGGGAGCTTGTTGCTCCAAGGATGACTATAAGTGGGCCTGGTTCCCACCGCTTGCCAAAAGCCTCAGAGAAACTGTGAAAAATACTTTTCCAGTATGTATAAAGCTTACAAGATGACCAGAATGAATGTGACAAGTTACTGTTCACAGATTTACATCTATTATAAACTGGTGAAACATCAGGGTAGAAACTGTGCAACTTTGCTTTGGAGTAATGTATTGTTTTAAACTGTATAAGTCTGTGTCTGGCTTTGACCGAACAATCACGAACACTCTTTAAACACTCATCCCAGACCTCCTCTGTCAGTTCTGTACCCAATTCATCCACCCATGCCTGTTTAAGACCTGCAGTATTCACCCGAGCTCCATTGTGTAGGATCTGATAAAAACAGGATACCGCACTATGAGTAACAGGATCAAATTTATTTATTGCCTCCAGGGACTCATGTTTGTCTAAAATTTTGAAGTAAGGTATATATTTCCTAACAATCTCGAGTTTGTAAATATCTAAAAAAAAACTAGATGTAGGGATATTGTAAACTGCTTGTAACTGCGCAAATGAGGCAAATTTTCCATTAATATATAGGTCACCTACACTCCAGATGCCTCTCTGTTTCCAGGTAGAAAAAAATAGTATCATTCAGGCCAGGCAAAAAGGAATGATTGTTACAAATCAGAGTATTAATATAAGTTTTTGGAGCCTTAATGTGTAGTTGAATCTGCTTCCAAATTCTTATAGTGCTGCCAACCACGAAGCTGTTACTAAAATGTGACTTATTAACTGCAGTGGGGCTATTAAGGAGAGCTGGTAAGGAAGTCTTCTTACAAAGCACTCGCTCTATGAGTAACCATGCTGGGCATGAGTCTTAGGTAGAGGGTGGGCCTTTTTTCCACCATGCAAGAATGGATAGGTGGGCAGCCCAGTAATACATTTTAATGTCCAGTAGGGCAAAACCACCTGCTTCCTTGGGCTTTGATAAGTGCTTTTTAGTAATTCCAATGGCTTTATAATTCCAAATGAAGAGTATAATAATTGAATCCAATGGCTTAAAATATGACAGAAGAATAAAATGTGGAATTGACTTGAAAAGATGAAGAAATCGTGGCGGTACAATCATCTTGATTGCGTTAACCCTCCCCACCAAAGAAATTGGAAGGGTTTTCCAAAAGTCAATATTGCACTTAACCTGCTCAACTTTGTTTCGTCAATTTACTTGAAAAAGGTCATCTGGGTTTTTTGTAATAGTCACACCAAGATAGGAAAAATTATCATAAGTTATTTTAAAGGGAATGGACTGTAAACACACTGTATTAACCTCTGCAGTAACTGGCATTAGTTCACTCTTACCCCAATTAATAGAGAAACCTGAGAAACTACCAAAATTATTAATTATTGACAGAAGGGCGGGTATTGATGTTTGTGGGCTTGAAATATATAAAAGGACATCGTCAGCATATAACTAAAGGTGATGTTAATGTCCATGCATATCAATGGGAGATATCAAAGGGTCCTGTCTGATGCTGACAGCCAATGGCTCAATGATAACTGCAACCAAAGACGGAGAAGGGGGCAGCCTTGACGAGTCCCACGATGAATTGCAAAAGGGGAGGAAATATTCTGATTCGTGATAATAGAAGCAGATGGGTGTGAATAAATTATCTCAATCCATTTAATGAAAGATGGTCCAAATCCAAATTTCTTAAGTGCAAACATTATATATGGCCATTCCACTTGGTCAAACACATGTTGCGCATCTAATGATATGACTACAGCCTCTTCTGCATGTTGTGTATATAAAATATTGAAAAGATGACGCAAATTAAAATGCATATGTCTACCTGGCATTCAAAGGTAAAAATTCACTCTTATGAAAGTTTAGTTTATATCCTGAAAACTGAGTAAAGCAGGAGAGTAAAGAAAGTACAGAAGGTAAAGAAGACTCCACATTAGAAATGTAGAGCAAAAGGTCATCAGCATAAAGCGAAACTTTGTTGGTAATTCCCCTCCTTAAAATCACGGGTATCTGAGATGCAAAGGGATTTGGGAATCCCTCCGAAGAACACCCGAAAGGTTACCTTGCAGTTTGAGTCAGTGGTGAGGAAGGCAAATGCAATGTTAGCATTCATTTCATGAGGGCTAGAATACAAGAGCAAGCATGTGATACTGAGGCAAATTTGGCAGAACAGTGACAGAAGAACTTAAGAAGTGTGAAGTAATGCACTCTGCGCCTCATTCTTCACTTTCTCCCTTGACCCAGTCTCCTCTCCTACCAATTTCCTTCTTCAGCCCTTACCTTTTCCAGCTACCACCTCCCAGAGTCTCACTTCATCCTCCTCCCCTTCCTACCTGTTCTCATCTCTCACCTGCCAAATTGTACTCCTTTCTACCCCCACCTTCTTATTTTGGATTCTTCCTCCTTCCTTTCCAGTCCTGATGAAGGATCTTGGCGTAAAACGTTGACCATTTATTTTTGCAATAGATGCAACCTGACCTGCTGAGTTCCTTGGGATTTTAAGAATAGAACAGAACTTCATTTTGCTGAAAGACAACAAATTTTCCAAGATCCATGTCTGCAATCGCCGTTTTTTTGACTTTGTCATGTTAGGCAAAGATCGCAAGATTATATATCTGCAGACCCCCCGCTGGCCCTGACGCTAGCAGGCATGAACTTCAGATTGCGGCTTCTGCCATTGATCTCGCCGGCTCCAGCACTTCAGGGCATGTTCAAAACCCGGACTCCAGCAACGACCATGGACACCTTCAAAGCGATTGCGCAACCACCAACTGCGACTCCAGCCTTGAACTCCAGGCCGGGTCTTTATCTGCTGCTATTGTGACTACCGTCTCCCCTTTCCCCACCACCACTCTGCAACCCCGTCTCCCTCAGATCCCACCGTCAGCTCTTGGGTACTCAAAGGCTCCATCTTCCTCTCACCCCAACCCTCCCCTCTCCATTGACACCCCCAGCCTCCCCCTCCCTCCTCTGATCCCAGCTCTCATCCGTGCCAGGTCTTTACCATCCCCTCCGACCTTCAACTGTTTGAGGCAGAACGCTGTGTCCTCAGTAAGGGCCTCACCTTTGTCCCTGTTCGCCCACACCTCAGCGAGTTCCGTGTTCGCCATGATGCGGAACTTTTCTTCCACCGTCTCCGTCTCCGAGCCTACTTCTTCTGCAAACACTCTTCCACCCCCACCGATGACCCCTTCTCCCGTCTTCAACCCTCCTCCTCTTCATGGACAGCCCGCTCTGGTATTCTGCCTGCCTTGGATCTCTTTATTGCTAACTGCCGACGGGACATCAACCGTCTCGACTTCACCGCACTTTGTCCCCATTCCAACCTTACTCCTTCGGAACGCTCTGCTCTCCACTCCCTCCGCACTAATCCTAACCTTACTATTAAACCCGACGATAAGGGGGGTGCTGTTGTAGTCTGGCGTACTGACCTCTACCTTGCCGAGGCACAGGGACAACTCGTGGATACCTCCTCTTATTTACCTCTCGAATGTGACCCCACTAAGGAGCACCAGGCCATTGTCTCCCACACCATCACCGACTTTATCCGTTCAGGGGATCTCCCATCCACTGCTACCAACCTTATAGTTCCCACACCTCGCACTTCCCGTTTCTACCTCCTACCCAAGATCCACAAACCTGCCTGTCCTGGCAGACCTATTGTCTCAGCTTGCTCCTGCCCTACCGGACTCGTTTCTGCATACCTCGACACGGTTTTATCCCCCTTTGTTCAATCCCTTCCTACCTATGTTTGTGACACTTCTCACGCTCTTAAACTTTTCGATGATTTTAAGTTCCCTGGCGCCCACCGCTTTACTTTCGCCATGGATGTCCAGTCCCTATATACTTCCATCCCCCAATAAGAAGGTCTCAAAGCTCTCCGCTTCTTTTTGGATTCCAGACCTAATCAGTTCCCCTCTACCACCGCTCTGCCCCGTCTCGCGGAATTAGCCCGTTTCCGACACCTCCCTCCCCTTTCTAGATCTTTCTGTCTCTGTCTCTGGAGACAGCTTATCTACTGATGTCTACTATAAGCCTACTGACTCTCACAACTGCCTGGACTATTCCTCTTCTCACCCTGTCTCTTGCAAAAATACCATCCCCTTCTCGCAATTCCTCTGTCTCCGCCGCGTCTGCTCTCAGGATGAGGCTTTTCATTCCAGGACGAGGGAGATGTCCTCCTTTTTTAAAGAAAGGGGCTTCCCTTCCTCCACCATCAACTCTGCTCTCAAACACATCTCCCCCATTTCACGCACATCTGCTCTCACTCCATCCTCCCACCACCCCACTAGGAATAGGGTTCCCCTGGTTCTCACCTACCACCCAACTAGCCTCTGGGTCCAACATATTATTCTCCGTAACTTCCGCCACCTCCAACGGGAACCCACCACTAAGCACATCTTTCCCCCTCTGCCCCCACCCCGCTTTCCGCGGGGATCGCTCCCTACGCGACTCCCTTGTCCATTCGTCCCCCCCATCCCTCCCCACTGATCTCCCTCCTGGCACTTATCCTTGTAAGCGGAACAAGTGCTACACATGCCCTTACACTTCCCCCCTTACCACCATTCAGGACCCCAAACAGTCCTTCCAGGTGAGGCGACACTTCACCTGTGAGTCAGCTGGGGTGATATACTGCATCCGGTGCTCCCGATGTGGCCTCCTATATATTGGCAAGACCCAATGCAGACTAGGAGCTCGTTTTGCTGAACACCTACGCTCCGTCCGCCAGAGAAAGCACGATCTCCCAGTGGCCACACATTTTAATTCCACATCCCATTCTCATTCTGACATGTCTATCCACGGCCTCCTCTACTGTAAAGATGAAGCCACACTCAGGTTGGAGGAACAACACCTTATATTCCGTCTGGGTAGCCTCCAACCTGATGGCATGAACATTGACTTCTCCAACTTCAGCTAATGCCCCACCTCCCCCTCGTACCCCATCTGTTATTTATTTATATACACACATTCTTTCTCTCTCTCTCCTTTTTCTCCCTCTATCCCTCTCATTATACCCCTTGCCCATCCTCTGGGTTTCCCCCCCGTCCCCCTTTTCCTTCTCCCTGGGCCTCCTGTCCCATGATCCTCTCATATCCCTTTTGCCAATCACCTGTCCAGCTCTTGGCTCCATCCCTCCCCCTCCTGTCTTCTCCTATCATTTTGGATCTCCCCCTCCCCCTCCCACTTTCAAATCTCTTACTAGCTCTTCCTTCAGTTAGTCCTGAGGAAGGGTCTCGGCCCGAAACATCAACTGTACCTCTTCCTTGAGATGCTGCCTGGCCTGCTGCGTTCACCAGCAACTTTGATGTGTGTTGCTTGAAATTCCAGCATCTGCAGAATTCCTCGCGTTTTTGAAAGTTTCCAAGATTCTGGGCGGTGTCCATATAAGACAGGTGACCCCAGCTATTATCGATACTCTACAGAGATTGTCTGCCTGGTGTCAGAGGTCACATAACCAGGAATTCTGATATGCTCCAGTTGCTCATTCAACCATCCAGCACTTCCTCCCATGGCTTCATGTGACCCTGATCACGGGCTAAGCAGCTGTTGCCCAAGGGTGACCTGCAAGCAAGTGGAGGGAAGGAGCATCTTACACCTCCTTGGGTAGAGACTTATCCCTACTCGGCCACCTAAGTATTAGTATGTTCCCACTTATTTTCACAGAGACCATTGTTCCTCCTTTGCTTGGGAACCATTCAAAACAAGGTTCTGAGCTTTCTGACTTAATCCTGGGCTAGTTATCATTAAGTTCCCATTTACTTTCACATCATCTGCTAACTGGCCCAAGGTTGAGTACACATGCTCAGAACATCTTTTGGAATTGTTCCAAGGCAAAGGAGGGAAAAAGAACTGAGATTTGAGGGCAGAAACCACAATAGGATATGACTAGAAGGACATGGATGGGAAGGGGATGTGTTGGCCTTGATCTCATCACAGCATGACAAAGAATGGGAAATATTGCTTTTGTTATACACAAGTCAGTGTTACACAGCTGAGGGAAGAGACTTGGACACAAGACCATGAGTCATAGGGGCAGAAATGAGCCATTCAGTCCAGCATGTGTTCTCTGCCGTTCCTTTATGACCAATTTATTAACCATCTCAACCCTCATTCTCTGATTTGCCCCAGTAACATTTGACACCCAAACTAGTCATGACCCTGTCAATCTCTGCTTTGTCCATACCCAACCATTTAGTCACCACAGCCATCTGTGATGATGAATTCCACAGATTAACCACCCTTTGGTTAAATAAATTATTCTTCAACTCTGTCCTCATTGGTCATTCTTGTATTTTGAGGCTCTGTTCTGCCCTCTTGTCCTAGATTATCCCACTACTGCAAACATCCCTTCTATGTCCACTCTACTTACGACTTTCAACATTCAATACGTTTCAATGGGAACTTCCATCACTCTTCTAAGCTCCAGTGAGTACAGGCCCAGAACCAACAAATGCTCCTAATACATTAATTGTTTCATTCATAGGATCGTTCTCGTGAACCTCCTCTGAACCCTCTCCAAGGTGCAAAGCAAATCTCCAAGAAAAGAACGAAGAACATTGAGCCATGAACTCTGGTGCCAAAGCAAATCAATCCCATCGACCTGAACATGGTCTACTTCTCTCCATTCCCTGCCTTTTCAGGCGCCCACTTGAATATCCCAAATGCCATATCTTGTCTGGTTCTAAAACATCACTGGGGCAGTGCATTTCAGGCACCCCCCGCTGAAGGGTCTCGGCCCCAAACGTCAATTCTTTATTCCTCTCCTGCTCGTTTCTGCAGCACTTTATGTGTGTTCCTCAAGACTTCTAGCATCTGCACAATCTCTTGTGTTTATCTTTTAAATCTTCTTTGAACTTTCCATCTCTCACCTCACCCTCGCATGTTTCATGCCAATCCTGGGAAAAAGAACTTTACAGCTTATCCCATCTATGCCAGTCATAAATCTATATTCTTCTATCAGGTTACGTCTCGGCCTCTTATTCTCCAGAGCAATAAATAAAGTTTGTCCAGCCTCTCTTTAGAGATATTACTCTCTAATCCAGGCAGCATCCTGGTGAACCTCTTCTGCACTCTGTGCAAAGCCTCCACATACTTCCTGTAATGTGGCAACCAGAACTACATACAATTCTCCAAATATGATCCAACCTAACTTTTATACTCGATGTCCTGACTGATGAAGGCAAGCATGCCTTATACTTTCCTCACTCTATTTATCTGACCGGGTGCATGACATCCTGGTACGAGAGGGAAAGCAACCAGAAGTCATGATACATGTTGGTACCAATGACATAGACAGGAGGAGGGATGAGGTCCTGAAATGTGAGTTTCGGGAACTAGGCAGAAGGCTGAAGAACAGGACCTCAAGCGTAACGTTCTCAGGATTGCTGCCAGTGCTACGTGACAGTGATGGTAAGAATTGGAGGAGATGGCAGTTGAATGCGTGGCTGAGGAATTGACGCAGGGGGCAGGGTTTAAGATTTTTGGATCACTGGGATCTCTTCTGGGGAAGGTGGGACCTGTACAGATTGGATGGGTTGCACCTGAACTCAAGGGGGAGAACTATCCTTGCAGGTAGGTTTGCTAGCATGGTTCGGGAGGGTTTAAACGAATTTGCAAGTGGGATGGGACCTGGAGCGATAGAGCAGGGGAAGAAGTGCATGGAGTAAAGCCAGATCTGACATATAAAGAATCTTTGAGGAAAGAGAAGCAGAATAAATGGTGTAAAGGTAGTAAGGTAGAAGAGCTAAAGAGCGTGTACTTCAATGCAAGAAGCATCAGGAACAACGGTGATGAACTGAGAGCTTGGATACATACATGGAATTATGATGTAGTGGCCATTACAGAGACTTGGCTGGCACCAGGGCAGGAATGGATTCTCAATATTCCTGGATTTCAGTGCTTTAAAAGGGATAGAGAGGGCAGAAAAAGGGAAGGAGGGGTGGCATTACTGGTCAGAGATACTATTACAGCTACTGAAAGGGTGGGTAATGTAACAGGATCCCCTTTTGAGTCAGTATGGATGGAAGTCCAGGTTGTTAATAAAAATCATGAAAAGTGGAGGTCCCAGAACCGATCCTTGTTCTGGGAAGGGAGCAGTTACTCTATTGGGAGTATTCTATAGGCCCCCTGGTGGCAGCAGAGATACCGAGGAGCAGATTGGGAGACAGAATACCAAAGATTTCCAACAGGTTCGTAAGGCAAGATTTTCCCTTAAGAAACCATTCTGACTTTGTCTTATCTTGTCCTGTGTCACCAAGTACTCCATAACCTCATCCTTGACAATTGACTCCAACATCTTCCCAACCAGGCTAACTGGTCGATTGTTTCTTTTCTGCTGACTTCCTCTTTTCTTAAAGAGTGGGGTGACATTTGCAATTTTTAGTCCTCTGGCACCAGGCTTTTGATTTTTGAAAGGTCATTACTAATGCCTCCACAATTTCTACCACTACCTCTTTCAGAATCATAGCATGCAGTTCCTCTGGTCCAGGTGACTTATGTACCCTTAGGTCTTTCAGCTTTTCTTTCACTTTCTCCCTTGTAATAGTAACTGCCTCTCTTCTCTTCCCTCACACCCTTCAACATCTGGCATACTGCTGGTGTCCTCCACAGTGAAGACAAATGCAATATACTCATTTAGTTCATCTACCATCTGCTTGTCCCCAGTTATTTTTTTTGTCTGGCCTCATTTTCTAGTGGTCCATTATCCACTCTCTTCTCTTGTTTTATTTTTTACATACTTGAAAAAGCTTTTACTATCCACTTTGATATTTTTTGCTAGCTTGCTTTCATATTTCATCTTTTCCCTCCTAATGATTCTTTCAGTTGCTTTCTGTAGGTTTTAAAAGCTTCCCAATCCTCTACCTTCCCACTAATTTTTGCTTTGTTTTATGTCGTCTCTTTTGCATTTACATTAGCTTTGACTTTGCTTGTCACCCACAGATGTAATATTTTGCCATTGAGTATTTATTTCTTTTTGGAATACGTATATCCTGCACAGTCCTCATTTTTCTCAGAAACTCATTCCATTGCTGCTCTGTTGTCATTCCTGCCAGTAACTCCTTCCAATTTACTTTGGCCAACTCCTCTCTCATATAACTGTAATTTCCTTTACTCCACTAAAATACTGATACGTCAGACTTTACTTTCTCCCTATCAAATTTCAAGTTCAATTCAATCATATTTTGATCACTGTCTCCTAAGGGTTCTTTTACCTTAAGCTGCCTGATAAGTATAGCTGATCCCCTAGTAGACTTAACAACAAACTGCTCTAAAATGCCACCTCTTAGGCATTCAACAAACCTACTCTCTTGAGACCCAATACCAACCTGATGGCAGTAAGAGTAATGCTATTAGCACCAGTGACCTGGCTTCAATTCCACGGCTGCTTGTGAGGAGTTTGTATGTTCTCCCCATGACTGCATGGATTTCCACCGGGTACTCAGTTTCCTCCCACAGTCACCGCCCACAGACGTACAGGTTAACAGGTTAATTGGCCACGTGGGTGTTAAAGAGTGGAACAGACATGTTCAGCCAGAAGGGCCTGTTACCATGCTGTATCACTAAAGAAGAAATATTAAAAAACACAGCTTGGATGCCATCTGCCCTGACTTTCAGTACCAGAATGTGCAACTTGTTCTGAGGCTTTGCTTAAGTCCATGTAAAACATGTTTACTGCCCAGCCTTCATCGACTTTCTTAGCTAAAAATACTTGGATTTGCGACAAATCTTTCCCTCTGAACTAAAGCATGTTGATTTCTCTTTACCAGTCCATGCACTTCCAGGTGAATGTATATTCTGTCTCTTAGGTCCTTTTCCTGTCATTACCAGACTACTGATGTAAGGCTGAGTGGCATGTAGTTTAAAGAAAGAGCATTATCTATTCAACTGCCGTTTGGGACCTCAGGTGTTTCTCATGAAGATGCAAGAACGAATGTGGAGCCTCCGTCTTCTCCCTTGCTTTTCATAGCATCCTGAGAAAATCCCATCAGGCCCTGGGGATTTGGTCACGTTAATGTGTGCCAACACCATGGAGGTCTAGCAGTTAGCATGATGCTATTACAGCTCGGGGTCTTCCAGATTTCAGAGCACAATTCCAGCTCCATCGGTAAGGGGTGTGTACATTCTTCCCACTAACCACGTGGGTTTCCCTCAGGGCTCCTGTTTCCTCCCACAGTCCAAAGACAGACTGCTCAGTACATTAGTTGGTCACTGTAAATTGTCCTGTGATGAGGCTAGTGTTAAATAGGCGTGTTGCTGGATGGTGTGGCTCCTTGGGCAGGAAAGGCCTGTTCTGAGCCTTATCGCTAAATAAGATATATAAGTGAGATCTCCTCCTTCCTTCTAGAGACATGTTCCAAAGGCTCAGTGTACTCTTCCCCTAACTCTCCACCCTCCACATCCTTCCCTCTGGTGGAAACCAATGTACGGGTCTTTCTTTTTGTTAAATTTAAAATGGCTTCTCTTGTTATGTTATACTGAGGAATGCTAGAAAGTCTCTAGCTAGACATTTGCTTGGGATATTAGAGATAGCAGGGTGCTATTAGCCAATGGGTGGTCATGTATCGTTTTGTTTTCGGATACAATGCTGTATCATATGATTGGGGACGGGGTTTTTGGCGGGGAGTCGGAGGAGAGACTGGGAGGACGGAGGAGAGACGGGGAGTCGGTGGAGAGACGAGGAGGACGGCGGGCGTGCGGGGGTTTTGGGGGGAGTCGGAGGAGAGACGGGGAGGACGGCGGACGTGCGAAAGGGTCCGGTCGATCACTCCGGGTGGTCCTGATCCGTGAGTCGACAGGATCCAGGTGGTCGTCTGAATTGGATTGAGCTCCAACAGCAGCGCGCGAAGAACTTGGACTTTGATAAGTGTTGGCGCCTTTTTTATATTTTTTTGTATCAAGTGTATATTAATGTCATAGAATTAATGTCATAAAGATACAAATGTGATGTGTTGGAGAAGGTGCGGCTCCAAGGAGGCAAATTATTTTCATATTTTTTGGGATTGCCCTAAATTAAGTCTATTTTGGGAAGGTATTCATAGAAAATTAGTTAAGGTACTTAGGTCCCAGATACCTCTGAACTTTGAGACGCTCTATTTGGGGCATGTATTGTTTCTTGAACAGAAGGAAGATATAAAGTTGCTGCAGGCCCTCTTAGCGGCAAGTAAGAAATCAATCACTAGAAAATGGCTAAATCCAATACCACCTACATTAGAAGATTGGTACGAAATTATCTTGGAAATATTTAAAATGGAAAAGTTGACTTACTCCCTGAGATCTCAAAAAGAAAAATTATATCAAATCTGGAATAAATGGATTGAATATATAACCCCAATGCGAGCAGACTTTAGATGACTCTCCTAATGATTTAAACTGTTCTTCTTATCAACACAGTAATATTGCTAACGTAAGCACCCCTAGTCTAAATGTTTGTTTTTTTTTTGTTTTCTTTTGGAAAATAGAGAATTAACACAAGTAAAGGGAAAGATTTGGGAAAGGGATGAAAAAATTAAGTAAATAAGTACATAGGGATTGGATAATTATGTCTGCGGGCAGGAGCAAGCATGAACAAATTAGGATATAAACACCTACAATGGTTGATACATAGGCTTATATACAACATTTTGGATCAGTGGAAATGGTCCAGAAGGGTTATATGGAAACTATTATTACCATTTTTCTTAACAACTAATTCCATTACTTAGCCTAATAGGTTAGATTTACCACAGTACATAATTATCTATTTAAATGTTTATTTTCCTTTTATATCATCTCAATGTGTACTTAAGAATGTATAAATAATTGTTGTTTTATACATATAAAAAATGGAAAAGGTTATATGTGTGAAAAAAGTACATGATATTTGTGAATTCCTTATCCAAATAAAAATAAAATTAAAAAAAAAGAATTAGTAATATCTATAAAGTGTATTTGTTAAAATTTACTGGGTGTGCTGGCTGATGACTGATGTTTAGGATTGATTCGGGCGGCGACCGACACTGTGGGAAGTGTTGAGGCAGGTGCTGGGCGGGATTTCCCCTAGACATATACGAGCCAATATAACGGAACGTTACAAGTGGGGGCTACCGTCCTGGATTTGGATTTTCGGTAAAGTTGTACTTGTCGTTGCGGTAAGTAGTGTGAAGATGGATCGAGATAGGATTGTAACTTGGTGTGAATTGGAGGAGGTACCGGTGAATCATGCGTGCGTGTTAACTGGGGTCGATTATCGCATTCCAGCAGATGTACTGGTGCGAGGGTTGAGTCTGATTAAAGGTATCGGGCAGGTAGAGCTTGTAGCTAGAAGGTGTGGGAAAGAACTGGAGTCCAGCTGGAAGTTGGTGCAGACGAGTGCCGACGTCATGACGTTGGAACTACCAGCGACAGTCTACGTCCAGCGGGAGGCAGGGCCGTGGGATCTCCACACCCTCCCGGAGGACGAAAGTGAGGAGGTGCCGGAGGAGGAGCTAGATGACGCCCCAGGAGAGGTGCCAGTAGCCAGGGTTGGAGGTGTGGAGTGGGAAGGTTTGGCCAGGCCCCGTCCCCATGGACGTGCTGAGACTGCCAAGTTAGCGGCTGCCATTACCTCCCTGGCGAGAAGGGTTGAGGGGACCCGCCCGAAGCTGAGAATTTTCTCGGAAGCCAGGCCCACCCCGGAAGGGGAGGAGGAATATGAGACCTGGGTTGAGGATACATCCCAGTTGTTAGAGGTGTGGCCAGTTTTGGATGAGGAAAGGAGACAGCGATTGATGGAAAGCTTAAGGGGCGGGGCGGCCCGTGTTTCCCCGCGATTTGGGAGCGGAACGCCCTTCGGCTTCCCTATCGGAGTGCTTGGACGCTTTGGAGGAAGTGTTTGGACTGTCGGGAGATCCCTGGAAACATTTAGCGGGGTTTCAACAAATGGGGCAGAGAAGAGGGGAAAAGCTCTCAGAATAAGTTTTCCGGCTGGAAGGGAAGCTTACGGGGCTGCGGTGCCGAGGGGTAGTGAGGGCGGACGAAGTGGCGAAGTTGAGGATGAGCCAGATATGTAGAGGTTCCCGGGAGGATGACAGGGTGGCTTGGAGTATCCGGCAGTCATTTAAGCGGAGCCCCCCTCCATCATTCGGGCAGCTGACTAGAGAGGTACGGGCAGAGGAGAGTGCTTCGGGCCGACCAGGGGGCTCGGACCCCTGGGCCAGGGCTTCAGCGGTTCAGGAGGTGGTAGCCGGGGTGAGATCAGAGAAATCCAAGGGGTCCCGGGGGGGGGGGCGTATCAGGAGGAGAGAGGCGGCAGGTAGCGGGTGCTATAACTGTGGGAGAGAGGGGCATTTCCGGCGGGAATGTGAGTGGCCGGGGGTGTGCTACCGCTGTGGGGAAGCGGGTCATTTGCGGAGGGATTGTGAGAGACGAGATGCTCCGAGGGGGGAGGGCTCCCGGGCCACTAAGAAGGGAGAGGTGTCGGGAAACTTAGGAGAGGCTCAGTGAGGGAACGGACTGGAGTCTCGGGAGGAACACGTTCCCAGAAAACAGCTATGGAACCCCAGAAAGAACAAGCCCAAATTCCTGATGGACTGGTGGGACCCCGTTCCAGCGTGTCCCTACGGATAGAGGGAATCTTTGCGAAAGCCATCCTTGACACCGGGTCGCAGGTTACCTTACTGTACCGGTCATTCTACAACAAATATCTGAAGCATTTGCCAGTAACTCCGTTTAATGCATTGGAGATTTGGGGCATAAGTGATGGTGATTACCCGTACGATGGATACTTGTCAGTGAGATTGGAATTTTCGGAGGGAGATGTGGGAGTGTCGGAAGCCTTTGAGACGCTGGTGTTGGTTTGTCCGGACCCGGTGGAAACCGGTGGCGCTGCCCTGCTAGTGGGGACTAACTCCCCTCTGGTGCGACGGCTTTTGGGAGCTTGTAAGGAGAAGGCGGGGGAGAACTTTCTGGAGACCCTCTCGGTACACCCAGTGTTCCGAGTGGTGTACGAAGGAGTGGGTGACCCCCAGGGTCTGGATCCTGAGTGCAAACGAGGGCGGTGTGGTGCACTCAGGCGAGGCCTAAGGTGATACGGCCAGGGGAGGCGGCATTAGTGATGGGGACTCCCAGATTCCCCGGATTACCGCCGGGCGAGGCCCTGCTAGTAGACGCCCCCGACGACTTGGAAGGGGAGTCCCGGTTCCCGGCTGGGGCGCTGGTGAGACCTGAATTGCAGAGGCCCTCAGCTGTACAGGCACGGCGGATGGGGGCGATTGTAAGGAACATTACGGAGCGGGAGATCACCTTTAACCGCGGGATGCCCCTCGCGCACTTGTTCCCGGTGACGGTGATGTCCAGCGCCCCCGTGAAGCCCACTGGAGGAAAACTATTGGGAAACGAGGGGGCGGCTGACCGAGAAGGCCTTTAATTTTGAAGACTCCCCTGTACCGCCGGCGTATAAGAGCAGGCTGGTGAAGATGCTGAAGTTAAGGGATGTCTTTTCTCAGGACGAGTTTGATGTAGGGTGTTCCAAGAGCACTCGGCACACTATTCGGGTGACAAATGACACCCCGTTTAGGGAGAGGTCGCGGCGGTTGGCCCCAGCAGATGTGGAAGATGTGCGGCAGCTGAAAGACGTAGGGATTATTGCGGAGTCCCGAAGCCCCTATGCGCCCCCATAGTGGTGGCAAGGAAGAAAAATGGGAAGGTACGCATGTGCATGGACTACAGGACCCTGAACCGGCGCACTGTTCCCGACCAATATACGGTCCCGAGGGTGGAAGATGCCTTGGCCTGTCTGAGTGGGGCGCCGTGGTTCAGCGTATTGGATTTGCGGAGTGGGTATTACCAGATTCCGATGAGTGAGATCGATAAAAAGAAAACGGCCTTTATCAGCCCCCTGGGGTTTTTCCAGTTTGAACGAATGCCCTAAGGCATCTCGGGGACCCCAGCCACCTTCCAGCAGCGCATGGAGCGGACAGTATGGGACATGAACCTGCTGGAGGTATTGGTGTACCTGGACGACCTGATAGTGTTTGGATCTACGTTGGAGGAACATGAGGAGCGGCTGCTGAAGGTGCTGAGTCGGCTGAAGGAGGAAGGGTTAAAACTTTCCCTGGATAAATGTCAGTTCTGCAAGACGTCAGTCAGTTATGTCGGGTACATAATCTCGTGCAATGGAGTGGCCACTGATCCGGGTAAGATAGCCGCAGTCACCACCTGGCCGAGACCTCAGAAGGTGAGCGCCTTACGCTCGTTTTGGGGGTTTTGTGGATACTACCGGCGATTCGTGAAAGGAAATGCGAAAATGAGTCATCCATTGAACCAGCTGTTGTGTGGCTATCCACCAGTGGGGAGAAAGAGGAAGGGAGACCGAGGGCCGGAGGTAGGAGGATACTTGAACCCGGGGGAGCCTTTTGGATTGAGGTGGGATGCTCAATGTGAGGAGGCGTTCCAATCTCTGAAAAGGGTGCTGACACAGGCCCCAGTGTTGGCATTTGCTGATCCCCGGAAGCCGTATGTTCTACACACTGATGCCAGTCACGAGGGTCTGGGGGCTGTCCTGTACCAGGAACAGGGCAATGGATTGAGGCCGGTGGCGTTTGTCAGTCGGAGTTTGTCGCCATCTGAGAGAAACTATCCCACTCACAAGCTGGAGTTCTTGGTGTTGAAGTGGGCGGTGGTGGACAAGTTGAGTGACTACCTATACGGGGCCCAGTTTGAGGTGAGAACTGATAACAACCCCTTCACTTATATCCTGACCTCGGCGAAGCTGGAGGCTACTGGGCACCGGTGGTTAGCAGCCTTGTCTGCCTATGAGTTCAGCCTGAAGTACCGCCCGGGGAGTCGGAACATCGATGCAGATGCCCTGTCTCGTCGGGCACGGCCGAGGAGTGGAAGAGTGTCCCTGCCCAGGGAGTAAAGGCCATGTGTCAAGTTGGAAGCGACGGGGAAGTAGGAGCACAGATGGGAACGGATCGGGCAGTAGATCAACTGGGGGCTGACGGTGACGCGCTACCCACTGTTTACTGTAATGTGACTGCTCTGAGGAACAGGCGGCTGCCGGAGCTGAGTCCCCAGGAAGTGGAGGCGGCTCAGCGTGATGACCCGAGCATTGGCGCTATCTGGTACGCCGTTAGCCAGGGTGATATGGGGCAGGTGTAGAAGGCGAAGCATGCCTCCGTTCCCCTACTACTGAAGGAGTGGCCTCGGTTGAAGCTGAAGAACCACGTCCTGTACCAGGTCACGTCGCCTCCGGACCACCCCCGGCACTGGCAGCTGGTCATGCCTGAGAAGTATCAGAAGACTGTGCTCCAGGCTCTACATGATGATTCTGGGCACTTAGGGGTAGAGAAGACCTATGGATTAGTCAAGGACCGGGTTTACTGGCCCCAGATGAGGGGGGAGGTGGAAGAATACTGTAAGACCTGTAGTCGTTGCATCAGGAGGAAGACCTTGCCTCCGCAGGTGGCTCCTCTGTCCCACTTGCAGAGTGCAGGACCCATGGACCTGGTATGTATGGATTTCCTGTCTATTGAGCCGGACACCAGCAATACCGCGAATGTTTTGGTCCTCACGAATCACTACACTAGATATGCGCAGGCTTTTCCTACTAAGGATCAGAAAGCGACTACAGTGGCGAAGGTGTTGTGGGAGAAGTACTTTGTTCATTATGGCCTTCCCCGGCGGATCCACAGTGATCAGGGACGGGACTTCGAGAGCAGGCTTATCCATGAATTACTGGATATGCTTGGGGTTGAGAAATCCAGAGCCACCCCCTATCACCCGCAGGGTGATCCTCAGCCCGAGAGGTTTAACCGGACCCTGCTGGACATGCTCGACACCTTGGAGATTGGACAGAAGAGTAAGTGGAGTCAGCACATTGCCCATTTGGTTCATTGTTACAATTGTACTCGCAATGATGCTACGGGGTACTCGCCCTACTATCTGATGTTCGGACGGGAAGCGAGGTTGCCTACTGATCTGTGTTTTGGGACTGGAGCGGGTGAAATACCTTCGAAGCCATGTCTGATGTACGTGTCCGATACGAGGAGAGAGTTGAAAAGGGTGTACGAGTTGGCTGAGGCGGCAGCCACCAAGCAGAACCAGCGGAATAAGAAGAGGTATGATCAGAAAGTAAAGTTCGTCCAGCTATTGACGGGAGACCGAGTCCTTATCCGGAATTTAGGACTACCTGGTAAGCACAAGTTGGCGGACTGTTGGGCAGCCACCCCCTATGTGGTAGAGAGTCAGATGCCGAATCTCCCTGTTTACCGGGTGAGACCTGAGGATGGGGAGGGGCCTGTCAAGGTACTCCATCGGAACCACCTGTTGCCTCTGCGTCGAGAGGTGAAGGTAGACTCAGAGCTCGAATGGGAGTTTACGCCTAGTACGAGGACTCTGCGAGGGCGCGGGGCGAGGGAAGAGCCCGCTGTGAAGGAGACGGGGCCGATCCCCACCTCGAGAAGGGATACGTCATCGGAAGATGATGATTCAGACGTGTGGTACCTGTTTCCATTCGTTGATTCCCCAGTGCCGGGAGAAGAGACTCCTGGCCCTTCCATCACTGAGTTAGGGGAACCGAGGGAGGGTGTTGCAGAGCCGCTTGTATTACAGCCGGGATTGGGGGAGGAGAGGGTGGAACCAGAACCTGAGGCAGAGGGCTCACAGGGGCTGAGGGGTCCCGGTGAGGGGGAGGGTCCGACAGATAGGCCCGGGAGGTCACCTGGGGTGTCTGAACAGGGAGAGTCAGCAGAGGAAGTCCAGAGGCCTCAGAGGCGTAGACATCCCCCGGAGAGACTGACTTATACAGCGCCGGGAGAGCAGGGTGTGATCTCTACTGCCCTGGGAGGTTATGTCACTGCTTTGTGCACCTGGGTTGGGTTTTGTGTTTTACAAGGAGCACTGGTGAACTCTGTTAACGTCATGAGGGCATGACTTTTATTGGTGGGGGGAGAGTGTACGGGGTCTTTCTTTTTGTTAAATTTAAAATGGTTTATTTTGTTATGTTATACTGGGGAATGCTGAGACAGTCTCTAACTAGACATTTGCTTGGGTTATTAGAGATAGCAGGGTGCTATCAGCCAATGGGTGGTCATGTGTCATTTTGTTTTCCGATACAATGCTGTATCATATGACTGGGAACGGGGTTTTTGGGGAAGGAGTCAGAGGAGAGACGGGGAATCGGAGGAGAGACGAGGAGGACGGTGGGGAGACGGGGAGTCAGAGGAGAGACGGGGAGGACGACGGGGAGATGGGGAGTCGGAGGAGAGACGGGGAGTCGGAGGAGAGACGGGGAGGACGGAGGAGAGACAGGGAGTCGGAGGAGAGATGGGGAGGACGGAGGATGGAGGAGAGACGGGGAGTCGGGGGAGAGATGGGGAGGACGGAGGATGGAGGAGAGACGAGTCGAAGGAGGGACGGGGAGTCGGAGGAGGGACGGGGAGTCGGAAGAGGGACGGGGAGGACGGCGGAAAGACGGGGAGGACGGGGGAGAGACGGGGAGTCGGGGGAGAGACGGGGAGGATGGAGGAGAGACGGGGAGTCGGGGGAGAGACGGGGAGGACGGAGGAGAGATGGGGAGGACGGAGGAGAGACGGGGAGGACGGTGGAGAGACGGGGAGTCGGAGGAGAGACGGGGAGTCGGAGGAGAGATGGGGAGGACAGTGGAGAGACGGGGAGTCGGAGGAGAGACGAGGAGTCGGAGGAGAGACGGGGAGGACGGAGGAGAGACGGGGAGGACGGCGGAGAGACGGGGAGGATGGAGGACGGAGGAGAGACGGGGAGGACGGCGGAGAGACGGGGAGGACGGCGGAGAGACGGGGAAGACAGTGGAGAGACGGGGAGGATGGAGGACGGAGGAGAGACGGGGAGGACGGTGGAGAGATGGGGAGTCGGAGGAGAGACGGGGAGGATGGAGGACGGAGGAGAGACGGGGAGGACGGTGGAGAGACGGGGGGTCGGAGGAGAGATGGGGAGTCGGTGGAGAGACGGGGAGTCAGGGGAGAGACGGGGAGTCGGAGGAGAGACGGGGAGTCGGAGGAGAGACGGGGAGGACGGTGGACGTGCGGGGGTTTTTGACGGGGAGTCAGAGGAGAGACGGGGAGTCGGAGGAGAGATGGGGAGTCGGGGGAGAGACGGGGAGTCGGAGGAGAGACGAGGAGGACGGCGGACGCGCAAAAGGCTCCAGTCGATCACTCCGGGTGATCCTGAGCCGTGAGTCGACAGGATCCGGGTGGTCGTCAGGAATCGATTGAGCTCCAACGGTAGCGCGCGAAGAACTTGGACTTGGATAAGTGTTGGCGCTTTTTTTTTCATTACTTTCCTCTCTGTATCAAATTTATATTAATGTCATAGAACTAGTAATATCTATAAAGTTTATTTGTTAAAATTTACTGGGTGTGCTGGCTGATGACTGATGTTTAGGATTGATTTGGGCGGCGACCGACACTGTGGGGAGTGTTGAGGCAGGTGCTGGGCAGGATTTCCCCTGGACATATAGGAGCCAATATAACAGAACGATACACCAATAAGAAGTATTCATTTACCTGGAACCCAACTCATCGGGGTTTCCCTTTACGTCCCTGAAGGAATCTTCTCATTTCTTAGCCACTCTCTTACTCCCCATGAACCAGTCAATAGTTGTGGGATGTCCATTATACTGACTGCCAGCATTTCAAATCCTATTTTTATTCCCTCCCAATTTCTTTCTGAAATTCTCTTTAGTAGATGTGAGTGCATTCCAACATGCTATTGTCCTCTGATGTACCCGAGCAGACACAGGAATGAGCAACAACAACATCCAGCCCTGCTTGTGACACCCAGACCTCAGGAGTGAGGGAGGACAAACTGTAGTCAGTAATCTCTTCAGCAGATTTCAGATGCAATTACTCCTCACCTGTTACTTTGATGTTTCCATGAGCAATTTCATATTTTCCTGCCTTTTGTGAAATCGACATGACAATATTACGTCTTTCCTTCTGTCTTCTTTATTTAGTTATTAGATGGGATTATTTGAAGCATTGTTCTCCCATGGGTCCCCCAGAGGTTGGTAGCGATCATCTTTGTTCTCCACGATCTGATTTGTCAACCTACATCCTGATGGATAATTTATGTAATTGAAAAGTGTCAATTCCCATTCTTCCAGATGATGCTGATGTTCCCCTTGTATTCATGGAAAGGGGCAGTGAAAGAGCAGAACAGAACCAAGGAATTCTCTTGTCTCCTTATCACCTTGCCGGAAATCTCCATGATCCATCTATTATTGTCAGCGGCTGTGAAGACAGAAGTGTGGTGTTAACACTGAGCTGAGGCCACAGACACTTTAGGAGTCATACTATAAGACCATAAGACACAGGAGCAAAATTAGATCATTTGTCCCATCGACTCTGCTCCACGATTCCACTATGGGTGATTTATGTGCCCACCCTGGGTCACTGCCCTGTTGAAAGAGGGCTGAATTATCAGAGAGTTGTGTTGTGTCACATTCAATAGATAGTGAATGAATCGAATTGAATTGAATTGACTTTATTTCTTACATCCTTCGTATACAGGAGGAGTAAAAACCTTTATGTTACGGCTCCGTCTGAATGTGCAATGTGCAAATTATAGTAATTTGTAATAAATAGTATGTAGAGTAAGATATACAACAGAACAATCAAAAAAGCTTAGAAATACAATTGTGTCAGTGTGAATTAATCAGTCTGATGGCCTGGTGGAAGAAGCTGTCCCTGAGCCTGTTGGTCCTGGCTTTTATGCTGGTGTACCGATTTCCAGATGGAAGCAGCTGGAAGAGTTTGTTGGTTGGGGTGACTCGGGTCCCCAATGATCCTTCGGGCCCTTTTTATACACCTGTCCTGAATATTGGGAAGTTCACATCTACAGATGCACTGGGCTGTCCGCACCACTCTCTGCAGAGTTCTGTGATTGAGGGAAGTACAGTTCCCATACCAGGCAGTGATACAGCCAGTCAGGATGCTCTCAATTGTGCCCCAGCAGAAAGTCCTATGATTTGGGGGCCCATACCAAACTTCTTCAACCATCTGAAGTGAAAGAGGAGCTGTTGTTTTTTTTGCAACACAGCTGGTATGTATAGACGTCGTAAGATCCTCGGTCGTATGTTTACCGAGGAACTTGAAGCTGTTCACCCTCTCAACCCCAGATCCATTGATGTCAATAGGGTTGAGCTTGTCTCCGTTCCTCCTGTAGTCCACAACCAGCTCCTTTGTTTTTGCAACATTGAGGGAGAGGTTGTCTTCTTGACACCACTGTGTCAGGGTGATAACTTTTTCTTTGTAGGCTGCCTCATTATTATTTGAATTTAGGCCAATCAATGTAGTATTGTTAGCAAAATTAACTGGAGCTGTGGGTGGCGACACAGTCATTGGTGTACAAAGAGTAAAGGTTGGGGAGGGGCTTAGGACACATCCCTGGGGGGCTTCTGTGTCGAGAGTCAGAGGGGCAGAGGTGAGGGAGCCCATTTTTACCACCTGCCAGTGATCTGATAGGAAGTCCAGGATCCAGCTGCATAAACATAGAAACATAGAAAATAGGTGCAGGAGTAGGCCATTCGGCCATTCGAGCCTGCACCGCCATTCAGTATGATCATGGCTGATCATCCAACTCAGAACCCTGAACCAGCCTTCCCTCCATACCCCCTGATCCCTTCAGCCACAAGGGCCATATCTAACTCCCTCTTAAATATAGCCAATGAACTGGCCTCAACTGTTTCCTGTGGCAGAGAATTCCACAGATTCACCACTCTCTGTGTGAAGAAGTTTTTCCTCATCTCGGTCCTAAAAGGCTTCCCCTTTATCCTCAAACCGTGACCCCTCGTTCTGGACACCCCCCCGCCCAACATCGGGAACAATCTTCCTGCATCTAGCCTGTCCAATCCCTTCAGGATTTTATACATTTTAATCAGATCCCCCCTCAATCTTCTAAATTCCAACGAGTACAAGCCCAGTTCATCCAGTCTTTCTTCATATGAAAGTCCTGCCATCCCAGGAATAAATCTGGTGAACCTTCTTTGTACTCCCTCTATGGCAAGGATGTCTTTCCTCAGATTAGGGGACCAAAACTGCACACAATACTCCAGGTGTGGTCTCACCAAGGCCTTGTACAACTGCAGTAGTACCTCCCTGCTCCTGTACTCGAATCCTCTCGCTATAAATGCCAGCATACCATTCGCCTTTTTCACTGCCTGCTGTACCTGCATGCCTACTTTCAATGACTGGTGTATAATGACACCCAGGTCTCGTTGCACCTCCCCTTTTCCTAATCGGCCACCATTCAGATAATAATCTGTTTTCCTGTTTTAGCCACCAAAGTGGATAACTTCACATTTATCCACATTAAATTGCATCTGCCATGAATTTGCCCACTCACCTAACCTATCCAAGTCACCCTGCATCCTCTTAGCATCCTCTTCACAGCCAACACTGCTGCCCAGCTTCGTGTCATCCGCAAACTTGGAGATGTTGTATTTAATTCCCTCATCCAAGTCATTAATATATATTGTAAACAACTGGGGTCCCAGCACTGAGCCTTGCGGTACCCCACTAGTCACTGCCTGCCATTCTGAAAAGGTCCCGTTTATTCCCACTCTTTGCTTCCTGTCTGCCAACCAATTCTCTATCCACATCAATACCTTACCCCCAATACCGTGTGCTTTAAGTTTGCGCACTAATCTCCTGTGTGGGACCTTGTCAAAAGCCTTTTGAAAATCCAAATATACCACATCCACTGGTTCTCCCCTATCCACTCTACTAGTTACATCCTCAAAAAATTCTATGAGATTTGTCAGACATTTCACCGCTTTCCAAATGTGCTGTTATCACATCTTTGATAACTGACTCTAGCAGTTTCCCCACCACCGATGTTAGGCTAACCGGTCTATAATTCCTTGGTTTCTCTTTCCCTCCTTTTTTAAAAGGTGGAGTTACATTAGCCACCCTCCAATCCTCAGGAACTAGTCCAGAATCTAAAGAGTTTTGAAACATTATCACTAATGCATCCACTATTTCTTGGGCTACTTCCTTAAGCACTCTGGGATGCAGACCATCTGGCCCTGGGGATTTATCTGCCTTTAATCCCTTCAATTTACCTAACACCACTTCCCTACTAACATGTATTTCCCTCAGTTCCTCCATCTCACTGGACCCTCTGTCCCCTACTATTTCCGGAAGATTATTTATGTCCTCCCTAGTGAAGACAGAACCAAAGTAATTATTCAATTGGTCTCCCATGTCCTTGCTCCCCATAATCAATTCACCTGTTTCTGTCTGTAGGAGACCTACATTTGTCTTAACCAATCTTTTTCTTTTCACATATCTATAAAAGCTTTTACAGTCAGTTTTTATGTTCCCTGCCAGTTTTCTCTCAAAATCTTTTCTCCCCTTCCTAATTAAGCCCTTTGTCCTCCTCTGCTGAACTCTGAATTTCTCCCAGTCCTCAGGTGAGCCACTTTTTCTGGCTAATTTATATGCTGCTTCTTTGGAGTTGGTACTATCCCTAATTTCCCTTGTCAGCCATGGGTGCACTACCTTCCTTGATTTATTCTTTTGCCAAACTGGGATGAACAATTGTTGTAGTTCATCCATGCAACCTTTAAATGCTTGCCATTGCATATCCACCGTCAATCCTTTAAGTGTCATTTGCCAGTCTATCTTAGCTAATTCACGTTTCATACCTTCAAAGTTACCCTTCTTTAAGTTCAGAACCTTTGTTTCTGAATTAACTATGTCACTCTCCATCTTAATGAAGAATTCCACCATATTATGGTCACTCTTACCCAAGGGGCCTCTCACAACAAGATTGCTAATTAACCCTTCCTCATTGCTCAATACCCAGTCTAGAATAGCCTGCTCTCTGGTTGGTTCCTCGACATGTTGGTTCAAAAAACCATCCCGCATACATTCCAAGAAATCCTCTTCCTCAGCACCCTTACCAATTTGGTTCACCCAATCTACATGTAGGTTGAAGTCACCCATTATAACTGCTGTTCCTTTATTGCACACATTTCTAATTTCCTGTTTAATACCATCCCCAACCTCACTACTACTGTTAGGTGGCCTGTACACAACTCCCACCAGCGTTTTCTGCCCCTTAGTGTTATGCAGCTCTACCCATATCAATTCCACATCTTCCAGGCTTATGTCCTTCCTTTCTATTGCGTTAATCTCCTCTCTAACCAGCAACGCCACCCCACCTCCTTTTCTTTCATGTCTATCCCTCCTGAATTTTGAATATCCCTGAATGTTGAGCTCCCATCCTTGGTCACCCTGGAGCCATGTCTCTGTGATCCCAACTATATCATAATCATTAATAACAATCTGCACTTTTAATTCACCCACCTTGTTATGAATGCTCCTTGCATTGACACACAAAGCCTTCAGGCACGCTTTTACAACTCTCTTAGCCCTTATACAATTATGTTGAAAAGTGGTCCTTTTTAATGCTTGCCCTGGATTTGTCGGCCTGCCACTTTTACTTTTCACCTTACTACTTTTTGCTTCTACCCTCATTTTACACCCCTCTGTCTCTCTGCACTGGTTCCCATCCACCTGTTGTGAACTAACCTCCTCTCTCCTAGTCTCTTTAATTTGATTCCCACCCCCCAACCATTTTAGTTTAAAGTCACCTCAGTAGCCCTCGCTAATCTCCCTGCCAGGATATTGGTCCCCCTAGGATTCAAGTGTAACCCGTCCTTTTTGTACAGGTCACGCCTGCGCCAAAAGAGGTCCCAATGATCCAAAAACTTGAATCCCTGCCCCCTGCTCCAATCCTTCCGCCACGCATTTATCCTCCACCTCATCGCATTCCTACTCTCACTGTCACGTGGCACAGGCAGTAATCCCGAGATTACTACCTTTGCGGTCCTTTTTCTCAACTCTCTTCCTAGCTCCCTATATTCTCCTTTCAGGGCCTCTTACGTTGTCCTACCTATGTCATTGGTACCTATATGTACCACGACCTCTGGCTCCTCACCCTCCCACTTCAGGATATCTTGGACACGATCAGAAATATCCCGGACCCTGGCACCAGGGAGGCAAACTACCATCCGGGTCTCTGGACTGCGTCCACAGAATAGCCTATCTGACCCCCTTACTATCGAGTTCCCTATTACAACTGCTCTCCTCTTCTTTTCTCTACCCTTCTGAGCTACAGGGCCAGACTCTGTGCCGGAGGCACGGCCACTATCTCTTCCCCCAGGTAAACTGTCCCCCCCCCCAAAAGTACTCAAACAGGAGTACCTATTGTCAAGAGGCACAGCCACCGGGGTACTCTCTATTACCTGACTCTTCCCCTTCCCCCTCCTAACCGTGACCCACTGGTCTGCCTCCCGTGGCCCCGGTGTGACCACCTGCTTGTAACCCCTATCAACTCCTCACTCTCCCTGACCAGACGAAGGTCATCGAGCTGCAGCTCCAGTTCCCTAACGCGGTCCCTTAGGAGCTGCATTTCAGCGCACCTGACGCAGATGTGGACGTCCGGGAGGCTTGGAGACTCCAGGGCCTCCCACATCTGACACCGAGAACAGCAAACTGCCCTCACACTCATACTGCCCCTCTCCACAAATAACAACAAAAAATGAATATCAAACCTTCCTCGCCTTGCCCGTTTCCGCCTAAGCCTGGTGAGCCGAAGCCCTTAAGCCTTCACTCTACTCCCGGCACTCCGCCGCCCGCAAATTCCGCTGCCCGCTGTATGAGGCTCTGTTCCTTTTAAAGCTTCCGCGCTTCACTGCCCGACGTCACACGCCTGCGCAGTCCCGCCTCTCTGAACGCCGATGGGAAAAAAACGAAAAATTCAAAAATGGCTTCCTCCGCACTCCTGCTCCAACTCTCAGACTTCCTTCTTTGAATCCTGCGAAAGGGTGAAGGCCAAGGTCTCTGAGCTTCTTGTCGAGCCTGGAGGGAATTATGGTGTTGAATGCTGAACTGTAACCCAAGAACAGCATTCACACATAAGCATCCCTCCTCTCCAGGTGTGCAAGGACAGTGTGTAGAGCTGCATCTTTTGCGTTATCTGCCAATCGGTTGTGTCAGTAGGCGAATTAAAGAGGGTCCAGTGTGGGTGGAAGCAAGCTGCAGATGTAGTCCTTGACCAGCCTCTCAAAACCTTAGCTTATTATTGAGATGAGTGTGACAGCACGCCAGTTGTTCAGACATGTTACCTGGGTCTTTTTTGGTACAGGGATAATGCAGAGAAATAGAATGGGAGACAGCAGCACCCAAGGAGGTTCTCCTTGCCTGGGCTATGCTAGCTCTTCACTGGAACCATGGTTCTCACAGCTCAAAGCTGAGATGAAATGAAGACTCAGTGTGACGGAGAGCACCTGGCAAGCATACTCCTTATACATACACACACACAAACACAAATACAGAGTGACACACAGACACATACACACACAAACAGCCACATACAGACACAGACACACACCCACAGACAGATACAGACACACACGCTGTGCAATCTGTGACCCTGTTACTAATCAGTGCCACAAAACAAAAGACTATACACTGCATACAATTAAAAGATCATATTTATGATTCTTAATCTGACTGAAGGGTTAGTAAAGAAAAGAACAAAAAAAGGGCCCATTTTAATGAAACAGCCAAATGTGCGCAAGTTGGAGCTCCTAGTTTCTCCAAAGTCACCGACCCTCAATCGATCTTGCTCCTGGCTTCGTTGAATCATGGCCCTGCTCTGGGTCGAATCCGACAACCTCTTCTCTCCTGTATCTTCCCTCTTCACCCCTCTCGTACAAAAGCCCCAAGCCCAACTTTAGTGTCCGTCACCCGAGAAACCTCACCTTAATTCGACCATCTTAATTGCATGGCACACATTTCTCCTCATCTCTTTTCTTCAACAATAACCCGAACAAGCTGAAAACAGAACAGACTGCTCTCACAGAATTGCTAAATGAAATACATACAGCATAACAATAAAAATATGAACCAGGGCATTACAGGAAGCATCCTCTCCACATCCACTCTGTCTAGGCATTTCAACATTCAATAAGTTTCAATGAGATCTCCCCATCCCCCATTCTTCTAAATTCCAGCAAGTACAGACACAGAACCATCAATCACTCCACAGGTGAAAAGCCTTTCGATCCCAGAATCATTTTTGTGAATTAATATTATCAGCACATCTTTCTTACAAAAGAGGTTATTGTAGGTTACAGGGAGATGTTGATCAGTTATGGAAACGGGCTGATGAGTGACAAATGGATTTCAAGACAGGTGAGTATACATAGAATATAGAATAGTTCAGCATAGTACAGGCCCTTCAGCCCACATTGTTGTGCCAACCCTCAAACCCTGCCTCCCATATAACACCTCACCTTAAATTCCTCCATATACCTGTCTAGTAGTCTCTTAAATCTCACTAGTGTATCTGCCTCTACCACTGACTCAGGCAGTGCATTCCATGCACCAACTACTCTCTGAGTAAAAAACCTTCCTCTAATATCCCCCTTGAACTTCCCACCCCTTACCTTAAAGCCATGTCCCCTTGTATTGAGCAGTGGTGCCCTGGGGAAGAGGTGCTGGCTATCCACTCTATCTATTCCTCTTATTATCTTGTACGCCTCTATCATGTCTCCTCTCATCCACTTCTCTCCAAAGAATAAAGCCCGAGCTCCCTTAATCCCTGATCATAATGCATACGCTCTAAACCAGGCAGCATCTTGGTAAGTCTCCTCTGTCCCTTTTCAATGCTTCCACATCCTTCCTATAGTGAGGTGACCAGAACTGGACACAGTACAGTACTCCAAGTGTGGCCTAACCAGAGTTTTATAGAGCTGCATCATTACCTCGCGACTCTTAAACTCTATCCCTCGACTTATGAAAGCTAACACCCCATAAGCTTTCTTAACTACCCTTTTCATTGTGAGACAACTTTCAGGGATCTGTGGACATGTACCCCCAGATCCCTCTGCTCCTCCACACTACCAAGTATCCTGCCATTTACTTTGTACTCTGCCTTGGAGTTTGTCCTTCCAAAGTGTACCACCTCACACTTCTCCGGGCTGAACTCCATCTGCCACTTCTCAGCCCACTTCTGCAACCTATCAATATCTCTCTGCAATCTTTGACAATCCTCTACACTATCTACAATACCACCAACCTTTGTGTCGTCTGCAAACTTGCCAACCCACCCTTCTACCCCCACATCCAGGTCGTTAATAAAATCCACGAAAAGTGGACATCCCAGAACTGATCCTTGTGGGACACCACTAGTCACAATCCTCCAATCTGAATGTACTCCCTCCACCACGACCCTCTGCCTTCTGCAGGAAAACCAATTCTGAATCCACCTGGCTAAACTTCCCTGGATCCCATGCTTTCTGACTTTCTGAATAAGCCTACTGTGTGGAACCTTGTCAAATGCCTTACTAAAATCCATATAGATCACATCCACTGCACTACCCTCATCTGTATGCATGGTCACCTCCTCAAAGAACTCTATCAGGCTTGTAAAACACGATCTTCCCTTCACAAAGCCATGCCGACTGTCCCTGATCAGACCATGACTCTCTAAATGCTCATAGATCCTATCTCTAAGAATCTTTTCCAACAGCTTTCCCACCACAGACGTAAGGCTCACTGGTCTATAATTACCCGGACTATCCCTACTACCCTTTTTGAACAAGCGGACAACATTCGCCTCCCTCCAATCTTCCGGTACCATTCTGTTGACAACGAGGACATAAAGATCCTAGCCAGAGGCTCAGTAATGTCTTCCCTCACCTCGTGGAGCAGCCTGGGAAATGTTCCTTCAGGCCCCAGGGACTTACCCATCCTAATGTATTTTAATAATTCCAACACCTCCTCTCCCGTAATATCAACATGCTCCAGAACATCAACCTCACTCATATTGTCCTCACCATCATCAAGTTCCCTCTCATTGGTGAATACCGAACAGAAGTATTCATTGAGGACCTCGCTCACTTCCACAGCCTCCAGGCACATCTTCCCACCTTTATCTCTAATCAGTCCTAGCTTCACTCCTGTCATCCTTTCGTTCTTCACATAATTGAAGAATGCCTTGGGGTTTTCCTTTACCCTACTCGCCAAGGCCTTCTCATGCCCCCTTCTTAAGCTCCTTTCTTGCTACCCTATATTCCTCAATAGACCCAACTGATCCTTGCTTCCTAAACCTCATGTATGCTGCCTTCTTGCACCGGACTAGATTTTCCACCTCACTTGTCACCCATGGTTCCTTCACCCTACCATTCTTTATCTTCCTCACCGGGACAAATTTATCCCTTACATCCCGCAAGAGATCTCTAAAGATCAACCACATGTCCATAGTACATTTCCCTGCAAAAACATCATCCCAATTCACACCCGCAAGTTCTAGCCTTATAGCCTCATAATTTTCCCTTCCCTAATTAAAAGTTTTCCTGTCCTCTCTGATTCTATCCTTTTCCATGATAATGCTAAAGGCCAGGGAGCGGTGGTCACTGTCCCCCAGATGCTCACCCACTGAGAGATCTGTGAGCTAACCCGGTTCATTACCTACTAGATCTAGTATGGCGTCCCCCTGGTCGGCCTGTCCACACACTGTGAAGTGAAGTAAATGAAGTGATAAATTATGGAAAGTCAAACCAGATAAATGGTAGTTCACTAGGGAGGGCCATGGTACAGACGGACCTAATATATTGCAAGCAGCATCTCAGGTAGACGGGGCGGTTAAACATGTGTTTAGTATGCAGTCCTTCACCAGTCAGGGCATTGCTTTCAGGAGTTGGGGTATTTATGTTGGAGTTGTATTTGTCATCGGTGAAGCCACACTTCAAGTATTGTGCATAGCTTTCATCACACTGTTATAGAAAAAGATGTGCTTGAATTTTAAAGAGTGCAGAAAAGATTTACGAGGATATTGCCAGCAAAAGAGGGCTCTATAACAGGAAAGTTATAGAGAAATGTGGCATTAGCAGCCAACCACTTGATTCGCAGAAAGAGAGCGCTTCGCACAGATCAGGAAGAGAAGTTTGAAAGAGGAGCATTTTGCGGGACTCGGTGCATTAGTGGCAAACCAATCAATTCACAGATAGAGAGAAAGAGCTTTGCATAAGTCGGGGAGAAGAGTATAAAAAAGGAGCATTTCATGGACTCAGCGCATTGGCAGTGGACCAATCGATTTGCAGAGAGAGAGAGCTTCGCACAGGTCGGGAGAAGAGTTTTTTTGCGGGGTTTGACGTATTAGTGGCAGACCAGTCAATTCACGATTAATTTGCAGGAGCAAATAAAAGTAAAGCAGGGTCTAAGCATAGCGGCCATTGTGTGAGTGGACCAGTATAGGAGTGGGAACTTCTGGCTTCAGCGAGGAGGCACAGGTAAGTAGCAGGTAAGGCTTTTTTTTTAATAAAAAGACACTAAATTACAGCTAATTAAATGTAGGGATGATGCACACTCAGGAGATGTGCTGTAGCTGCACGATGTGGGAGCTGGTGGACTCCATTGTGGTTCCTGCTGACCACATCTGCAGCAAGTGTTGGCTGCTCGAGGAACTCAGGCTCAAAGTTGATGACCTGGAATCTGAGCCTCAAACACTGTGGCACATCAGGGAGGGGGAGAACTGCCTGGATTCTCTGTTTCAAGAGGTTATTCACCCATTAAATTAGCTACCTCAAATTCGGTCTGTGGTCAGGGACAAGAGGGTGTCACTGTGAGTGAGATGGTTAGTGAGATCCAAAAGAGAGTTCTGGACAGCTTTAGCCCTCAAATTTATCCAACAGGTGAACCACCTCACACTTACCTGGGTTAAACTCCATCTGCCACTTCTCAGCCCAGTTTTGCATCCTATCAATGTCCTGTTGTAACCTCTGACAGCCCTCTACACTATCCACAACACTCCCAACCTTTGTGTCATCATCAAATTTACTAACCCATCCCTCCACTTCCTCATCCAGGTCAATTATAAAAATCACGAAGAGTAAGGGTCCCAGAACAGATCCCTGAGGAACTCCACTGGTCACCAGCCTCCATGCAGAATATGACCCATCTACAACCACTCTTTGCCTTCTATGGGCAAGGTAGTTCTGGATCCACAAAGCGATGTCCCCTTGGATCCCATGCCTCCTTACTTTCTCAATAAGCCTTGCATGGGATACCTTATCAAATGCCTTGCTGAAGTTCATATACACTACATCTATGTCTCTACTTTCATCAATATGTTTTGTCAAATCCTCAAAAATTTCAATCAGGCTCATAAGGCATGACCTGCCTTTGACAAAGCCATGCTGACTATTCCTAATCATACTATGGCTCTCCAAATGTTCATAAATACTGCCTCTCAGGATCTTCTCCATCAACTTACCAACTACTGAAGTAAGACTCACTGATCTACAATTTCCTGGGCTATTTCTACTCCCTTTCTTGAATATGGGAACAACATCTGCAACCCTCCAATCCTCCGGAACCTCTCCCATCCCCATTGATGATGCAAAGATCATTGCCAGAGGCTCAGCAATCTCCTTCCTCACCTCCCACCTGAGGTACATCTCATCCAGTCCCGGAGACTTATCCAACTTGATGCTTTCCAAAAGCTCCAGCACATCCTCTTCTTTAATATCTACATGCTTAAGCTTTTCAGTCAGCTGTTAGTCAGCCCTACAATTGGCAAGATTCTTTTCCGTCTTGAATACTGAAGCAATGTATTCATTAAGTACTTCTGCTGTCTCCTCCGGTTCCATGCACACTTTCCCAGTGTCACACTTGATAGATCCTATTCTCTCACGTCTTAGCCTCTTGCTCTTCACATACTTGCAGAATGCCTTGGGATTTTCCTTAATCCAGTCCGCCAAGGCCTTCTCATGGCCCCTTCTGGCTCTCCTAATTTCATTCTTAAGCTCCTTCCTGCTAGCCCTATAATTTTCTAGACCTCTATCTGTCACAATGGGGTGCTGGAAACAGACCCAAATGCAAAACACAGACACTGAAGTACAAGGAACAGGACTTGACTAGAGTAGGGACGTGACAGGATTCGGGCAAGGAGCAGGGACAAGAACGCAGACTTGGGCTAGGGAAAGCGGGACCAGGACTAGGAACCATGGACTAGGAGACAAGGTATGGACTCCGAGCTCGAGACTGGATAAGGACCCAGTACCTGGGTCTTGCCTCGGTTTCGGACCCCGGAACCAGGCAAGGACATGACATGGCTTCAGAACAGGATGTGGCTGGGGTCTAGAGGTGTGAGCTTGGAGACAGGCTAGGGTCTTCGCTCTTGAGGATTGAGGCTTGGGTTCCTGGGTCTGGAACTGGGTGGCGGGATCCTGGGTCTGGAGCTGGGCTGTGGGATCCTTGAGGCTCGGGTTCTTGGAGCTTGGCTGCGGGATCCTCGAGGCTCGGGTTCCTGGAGCTTGGCTGCGGGATCCTCGAGCCTAGGGTTCTTGGAGCTTGGCTGCGGGATCCTCGAGGCTCAGGTTCTTGGAGCTTGGCTGCGGGATCCTCGAGGCTCAGGTTCTTGGAGCTTGGCTGCGGGATCCTCGAGGCTCGGGTTCTTGGAGCTTGGCTGCGGGATCCTCGAGGCTCGGGTTCTTGGAGCTTGGCTGCGGGATCCTCGAGCCTAGGGTTCTTGGAGCTTGGCTGCGGGATCCTCGAGGCCTGGGTTCTTGGAGCTTGGCTGTGGGATCCTCGAGGCTCGGGTTCTTGGAGTTTGGCTGCGGGATCCTCGAGGCTCGGGTTCTTGGGTCTATGGCAGCATCTATGGAGTGGAATAAACAGCCGGTGTTTTGGGCTATTTGTTGGGCTTTTCCGAAATACGGAGTTTCTGCAGCATTTTGTGTGTGTTACAAATGAGAAAATTTGCAGGTGCTGGAAATCTGAGCAACACACACAGGAATGCTGGAGGAACTCAGCAGGCCAGGCAGCATCTGTGGAAAAGATTCAGCCTGTGACCCTTGGTCCCTGAGGAATGTTGTTTTGTTTAGCTGTATACGTGTGCAGTTGAATAACGATACACTTGGACCTGAGCTTCGTGTGTGCCACTGCGAGATGCAAATCTGTTTAGTTTAGTACTGTCACATGCACCAAAGTACAGTAAAAAACTTTGTTTCCAATGCCATCTATAAAGGCCATTTCATTACAAGGCAGTACAAGGGAAAACAGTAATGCAGAATGTAGTTACAGAGAAACGAATTGCGGGCAAACAAGAATGTGTGATGTCATAACGACCTAGACCTGAGGTCAAGAGTCCATCGTATCGTACTAGATAACTGTTCAATCATCTTATAACAGCGGGATAGACTTGCCTTTGAGCCTGGCGGTACGTGCTTTCAGGCTTTTGTATCTTCTGCCCAATGGAAGAGGGGAGAAGACAGAGAGCCCAGTGTGGGTAGGATCTTTGATTATGTTGACTGCTTTACTGAGACGGTGGGAGGTATCGAGCAAGTCCATGCAGGAGAGGCTGGTTTCACTGATATCCTGAACTGTGTGCACCACTTGTTGCAGTTTCCTACCATGCTGTTATGTGTCAGATAGGATGCCTTCTTTGATGCATCAATAAATATCGGTGAGGGTCAGCAGGTAAATGCCATATTTCTGTAGCCTCCTGAGGACATCTCCCAAGCTCCACTTCCATCCAGGACACACAACAGTGTCACTGTGTTCGCAGAGCCCTCAACATTGTCAAGGACTCCTCCCATCCGTCCCATAATCTTTCTGACCTCCTACTGTCAGGAGCAAGGGCTGTTAGGCTGGGGAAGAGCTTCCTTCCCAGGCTGTGAGACTTCTGAATCCCCTGTTGCCACCCAGTACACATTATTTATCGCAGTGCCAGTAACAGTAATACAGTTGTATATTTAATTATATGTCGTGTATGCACTTTATATCAACTTGTACATCTACAGAATACCTTAATCTTCTGATATTATTGTGTTAATATTATTTTCTCTGCTGTTTGTGATATATGAACTCTGTTTTGGTCCCTGAGGAACATTGCTTCAGTTAGCTGTAAACATGTATAGTTGAATGACAGTATACTTGGACTTCAAGTTGAGGGTTTGGAGGACTTTCTTGGCTATGGCTTCTACATGGTTAGAGCAGGACACACCATTGGTAAAGGTCACTCCCGGGGGCTTGAAACTTTTGGCTCTCTTAACCCCAGCACTGTTGATGTAAACAAGAGCCTGTGCACCCCCCCCCCCCCGAAGGCGATAACCAGTTTTTTAGTTTGTTGGTATTGAATGAGAGATTATTATCATGACACCATGTCACAGAGCTCTCTATCTCCCTCCTGAGATCCTGCCCACCGCAGTGATATTATCTGCTAACTTGTAGGACAGGGGTTCCCAGGCTTTTTTACACCATGGACCCCTACTATTAAGCAAGGGGTCTGTGGAGCCCAGGTTGGGAACCCCCATTAGAGGGAGTTGAGCAGAATTTGGCCACACAGTCCTGAGTACACAGGGAGCGGGGGTGGGGGGTAGGGGGGCTGAGGACGCAACCTTTTAGAGCATTGGTGTTGAGGATAACAGTGGCAAAGGTATTGTTGCCATCTTTAATGATGGCAGTCTGTTGGTCAGGAAGTCAAAATTTGTTGCAAAGGGGTGGGATATTGAGTTGCAGAGTCTCGGAGTTTAGAAATGGAGGAAATAAGATGCAGGACAGATGGAGGAAAAACTATCCACATGACTACATGAACATCAGCTAACCGTAAGCAGACATGATCCTCTGTCACTCATTTCAGCACATGAAAACCAAGAAGGATACAAGTTTATCTGAGAAACTACAAAAATCCTGCCAGAAGCACAGGAGAATTTTTAGAAGTGAAAGACACGTCTGACCATGGGAACCCATTAGAGTCGGAATAAGTACATGGATGGGAGGGGTATGGTCCAGGTGAGGGTCCACTGGACTAGGTAGAATAGATGGGCTGAAGGGTCTGTTTCTGAGCTATAGCACTCTCTGACTCATAACCAATAACGTTCTTTATTTCTGTTCACCTGTCAAACATCGTCCCGCTAATACCTGTACAGAACAGAAATGTCTTGCACTAACATTTCTGAGTGAGCAGCAGTTAACGATGAGTTCAAGTTACAACAGTGCAGTGGGTACAATCCAATATTATCACCCAGTAGAAGAACCCCATTCCACACAAACACAAAAGTCGGTGGCACAGTTGCTTTTATAGTGTCAGTGACTTGGGTTCAATTCTGGCGTCTGTAAGAAGTCTGCACGCTCACCCCGTGACCGTCTGGGTTTCCTCCCACATCACAAAGACAGACGGAACTGGGTGGCACGAGCTCACTGGGCCTGTTACCATGCTCATTCTCTAAATGAAAAACTAATCAAAAAGACAAAGGCCATTGGCTTGTGAAGGGAGGGTCTGCTTTATGCATTGTTTGGAATGTCTTTGAGAAAACCCAAACATTTTTCAGAAGTTTTCCCAGTGCTGAATGCCAAAGAAATAAATAAATAATGAATGAAACACACCAAGAATTAAATATTTGACACCCAGAGGAAGTTTTGTTCAACTGAAAAGCGGGTGAATGGAAATATATTAATCTTTGGGGTGGTCTCGAAGCGGAAACACTTTTGCTAGTAACTAAATTATCTATATGTGGTGCATTGAACTCCAGCGAGTACAGGCTCAGAGCCACCAGATGCACCTCATATGTTAACCCTTCCATTCCTGAACTGATTCTCATGAACCTCCTCTGGACTCTCTCCCACACCCGTAAATCCTATCTTTGATAAGGGACCCAAAACTGCTCAGAATGCTCCAAATGTGGTCTGAACGTTGAAATTCAGTTTCCACTGGGAGGAATTTTTTTTTTAAAACACCTAGAAGCTGCAGAAGTTGTTAGAGAACTCTCATCTGGCCGCTTTCTCCTTAGGTCTGATGTCTGGCACTCTGGCTCCACTCAGCCAAGGCTCACCAGCATCTTCCCACAGGGATCAATTCTGGCCAGATCCTGCAGAAGTTTGCAACCTGTCTACCAAGCTCTGGAACCACACCGCTGGGCAGGACGTCACATCCTGCTAGGGTAGAATCTATGTTCTGTGGGAAACCGCTTCACCGCTCCACGTGTGTCCACTCGTCCACTTACTTCAAGGATCTTAAAAGCAGTCGTTCATCCTCAGCACTCTCTGTGCTCACACACACTTAAATATGCACACAGTGATGTACCCACTGGGAAACAGCTCACTGAAATACAGTACACACAGATAGAAATGCACTGATATACTGATAAATACACACACACACACACACACCTGTAAACAGCTCACTGAAATACAGTACACACAGATAGAAATGCACCGATATACTGATAAATACACACACACACACACACACACACACGCACGCGTAAACAGCTCACTGAAATACGCACAGATACAAATGCAGCTATATACTGATAAATACACACACACACTCATACTCACTCTCACACATTCATACTCACACTCACACACACATGACATGCTTGTAAACAGCTCACTGACGTACACTGACTGATATAGAAACACACTCTCACTGACATGCATAGGCTGGTAAGTAGGTTTATTGACATACATATACTCTCAGACACACATCATGAACACAGATGTGCATCTACATATGCACACACACACTGGTAAATGTACACATGCTCTTCATACACACTCACAGACACTCATTACAGATGTGTTCATTTATACACACACACGCTGACATACTCACAGGTAAACCCACACGCAGACATGCTCATATACACATACACACTAACATTCACACTCAGTCTCTCTCATACACCGTTTGTCCTGAAAGTAGATTCGATTTGGCTGAAGTAGTCTCTGCAGCATTAACTCAGCGTTAGTTTGGCCACTCATTTATCGCTAACCTCCGTGTCCTGCTCAGGCACACAGGACACTGCCACAAGCGAGTCATTGTCTTCAGTCACGTTCGCTTCAGGCGTGCAGGTCTGCGCAGTAAGAAAGGCGCTCTCCTCAGTTGCGTTCGGTTCTGGCGTCTGGGACACCGCCTGAGAGGCGTCTTCTGTGACTGAATTCTCCTCAGGCGTCTGGGACACCGCCATAGGAGAGGCGTTTTCTGTGACTGGATTCTCCTCAGGCGTCTGGGACACCGCCACAGGAGAGGCGTTTTCTGTGACTGAATTCTCCTCAGGCGTCTGGGACACCGCCTGAGAGGCATCTTCTGTGACTGGATTCTCCTCAGGCGTCTGAGACACCGCCTGAGAGGCTTTTTCTGTGACTGGATTCTCCTCAGGCGTCTGGGACACCGCCGTAAGAGAGGCGTTTTCTGCGATTGAATTCTCTTCAGGCGTCCGGGGCACTGCCACAAGAGAGCCGTTTTCAATCACGTTCACTTCAGGCATCCAGGTCTGCGCGGTAAGAGAGACGCTCTCTTCAGTCGCATTCGGTTCAGGCATAAGGGGCACCACCTCAAGAGAGCCGTTCTCTTTGGTCCTGTTTACCACTGCAAGAGAGGAATTCTCTTCAGAACAGATTATCTCAGAAAATGGGGAGGAATCACAGAGCCCCAACCTTCCTCCGCACCACCCCCAGCACCACCTTCCAACTTCTACCCCCGCCTTACCTCCCCCACTCCACACCTGAGCTCACAAAGTCAATAGTGAGATTCCACACCCTACCCTCCGCACTCTACCCCCCGTCTCCGGGCTCAGTCCATCCACTCCCGGCAACTCCCGCGTACATTCTGTCCTTTCCTCCACACCTTCCACCTGCATTACGCTCCCCCTTGAAATTTACCAAATACTTTTTCCCGGCACTTTCTACCACAGAATACTCTGTTTAAGGAACTGTGGAGCGGTTTAATTGTTAAACCAGGTTACCTGGTGACGTCTGCTGCAGGCGCACACTAGCTCTTGAATACTCTGATGAATTTGGCTGGGCCCTGGGTGATAAGCAAGAAACCGAATTAAACCTTCATTGCTGTGTGGGGCACACAATATCCCTCGTTACCCTGAGACCAGTGCTATTTCGGGCTCATAAACCTCGCTGTATTCCAAGCACCACGCCTCAGGTAAAGACACAGTAACGGTTAGCGTAACGCTATTACAGAGTCAGTGACAGGAGTCCAATTCCAGCCGCTGCTGTCTGCAAGGAGTGTGTTTTCCAAGGGACCGTGTGGGTTTCCTCCCACATCTCAAAGACCTACGGGTTAGCAGGTAAATTGGTCACACGGGTGTAACAGGGCGGCAAAGGGGCCAAAAGGGCCTGTTACCCTGCTGGATCTCTAAATAAATAAATAAAATAAATCTTGCTATAGGTGAAGAGGCATCTCGGTTTCTCGGCATGTGAACCCAGCAAACTAGCAGGCAGGTGCAACGAGGTGTCAAGAAGACAAATTGGCCTTTGTTGGAAAGGGATTTGCGTTTAAACGCAGAGAGCTTTTGTTAAGTTGCACAGAGTTGGTGAGGCCACAGCTGGAATACTATGCAATGCTGTGGTCCCTCTAGTCCAAAAAAACAGGGATAGAGTAATGTTGGGCGCAATGCCGAAGAGATTCACCAGGCTCATTCTGGACACAAAAGGGTTGTCCTATTTAGAGAAGTTAGGCAGTTTGGGTTTTTAATGCTTTAAGTTTAAAAGGAAGGGTGTTGTTATTGATCCTGAGAGGCTTGATGGGAAGATGGTACGTAGAAAGTGAGACATTTTAACCAATGGGATATCTTAAACAAGGGGACCTATTTACAAGAAAAGGGGCTGCTCACTTAAAAGAAGGTTCTTTTTTTTTTATCAAGGGCAATGAATCTCTGGAACCCTCTACCCAGGAGGTTTAGGGAGATTGTCATTAGAGTTATTTAAGTTCTGATGCAGATGATAAAGATTAGCTTTATGTTTCGAACATCAAAAGGTACAGTGAAGTGCATTGCCTTGTGTCAGATCAAATCAGACAGGACTGTGCCGGGCAGCCTGCAAGTGTCACCATGCTTCTGGTGCCAACATACCATGCCCATAACTCATTGGCCCTAACTCATACATCTTTGAACTGTGGGAGGAAACTGGAGCAGCCAGGGGAAACTCACATGATCTTTAGGAACTGCATGCTAACCACAATGCTACTGTTCCGCCCATAAGAGCTGACTGCGGACTAGAGGGAACAGGAGCAGGAGAGGGGTTGAGGCCACTAGGGATCAGTAATGATCATGTTGAGAGGTGGGGCTTGAGGGGCCGAGTGGCCCACTGGTGCTCCTACTGTCATGCGACACGTGGTCTTGTTTTCATTTTAGTGCTGAAATACACCTGACAAATATTCGCCTTGGTCAACACAGGTGAATTGGAGTTATTGACGCAAGACTCAGTCTACCAGGTAGGTTGGAAGAATGCTCCTGTGAGAGCAGTGACTAAGTCATTAGAGTTACTTAACATTGAACATTGAAATTCCTAGATAACCTACTAAACACTGAAAGGCCTAGATGGATTGGATGGACAGGATGCCTCCTATAGTGGGTGAGCCTAGGACCAGAAGGCACAGCCTCAGAATAGAGGGACATCCATTTAGAACAGATAAGGAGGGATTTCTTTCGTGAAGCTGTGGAATTCATTACACAGGCGGCTGTGGAGGCCAAGTCATTGGGTATATTTAAAGGGAAGGTTGATAGGTTCTTGAATAGTCAGCGTGTCAAAGGTTATGGGGAGAAGGCAGGAGAATGGAGTTGCGAGGGGTGATAAATCAGCCGCGACAGAATGGCAGAGCAGGCTCGATGGGCTGAATGGCCTACTTCGGCCCCTTTGTCCTGCGGTCTTATGAAGTGGAGAGCAGAGAAACTTGACGCTGGGAATCCAGACATAGCACTCCCACAGATGGGCGTGCGTTGCTCAGAGCAGATTGGTGTGGATTGTGACGGTGTGCTGAGGGCCCTCAAAGGTGCAGTTTGAGCAGGGTCTACACGACGACTGAGAACCCTTAACCATGGGTGTAGGAGCCAGAGAGGTGGGTGAGTGGGCTGCGTCACGAGTTCTGGTGAGCCATGTACTGGGTGATTAGAAGACAAAGTCAGCAAGGAGACAAATTAAATAATTGAGTCTGGAGGTAGCCGTAGAGATAGATGGGGGTTTCAGGAGTGGACTGCCTGGGCTACACGACAGTGGAGAGGACCCAGTGTAAGGGGGAGACTTTTAACTGGGTATACATCTCATAGGATCAGGTTTGTTATGTTATACAATGTTACATCACACAAGATATATGGTTAGTGGCCACTTTAATAGGTACACCTGTACACCTGCTCATTTCTACTAATATCTAATCAGCCAATCATATGGCACTAACTCAATGCATAAAAGCATGCAAACATGGTCAAGAATTTCAGTTGTTGTTCAGACTCAAAATCAGAATTGGGAAGAAATGTGATCTAAATGGCTTTGACTGTGGAATGATTGTTGATATCAGAAGGGGTGGTTTGAGTATCTCAGTAACTGCTGATCTCCTGGGATTTCTACACACAACTGTCTCTAGAGTTTACAGGCAATGGTGTGAAAAACAATAAAACATCCAGATATGTGGGTGAAAATGCCTTGTTTATGAGAGAGGACAGAGGAGAATGGCCAGACTGGTTCAAGCTGACAGGAAGGCAATAGTAACTCAAATAACCGCACATTACAAAGTGATGTGCTGAAGAACTGAACAGATATTTGCATGAATGGACAGGTGTACAGGTGTACCTGATGAACAGGTGAACAGAACGTGATGTCAGAGGGCTGGCTCACAATGCCTCCTCCCTGCTAATCCATTTGGAGGCACAGTGGGAGCCACCACACCGATGGAACACTCTCTATAATTCCCACTCTTACTGATCCCCAAGGTATTCTCCATAAAGTGTGTCCAGTTCTATTAGTACGTTGCTCCCGACATTCTGCCCCTCTGATGACCCTGATTAGCAGATTGATTCCATTCCCATGAAGCCAGTTGAGTAGCACCTTTCCCTTGGTAATTCCTAATTTGGTACATTAATTTAACTTCAACAACAGTTTGGTACACAACAGAGAAAGATGACGATTTTTGCTTCATACCTTCTGCGCGTTGGGTTAAACTCTGCTCTTCCTGGAAGAAGAAAGGAGAGATTGTATTGTAAGTATAATCTTACTACTGATTACACATAGAAACATAGAAAACCCCCAGCGCAATACAGGCCCTTCGGCCCACAATGCTGTGCCGAACATGTACTTACTTTAGAAATTACCTAGGGTTACCCACAGCCCTCTATTTTTCTAAGCTCTATGTACCTATCCAGGAGTCTCTTGAAAGACTCCATCGTATCCGACACAACCACCGCTGCCCGCAGCCCTTTCCGCGCACTCACCAATCTCTGCATAAAAAACTTGTCCCTGACATCTCCTCTTGCCCCTGACATGTCAATGTACCACATGTTCACCCTGGTGACTTAACTTGGTGCATCAAATGTTCGTAGTTGAAGAGAAGGAGATAAAGATGAGCTTTATTTGCCATGTGTGCATTGTGTCAAAGACCAACAGTCTGCGGTTATACTGGGGTCAGCCGGCAAGTGTCACCGTGCTTCTGACGCCAACATAGCGTGCTCACAACTGACTCCAACCCATGCGCTGGCGCAGTGTGATGGCGTAGTTAGTGCAGCGGTGAGTGTCACGCTTTGCTGCACGAGCTGTAGGACCAGGGTTGATTCCCGCCGCTGTCTCGAAGGAGTTTGTATCACCTCCCCATGACCGTGTGGGTTTTCTCTGGGTGCTCTGGCTTCCGCCCGCGATCCACACACATCCGAGTTAGGGTTGCTGAATTGTGGGAATGCCATGCTGGTGCCAGAAGCATGGTGACATCTGCAGGCTGCCCAGCAGAATCGTCGCAGATTTGATTTGACACAAACAATGCCTTTCACTGTACGTTTCAAAGTCAAATAAAGCTAATCTTTTAACCTTTATCTTTGGACTATGGGAGGAAACTAGAGCACTCTGAGGAACCCCAGGCATACATGGGAAGAATGTATAAACTCCTAACAGTCAGCAGTGGGAATTGTACCTGGGTCGCTGATGCTGTGAAGCACTGTGCTATTTTACTGCACTACCCATATATGTCTGGCCAGACATACAATACTGTGCAAAGGTCTTAGACATATATGTACTGTATGGCTCTAGTGCCTAACCTTTGCACAGTACTGTAGTAATCTTATGTACTGCACTGTACGGCTGCCACGAGAAAACAAATTTCATGACACATGTGAGTGATGATAAACCTGATTCTGATACGGGTCTCTGTTGTGGACTGAGAGTGGGAAGGGGGCAGGGAGAGGGGAATCATGGTTAGGAAAAGGGGAAGGGAGAGGGGAGGGAGTGGGAAGCACCAGAGAGACATTCTGTAATGATCAACAAACCAATTGTTTGGAATCAAATGACCGTGCCTCATGACTTGGGACTGGAGGTGCCTGCGCCCATGCCACCCTCCACCCCTGGCACTCCTTCTCTGCCACCTGTCCCACACCCCTCCCGTGACGTTCCACCCTCATCATTCCCAACGTCCTTTGCTCCCACCAGAGTTACAAAATCTCTACACATAGTACTGTGCAAAAATCTTGGGCACCTGAGCTATATATATGTGTCCAAGTCTTTTGCACAGTGCTGTATGAGAAATGAATCCCAGAAAGTGGGTTAGATTAGTATCCTTTGGGAAATAACTTACTTCACAGCACCCAAAGCCCCTCCACCAGCAGGACACAACCAGTCACAAGTCTGATGGGATAGATTCCTCTTGTCTGAGGAGTGCAGCGCCAAAAGGACTTAAGAAGCTTGCGACCAACCCAGAACAAAGGAGCCCACTATCCACAATGAACCCTATCCACTACCTCCACCACTAAAGTGCACCCTTTGCCCCCTCCCTCCCTCACTTTTTAGCCACACCAACTCATTCCTCCGAGGTACTTGATGCAGAGGGTGGTGAATCTGTGTAACTCTTTGCCCCAAGGGCTGGTAGAGGCTGGCTCACTGGAAGTATTTAAAGTGGAGGTGGATAATTTTTTTCATTTTTATTTATTGAGCTGGAGCATGGAACAGGTCCTCTGGGCCCTTTGAGCCAAGCCGCTCAGCAGTGCCGACTTAACCCTGGCCAATCACGGGACACTTTACAATGACCAATTAACCCACCACCTGGTCGGTCTTTGGACTGTGGGAGGAAATTGGAACACCCGGAGGAAACCCACACGGTCATGGGGAGAACGTGCAGGCGATGGTGGGAATTGAACTGGGTTGCTAGTACTGTAAAACACTGCACTAGCCACCATGTTACCATGCTGATAGAGAACTAGAGGAGTATGGAGAAATGGCACAGAAAAGGACAGCTTAGCTCAGCTACAGTCAGATTAAATATTGGGGCCAAGTTGCCGGCACTGGCTCTTATGTTTCTGGTGTGCTTTCCCCTTGCTCCTCTACTCTACCCACCACTCTCCATCCTCTCTCCTCCTCTTTCCTCTCTGGGTCTCCTATTTCCCAATGACCATGCGACTCGATTTCCTCCCTCCAATTTCTTTGGTCAGAGGCTAGTGAATCTGTGGAGTTCATTGTCACAGACGGCTGTGGAGGCCAAGTCAACGGGTACATTTAAGACAGAGGTTGATAGATTCTTGATTAGTCAGGGCATGTAGGGATATGGGGAGAAGGTAGGAGATTGGGACCGAGAGGGAATTGGATCAGCCATGCTGAAATGACAAAGCAGACTCGATGGGCCAAATGATCTAATTCTGCTCCTATATCTTAATAGTCTCATGGTCAATTCATGCACTATCACCACACTCCCATTCATCCAACACAAATTCCCCAACCCCACTTGCCTATTCCCAGCCATTCCCAAGTCCTTTCCAATTTATCAGATTCCACCTAGGAATCCCTCCCATTTCCCACACCTAGGTCCCTTCCTCCTGGTCTTCACTTCGTCCATCGTTCCTCCACACTTCCCCCCCCCCCCACCCTTCTTCACCGGCCACCCCAGGCCCTCCCTTATATTTCTTCCTCTTCACTCCTTCCCCTTGACTCCAATCACTCCTGTAACCCGGAGCCTCTCTTCCCTGCCCTCCCCATCCAGAAGTGTGCATTCACAGAACCCTCAGCATCGTCAGGGAGCCCTCCCTTCTGTTTAACAATCTCTTTGATCTACCATCAGGCAGAGGGTATCGTAGTGTAACAACAAGCACCGTTAAGCTGGGTAACAGGTTGTGAGACTCCTGAATGTCCTGTTACCACCCAGCACACCTTATTTATCAAAGTTGTATACTTAACGTTCTTTTGTAGATGCACTTTATATCAATTATGAATTATTAAATTATCTCTTAATATTATTCTATATGCTCTGTGTGACTGTATGGACTGTGCTTTGTAACTTGGTCCCTGAGGAACTTTGATTTGTTTGGCTGTCTACATGTGCATTGTTGAATGACAATAAACTTCAACTTGAACCAACTCTTCCTTCCAAACCATATTCACCATCTAAAACGTATCTTTGAAATAAATCCAGTGTGACCTGACCCTCTGGTGAGGTTGTCAGCTCCCAGATCCCTTGCCCCCTACAAAAAGTAACTCACCGCTCCTCCTCCTCAGGATCACTAAGACAATAACAATCAGAATTATCGCGAAGATGCTTCCGACCAGAATTCCGATGATGTAAATGAGCCGGTGTTGGCTCTGCGCGGTTTTGGGCAGGTGGACGGACTCCGTGTTGTTTCCTTGGTCGTTTACCACCAGGCAGGTGTAATTTCCCCCCAGCTTTGGGTGACGTAGCTCTCCCAGGGTCTGATACTTTCCCGGTCCTGGTGTGACGGGAGTGTCGCTGCCATTCACTGGAAGCCTCTTGTTGTGGGGGTCGATCCAAATGATGTTTGGGGAGGGTTGCCCCTCTGCCAGGCATTCTAGAGTAGAATGGGTGGTGTTGATTACGTTAACTGAGACATGCAGGATGATAGGGGCACCTGCGAAAGGAAGAACACAGGGTTAATATTTAACTACATAAAATATTCAAATCATTGTTTACTTAACAATTCCTGTAGAACCGTTGTACTAACGTGCAAGGCACATGCCTCTGCTCACAACAGGAATTCTGCAGATGCTGGAAATTCAAGCAACACATATCAAGTTGCTAGTGCAGATGCTGGAAATTCAAGCAACACACATCAAAGTTGCTGGTGAAGGGTCTCAACCTGAAACATCGACTGTACCTCTTCCTAGAGATGCTGCCTGGCCTGCTGCGTTCACCAGCAACTTTGATGTGTGTTACATGCCTCTGCTTTCTGGGGAGGCTGTGGAGAGCTAGACTGTGCATATCCATACTCGCGTCATTCTACAGATGGGCAGTAGAGGGCACCCTAACAAGCTACAGAAAGGGTGGGTAATGTAGCAGGATCCTCTTTTGAGTCAGTATGGGTGGAAGTCAGGAACAGGAAGGGAGCAGTTACTCTATTGGGGGTATTCTATAGGCCCCATGGTAGCAGCAGAGATAACGAGGAGCAGATTGGGAGGCAGATTTTGGAAGGGTGCAAAAATAACAGGGTTGTTATCATGGGTGACTTTAACTTCCCTAATATTGATTGGCACCTGATTAGTTCCAAGGGTTTAGATGGGGCAGAGTTTGTTAAGTGTGTCCAGGATGGATTCCTGTCACAGTATGTGGACAGGCTGACCAGGGGGAATGCCATACTAGATCTAGTAGGTAATGAACTGGGTCAGGTCACAGATCTCTCAGTGGGTGAGCATCTGGGGAACAACCACCGCTCCCTGGCCTTTATAATTATCATGGAAAAGGATAAAATCAGAGAGGACAGGAAAACTTTTAATTAGGGAAGGGAAAATTATGAGGCTATAAGGCTAGAACTTGCGGGTGTGAATTGGGATGATGTTTTTGCAGGGAAATGTACTATGGACATGTGGTTGATGTTTAGAGATCTCTTGCGGGATGTAAGGGATAAATTTGTCCCTGTGAGGAAGATAAAGAATGGTAGGGTGAAGGAACCATGGGTGACAAGTGAGATGGAAAATCTAGTCAGGTGGAAGAAGGCAGCATACATGAGGTTTAGGAAGCAAGGATCAGATGGGTCTATTGAGGAATATAGGGAAGCAAGAAAGGAGCTTAAGAAGGGGCTGAGAAGAGCAAGAAGGGGGCATGAGAAGGCCTTGGCGAGTAGGGTAAAGGAAAACCCCAAGGCATTCTTCAATTATGTGAAGAAAAAAAGGATGACAGGAATGAAGGTAGGACCGATTAGGGATAAAGGTGGGAAGATGTGCCTGGAGGCTGTGGAAGTGAGCGAGGTCCTCAATGAATACTTCTCTTCGGTATTCACCAATGAGAGGGAACTTGATGATGGTGAGGACAATATGAGTGAGGTTGATGTTCTGGAGCATGTTGATATTAAGGGAGAGGAGGTGTTGGAGTTGTTAAAAATACATTAGGACAGATAAGTCCCCGGGGCCTGATGGAATATTCCCCAGGCTGCTCCACGAGGCGAGAGAAGAGATTGCTGAGCCTCTGGCTAGGATCTTTATGTCCTCGTTGTCCACAGGAATGGCACCAGAGGACTGGAGGGAGGCGAATGTTGTTCCCTTGTTCAAAAAAGGTAGTAGGGATAGTCTGGGTAATTATAGACCAGCGAGCCTTACGTCTGTGGCGGGAAAGCTGTTGGAAAAGATTCTTAGAGATAGGATCTATAGGCATTTAGAGAATCATGGTCTGATCAGGGGCAGTCAGCATGGCTTTGTGAAGGGCAGATCGTGTCTAACAAGCCTGATAGAGTTCTTTGAGGAGGTGACCAGGCATATAGATGAGGGTAGTGCAGTGGATGTGATCTATATGGATTTTAGTAAGGCATTTGACAAGGTTCCACACGGTAGGCTTATTCAGAAAGTTAGAAGGCATGGGATCCAGGGAAGTTTAGCCAGGTGGATTTAGAATTGGCTTGCCTGCAGAAGGCAGAGGGTGGTGGTGGAGGGGGTACATTCAGATTGGAGGATTGTGACTAGTGGTGTCCCACAAGGATCTGTTCTGGGACCTCTACTTTTCGTGATTTTTATTAACGACCTGGATGTGGGGGTAGAAGGGTGGGTTGGCAAGTTTGCAGACGACACAAAGGTTGGTGGTGTTGTGGATAGTGTAGAGGATTGTCAAAGATTGCAGAGAGACATTGATAGGATGCAGAAGTGGGCTGAGAAGTGGCAGATGGAGTTCAGCCCGGAGAAGTGTGAGGTGGTACACTTTGGAAGGACAAACTCCAAGGCAGAGTACAAAGTAAATGGCAGGATACTTGGTAGTGTGGAGGAGCAGAGGGATCTGGGGGTACATGTCCACAGATCCCTGAAAGTTGCCTCACAATGAAAAGGGTAGTTAAGAAAGCTTATGGGGTGTTAGCTTTCATAAGTCGAGGGATAGAGTTTAAGAGTCGCGAGGTAATGATGCAGCTCTATAAAACTCTGGTTAGGCCACACTTGGAGTACTGTGTCCAGCTCTGGTCACCTCACTATAGGAAGGATGTGGAAGCATTGGAAAGTGTACAGAGGAGATTTACCAGGATGCTGCCTGGTTTAGAAAGTATGCATTATGATCAGAGATTAAGGGAGCTAGGGCTTTACTCTTTGGAGAGAAGGAAGATGAGAGGAGACATGATAGAGGTGTACAAGATAATAAGAGGAATAGACAGAGTGGATAGCCAGCGCCTCTTCCCCAGGGCACCACTGCTCAATACAAGAGGATATGGCTTTAAGGTAAGGGGTGGGAAGTTCAAGGGGGATATTAGAGGAAAGTTTTTCACTCAGAGAGTGGTGGGTGCATGGAATGCACTGCCTGAGTCAGTGGTGGAGGCAGATACACTAGTGAAGTTTAAGAGACTACTAGACAGGTATATGGAGGAATCTAAGGTGGGGACTTATATGGGAGGCAGAGTTTGAGGGTCGGCACAACATTGTGGGCTGAAGGGCCTGTACTGTGCTGTACTATTCTATGTTCTATAAGTTGCATTGCTACATGGTACGGAAATTGCACTGCAGTGGACAGGGAGGCTCGACAATGGTTAGATCTGTGAGGGGATCCTGGAGTGCCCCAATTAACTGTTTGGAGAGAGACGTTCATCATTGTTGGTTTGTCTGGGAAGGAGAGAGAGACAGAGTTAATTACCACCGATATGTTGCTTTTGAAAAGAGAGAGAGAGAGAGATGAAGATTAACTGTTGGACTGTCACTTTAAGGCATTGGAAGTAACTTCGGATTTCTACTGAGTTTGGAGTTGGAGACAGCACTGAGCAGCTCAAAGGTTGCTATGGTGACCAAAGGCAGATTGTTGATGTTACTTTCAAGGACTTGTTGCCTGCTTGTGCACTGCTTTACAGACAAAGGAGGGAGGGACTCTTTGAGTGACAGGTGATGCTCAGCCTGGTGAAATAAATAGGGGGTCAGATGATACAGACCTCAGACACATGATCTGGACACTGAATGAGCATTGTTCTGCCCGCAGAGAAAGTGGGTTTTGGAGGATCGATCAGGTGGATCGATTCCAAATTGCCATTCCAGTTTGAGGAGAAGGGGTTGACCGGTGGGGAGTTGTCTATGTGTCCACCCTTGCCGGGGTGATAGCTCCACCACAGAAGACCGGTCCCGCTGGTTAAAGTCACAGTCGGTGACTTGTAAAGGATTTCAGAGGACGATGAGAAGATTGACGGCATCAGCTCACCTGAGGACTCAACTCACTCTCTCTCTCTCTCCATCACTGCTCAACTAAATACCACGACCTGAACTGAACTGAACTTTACTCAACATCGTAAGACTGTATCTTTTTACCCCAGACTTAAAGAAGCTTGGTTTTTTTATACATATATATTCCACACTTACTTTTATATATAATCATTGCTAACCTGTTTGATTTATCTACATTTATATTACTGTATTGCGTAGTTACTAATAAATATTATTAGTTGCTAGCAATACGAGACTCCAAAGTGTTTTCCATCTGTGCTGGTTCTTTATTCCCGTCATAGGGTACATGACAGATCAAAACTGTGTAAAGCATCACTGGCACCATCTTACCTGCTATCAAGGACGTGTATACAGAAAGGTGCAGGGAAAAGGCCAGTAATATCATGAAGGATCCCACCCACCCTGCTCATAGACTGTTTGTCCCACTCCCATCAGAGAGGAGGTTATGTAGCATCCACTCCAGAACCACCAGACTTAAAAACAGTTACTTTCCCGAAGCAGTAAGGCTGATCAACATCACCACCCACTAACCCACCCCCCACCACCACTACTTTATCATCTCCTGTCAGAGTCACCTTATGTCCAGACATTCCTGTGCCTAGCATAACTTTATGGACATAGTCAATCTATGTATATAATCTGTCCTATGCATTTATATTTATTGTGCTTTTTATTATTGTCTTCTTTATTTTATTGTGGTTTTTGTGCTGCATCAGATCTGGAGTAATGATTATTTTGTTCCCCTTTACACTTGTGTACAGGAAATGACATAAAACAGAAACGAGGAAATCTGCAGATCCTCGAAATCTGAGCAACACACACACAAAATGCCAGAGGAACTCAGCAGACCAGGCAGCATCTGTGACCTAAAGCAGTCTTGAATCCTGACCAGTTAATTTTATGAATCTAATACAGAGGTATAAAAATTGGATTGCATCTATTTTTGATGTGCTAAAATATTGTTACTCTTTAAACTGAATTTACTTAAAAATAGTGATAAGTGTCAGAGTTCAGCACAGAAACAGGCCATTTGGCCCACTTAGTCCATGCTGAAAACATTGATCTGGACTGGGACTATCACCCTCCATAACCATACTATCCATGTACCTATCTAACCTTCTCTTAGACACTGAAATCGAGCTCGCATGCACCACTTGTGCTGGCAGCTCATTCCACACTCTCATCACCTGAGTGAAGAAATTTCCCCTCTTGTTTCCCTGAAACTTCTCACCCTTCACCTTCCCATGAACTCAGGCTGTAGTACCACCCAAGCTCAGAAGAAAAGGTCTGTTTGCTTCTACCCTAGCCCTCATAAATCTGTGTACCTCTATCAAATCTCCTCTCAATCTTCTACATTGCAAGAAATAAAATCCTAACCTATTCAATCTTTACTTACAACTCAGGTCCACTTAGGTCCTCCAGACCCAGCAACATCCTTGTAAATTTTCTCTGTACTCTTTCAACCTTACGTACATCTTTTCTGCAGGTAGGTAAACAAAACTGCACACAATACTTCAAATTAGGCCTCAACAACGTCTTGTACAACTTCAACATAATATCCCAACTCCTGTACTCAATGTCCTGACGAAGGGTCTCGGCCCGAAACGTCGACTGTACCTCTTCCTAGAGATGCTGCCTGGCCTGCTGCGTTCACCAGCAACTTTGATGTGTGTTGCTTGAATTTCCAGCATCTGCAGAATTCCTCGTGTTCCTGTACTCAATGCATTGATTTATGGCCAATGTACCAAAAGCTTTCTTTACAACCCTATCTACCCATGAAATTTGTCACTTTCAATGAATTATGGACCTGTATTCCCAGGTCCCCTTGTTCTACCACACTCCTCAGAGCCCCACTATTCACTTTGTGATCTACCATGGTTTAGGGGAAACGTGGATTATCCTGATGTAGGGTAAAGGTAGTTGAGTAATTATATCCCCATTGAATTGGTTCACAATATGCATGTTCACTGCCATGAGTCTTGCTGCATCATTACACTGAGGCCTAATTTGTAGTATTGTGTGCGGTTTTAGTCACCTACCTACAGGAAAGATATCTATAACAGGGGTGTATCGACGGAAAATAGTGCCTATGGCAAGCACTAAAATTCCGCCACTGTCCAAACATCTGACACCCATCTTCTAAATAAATTTACCATAATATCAGTTCAAAAATACAAGTCAAGCTCGTTAATCATTTAGTTAACAAATTATGGCACTACGTGAAAATTAGAACTGCACCTTCCTTGCTTTCACTGATGCAAATTGGTCTATGATGTGATCAAAGTCAGTTTTTTCATCAGAGCAAGATCACAGAGTCTGCTTTGACCCATGGAGGCTCTCAAATATGAAAGTATTAGTTTTAACTTGCTGAATGATCTCTCACAGCTGGCGATGGTAACTGTGATGGTTAGCATTATCTGAATAGCAATGCGAAGATTGGGGAAGATGCTCTCATCTCCACACTGAACAATAAATTCATGAAACTCTTCAGGTCTTGATATTTTCATGTTGACCGGCCTTGATAGCAACATTCTGCAATCCAAAATTTCTTCATATAGCTGCTGTCCATCAACATCAGAGCTGTACAATTCACCCAAATTTTCACACTTCTTCTTTAGGTCGTTACCGTCGGCACCGTAACACAGTCCCTCAACATCGAGAAGGAACCCAAACTTGGTGTCAGTGTTGTGCAAATGAGCGAACCTTTCGTCCATTTCTCTGTGAAGATGGTCGAGTGTTCCCTTCATGACTCTTTCCATTTCCTCCTTAGCTGTTAACCCAGCGTCTCTCGAGTTCTCATCAGCCATTCGTTTCTTTCATCTCTGACATCTTTCAACTTCAATATTCCATTCTTGACAGAGACCGACTCCTTCTTCGAGTGACTCACTGACCAACACTTCTCTTTCATCATAAAAATTATCTTGGAGTGCTTTCAAATCCGGGGCAGCATCGTGGAAGTTCATGCTAGGATCCTGCAACCTGTTTTGAATATGGTCAATGCGAATGAGCACTTTGTTCCAAAATCCTAGCAAAATCAGAAAATCGTAACTCAACATGCGGTTGTACAGCTGCCTTGCATCACTTCTTGATTCACTGGACTCATTTTCATTGTCTATCATGTCCTGGAGAACTTGAAGTATCTCAAGGTACTTGTTGACGGGCTTCACTGCTTCTGTCCTTGCACTCCACCTGGTTTCGGACTCGGACTTAACACCCACAGGCACGGCGTTTTTGAGTTTTTCCCAGCGCTGTGTTGAACGAGAGAAAAACACTTATAGAGCTTTGATGGTTCCAAAAAACGTGACCATCATTGTATCCTGCTTGGCTGCATGTACACCCACCAAATTGAGTGAGTGATTGTCGCAACTCACAAACACTGCCAGCGTTGTCATAGCTCTGTGACCGACAATCTTGTAGCTCCATTTCATCCTTCTCTAGCTGTTTCAAGAAGTCTTCAACCAGGCTCTCAGCATCCTTCTGGCTTATCTGGATAAAACCAAGGAAGGACTCAAACACGGACAGTTTTCCTCTCAAAATCAACTTCCACATACCTCACTACTTCTGACATCTGCCCACGGTGTGCCTGATCAGGAGTTGAGTCGAACATGAGACCATAGTACTTGGCTTTACGAATGCTTCTCAGTTAACTCTGGAGAACGGTGGATGCCATCATGTGGATGAATTCATTCTGGACACCCGGTGAAAGATAAGACATGGGTCCAGGATGACTTTCCAAATGAGTGAGGTGTTCCTTTATGACAGGGTCAAAGATGGCCTATAGTTTCAGTAAGCCAAAGAAATTTCCCACATTGGAGTCACCGTCTAGCTGAAGTAACTCCTTGTGTCGTCGCAAAGCCAGGTTCTGAGTCGCAAGGAATTTTATGCAGCCAAGGATTCTTGTCAAGGTATCACACCACTTCTGCTTTTCCTTCTCAATCTGTGACTGAAATTCCGCATCAATAACTCCTCTGTTTCCAGCTAAATTTCTTTCCACTGTGTGAAGCATTCCCGATGATTCTTAGCATTTTCATGAACATTAATCCTTTCAGGTGCTTTCCACAGGTTGAATCCACTTTCCTTCTCCAATGAGGATGGATGGTCTGACTGGGAATAGAGAAGACAACAGACACAAAATGCAGACTTCTTAGAAGGGGAATAGACCAGCCACGAGCGAATCACTTCCTCACCACGACCATTTCCCAATTTCCTCTTGAACCAAGTTTTGTTCATTGAACGGTTACTTGTTGGTAGGAAAGGCCCCTCACTGTTCTGAAAATACTTTGAACCCAGCTTTATTATTTCTGTTCTCATGCGTCAGGCAGAATTGCTTTTCCAGTATCCTTGTGGAACTTCAGAAGTCCAATGTCATGCTGTTCAGTCACCTCTGGTAAGACAGTTCGAGGCTCTTTGACACCATCCAGTTCACTAGGTTCAATGTTGCCCAGGTTCAATCTCATCAGGTAAAATCTCGTCAATAAACTCAACATCACCACCACCATCGTCTTCCCCTCCTGTCATGTCCATGTTCTCTGTGGCAGCTTCACTCTTAATCTCGTCATACTCGGATTTATCTGACTCGACTTCCTCCTCAGCTTGTGACCCATTTGTACTTGATCCACCTTCGGATTCTAACAAACTTGTAGCAGGTGCAGGCGACTCCGTGGAATGTGTTGAACTACTTGTTCCAGGCTTTTCAAAGAAAGGCATGAAGAATTTGCTCGACTTCTTGGCTTCCTCCGCCTCCAACTTTCGTCTCTTCCATCCTTCAGCTCCGCTTTCCTTCTTCTTCATGAAGAAATGTTTCACAGTCTTCTTACACAATGCTCTGAAATAAGGCCATCCTAGTGCTTCTCACCCATGATAATCAAAGACAGATCATACATCTGAAGAAAGCTCTTTTTTCACTATCCGAGGATGGCTTGTCTGACTTTAATACAAACTGCTCAGTGGCGCCCCCCCCCCACTTCAAGTGGTGCCCAGGGCACGTGCCATACCTGCCATACCTCAGAGACGCCACTGATCTATAAGATTTAAGGAGTACAAAGGAAATTAAAATAATTTTCCCATGACTTGAGAATCTGAGTTATAGGTTAGGACTTTATTCCATAGAGCATAAGAGAATGAGGTGAGATTGAATAGAAATACATAAGATTATGAGAGCTATAGATAAGGTAGTGGCCAAGTGGTTAAGGCATTGGACTAGTGACCTGAAGGTCGTGAGTTCGAGCCCCAGCCGAGGCAACGTGTTGTGTCCTTGAGCAAGGCACTTAATCACACATTGCTCTGTGACGACACTGGTGCCAAGCTGTATGGGTCCTAATGCCCTTCCCTTGGACAACATCAGTGTTGTGGAGAGGGGAGACTTGCAGCATGGGCAACTGCTGGTCTTCCATACAACCTTGCCCAGGCCTGCGCCCTGGAGAGCGAAAGCTTTCCAGGCACAGATCCATGGTCTCGCAAGACTAACGGATGCCTTTAGAGAAGGTAAATGCAGACAGGGTTTTTCACTGAGGTTGGTTGGGACTAAAACTAGAGGAGTGAAAGATGAAATATTTAAGGGGAACATACAGGTAACTTCTGCAGTCAGAGGGTAGTGAGTGCGTGGAATATGTGGCCAGTGGATGTGCTTTCGATTTTAACATTTAAGTGAAATTTGGATAAGTACGTAGGTGGGAGGGATATGAAGGTCTTTATAATAATGCTTTTCTAAGTTATGTGTCTAAACGGAAGGTTGTAAGAGAAGAGGGTGGAGACCAGTACCACCACGTATTGGGGAAGCCTGGTGTTAGAGAAGAGATCTTGCAGGAGCAGCTTCTTTGTGCAAGAGGGGAATGTTCTCTTAAGCCGAGTCACAACTAGGGATAGTGCCAGGAGTTGGAGACAGGGACAAGAATGGAGAAGGAGAGAGGGAGAGACAGGGAGACAAGGTGAGGGGGGAGAAAGAGAAAACGGTTGCATGAAATACTGTCAGATACCCGGCATTGCAGAGATCGGCTTATTACGTGTATGATAACTGCTGCGTTGTTTTCAGAACTCCTCCCTCATTAATCGTAAACATGAGGAATTTTGCAGATGCTGGAAATCCAAAGCAGCAGACAAAATGATGGAGGAATTCAACGGGTCAGGCCACATCTACTGAACGGAAGAAACAGTCAAAGTTTCAGGCCGAGACCCTCTAATCAGGACTGGAACAGTAGGGGGAAGAAATCAGAACAAGAATGTGGAGGGAGGGGAAGAAGTACAGGCTGTCAAGGGTTAGGTGAGACCAGGAGAGGAGAAGATAGGTGGTTGGGGGAGGGCTCGATGAAGTGAGAAGCTGGGAGGGGATAGGTGGAAAAGGTAAAGGGCTGGAGAGGAAGGAATCTGATAGGAGAGGAGAGTGGACCTTGGGAGAAAGGGAAGGAAGACGGGGATAGCAGCAGCAAAGTGGACAGTGGAAGAAAAGGAAGGATGCAATGAGCTCATCAGAGGCTGACACTTTCTCAGATGTTGCAATTCAACTAACGCCTGATCTACCCCCTTGGTGAGCGATCCTGATTCCTTTCTCTGTGCCCCACTCTAACAACTTTCTACAGGGGTATCACTGAGAGTGTCCTGCCTGGCTATGTCATTGTGTGGTACTGGAGCTGCAAGGCATCAGACCGCAAGACCCTACAAAGGATAGTGAAAAGCACCAAGAGGATCAGTGGGGTCCCCCTTTCCTCTATTTGTAACAGTTACCGGGGGTGTGGGACAGCAGGGGCCCAAAGTATCATTGAGGGTCCCTACCACCCATCCTGCAATCTCTTTGACCCACTACCATCGGGCGGGGGGGGGGGGTAGTACAGGAACATCAGGACTAGCACTACCAGAGTGGGTAACAGCTTCTTCCCTTCACCTATGACACTAGTGAATGCCCTGTCACCACTGATGTCTCATCACCAGGAGAGCCAGCTGTTTACTGTTTACCTGTGCTGTGCACTACATGCATTTTGAATTATATTTTATTAACTTATCTGTGGTAATATTTTGTTTTATGTGCTGTGTGTGATATATGTATTGTGGGAAGACCATGGTCCAAAGCAATGTTGTATACATGCACAATCAGGTGACAATAGACTTGAACTGACAGAGTGGATGAGAACCTGGTTCTTCCCAGTTTCCAGGGCAGCACCTATTCCTCATCACTAAAGAAAACCATCATCTGCTCAATGACTCGTTTCTAAATTGGTGGATTAGTTTACTATTGTCACATAAAGATAAAGATTAGTATTATTTGTCACATACAGTGAAAAACATCCTATCAAATCCGCGAGAATTGATCGTGATGAGGGCCGTCCATATGTGTCGCCACACTTCCACTGCCAACAAACTTCCCCACAACTTACTAAATCTAAACGGTACACCTTTGGAATGTGAGAGGAAACCAGAGCACCCGGAGGAAACCCTCGCAGAAAGGGGAGAACCAGGGCTGGACTTTAGGCAGGGAGAGGCTGGGCTGCAGCCCAGGGGCTAGAGCTGCAGAGGGGCCCCAAAATAATTAGCTATCGTCATGGCAGACAAAAAAAAATATGAGAGTGGAGCACAGAAAAGAAAAAAGAAAGAAAAAGAGGACCGTGAGAAAGAAGCATTAAAAAGACATTGAAATTGACGGAATTTTTTAAACCTGTTCTCGATGATGCAGCAGCACCATCGCTCTTGTCACAGTCTGAGACCGGTGGACAAATGGAGACTTGTTCAACAGCTAGTGCTAGCACCAGTGTTAGCACAGGACCACCGTCCTCGCCACAGTCAGCAGCTAACGTTGAAGACGCAGAGAGCATGACTTTGGAATTCCCGACCACAGAGGCCTCCGAACAACCAAGTTGGGCCGCCATTAATGTTAACATTACCGCTATTGAGGATCCTTACAGCACTGATCCTGCTCGCTGGGGAAAGGAAACGTTAGATGATTCAGTCCGAGTGTACTGGGCTAAGAAAGGGCCGGAGTCCTGCCAGAATAAGGATGTGGATATCAAAGCTTTGGAATGAGTATACAAACAGCAGAGACTTTTATTCTCCGAATTTCACTTCAAACGCAAGCTCGTAAATGGTGAGCACATATCACGGCGATGGCTTTTATATTCCCCTTCCACGGCTGTGTGTTTTGTTTTGCATGCTGCATCTTCAGTGATGGTAACTGTCAGTCCATCTTCGAAACTGGCTTTAGCGACTGGAAACATGCCGCTGAGCACACAGCAGAGCATGAAAATAGCGAACACGACAGGAAAGCAAGACTGACCTATGTTACACTAGTGCCTGACAGCAGAAGAATAGATACAGAACTGCAAAAACAATATCCCTTCTCTCTCTGTACAAGATCTGCACAAGAGAGCGTCTGATCTCCAAAGCTGACCTGGAGTTAGACTTTGTGGAGGAGATTGTCCATTTCAGGGAAATTGTAAGTGGCAAAGATATTTCATCTGCAACAGAGCTTTTATGCTTCCTCAGAGAAAAACACTTGCAGGTCATCTTCCCAAATGTGTGCATTGCTTTGAGGCTTTACCCGACTCCCCCTGTCACAAATACAAGTGGTGAGCGATCTTTCTCCAAGCTCAAGCTAGTGAAGAATAGGCTCAGATTCACAATGGGACAGGACAAGCTGAGTCATCTTACTCTGATGTCACTTGAAAGTGATCTTGTTCGGAAACTGGATTTTAGTGATCTGATCAAGGACTTTGCTGCAAAGAAATCCAGAAGAACTAGGCTTTAATTTTGAAAAACAAGCATCTGACTTTGTAAACTCTAAGCTTGTGTGTCAGTGCTGTTCCTGTTTTTGTGGCAGTAGGCTAATAGTTGACTGTTTACAAACCTAGTAAGTAATAAGTGCTCTTTACTCTGCAAGCCACGCACAGTACAGCAATAGGTTAGTATGTGCTTGATCTCATTTTTCAAAAAGAGTGTTGGGGTATTGTCAAGTTTCCTAGTTTGCCACAGTGCCATCTCCCTTGGCCTTTTTGTCTCTCAATTCCATTTTACTTTCTCAGAACACACGTTTGAGAAAAATACCTAGATAAAAATGCTTTGACATTGTTCGAGAAATAAGGCCTATGGTATGTGCAGCAATAGCTAAATAAAGATTTAAGATTGGGTACATCATACTTCGTCTCCCTCATAACTTTACTAAGCCAACTAAGCCTAGGTCAATTTTTGAGTGCTTTAGATGCTGTCCTTCAAACTAAGAATCTGCGTTACTTTCTGTCCTCCCTCTTAAGGCCTGTAAGCTTATAGCCTACGTATTGTACTAAACCAATGTCTTGGTCCACAGTTTTGATATTTAGACCAGTACGACCTTTGCTCTTGTTCTTGCCTTTTTTTGCTTGGTACAGCAGCATTTTATGGTGTCAGCAGGGGCCCATCAGGGCCTCCAGCCCAGGGGCCCTGGGGAGAACGTACAAGCTCCTTACAGACAGGATTTGAACTTCGATCAGTGTTCGCTGATGCTGTAATAACGCTATGCTAACTGCTTTGTTACTGTGCCGACCTGTACCGAGGTACAGCGAAAACTTTATTTTGCATACCATCCATACAGATCATTTCATCACATCAGTGCATTGAGGTAGAACATGGGAAAAAATAACGGAATGCAGAATAAAGTGTTACAGTTACAGAGAAAGTGCAGTGCAGCCAAACCACAAGGTCAAGTGTCCAACTGTCATTCAATAATTGTATATTTCTCAAAACTTTCTGTGTATAAAAGACAGGTGAATTCACACAGTTTCTTGTTTTCTGCCCTCAGCGCTGGGGAATCAAGAACTAGAGGGCGAAGGTTTAAGGTGAGAGGGGAGAGATTTAATAGGAACCTGAAGGACATCTTGTTCACCAGGATGGTGGTCAGTATGTAGACTGAGCTGTCAAGGTGGTTACTTCAACAACGTTTAAAAGATACTTGGACAAATGCAAGGATAGGAAAGGTTTAGAGAGATATGAGTTAAGTTCAGACAAACGGGATGAGATAGTCAGCACAGACTGGTTGGGCTGAAGGGCCGGTTTCTGTGCCGTATGACTCAGACACGTTGGCTGCTTGGTTTGCCAAAACTGGAAACCTCGGCTCCGATACATCCCTCAGGCAAGAGTTCTCATGCAGTGAGAATGGGGGATCCCATAAGTTGGGGCCTTGACCACTGGAGCCCCACTCTGACCCTCCACGTCCGCACAGACACAGACACACCCTATCCACTCTCATTGACTGGATACAGTATCCGGAGGAGGCCAGACACATGACCTCTGATGATGGTAGTGTGGGGAATCTACCTGGCACTAGAAAGAGTGCAGAGAATATTTACGAGGATGTTGCCGGGACTTGAGGGCCTGAGTTATAGGGAAAGGTTGAAAAGGTTAGAACTTTATTCCCTGGAGCGTAGGAGAACGAGGGGAGATCTCACAGAGGTACACAAGATTATGAAGGGTATCGATAGGGTGAATGCTTGCAGGCTTTTTCCTCTTATGTTAGGTGAGACTAGAACTAGACATTATAGGTTTGAGGTGAAAGATGAAGTATTTAAATGGAATCTGAGGTGGAACCTCTTCACTCAGAGGGTGGTGCAAGTGTGGAACAAGCTGACGGTGAAAGTGGTAGATCTAAGTTCAATTGTAACATTCAAGGGAAGTTTGAAGAGCTACAATACATGGATGGGAGAGAAACGGGTTGATATGGTCTGGGTGTAGGTAAACGGAACAAGGAAGAAAACTGGGCTGGCATGGTCAAGATGGGCCAAAGAGTCTGTTTCTGTGCACCATAACTAATAGTTGTTATATTTTCTTGATATGGAGTAGTTTGCTGCACTGTTTTAGAAGGCAGCCACAGGTCAGTCACATGAAGTCGAGACTGCTAATAAACAGAAGACTTCCTTCCCTGTAGGATATTAGTTATAGTCATAGTCATTGAGTACTACCCCAACAGAAACAGGACTTTCAGTCCATGTGGTTCTTGTCAAATTGTTATCCTGTTTAGTCCCAGTGACCCACATCTGGACCATCGCCCTCCATACCCCTCCCCTCCATGTACCTATCCAAAATCCTCTTAAATGTTGAAATTAAACCGTCCCACCACTTCCACCGGCAGCTCGTTCCACACTCTCACCACCCTCTGAGTGAAGAAGTTCCCCTGAAACGACCCAGATTGGATTTTTTTTTAGGACAATCGATTTCTTTCTTGACTTTTGTAAAGATTTACTGAAATAACTGAATTTAAGTTCCATGGCTGTTGGGTTACGTTTGAGTTTCCATTGTTGGAGGACTGTCTCAGGACTGTAGCTGCTGTGTTAATGAAGGCTGGAGGACGAGCAGTGTGGAACGATCGAGCCTGGAGTGAGGCAGGCATGGCGCCTGATGCAGATGATGGAAGCGTCTCATGGTGGTAGAAGCAGTCGACCTTTGGACTGACTTGGAAGCTGAATGATATTGAGTGAGTCCTTCAGATGCATACAGCTCACACGCCGGACACAAGAGGCAGGGAGGGGTCCTGGTGGAAGCCAGGGCTCAGAGGTCATGGTAGGAGGAAGGGATTTTACCTTTTGTCCATAAGACCATACAACACAGATGCACAATTAGATCATTTGGCCCATTGAGTCTGCTCCGCCATTCCATCATGGCTGACTTATTACCCCTTCCAACCCCATTCTTCTGCCTTCTACCTTAACTTTTGATGCCCTGACTAACCAACAGTCCATCACAATTCACTTTAAATATGCCCAGTAACTTGGCCTCCACAATGGTCTGTAGCAATGAATTTCAGATTCACTAAAATAAATTCCATCTAATCTCTGTTGTAAAAGGATGTCCCTCTGTTCTGAAGCTGTGCCCCAGTCCTGGACTCTGGCAGTATATGAAGCATCCTTTCTGCAACACAATCATTCTTTTTCTTTCTAGGCCTTGCAACATTAGGTTTCAATGACGCCCTCCCCTCCCCCAGTCGTTCTTCAGAACTCCAGGAAGTAGAGGCCCAGAGCCATCAAACACTTATCTGTTAACCCTTTTGCTCCCAGGATTATACTTTATCCACGTCAGCACATCCTTTCTTAGATATGGGAGAGGGGAGAGGGAGGGGGAAAAGAGAAAGAGGAGAGAGGGAGGAGAGGGGGAGAGGGGACAGGGGGAGAGGGGACAGGGGGGAAGGGGAGGGGGGAAGGGGAGGGGGAGAGGGAAGGGGAGAGGGAAGGGGGAGAGGGAAGGGGGAGAGGGAAGGGGGAGAGGGAAGGGGGTTGAGGGGGAGAGGGGGAGAGGGGGAGAGGGGGAGAGGGGGAGAGGGGGAGAGGGGGAGAGGGGGAGAGGGGGAGAGAAGGGAGAGAGGGGGAGGGAGAGAGAGGGGGTAGAGAGTGTGAGTGGAGAGAGAGGGAGAGAATATGAATGAGAATGAATATATCCAACATCTATGATATTTACCCAATATTTCCAGTGTGATCCCAGGGTTGGACTCAGCCTTGAAGGTGCCCAGGCCCTGCCGTTTAATTTCCACACGGCAGAAGTATTGATCGCTGTCATCCAGCGTAGCATTCTGCAGCTCCAGGGCGGCATTTCCCTTTCTCGGGTCCCCAGCCAGTTTGTACCGGCCTTTGATATTTGTGTGAACTTCATTCTCAAACTCCTTGCTGCCCTTGCTCCTGTTAGTCACGTTGAACAATACCGGCCCTTCGTAAAACACCTTTATCTTCCAGATGATGACAATCTCAATGGTCGTGTACTCAGTGTAGGGAGACTTTAAAGTGCAGGGCAAAACCACCGAATGTCCGACAGTACCTTTCACTCTCTTCGGGACCTCCACAGACACGGAGGCTGGGTCTCCTGTAGGGATAAAGAGTCTGAGCATAAAGGACATCTCACCTTGGACAATCAACAATGTCACAATGCAAGAAGAACACAAACAACAGAACTACAGTACATGATAAACAAATCAAACTCCAAGTTCAAGTTTATTGCCATTTAGCTGTTCATCACCAGGCGAAACAATGTTCCTCCTGACCAAGGTGGACAACGCAGTACTTACGACCAAAGGAAGAAGCTGTTTCCTATCCTAACAGTCCTTGTCCTAATGCTACAGTACCTCATGCTTGATGGTAGGGGTGTTCAAAGAGATTGTTGGACGGATGGGAGGGACCGCTGACAAAGCTAAGGGCCCTGCACACACAGTGCTCCAGATAAACATCTCGGATGGGTGTAAGAGAGACCCTGATGATCCTCTCAGCTGTCCTCACAATCCTGTGTAGGGACTTGAGGTCAGGTGTCTTGCAATTCCTGTACCAGACAGTGATGCAGCTGGTCAGAACACATCTCAATGTTCTGTAAAGGTTCTGGTGACTCTTCTGTCCAAGATCACAGGACATTGAAGGGAGTTGTGAACACAGTCCAGCCCAACACACAAACCAGCCTCTCCTCCCTGTACTCCATCCACATGCTTGATTTTCAGCATCTGCAGGTTTTTTCCCAATGAAGCTGGGACCAATTCCTGAATGTAGAGTTGAGATAAAACATGGACATACAGACACACAGCATGGGAACACACCCACCTCCAGCTTTCCATCAACTCCCCCCTTGATTCTACAATCCTCCTACACACTACACAGACTAGAGGCAATATGTAGTGGCCGATTAACCAATCAACCTGCACGTCTTTGGGATGTAGGAAGAAATAGGAACTTCCAGGGGAAAGACCATAAGACATGGGAGAAAATTATGCCATTTGGCCCAACAATTCTTTTCCACCATTCCACCTTAGCTGATTTATTGTCCTACCTTCTCCTCATAGCTTTTGATATACTTACGAATCAAGAATCTATCAAACCCCACTTTAAATACACCCAATGACATGGCCTCCAAGAGCTGTCTGTGGCAATGAATTCCACAGATTCATCACCCTCTGTCTAAAGACATTCCTCCTCATCTCTGTACTAAAGGGACGCCCTTCTATTCTGAGGCTGTGCCCTTTGATCCTAGACTCTCCCACTATTGGAAACATCTTCTCCCTGTCCACTCAATCCAGGCCTTTCAATGTTCAATAGATTCCAATGAGATTTCCCCCGCAACCCACCGCTCATTCCTCTAAACTGCAGTGAGTACAGGCCCAGAAATATCAAATGTTTCTCACATGTTAACCCTTTCATTCCTAGGATCATTCTCGTGAACCTCCTCTGGACCTTCTCCAAGGCCAGCACATGCTTTCTCAGATAAGGGCCCAAAACTGCTCACAATATTCCAAGTGTTGTCTGACCAATGCCTTAGAAATTCCACACAAGCAGCACCAGAGGTCAGGATTAAATCCTGGTCACCTGAACTGTGGAGCAGTGCACCAGGTGTACTACTGTGATGTTCGGAGAAAGAGGCTGAGGCAGATACAATTCTAACGCATAAAGATATCTGGATGAGTAAATGGATTGCTTTATTATTATCACGTGTCCCAAGATATAGTGAAAATCTTTTGTTTGCGTGCAATCCCCAGAGATCATTCCATACACAAGTACAAAAGGGAAAAGAGAGAGCAGACTAGCTCGGAGTTTTGGAGTTGGGAAGTTACGTTATGGGTATTGGATGACACAGATGTTCGGGGTGTTGTGGATAGTTGGGAGAGCTGTCGGAGGTTACAGCGGGACATCGATAGGACGCAGAACTGGGCTGAGAAGTGGCAGAAGGAGTTCAACCCAGATAAGTGTGAAGTGGTTCATTTTGGTAGATCCCATTTGAAGACAGAATATATTATAAATGGTAAGACTCTTGGCAGTGTGGAGGATCTGAGAGATCTTGGAATCCATGTCGATAGGACACTCAAAGCTGCTGCGCAGGTGGACATTGTTGTTAAGAAAGCCTATGGAGTGTTGGCATTCATCAACCATGGAACTGAGCTCAGGAGCCGTGAGGTAATGTTAGGGCTATATAAGACCTTCGTCAGATCTCACCTGGAGTACTGTGTTCAGTTCTGGTCACCTCATTACAGGAAGGATGTGGATACTACAGAGAGAGTGCAGAGGAGACTTACAAGGATGTTGCCTGGACTGGAGGGCGTAGCTTATGAGAATAGGTTGAGTGTACTTGGCCTTTTCTCCTTGGAGCGACAGAGGATGAGAGATGACCTGATAGAGGTGTATAAGATGATGAGAGGCATTGATCATGTGGGTAGCCAGAAGCTTTCTCCCAGGGCCGAAATGTCTAACGCAAAGGGGCATAGTTTTTTGGTGCTTGAAAACAGGTATTGAGGGGATGTCAGGGGTAAGTTTTTCACGCAGAGAGTGGTGGGTGCGTGGAATGCACTGCCAGCAGCAGTGGTGGAAGTGGATACAATAGGGTCTTTTAAGAGCCTCTTAGACAGGTACCTGGAGCTTAGGAAAATGGAGGGCTATGTGCTAGGGAAATTCTAGGCAGTCTCTAGAGCAGACTACATGGTCAGCAGAACATTGTGGGCTGAAGGGCCTGTAATGTGCTGTAAATTTCTATGTTCTATATATAAAACATCGGTGAGACCTGTCTTGGAGTACCTTGTACAGGCGAATAAACTTCTCAGCCTTCCAGCTGGGTACAGGTATCAATTATAACCGAAGTTTCGATGACAAACTCTGCCATCAGGGATGAAGATGGCAGGGTTTGCCATCGAAAGGTCGCTACTTGTACCGGGCTGGAAGCCCGAGACGAGTTACTTGTCATATATGCCAGAAAAGCACTAGATCCTTTTTACTTTCTACAGGAAAGATAGTATTAAACTAGAAAGAGTGCATAAAAGATTTCTCAGGATGGCACCTGGAATTGAAGGTCTGACTTACAAGATGTTCCATAGACTAGGACTTTATTTCCTGGAACGTAGAAGATCGAGGGGGTGACCTGATAGAGGTACACAAGGTCATGAGGGGCATAGACAGAGTGAGGGGCTACCAAAAACAAGACAGAATAGGATTAAGATCAGAGGCAAGAACTTTAAAAGGAACATGAGGGCAGCTCTTTACAGAAAAACTGGTGTGTATTTGGAATGAGTTGTCAGAAATAGTGGTTGAGGTGGACACCCATGCAAAATTTAAAAGCTATCCAGATAAGTACATGGGTAGGGGAGGTTTAGAGAGATCTGGGCCGAATGCAGGCAGATGGGACGAGCTCTCAGGGCAACGCATTCCGGATGGACAAGGCATAATCAGGTTTAATATCACTGGTAGATGTCGTGAAATTTATTGTTTTACATTGCAATACGTAAAAATAAACAGAAACTACAAATCTGAATAAAATATATCAAAAATTTAATTAAGTAAGCAGTGCTGAAAAGAGCAAAAAACAGGGAAAACTAGTGAGGTAGTGCACGTGGGTTCATGGTCCATTCAGAAATCTGATGGGGAGGGGAAGAGGCTGTTTCTGAAATGTTGAGCACAGGTGTTTTGGGCCGAATGGTCTGTTTCCCTGCTCTAGACTGTATGGCTTTAATAAAGTGTGGAAGCTACGGAGAAAGTGCAATGGGTAGGGGTGGAGTATAGGGCCATGGCCCTAATGCGGGCACTCAGGTTCAGAGCAGGCAGGCAAAGCCGTTTCTCTGCTGTATCTTTCTGAGAGTCATGGACTAAATATGGCAAGAGGTTGAGTCATGGGGAACTTAGAATGAGTTCCTGTGACTGACAGCCCATGCTTTATTCAGCGTGTTCTGCGGGTTGCTAATCACAAGACGCGACTTGGATAGGAAACTCCCACAAACTCCCAGCTGCACTGAGGCATTCCGAGGACCTGCAATGACTCAGAAAGCTTTTCTCTTGAGGAAAGGATTTTCCCCACTGCTCGCGTCAGTCTCTCTTTTTCTCTCTCTCTCTCTCTCTCTCTCTCTCTCACACACAGCTTTTCTCTTGAGGAAAGGATTTCCCCCACTGCTCTTGTTAGTCACTCTTCCTTTAACACACTTTCTTTCCTGCTCCTCAGTGCACCGTGTTGGTGAAACGGCCCTCGTAAACTTCCACGGGTCCCACAGTTAGGAAAACCACAAGTGGCTTCCGGTTTAATCTAACTCCACGGCCTGGCCAACGTTTCCATTCTCATTATTTGACCCCTGATCCCAACCTCTCCCCACCAGCCAGGGGCCATAAGACATAGCAAGAGAATTCGGCCATTCAGCCCATCAAGTCTGCACCAATATTCCATCATAGCTGATTCCATAGATGTATAGTGGAGTGTATAGTGACTGGCCGTGTCACAGCCTGGCACGGAAACACCAATGCCCTTGAATGGAAAACCCTACACAAAGTAGATCAGCCCAGTCCATCACGGGTAAAGCCCTCCCCACCATTAGGCACATCTACACAATATGATGTCGCAGCCTTCTATCATCAAGTAACCACCCAGGCCTATGCTCTCTTCTCACTGCTGTCATCGGGAAGAAGGTACGGGAGCTCAGGACCCACACCGCCACATTCAGGAGCAGTTATTACCCCCTCAATCATCAGGCTCTTGAACCAAAGAGAATAACTCCACTCAACTTTACTCATCCATCACTGAACTGTTCCCACCAACAATGGATGCACTTTCAGGGACTCTGCATCCTAACCCTAACACTTACTGCTTATTTATATTTTATTACTTTTTTTCTGTTTTATATTTGCACAGTTTGTTGTAATTTGCACATTGGTTGTTTGTCCGTCCTGTTGGGTGTGGTCTTTCATTGATTTTATTGTGTTCTTGGATTTACTGTATATTGTATGCCTGCAAGGAAACAAATCTCAGGGTTGTATAGGGTAACATATACATACTCTGATAATAAATTTACTTTGTACTTCGTACTCACAACTCCATTCTCTTGTCTTCTCCTTGTAACCTTTGACACCCTTACTTATCAAGAATTTATTAACCTCCACCTTAAAGATACCCAAAGACTTGGCTTCCACATCTATCTGTGGCTATGAATTCCACAGATTCACCACCCTCTGGCTAAAGAAATTCCTCCTCATCTCTGTTCTAAAAGAACATCTTTCTATCGGATGTGCCCTCTGGTCCTTGACTCCCCCACTATAGAAAACATCCTCTCCATGTTCCCCTGCTATAGGAAATATCCCCTCCATGTCCACTGTAAATATTTGATAGGTTTCAATGAGATTCCCCCCTTCTAAACTCCAGCTGAGTACAGGCCCAGAGCCATCAGTACATCAGCCGTAGTGCAGGGCTATGATAGGAAACTTTGTCACATGGTGTGAGCAGAATTACCTGCAGCTTAATGTGAAAAAGACTAAGGAGCTGGTGGTAGACCTGAGGAGGGCTAAGGCACCGGTGACCCCTGTTTCCATCCAGGGGGTCAGTGTGGACATGGTGGAGGATTACAAATACCTGGGGATACGAATTGACAATAAACTGGACTGGTCAAAGAACACTGAGGCTGTCTACAAGAAGGGTCAGAGCCGTCTCTATTTCCTGAAGAGACTGAGGTCCTTTAACATCTGTCGGACGATGCTGAGGATGTTCTACGAGTCTGTGGTGGCCAGTGCTATCATGTTTGCTGTTGTATGCTGGGGCAGCAGGCTGAGGGTGGCAGACACCAACAGAATCAACAAACTCATTCGTAAGGCCAGTGATGTCGTGGGGATGGAACTGGACTCTCTGACGGTGGTGTCTGAAAAGAGGATGCTGTCCAAGTTGCATGCCATCTCAGACAATGTCTCCCATCCACTACATAATGTACTGGGTAGGCACAGGAGTACATTCAGCCAGAGACTCATTCCACCGAGATGCAACACAGAGCGTCATAGGAAGACATTCCTGCCTGTGGCCATCAAACTTTACAACTCCTCCCTTGGACAGTCAGACACCCTGAGCCAATAGACTGGTCCTGGACTTTTATCCTGGCATAATTTACATATTATTATTTAATTATTTATGGTTTTATATTGCTATATTTATATTCTATTCTTGGTTAGAGCAACTGTAATGAAAATCAGTTTCCCTCGGGATCAGTAAAGTATGACTATGACTATGACAATGATCAGACGCCCCTCACGTGTCCTTTCATTCCTGGAATCATTCTCATGAACCTCCTCTGGACCCTCTCCAATGTTAGCACATCCTTTCCTAGATAAAGGGCTGAAAACTACTCACAAAACTCCAAGTGCAGTCTGACCAATGCCTCAGAATGCCTCAGCATTACATCCCACATTCTAGTCCTCGGTGAAAAAGGACCAAAGTAGGTCATGGTGAATTTTAACAGTGGAATAAAATAAGAGGTTGCTGGGAACTTGGAGACTTTCCCCAAGCTTTCCCTCATACTCCAAGCACGTGCTTGAGAGGAGTCTTTTGCAGTTCTACACGCAGACCGAGGCTGCCCGTGGAGTGATGCACCCCTTCAAATCCGTCGTACCAATGCCCCTCACTCACTGAACATAGAACAGTCACAAACAAGAGAAAATCTGCAGATGCTGAAAATCTGAGCAACACACACAAAATGCCGGAGGAACTCAGCAGGCCAGGCAGCATCTATGGGAAAGAGTATAGCCGATGTCTCAGGCCGAGACCCTTCATCAGGACTGGAACACAGTTGAAGCATTCCTGCGCGGGTCTGGAGCAGAACTTGAAAAACCCAGTCCCCATAAAAGAGAGATACCGCCTAGTGGAGTGCCCATCATGGAAGTGTTCTGAGTCAGAATGGTTAGGCTTTGGCTCAACAGGCTTTGGCAAGAACAGGCGAAGGCGAGGTAAGTTTATTTCCTTTTCTTATTTAACTCTTGAAAGTATAGGGGGTATGTCTGCAGGGTCAGTGTTTTGTTCTGGGTGTCAGATGTGGGATTTCCAGGAGACTTTCCGCCTCCCTGATGGCCACATCTGCGCCAGGTGCATGGAGGAGCAGCTCCTTAGGGACAATGTTAAGGAATCAGAGCTGCAATTCGCTAACCTTTGGCTTGTTAGGGAAAATAAGGGGATGATAGACAGGAGTTACAGGGAGATAGCCACCTGAAGACTACAGGAGATAGATACATGGGTGACTGTGAAGAGAAGGAAAGGAAAACGTCAGATAGTGGACAGCACCCCTGTGGCCGCCCCCTCAACAATAAGTACTCCATTTTGAGTACTGTGTACCTGAGGGAAGCAACAGTGGCTGTGCCTCTGGGACTGAGATTGGCCCTGTGGCTCAGATGGGTAGGGAATGGAAGAGGATAGCAGCAGTAATAGGGGGCTCTATAGTTAGGGGACAAATAGGCGATTCTGTGGACGCAAAAAAGAAACACGAATGGTAGTTTGCCTCCCAGGTGCCAGGGTCTGGGATGTTTCTGAACATGTCCACAATATCCTGAAAAGGGAAGGTGAACAGCCAGAGGCCATGGTACATATTGGAACCAACAATATAGGTAGGAAGAGGGAGGAGGTCCTGAAAACAGACTACAGGGAGTTAGGAAGGAAGCTGAGAAGCAGGACCTCGAGGGTGGTAACCTCAGGATTATTTCCTGTGGCACGCCACAGTGCGGATTGGAATAGAATGAGGTGGCAGATAAATGCGAGGCTGAAGAATTGGAGCAGGGGGCAGGGATTCAGATTTCTGGATCACTGGAACCTCTTCTGGGGTAGGTGTGACTTTTTCAAACGGGATGGATAGCATTTGAATCTGAGGGGTCCAATATTGAGAGTGGTTTAAACTAATTTGGCAGAAGGGTGGGAACCAGTATGATTGAGCTGAGGATGAGCCAGCAGGTTTACAAGTAGATGATGTCATCTGTAATATGAATGTAGGGGACAAGCCATTGATGGGGTACAAATGCAGATAGTGCAAAGAGTTAAGTTGTACCACAGTTAAAAATTCAAAAGGGCGAAGAATGCAGGACTGAAGGTGACTGTCAGGAGAGGGAAGGGGAATAGACAGAATGAGCAGAGCACCCCTGTGGCCGATCCCATCAATAATAAGTACATCGTTTTGGATACTGTTGATGGGGATGATCTACCAGGGACAAGTTGCAGTGGTTGCGTCTCTGGCACCGAGACTGGACCCTCAGCTCAGAAGGGAAGGAGGGAAAAGAGGAGAGCAGTAGTGATAGGGGATTTGATAGTTAGGGGGACAGATAAGAGGTTCAGTGAAAGAGATCGAGAATCCTGGAGATGGTCGGTTGCCTCCCTGGTGCTGGTCCGCGATATCTTGGATCGAGTTCTAGGTATTCTCAAGAGGGAGGGTGAGCAGCCAGATGTCGTGGTCCATGTAGGGACCAATGACGTGGGTAGGAAGAGTGAGGAAGTCCTGAAAGGTGAGTTTAGGGAGTTAGGCACCAAGTTAAAGGACAGGACCTCCAGGATAGCAATGTCAGGATTGCTACCAGTGCCACGTGTAGGCGGGTTTAGAAATAGTAAGATAGCGCAGATCAACACGTGGCTGAAGACATGGTGCAGGAGGGAGGGCTTCAGATTTATCGATAATTGGGCAGTTTTCCAGGGAAGGTGGGACCTGTTCCAGCAGGACGGTTTACATCTGAACTGGAGGGGGACAAATATTCTTGCAGGTAGGTTTGCTAGAGAGTCTCCGGTGGATTTAAACTAGATACAAGGGGGGAGGGGAACCATAGTGTTGGAACAGGTGTAGGGGAGAAGGAAGAAAAAGAAAATAGTAAAGTTGTTTGCACTGTCAGTGTTAAACAGAGAGTAAGAGGTGGAAAATTTCTTAAATGCATTTATTTTAATGCCAGGAGCATTATAAGAAAGATGGAGAGCTTAATGCATGGATTGATACCTGGAAGTATGATGTGGTAGCAATTAGTGAAACATGGTTACAGGAGGGGTGTGATTGGCAACTAAATATTCCTGGATTTAAGTGCTTCAGGTGTGATAGAATCGGAGGGACAAGAGGAGGAGGTGTTGCATTGCTTGTCAGAGAAAATATTACGGCGGTGCTCTGGCAGGATACATTAGAGGGCTCATCTAGAGAGGCTACTTGGGTGGAACTGAGGAATGAGAAAGGTGCAGTAACACTTATAGGGGTATATTATAGACCCCAAATGGGGACCGAGAATTGAAGGAGGAAATTTGTAAGGAGATAGCAGATATCTGTAGTAAGCATAAGGTCGTGATTGTGGGAGATGTTAATTTTTCACACATAGACAGGGAAGCCCATACTGTAAAAGGGCTGGATGGTTTGGAGTTTGTAAAATGTGTGCAGGATAGTTTTTTGCTGCAATACATTGAGGTACCAAATAGAGAAGGGGAAGTGTTGGTTTTCCTGTTAGGGAATGAGATAGGTCAGGTCACGGAGGTATGTGTTGGGGAGCACTTCGGGTCCAGTGATCACAATGCTATCAGTTTCAGTATAATTATGGAGAAGGATAGATCTGGACCCAGGGTTGAGATTTTTGATTGGAGAAAGGCTAACTTTGAGATACAAAAGGATTCAGAAGGAGTGGATTGGGACAATTTGTTTTATGGGAAGAATGTAACAGAGAAATGGAGGTCATTTAAAGGTGAAATTTTGAGGGTACAGAATCATTATGTTCCTGTTCGGTTGAAAGGAAAGATTAAAAGTTTGAGAGAGCCATGATTTTCAAGGGATATTGGAAACTTCGTTCGGAAAAAGAGAGATATCTACAATAAATACAGGCAGCATGGAGTAAATGAGGTGCTCGAGGAATATAAAGAATGTAAAATGAATCTTAAGAAAGGAATCAGAAAAGCTAAAAGAAGATATGAGGTTGCTTTGGCAAGTAAGGTGAAAATAAATCCCAAGGGTTTCTACAGTTATATTAATAGCAAAGGGACAGCGAGGGATAAAATTGGTCCCGTAGAGAATCAGAGTGGATGGCTATGTGTGAAGTCAAAAGAGAAAGGGAAGATTCTGAACAATTTCTTTTCTTCGGTATTCACTAAGGAGAAGGATATTGAATTGTGTAAGATAAAGGAAACAGGTAGAGAAGTTATGGAAACTATGATGATTAAAGAACAGGAAGTACTGGAGCTTTTAAGGAATATAAAAGTGGATAAGTCTCTGGGTCCTGACAGGATATTCCCTAGGACCTTGAGGGAAGTTAGTGTGGAAATAGCAGGGGCTCTGACAGAAATATTTCGAATGTCATTAGAAACGGGGATGGTGCCGGAGGATTGGCATATTGCTCGTGTTGTTCCATTGTTTTAAAAGGGTTCTAAGAGTAAACCGAGCAATTATCGGCCTGTGAGTTTGATGTCAGTGGTGGGTAAATTGATGGAAGGTATTCTTAGAGATGGTATATATCATTATCTGGATAGACAGGGTCTGATTGGGAACAGTCAACATGGATTTGTGCATGGAAGGTCATGTTTGACAAATCTTATTGAATTTTTTGAAGAGGTTACTAGGAAAGTTGATGAGGGTAAAGCGGTGGATGTTGTCTATATGGACTTCAGTAAGGCCTTTGACAAGGTTCCACACGGAAGGTTAGTTAGGAAGGTTCAATCGTTAGGTATTAATATTGAAGTAGTAAAATGGATTCAGCAGTGGCTGGATGGGAGACGCCAGAGAGTAGTGGTGGAAACTGTTTGTCAGATTGGAGGCCGGTGACTAGTGGTGTGCCTCAGGGATCTGTACTGGGTCCAATGTTGTTTGTCATATACATTAATGATCTGGATGATGGGGTGGTAAATTGGAGTAGTAAGTATGCAGATGATACTAAGATAGGTGGAGTTGTGGATAATGAAGTAGGTTTTCAAAGCTTGCAGAGAGATTTAGGCCAGTTAGAAGAGTGGGCTGAAAGATGGCAGATGGAGTTTAATGCTGATAAATGTGAGGTGCTACATTTTAGTAGGACTAATCAAAATAGGACATACATAGTAAATGGTAGGGCATTGAAGAATGCAGTAGAACAGCGGGATCTAGGAATAATGGTGCATAGTTCCCTGAAGGTGGAATCTCATACGGATAGGGTGGTGAAGAAAGTTTTTGGTATGCTGGCCTTTATAAATCAGAGCATTGAGTATAGGAGTTGGGATTTAATGTTGAAATTGTACAAGGCATTGGTAAGGCCAAACTTGGAGTATTGTGTACAGTTTTGGTCAGCAAATTATAGGAAAGATGTCAACCAAATCAAGAGAGTACAGAGAAGATTTACTAGAATGCTACCTGGGTTTCATCACCTAAGTTACAGAGAAAAAACAAGTTGGGTCTCTATTCTTTGGAAAGTAGAATGTTGAGTGGGGACCTGATAGAGGTATTTAAAATTATGAGGGGGATAGATAAAGTTGACGTGGATAGGCTTTTTCCATTGAGAGTGGGGGAGATTCAAACAAGAGGACATGAGTTGAGAGTTAAAGGGCAAAAGTTTAGGGGTAAGATGAGGAGGCAGGTTTGATGTTGTCATTTAAAGTTAAATTGGATAGCTATATGGACAGGATAGGAATGAAGGGTTATGGGCTGAGTGCAGGTCGGTGGGACTAGGTGAGAGTAAGAGTTCAGCACGGACTAGAAGGGCTGAGATGGCCTGTTTCCGTGCTGTAATTGTTATATGGTTATATATGGTTATTTAAATGTAGGCAGTATTCGGAATAAAGTGGACGAACTCGTGGTGCAATTACAGATTGGTCAGTATGACATTATGGGCATCACTGAGTCATGGCTGAAAGAAGGACAGGCAGGAGGGCATAGGCTCTGTTGGTAAGAGATGGAATTACATCTTTAGAAAGAGGTTACATAGGGTCAGAGAATGTCGAATCTTGTTGGTGCAAGGGTGAAAAAAGATTATGGGAATCATATATAGGCCTCCAAATAGTAGCCAAAATGTGGGGTTGAGATTGCAAACGGAGCTGGAAAGGGTAATAAGGGTAATGTGACAATTATAATGGGGGACTTCAATATGCAAGGGGATTGGGAAAATCAGGTTGGTGTCAGACCGCGAGAGGGGAAATCTGTCTACGAAATGGCTTTTTTACTTCAGTTTGTGCTTGAGCCTACTCAGGGAAGGCTATCTGAGACTGGGTGTTGTGTGATAATCCGGATTTTACTAGGGAGTTTAAGGTAAAGAAATACTTGGGAGGCAATGATCATAATATGATTGAATTCATACTGCAGTTTGAGAGGGGAAAGGTAAGGCAGACGGAGTAAAGGGAATGACAGAGGCACGGAGAGGAGCTTGCCCAGGTGGAATGGAGGGGAATACTGGCAGGGATGACAGCAGGGATAAGAAGTTTTCTGGTAATAGTTCGCAAAATGCAGGATAGGTATGTCCCACAGAGGAAGAAGTTCTCAAATGGCAGGGCTAGGCAACAGTGGCTGACAAGGGAAGTTAAGGACTGCATAAAAGCCAAGGATAGGGCATATAATCTAGCAAAAGTGAGTGGGAAGATGGATGATTGGAAAGTTTTTAAAATTCAACAAAAGGCAACTAAAAAATGCCGTAAGGGAAAAGATGAAATATGAGGGGAAACTAGCCAATAATATAAGGCAGGATACCAAAAGCTTTTTCAGTTATATAGAGAGTAAAAGGGAGGTGAGAGGTGATATTGGACTGGAAAATGATGCTGCTGAGGTAGTAATGGGGATAAAGAAATGGCAGATGAACTTAAATTGTACTTTGCATCAGTCTTCACTGTGGAAGACACTAGCAGTGTACCAGAGGTCTGTGAGTGTCAGGGAGCAGGAGTGAGTGCCATTGCTATTACAAAGGAGAAAGTGCCAGGCAAACTGAAAGGTCTTAAGGTGGATAAGTCACCTGGACCAGATGGACTACATCCCAGAATCCACAGAGAGGTTGCTGAAGAGATAACAGATGCGTTGGTCATGATCTTTCGACAATCACTTGATTCTGGCATGGTTCCAGAGGACTGGAAAATTGCAAATCTCTCTCCGCTCTTTAAGAAGGGAGGAAGGCAAAAGAAAGGAAATTATAGGCCAGTTAGCCTAACCTCAGTGGTTGGGAACGTGTTAGAGTCCATTATTAAGGATGAGGTTTCAAGGTACTTCGAGACTAATAATAAAATAAGTCAAAGTCAGCAAGGTTCCTGTAAAGGGAAATCTTGCCTGACAAATCTTTTAGAGTTCTTTGAGGAAGTAACAAGCAGGGTGGACAAAGGAGAGGCAGTAGATGTCATTTACTTGGACTTTCAGAAGGCATTTGATAAGGTGCCACACATGAGACTACTTAACGAGATGAAATCCCATGGCATTACGGGAAAGATACTGACATGGACAGAGGAATGGCTGACAGGCAGAAACAGCCAGTGGGAATAAAAAGGGCCTTTTCTGCTTGGCTGCCAGTGACTAGTGATGTTGCTCAGGGGACAGTTTTGGGACTGCTACTTGCCACATTGTTTGTCAGTGATTTAGATGACGAAATTGATGGCTTTGTTGCAAAGTTTGCAGATGATACAGAAGTAGGCGGAGGGGGTAGGAAGTGCTGAGGAAATCATGCATTTGCAGAAGGACCTGGACAAATTGGAAGAATGGGCAAAAAAGTGGTAGATGGAGTACAGTATTGGGAACAAATGTGTAGACTATTATCTAAATGGGGAGAAAATTCAGAGGTGCAAAAGGACTTAGGAGTCCTCATGCAAGACTCCCAGCAGGTTGAGCCTGTGGTAAAGAAGGCAAATGCAATGTGGCATTTATTTCAGGGGTAACAGAATATAAAAGCAAGGAGATATTGCTGAGGCTTTATATGACACCGGTCAGGCCACACTTTGTCAACAGATTTGGGGCCCATATCTCAAAAAGGATGTGCTGTCATTGGAGAGAGTCCAGAGGAGGCTCACGAAAATGATCCTGGGAATGAAGGGGCTAACATATGTGGAGCGTTTGACAGCTTTGGGCCTGTTCTCACTGGAACTTAGAAGAATGCGGAAGGATCTCATTGAAACCTAATGAATGTTGGAAGTGCTAGATAAGGTTGATATGGAGAGGACATCTCCTCTGGTGGGGGAGTCTAAGATTAGAGCAGACAACCTCAGAATACAGGGATGTACATTTAGAATGGTGATGAGGAGTAAGTTCTTTAGATAGGGAGTGGTGAAACTGTGGAATTTGTTGCCACATGCGCTGTGGAGGCCAAGTCATTGGGTATATTTAAGGCAGGTGTTGATACATTCTTAATTAGAACTAGAGGGTACAGGCTCGAAATTGTTGGGCAATCCTTTAGAACCGAGGTAAGGAGGAATTTTCTAGCCAGAGAGCAGTGAATCTGGGGAATGCTCTGTCACGACTGCTGTAGAGGCGAAGACTGTAGGTACATTCAAGGCAAAAATTGATAGTCTCCTGATTTGTCGGGGAATCAAGGGTTATGGCAAGAAGTCATATGTAAGGGATCAGCCATGATGGAATGACGGAGCAGACTAGATGGGCTGAATGGCCTGATTTGGCTCCTATGTCTTATGGTCTAAAAGATGAGCAGTCAGAGTAAGGGGGGGGTGGGGGTGGGAAGAGAGAAAGACATAGGGTGATAGGTGAAACAGGTGAAGTCAAGAGCTGGGAAGTAAATTGGTGAAAGAGATATGGGGCTGGAAAAGGGGGAATCTGATAGGAGAGGACAGAAGGCCATGGAAGAAAGAAAAGGGGGGAGGAGCACCAGAGGGAGGTGATGGGCAGGTAATGAGATAAGGTGAGAGAGGGAAATGGGAATGCAGAATGGTGATGGTGGGGGGTGGGGAAGGCTTTACAGAAAGTTCAAGAAATCGATGTTTGGGCCATCAGATTGGCGGCCACCCAGACAGACTATAATGTGTTGTTTCTCTAACGTGTGTGGCCTCATCACGACCATAAAGGGGACCATGGACTGACGTGTCAGAATGGGAATGGGAAATGGAATTAAAATGACTGGCCACTTGGAAATCCTGCTTTTTCTGGCGGGTGGAGCATAGGTGCCCGGTGAAGCGGTCTCCCACTCTGTATCAGGTCGCACTGAAATACAGGAGACCACGCCAGGAGCAGCATATACAGTAGATGGCCCCAACACACCACAACTGTCCAGGTAGACCCATTGTTTTTGCTTGTTCCTTCCCCCCTGAGCTCATATCTGCATACCCCAACTCAGTCCCCTCCTACCTACATCCATGGCACTTCACATGCTCTTGATCTTTTCAATGATTTCAAGTTCCCTGGCCCCCATCATCTTATTTTTACTATGGATGTCCAGTCCTCATACATCCCCATTCCCCACCAGGAAGGCCTCAAAGCTTCTCCATTTCTTTCTGGACACCAGACCCAACCAGTTCTGCTTCACCTCTCTCCTCCATTTGTCGGAACTTGTCCTGACTCTTAATAATTTCTCCTTCAGCTACTCCCACCTCCTTCGAACAAGAAGTGTAACCATGGGCACTCGCATGGGTCCCAGCTATGCCTGCACCCATGCCAAGCTTGTCAACTTTATTAACTTTGCCTCCAACTTCCACCCTGCCTTCAAATTTACCCGGTCCATTTCCGACACCTCCCTTCCCTTTCTTGATCTCTCTGTCTCTATCTCTGGAGACAGCTTATCTACTGATGTCTATTATAAATCCACTGACTCCCACAGCTACCTGGACTATACCTCTTCCCAACCTGTTACTTGTAAAAATGCCATCCCTGTCTCTAATTCCTCCATATCTGCCATATCTGCTCTCAGGATGAGGCTTTTCATTCCAGAACTAAGGGGATGTCCACCTTCTTCAAAGAAAGGAGCTTCTCTTTCTCCACCATCAATGCTGCCCTCAACTGTATCTCTTCCATTTTGTGCACATCTGCCCTCATCCCATCCTCCCACCATGCCACAAGCGATAGGGTTCCTCTTGTCCTCACCTACCACCCCATCTGTCACCGTGTCCAGCACATAATTCTCTATAATGTCCATCATCTCCAGCAAGATCCCTCCACCAAGCACATCTTTCTCTCCCCCTACTTTCTGCTGGATTTGCTTCCAGTGCAACTCCCTCCCCATTGATCTCCCTCCTGGCACTTTTCCCTGCAAGCAGAACAGGTGCTACACCTGCCCTTACACCTCCTCCCTCACCACCATTCAGGGCCCCAAACAGTCCTTCCAGGTGAGGTAACATTTCACCTGTGAGTCTGTTGGTACCATCTACTGTATCCGGTGCTGCTGGTGTGGCCCGGGAGACCCGACGCAGATTGGGAGACTGCTTTGCCGAGAGCCTGTGTTCCGTCTGCCAGAAAAAGTGGATCTCCTAGTGGCTACCCATTTTAATTCCAATTCCCATTCCCATTCCGACATAGACAGTCAGCTGTTGTGATGAGGCCATACCCAGGTTAGAGGAGCAATATCTTATATTCTGTCTGGGTAGCCTCCAACCTGATGGCATAAGTAAACATCAATTTCTCAAACTTCCCCCCTACACCATTCCCAGTTCCCTCTCTCACCTATTTCCTTACCTGCCTATCACCTCCCTTTGGTGCTCCTCCCCCTTTTTACTTCCATGGCCTTCTGTCCTATCCTAGCACACTCGACCTTCTCCAGCCCTGTACCTCTTTCACCAATTTACTTCCCAGCTCTTTACTTCACCCCTCCCCCACCTCCTGGTTTCACCCGTCACGTTGTGGTTCTTTCTCCCCTCCCCCCACTTTCTTAATCTGACCCCTCATCTTTTCTTCCTGGCCCGAAACGTTGACTGTACCCTTTTTCCGGAGATGCTGCCTGGCCTGCTGAGTTCCTCCAGCATTTTGTGTGCCTTGATTGAACATGGAACAGTGTTGTGTCCACCTTTTAACCCATTCCCAGATTGTTCTAAACCTTTCCTCCCACATAGCCCTCCATTTTTTCTATCATCCATGTGCCTATCTAAGAGTCTCTTAAATGTCCCTAACTCATCTGCCTCTACCTCGATCCATGGCACCCACACTCTGTGTAAAAAAAAATACCTCTGACATCCACCCCCCACCATACCTTCCTCCAATCACCTTAAAATTACATCCCCTTTTACAAGCCTGGATTGGTTGCTGTGATAATAATGGAAACAGGCTGCTTGGTGGATTTTAAGAAGTTTTTAGACAGACCAATGAATAAGAAGGGGATGGAGGGATATGGGGAGGCCATTTAGTAAATAACCAGAGATTCTGCAGATGCTGGAAATCCTGAGCAACACACACACAACACTGGAGGAACTCAGCAGGTCAGGCAGTATCAATGGAGAAGAATAATCAGTTGACTTTTGGACCTAAACCTTTCATCATGGCTCCTAATATAAATTGGCAGCGGGATCAGCACAACATAGTGAGATGAATGGCCTGTCAGTGTGGTGCTGCTTTCTGCCCTGAGTTTTAGCAGAGACACAGAGTGGTTTAGAATTCTACAACTCTGAACTCACGGTTCTAATTTGAACCAATTTTTGATCCCACCCCTGTTGCCCCGAGGATATGTATTTTATCACAGTCTCTCGCCTCAAAGGCAAGAAAATCACGGTCACCACATGACACACACCGTGGGCATGAAAGGGTAACCTTTATGCCAGTTCTGTGTGGTGTGTGGCCTTCACGGGTCCTTTAAGTTCTATGTGGAAAGATACGACGGGAATTAAAACGGAGTTGGGGAGCGGGGAGAGAGAGGGGGAGGGAGAGAGGTTTGGAGGGAGGGAGGGAGGGAGGGAGAGAGGTTTGGAGGGAGGGAGGGAGGGAGGGAGAGGGAGAGAGGGAGGGAGGGAGGGAGAGGGAGAGAGGGAGGGAGGGAGGGAGAGGGAGAGAGGGAGGGAGAGGGAGAGAGGGAGGGAGGGAGAGGGAGAGAGGGAGGGAGGGAGGGAGAGGGAGAGAGGGAGGGAGGGAGGGAGAGGGAGAGAGGGAGGGAGGGAGGGAGAGGGAGAGAGGGAGGGAGGGAGGGAGAGGGAGAGAGGGAGGGAGGGAGGGAGGGAGGGAGAGGGAGAGAGGGAGGGAGAGGGAGAGAGGGAGAGATAGATAGATAGATCTTACTTCCCGGTATCCATGTTTTATCTAGTTACCGACCATGAGCCTGAGAGAGAGAGAGCGGGGAAAGGAACCTACCTGAGATGACCACCGCGGTCAGGAGTATTAGGAAGAGCAGGAGGGGAGGGAAGGTCATCCTCACACCGTGGACTCGGGCGCGCTGTCTCGGAGACTCGGCGACTATGCAGGGCGGCAAACTGCGTCGCTCTCTTCCCCTCTCTGATGTCGCAAAAACCGAAAGTGAAGCTGCTGTCAGCTTCCTGTGTCTTGTGTGAAGTCCCCCGTTTAACTCCCGGTGAAGGGTGAAAGACTGGTCAAGTGCCCCACCTCCACGCGGGACTGATCCGACCGGCTCCGTCGCTGATATCGGCACTGCCCGAGAGCGAGACTCTTCCGGCCTCTCCAACTCTCCCCGCTTCCCTCAAAATAAAAAGCAACTGTGGCCGGCTGAACGCGCGGCAACTCCGGAGACTTTCCTGTCTCCAGGGCGTTCAGGAATTCTGAAGTGCAAAACCAAAGGGTAACCTAACCTTATCTAACTCCTCCAAAGATAGAATGTGCGATACAGTCTTCCTCTTCGGAAATTCCAAGGGTAATTTTTCTTAAACTGTTTAAAACAGGAAGCAGGTCAGGTAACGTGTGCAACATTACCTCATTAATTTCAAGCCATTCTGTCTGCCACGAGGAACGAGGGGAGAAACCTTCAGGGGAAAAAACATTGCATTCAGAAGAAAGTGGATCTCAGAGGATGAGGCTTTCTATACAATCGCAGAGGTCACTGGGTCTGAAGGTGAAGGGAAAATCCAGCGGGATGATTGATAGTAGGGAACCCAGAGTAGATGGTCAGGAACCTTTAGGAATCTCCAATCCAGTAATCCCTTCAACAGAATTCAGCACGGATATAGACCCTTCGGCCCAACGACCACCTTCTGGTCCCAATTTATAAACACAAGGGATTGGGCAGATGCTGGAACTCCAGAGTGAGGAGCTCAAAATGCTGGAGGAGCTCAACAAGATGGGCAGCATCTATGGAGAGGGAATAAACAGTCGATGTTTTGGGCCGGGGAAAAGTCCTTAGTACGTTGTAAGCGTTCTCTGGTCCCAATTTCCTGCGTTGGTCCCATATCCAGGCGCATCCCCGTTCCATGTACCTATCCAAATGCTTCTTAAATGATACTATTTTACCCCCTCAACCTCTTCCTCTTAAAGCTGAAACTCAAAAAGTTGCCCCTCGGGCCCCTTTCAAATGTTACCCCTCTGACAGTGAACCCCGCCATCTAGTCTTGGAATATTTTACGCTGGGGGAAAAAAAAACTATTACTGTCCATCTTAACTAACCGGAAACAATAGGTGTACAAAGTTCATAGTAAATTTATTGTTGGAGTGCATTATTACACCCCTGAGATTCATTTTTTTGTGGAGTGGGAGGTGTTTCTCACTCGGCAGATGTTGCCTGAACTGCCAGCTGTTTGCAGCATTTACAGAGGCGAGATAAAACCCAACACAATCTCTTTGACTCCCCACCATTAGGCAGGAGGTACCGTAGCATTAGGGCAGGGCCTGTTAGTATGGGAAACAGCTCCTTCCCCCCAAGGCCGTGAGACTACTGAACCGCCTGCCACCACCCACGTCTCATCACGTATGAAGCGCCAGTAAGGTCATACTGTGTACATTTGAACTTGTATCTTATATGCACCTTGAGATTTGTTGTTATTTATAGTAATGTTACTTTATGTGTTTTGTGTGCGAGTTATACGTTGTGTCCATAGGTTCGGAGGAACGTTGTTTCGTTTGGCGGCGTTCATTTGTACAGTTGAAAGAACTTGAAGACAAGATTGCTCTCGACAGCGCATGTGAAAGCTTTCAATGGCAGCAGTGACTGCAGCGTACAAGCCCCTGTCTCATAACTCGAGGGAACCAGGTCGGGAACTGTTTGCGCGTCCAGCGGTTAATTTATTTGTTGATGACACTCCCCGTTAGAAGGAACTCCTAATCTTGATGTACCAGTTTTCTGATTATTTTTGTTTGGCGTCCTGAGTTTAGCAAACACTGCATGGGGCACGCGACAGGGCGCGCCTGAATGGGGAAACCCCATTGAGGGGAACCCCACTCATCAGCGACCCCAGCCTGGCTTCTGAAAGGCAAGTGGCGTGAAATCCCCGCCACTGCCCTCTCCCAGCTCCCCGGAGCCCTGGCGGTATTTTGTTTTGTGTCAAAACCAATCTCAGCAATAACATTTTCCTCCCACGTACGTTCAGCCCGCCGTCTAACATTCAAATTTGGGTAAGTCCAGACAATTCGTAGGCGGGAATAGGTTTCTGCAGACTTCAAATCACTTCAGAATCAATCAAATTTCTCTCACAATATAGAAAACCAACAGGAAACTGTCAGGTCGGCAGAAAAGGTCATTGGCTGCAGTTTACCGTCACTGCAGGACTTGTGTATGCCCAGGATAAAGAAACAGGCAGGAAAAATCATTGCAAACAAACTGCTTTTTCCAAAAGCTCCCTATTGGAAAATACTGTAGGGCTATTAAAACAAAAACTTAATGTCATTTTAAAAGCTTCTCCCTCAGACAGTTAATCTGGTCGACCATTCAACTTCTATCCTGTGAACACCTTAAACCACCTTTTATAGTGTTGTCTACATTGTAAACACAGTACCTACTGGTATTTATGAAAACAAATATTCCATACCTGTAGTTTAATGTCTAACTTCATTTTATATAATTTTTTTTTTTATAATTATTGAAAGTTGTCTTTGGTTGCATGTTGGGCCCTGATCAACACAGCCCGTCGGGACCATACCCAGCCGTCGCTGACAGAGAGGAGCAATGCCCGCGGGAGCTATGCAGCAGCAAGTGGGAGACACGCTGCAGTGAGCACAGAAGCCTAGGCCCCGGAGGAGCTGCTATAGCTGCGAACCTTGGTGGTAGTAGCAAATGTTCTAACCGGAACACTGAAGACAGAAACAATTGTATCTGTTTGATGAGATTTGGTATAAGACCGTAAGAATTAGGCCATTTTGGCTCATTGTTTCTTCTCCGCAATTTTATCAAGGCTGATCCAATTTTCCTCTCAACCCCAGTCTCCTGCCTTCTCCCAATATGTCTTCATGCCCAGAACAATTAAGAATCTATCAACCTCTGCCTTAAATATACATAGATACGTGGCCTTCACTACAACCTGTGACAAAGAATTCCACAGATTCACCACTCTCTAGTTAAAGAAATGCCTTCTCATCTCCATAAAATGTCCCTCCATTCTGGGGCTGTGTCCCCTGGTCTTAGACTCTCCCAACATAAGAAACATTCTCTCTACATCCACTCTATCAAAGCCTTACATCATTAGATAGGCTTCAATGAGGTCACTCCTCATTCTTCTGAAGGCTTCAATGAGGTCACTCCTCATTCTTCTGAATTCTAGTGAACACAGGCTCAGAGCTGTCAGACGCTCTTCATATGACAAGCCATTCATTCCTGGAATCATCTTCATGAACCTCCTTTGAACCCTCTCCAGTTTCAGCACATCCTTTCTCAGATAAGGGGCCCAAACCTGCTCATAATACTCCGTGAGGTCTCATCAGGGCTTTATAAAGTTTCAACATTGCATCCTTGCTTTTATATTCTAGTCCTCTTGAAATGAATGCTAGCATTACATTTGCCTTCCTCACCACAGACTCAACCTGCAAATTAACCTTCAGGGAATCCTGCACAAGGACTCCCAAGTCCCTTTGCACCTCACTTTTTTTTTTGTATTTTCTCTCCACTTAGAAAATAGTCAACCCTTTCATTTCTTCTACCAAAGTGCAGACCATACACTTACCAACACTGTATTCCATCTGCCATTTCTTTGCCCATTTTCTTAATCTAAGTCCTTCTGTGGTTTCTACTTCCTCATGACTACCTGCCCCTCTACCGACCTCCATATCATCGCAAGCTTTGCAATAAAGCCATCAATTTCACCATGCAAATCACTGACATAAAACGTAGAAAGAATCAGTCCCAACACAGACTCCTGTAGAACACCACTAGTCACCGGCAGCGAGTCAGAAAAGGTTCCCTTCATTCCCATTCTTTACCTCCTGCCAATCAATCACTGCTTTATCTACTCTAGAAACTTTCCTGCAATACCATGGACTTGTAGCTTATTAAGCAGCCTCATGTCCAGCACCTTGTCAAAGGCCTTCTGAATATCCAAGTACACAACATGAAGCGATTCTCCTTTGTCTATCCTGCCTGTTATTTCATCAAAGAATTCCAATAGATTTGTTAGGCAAGATTTTCCCTGAGGAAACCATGCTGACTACGGCCTATTTTATCATGTGCCTCCAAGTACCCCGAGACCTCATCATCAATAATCGATTCCAACATCTTCCCAACCACTGAGTTAAGACCAACTGGTCTATAGTTTCCTTTCTTCTGCCTTTCTCTCTTCTTGAAGAGTGGAGTGCCATTCGCAATTTTCCAGTCTTCCGGGACCATTCCAGAATCTAGGGATTCTTGAACGATCATTACTAATGCCTCCATGATCTCTTCAGCCACCTCTTTCAGAACTCTGGGGTGTACACCATCTGGTGCAGGTAACTTATCTACCTTCAGACTCTTCAGTTTCCCAAGAACGTTGTATCTAGTTTTGGTAATTTCACACACTTCATATCCCTTGGCACCTGGAACTTCCACCAGACTGCTAGTGTCTTCCACTCTGAAGACGGATGCAAAATACTTCTCAGTTCATCCGCCATTTCCTCATTCCCCATTACTACCTCTGTGGGACAGCTTCTTCCACCAGGCCATCAGATTGTTTAACTCATGCTGACACAACTGTATTTCTGTGTTATATTGATTATCCTGTTGTAAATACTATTTATTATAATTTACTATAAATTGCACATTGCATATTTAGATGGAGATGTAACGTAAAGATTTTTACTCCTCGTGTATATAAAGGTAATAAAGTCAATTCAATGCAATTCATCAAAAGGTGATGCTTGAAAAAGGTGGCATCCATCATTGGGGACCCAAACACCCAGGACATGCATCCTTCTTATTGTTACCATCAGAGGGGAGGTACAAAAGCCTGAAGACACACACCCAGTGATTCAGGAACAGCTTCTTCCCATCCACCATTCGATTTTTGAATGGTCCATGAACCAATCCATACCATCCACTATTTTGCTCTTTTTACACTACCTATTTATTTTTAAAAATTATACAGTATTTCTTATTGTAACTTAGTAACTTCCTATGCATTGTATTATACTGCTGCTCAGTCATTAAACTTTCTCATTCCACATAGACACCACTCTTTGTATAAAAGGGTTGCCCCTCAAGCCCCTAGCATAGTGGTTAGCATAACGCTTTACAGTACTAGCGACCTAAGTTCAATACCCACCACTGTCTGTAAGGTGCTCGCACTGTTCATCATCCCCGTGACTGCATGGATTTCCTTCGGGTGCTCAGGTTTCAACCCACAGTTTAAAGATGTACTGGTTGGTAGGTTAATTTGTTATTGTAAACTGTCCCATGATTAGGCTAGGATTATGTCGGGGGTTGCGGCCAGCGAGGCTTGAAGGGCCAGATAGGGCCTACTCCAGCTGTATCTCAATAAATAAATAAAAATAAATCTTTCCCCTCTCACCTTAAACCTATGCCCTTTATTTCTTTTAATTCTCCAGAGTGCAGCTTGAACCAATAGTCGAGAGGAAAGAGAAGGTTAGTGGCTCCTTCCCATGTAGCTCTCCCAGAGCACCCATTTCTGCTCATGTGACCCTGTCCTCAGCAAGCATCACTAGATCCACTGTTAGTCCCACAGAAACCACTTTCTTGCTGGGTGTTAACGTGCCCCCGGAAAGCACTGACATCACAAGTACCAACCAGGATCTCTGGTCCACCGGGATTACACAGAACAGTACAGCACAGGAGAAGGCCATTTGCCTCATGGTATCACTGCTGAGCACAATGCCAAATTAAACTAAATCCCTTCTATCTGCACATGACCTATATCCCCCCCCCCGCCCCCCGCCACCCCGTGTGTCTTGTCCAAAGCCTCTTAACACTATAAAACATAGAAGTCGTATTAGGCCATTTGGCCCATCGAGTCCACTCTGTTATTCCATCATGGCTGATTTATTATATCTCTCAAACCCATTTTTCTGCCTTCTCCCCCTAACCTTTGATGTCCGGACTAATCAAAAACCTATCAATCTCCGCTTTAAATATACTCGATAGTTTGGCCTCTGCCTTAAGCACCTCTATCTACTTTGACTCCTGACAGCCTGTTCTAAACACCCACCACTCTCTGTATAACAAAAACCCGCCTCTCACTATGTCCTCCAGTCCTTCCCATCTGCTCTGTATCTGACTACAGGAAACAGCAGAGAGTTGTGGTCACAGCTCAGCACCCACAAGAACCAGCCTCCTCTTTATGGACTCGGTCTGTACTTCTCGCTGCCTCAGTAAAGCAGCCAGCATAATCAAAGGTCCCACCCGCCCCAGACATTCTCTCTTCTCCCCTCTCCCATCGGGCAGAAGGGACAAAAGTCTGAAAGCACGTCCCACCAGCTTCACGTACAGTTTCTACTCCGCTGTTACCAGACACTGGAATGCATCACGTGTACAGTCTTGGCCTCACAATCTACCTCATCAAGATCTTGCATTTTATTGTTTACTGCACTGCACAGTTTTGGTAGCATTTACAGTTTATTCTGCATTGTCATTGTTTTACCTTGTTCTACTGCAATACAATATGATGTGTATAAACAATGTACAAGACAGGCTTTTCACTGCATCTTGGGACATGTGACTATAATATTAATTAACCAATACCAACAGTCACCGTGCGGAAGATTTTTGGTAGACAAGGATCTGGTATTAAACCAGTTTGCATTTCTGCAGTGTATAGAAAAACATGTAGATAATCATCTTTCTATTTAATGTTGACAAACATCCTTCACCATGATTTCCCTGCCAAATGTAAATGAGGATATCAGGGATGCAACAAGATCAGAGCTTTAGGTCAAAGTCTCATTGGCAAACCCACCTCTAGGCTTTTAACTTCCTGCAACAGAAGCACCCTTGCTTTGTCTGCAACATGGAGGGTTTCTTGGTGGCCACCCATTTTCACTCCACTCCCCATTCCCATTCCAGCATGTCGGTCCATGTCCTCCTCTACTCCTACAATGAGACCGCACTTGGGTTGGAGGAACATCACCTCATATTCCTCTTGGGTAACCTCCAACCTGGTGGCATGTGCATCAATTCTCCAACTTCCAATAATTTCTCCCCTTCCCCTTCTCTCATTATCCATCCCCAGTCTGGCTCCCCTCTTACCAGTTCTATTCTCCTCACCTACCTATCACCTCCCTCTGGTGCCCCTCCTCCTTCCCTTTCTCCCATGGTGCACTCTCCTGTCCTATCAGATTCATCTTTCTTCAGTCTTTTACCTCTTCCACCTATCACCTCCCAGCTGCTGACTTCATCCCCTTCCCCACTCACCCACCTTCCCCCTCACCTTGTCTCATCTCTCACTGCTAGTCCCTCCGCTCTGCCCACTTTCTTATTCTGATCCCTTTCTTTCACATTCTGAGGGAGGAGAAGATGGCGGCGCGCGTGGTCACTTCGGTGGTGATGTCTGTAATCTGTCAAGTAGGGGACCATGCACAATCCTGATTTGATGGAGACAGACGTGAGAGTACGGAGGAACATCTGGAAAACTTCTTAAATGCCTGCTTCCCTGCCGTTGCTACTGTGTGGTAACTGGAATCTCTGGAGCTGAAGGCCCTGAAATCCTCGGTTTTGCGTGTTTCAGCGGCCGGGGAGAGGTCGAAGGCGCTCGGCAGAGGATGGCGCTCGGGAGGCTGTATCGGAGAGGCTGGTCGGGAGCTTGAAGTTTTCGGACGGATGGACTCAGTGTCGGCTGTGGTCAGCTGCTTCCAAGGTATCGGCAAGTTGATGGTGCCTGGAGGTTTATGGCAGGGAGTTTCTCCCTTTTGCCGCCTGCTATCGGGGACTCGGGAGTCATTCGACTTGGAGACTTTGAGACTTTTTTTTACAGTTCCCATGGTTTGTTCTTCATCAAATTATGGTACTGCTTTGCACTGCTGTAACTATATGTTATAACTATGTGGTTCTGTCAGTGTTAGTCTTTGGTTTGTTCTGTTTTCTGTGATATTGCTCCGGAGAAACATTGTATCATTTCTTAATGCATGTATGCATTTCTAAATGACAATAAAAAGAGGACTGAGTGTTCTCATAATCTAATCTAATAAAGGGTCTTGGCCCAAAACATCGACTCTATTCCTCTCCGTGGATGATCTCTGTCTTGCTGGGTTCCTCTGGCACATTTTGTGTGGGCTAATCATCATGTTTACTGTTTCCCATGAGACAGGTTTTGGCTGCTTTCTTTGGAAAATGTAGCAGAACAAGTTTTAAAGTTAAGGTGAAATGCTGGAGGAAGTTGTTGCAGTCTCAGGAAATCAGAATCATTTTATTGCCAGTATGTGAGACATACTAGAGTTCATTGTGTTACAGTGCCAGGCATAACACCATGGGACACCACAAGACTATGACAACCAACAATACAGAAGACACAGGGAGAATGCTGGAGCAACACAGCAGGCCAGGCAGTATCTATGGAAAAGAGTAAACAGTCAACGTTTCGGGCCACGTTGACTGAAACTCGGCCCAAGTCTCGACTGTTTACTCTTTTCCAGAGATACTGCCTGGCCTGCTGAGATCCTCGGATGGTAGTTTGCCTCCCAGGTGCTAGGGTCCGGGATGTTTCAGATCGTGTCCAAGATACCCTGCAGTTGGAGGGAGAACAGCCAGAGGTGGTGGTACATATTGGTAGCAGCGGCATAGGAAGGAAAAGGGAAGAGGTCCTGAAAACAGACTAGAGGGAGTTAGGAAGGAAGTTGAGAAACAGGACCGCACAGGTAGTAATCTCGGAGTATCAGAGATTACTGCCTGTGCCACACAACAGTGAGTATAGGAATAGAATGAGGTGGAGGATAACTGCATGGCTGAGGGATTGGAGCAGGGGGCAGGGATTCAGATTTCTGGATCATTGGGACCTCTTTTGGGGCAGGTATGACATGTACAAAAAGGGCAGTTTGCTAAGGCTGCTGGGGAGAGTTTAAACTAGAACTGTTGGGGGGTGGGAACCGAACCGAAGAGAACTGGGGAAGAGGCGGTTGGCTCACAAATAGAGAAAGCTTGGAGACAGTGTGCGAGGGAGGACAGGCAGGTGATCGAGAAGGGACGCGCTCAGATGGACGGTTTGAGATGTGTCTATTTAATGCAAGGAGTATTGTGAACAAAGGGGATGAGCTTAGAGCGTGGATCAGTACTTGGAACTATGATGTGGTGGCCATTACAGCGACTTGGATGGCTCAGGGACAGGAATGGTTCCTTCAAGTGCCGGGTTTTAGATGTTTCAGAAAGGACAGGGAGGGAGGCAAAAGAGATGGGGCGTGGCACTGCTGATCAGAGATAGTGTCATGGCTGCAGAAAAGGTGGAAGTCATGGAGGGATTGTCTACGGAGTCTCTGTGGGTGGAGGTTAGGAACAGGAAGGGCCAATACCTTTACTGGGTGCTTTTTATAGGCTGCCCAATAGTAACAGGGATATCGAGGAGCAGATAGGGAAACAGACCCTGGAAAGCTGTAATAATAACAGAGTTGTCGTGATAGGAGATTTTCATTTCCCAAATATCGATTGGCATCTCCCTAGAGCAAGGGGTTTAGATAGGGTGGAGTTTGTTAGTTGTATTCAGGAAGGTTCCTTGACACAATATGTAGATAAGCCAACAAAAGGAGAGGCTGTACTTGATCTGGTATTGGGAAATGAACCTGGTCAGATGTCAGATCTCTCAGTGGGAGAGCATTTTGGAGATAGTGATCATAATCCTATCTCCTTTACAATAGCATTGGAGAGAGATAGGAACAGACAAGCTAGAAAAGCGTTTGTGTGGAGTTCTGCATAGGTACGCTCCAATGAGACGGGGAAGTTATGGTAGGGTACAGGAACCGTGGTGTACAAAGGCTGTAATAAATCTAGTCAAGAAGAAAAGAAAAGCTTATAAAAGGTTCAGAGAGCTAGGTAATGTTAGAGATCTAGAAGATTATAAGGCTAATAGGAAGGAGCTTAAGAAGGAAATTAGGAGAGCCAGAAGGGGCCATGAGAAGGCCTTGGCAGGCAGGATTAAGAAAAACCCCAAGGCATTCTACAAGTATATGAAGAGCAAGAGGATAAGACATGAAAGAATAGGACCTATCAAGTGTGACAGTGGGAAAGTGTGTATGGAGCCAGAGGAAATAGCAGAGGTACTTAATGAATACTTTACTTCAATATTTACTATGGAAAAGGATCTTAGTGATTGTAGTGATGACTTGCAGCAGACTGAAAAGCTTGAGGATGTAGATATTAAGAAAGAGAATGTGCTGGAGCTTTTGGAAAGCATCAAGTTGGATAAGTCGCCGGGCCCGAATGAGATGTACCCCAGGCTACTACAGGAGGCGGGGGAGGAGATTACTGAGCCTCTGGCGATGATCTTTGAATCATCAATGGGGACGGGAGAAGTTCTGGAGGATTGGATGTTGTTCCTTTATTCAAGAAAGGGAGTAGAGATAGTCCAGAAAATTATAGACCAGTGAGTCTTACTTCAGTGGTTGGTAAATTGATGGAGAAGATCCTGAGGGGCAAGATTTATGAACATTTGGAGAGGTATAATATTATAAGGAGTAGTCAGCATGGCTTTGTCAAAGGCAGGTCGTGCCTTGTGAGCCTGATTGAATTTTTTGAGGATGTGACTAAATACATTGATGAAGGCAGAGCTGTAGATGTAGTGTATATGGATTTCAGCAAGGCATTTGACAAGGTACCCATGCAAGGCTTATTGAGAAAGTAAGGAGGCATGGGATCCAAGGGGACATTGCTTTGTGGATCCAGAACTGGCTTGCCCACAGAAGGTAAAGAGTGGTTGTAGATGGGTTATTTTCTGCATGGAGGTCAGTGGAGTGCCTCAGGGATCTGTTCTGGGACCCTTACACTTCATGATTTTTATAAGTAACCTGGATGAGGAAGTGGAGGGATGTGTTAGTAAGTTTGCTGATGACGCAAAGGTTGGAAGTGTTGTGGATAGTGTGGAGGGCTGTCAGAGGTTACAGCGGGACATTGATAGGATGCAAAACTGGGCTGAGAAGTGGCAGATGGAGTTCAACCCAGATAAGTGTGAAGTGGTTCATTTTGGTAGGTCAAATATGATGGCAGAATATAGTATTTATTGGTAAGACTCTTGGCAGTGTAGAGGATCAGAGGGATCTTGGGGTCCCAGTCCACAGGACACTCAAAGCAGCTGCGCAGGTTGACTGTGTGGTTAAGAAGGCATATGGTGTATTGGCCTTCATTAATCGTGGAATTGAATTTAGGAGCCGAGAGGTAATGTTGCAGCTATATAGGACCCTGGTCAGACCCCACTTGGAGTACTGTGCTCACTTCTGGTCGCCTCACTACAGGAAGAATGTGGAAGCCATAGAAAGGGTGCAGAGGAGATTTCCAAGGATGTTACCTGGATTGGGGAGCATGCCTTATTAAAACAGGTTGAATGATTTTGGCCTTTTCTCCTTGGAGCGACGGAGGATGAGAGGTGACCTGATAGAAATATATAAGGTGATGAGAGGCATTGATCATGTGGATAGTCAGAGGCTTTTTCCCAGGGCTGAAATGGTTGCCACAAGAGGACACAGATTTAAGGTTCTGGGGAGTAGGTACAGAGGAGATATCAGGGGTAAGTTCTTTACGCAGAGAGTGGTGAGTGCATGGAATGGGCTGCCGGCAACGGTAGTGGATGAGGATACGATAGGGTCTTTTAAGAGACTCTTGGATAGGTACATGGAGCTTAGAAAAATAGAGTGCTATGGGTAAGCCTAGTAATTTCTAAAGTAGTGACATGTTCGGCACAACTTTGTGGGCCGAAAGGCCTGTATTGTGCTGTAGGTTTTCTATGTTTCTATGTTTTTGTCTGTATTGCCTGGATTTCCAGCATCTGCAGATTTTCTTGTGTTTGTGCATTTACAAGTCAAAAGTGCAAGCAGCTATGAGCAATTGACAATTAGCAGAATGGTCACATGCACAAATGTTAACAATCAGACTTAAATAAATGTGAACGTATGAACAGACTCAATAATTATCAACAGAACAAGGAGGGCAGGAGAGACAATTTAATGGATATTGCGCAGGGACAGTTAGGGTATTACACTTGAATGAGTTTTGTGAAGAAATTGGATAGCTACAGGAAAGAGGATTCAGAGATTATGTGTAGTCCTGGTGGTGATGGACTTGTAGCGTCTCCCTGATGGCAATCTGGTGAATAAGTGACTGCTAGGATGGGTGGAATCAGCAGCAATTTTTTCAGCTCTTTTCTCTGCTCTGGCAATGAACAGGTCTTCTAATGTTGGTAGCTGACAGCCAATGATCTCCTTCACTGAGTGGACCACGCACTGCAACCTGGACTTGGAGAGGAAGGAGCTAAACTTCCTGGATGTCATGACTCATGAACTAAAACTGACAGGAATGGACCTTTAACGAAGGGGATATTTAGAGATTAACAGTCTTCACAATGCACTTGTACAGCAGCAGTGAGCTGATGCTGTAATTAGGGAATCAGCTCAGCTTTGAACTGTAACATTTCTACCGGTAACTTTGTCATTAACAGTCCTCCCGCTACAGTTCACTATTCTCCATCCCATCACCAGGTGGAATGTATTCTAGCTGCAGGTCAGTGCCCAGTAGTGGTCTGCAGGGAGCTGTTCTGGGACCTCTGCTCTTTGAGAATTTTATAAATGACTTGGATGAGGAAGTGCAAGTGTGGGCTAGTCAGCTGCAGATGAGATGAAGGTTGCTGATGTCGTGGGTAGTGTTGAAGATTGTTGCAGGCAACATCAGGAGATTGATAGGATGCAAAGCTGGGCTGAGGAGCAGCGGATGGAGTTTCGAACTGAAAATGTGAACGTTGGAATGTCGAAAATTAAGGGATGACAAAGAAGTCAAAGATTGGAGTACAAAGAAGGTTCACCAGATTGATTCCTGGGATGGCAGGACTTTCATATGATGAAAGACTGGATCCACTAGGCTTATACTCATTGGAATTTAGAAGATTGAGGGGGGATCTTATTGAAACGTATAAAATCCTAAAGGGATTGGACAGGCTAGATGTAGGAAGATTGTTCCTGATGTTGGGGAAGTCCAGAACGAGGGGTCACAGTTTGAGGATAAAGGGGAAGCCTTTTAGGACCGAGATTAGGAAAAACTTCTTCACACAGAGAGTGGTGAATCTGTGGAATTCTCTGCCACAGGAAACAGTTGAGGCCAGTTCATTGGCTATATTTAAGAGGGAGTTAGATATGGCCCTTGTGGCTAAAGGGATCAGGGGGTATGGAGAGAAGGCAGGTACAGGGTTCTGAGTTGGATTCACCTCTTCTGGGGCAGGTGGGACCTGTACAAGAGAGACGGGTTACACTTGAACCACAGGGGGACCAATATCCTTTCAGGGAGGTTTGTTAGTGCTGTTGGGGAGGCTTTAAACTAGATTTGCAGGGGGATGGGAACCAGAGTGCCAGAGCTGACAGTGTGGCTGGGGTGAAAATAAATGATGTTGAAAGTTTAAGCAAATCCGCTGATAGAAAGGTTGTGAGTGGTGGTAAAAATCTTCTGAGGTGTATATATTTCAATGCTAGGAGTATTGCGGGGAAGGTGGATGAGTTGAGGGCGTGGATTGACACATGGAATTATGATGTTGTAGCAATTAGTGAAACTTGGCTTCAGGAGGGGCAGGACTGGCAGCTTAATATTCCAGGGTTCCGATGTTTCAGATGTGATCAAGGCAGAGGAATGAAAGGTGGAGGAGTAGCATTGCTTGTTAGGGAAAATATTACAGCAGTGCTCAGGCAGGACAGATTAGAGGGCTTGTCTACTGAGTCCTTATAGGTGGAGCTGAGAAACAGGAAAGGCATGGCCACATTAGTGGGATTGTATTACAAACCACCCAATAGTCAACGAGACTTGGAAGAGCAAATCTGCAGAGAGATAGCAGGCAACTGCAGGAAACATAAAGTTGTGGTGGTAGGGGATTTTAATTTTCCATACATTGATTGGGACTCCCATACTGTTAGGGGTCTAGATGGTTTAGAGTTTGTAAAATGTGTTCAGGAAAGTTTTCTAAATCAATATATAGAGGGACCAACTAGAGGGGATGCAATATTGGATCTCCTGTTAGGAAACAAATTAGGGCAAGTGACAGAAGTCTGTGTAGGGGAGCACTTTGGTTCCAGTGATCATAACACCATTAGTTTCAATTTGATCATGGACTAGGATAGATCTGGTCCTAGGGTTGAGGTTCTTAACTGGAAGAAGGCTAAATTTGAAGAAATGAGAAAGGATCTAAAAAGCGTGGATTGGGACAGGTTGTTCTCTGGCAAAGATGTGATTGGTAGGTGGGAAGCCTTCAAAGGGGAAATTTTGAGAGTGCAGAGTTTGTATGTTCCTGTCAGGATTAAAGGCAAATTGAATAGGAATAAGGAACCTTGGTTCTCAAGGGATATTGCAACTCTGATAAAGAAGAAGAGGGAGTTGTATGAAATGTATAGGAAACAGGGGGTAAATCAGGTGCTTGAGGAGTATAAGAAGTGCAAGAAAATACTTAAGAAAGAAATCAGGAGGGCTAAAAGAAGACATGAGGTTGCCTTGGCAGTCAAAGTGAAGGATAATCCAAAGAGCTTTTACAAGTATATTAAGAGCAAAAGGATTGTAAGGGATAAAATTGGTCCTCTTGAAGATCAGAGTGGTCGGCTTTGTGCGGAACCAAAGGAAGTGGGGGAGATCTTAAATAGGTTTTTTGCGTCTGTATTTACTAAGGAAGCTGGCATGAAATCTATGGAATTGAGGGAATCAAGTAGTGAGACCATGGAAACTGTACAGATTGAAAAGGAGGAGGTACTTGCTGTCTTGAGGAAAATTAAAGTGGATAAATCCCCGGGACCAGACAGAGTGTTCCCTTGGACCTTGAAGGAGACTAGTGTTGAAATTGCGGGGGCCCTGGCAGAAATATTTAAAATGTCGCTGTCTACGGGTGAAGTGCCGGAGGATTGGAGAATGGCTCATGTTGTTCCGTTGTTTAAAAAAGGATCGAAAAGTAATCCGGGAAATTATAGGCCGGTGAGTTTAACGTCAGTAGTAGGTAAGTTATTGGAGGGAGTACTAAGAGACAGAATCTACAAGCATTTGGATAGACAGGGACTTATTAGGGAGAGTCAACATGGCTTTGTGCACAGTAGGTTATGTTTGACCAATCTGATGGAGTTTTTCGAGGAGGTTACCAGGAAAGTGGATGAAGGGAAGGCAGTGAATATTGTCTACATGGACTTCAGTAAGGCCTTTGACAAGGTCCCGCATGGGAGGTTAGTTAGGAAAATTCAGTCGCTAGGTATACATGGAGAGGTGGTAAATTGGATTAGACATTGGATCGATGGAAGAAGCCAGAGAGTGGAGGCAGAGAATTGCTTCTCTGAGTGGAGGCCTGTGACTAGTGGTGTGCCACAGGGATCAGTGCTGGGTCCATTGTTATTTGTCATCTATATCAATGATCTGGATGATAATGTGGTAAATTGGATCAGCAAGTTTGCTGATGATACAAAGATTGAAGGTGTAGTAGACAGTGAGGAAGGTTTTCAGAGCCTGCAGAGGGACTTGGACCAGCTGGAAAAATGGGCTGAAAAATGGCAGATGGAGTTTAATACTGACAAGTGTGAGGTATTACACATTGGAAGGACAAACCAAGGTAGAACATACAGGGTTAATGGTAAGGCACTGAGGAGTGCAGTGGAACAGAGGGATCTGGGAATACAGATACAAAATTCCCTAAAAGTGTCGTCACAGGTAGATAGGGTCGTAAAGAGAGCTTTTGGTACATTGGCCTTTATTAATCGAAGTATTGAGTATAAGAGCTGGAATGTTATGATGAGGTTGTATAAGGCATTGGTGAGGCCGAATCTGGAGTATTGTGTTCGGTTTTGGTCACCAAATTACAGGAAGGATATAAATAAGGTTGAAAGAGTGCAGAGAAGGTTTACAAGGATGTTGCCGGGACTTGAGAAACTCAGTTACAGAGAAAGGTTGAATAGGTTAGGACTTTATTCCCTGGAGCGTAGAAGAATGAGGGGAGATTTGATAGAGGTATATAAAATTATGATGGGTATAGATAGAGTGAATGCAAGCAAGCTTTTTCCACTGAGGCAAGGGGAGAAAAAAATCAGAGGACATGGGTTAAGGGTGAGGGGGGAAAAGTTTAAAGGGAACATTAGGGGGGGCTTCTTCACACAGAGAGTGGTGGGAGTATGGAATGAGCTGCCAGATGAGGTGGTAAATGCGGGTTCTTTTTTAACACAAGAATAAATTGGACAGATACATGGATGGGAGGTGTATGGAGGGATATGGTTCGTGTGCAGGTCAGTGGGACTAGGCAGAAAATGGTTCGGCACAGCCAAGAAGGGCCAAAGGGCCTGTTTCTGTGCTGTAGTTTCTATGGTTCTATGGTTCTATCAGCCATGATCATACTGAATGGCGGTGCAGGCTCGAAGGGCCGAATGACCTACTCCTGCACCTATTTTCTATGTTTCTGTGTTTCTATGACACGGTTGAGGTGTTTAGGAATTAAAACAGACATGATAGAGCCCAGAATATACTTAAAATTCGAATCGACAAATAATGTCTTTGCAAGGCTGGTTAGGACCCTAACAGAATCTCAGTCAGTGCTTTAGACTGTAACGAGTTCAATAAAAGTTTTGTTCCCCAGGACGTAAACAGATATGGCACCTGGTGAAGGAATAGAGTTGGGATACAGCTCAGCCATCATCTCAATGGGCAAGGATTTGATTCGATGGCCTGAGTGGCTTGCCTTTACGTTCCAGCCCTTACTCTGGCCTTTCTTGAGTTCCCTTTCCTACTCTTGTCAATGGCTGTCTCTATTTAACATCTAACATTTAACCAGCAACCGTTATGGCTAGAAAATGTCCCTTACATTTAAAGTAATTTGGTTAAATGATATATGGTACAGACAGGTTTTTATTTTATTTATTTTTTACTTACTGTACAGCACAGTAACAGGCCCTTCTAGTTCAATGAACCTGCACTGCCCAATTGCACTGATGTGACTAATTAACCAACTAACCTATAAATCTTTTGACTATGGGAGGAAATCAAAGCACAAAGAGGAAACCCAAATGGTCATGGGGAGAACATACAAACTCCTAACAGGCAGTGGCAGGAATTGAACCCAGGTCACTGCCTCTGTAATAGCATTACACTAACTGCTAGGCTACCGTGCCACCCCTTAAAAAGACTTTCTTAAAATCAAGGGTTTGCTTGGTATTGGGAAGAGGTTTAAATATTACAGAAAGTGAGGGGTCGATGTGTAGGTGGGTGATAGTCACCACTCAGAGTGTGAGATTCACTTTAAAGAGCAGACGTGCTTATCTTCAATTCCTGGACATTATGAGTCAGAGCGTCCCGGTGCACAGGGCGTGATGGTGTATGAGGTGCCTGACAGAAACCTGGACTGAAAAAGAACCCAGAGAACTGAGTTCAAGTTTCGCCTGAGCTGCTGTGGAATTTTCATTTACATTATATGGAATTTACAAAGGTCATTAGCTTCAGAACCTAAATACGGGGGGACCTCTGAGTCACTGATTACCTGATTTACGAAAACCTGACTTTAGGCAAATTCTCTGATACATATTCAAAGCATTTTTCAATCTTGTATTAATAATAAAATAGTCATAGTCATACTTTATTGATCCCGGGGGAAATTGGTTTTCGTTACAGTTGCACCATAAATAATTAAATAGTAAAAAAACCATAAATAGTTAAATAGTAATATGTAAATTATGCCAGGAAATAAGTCCAGGACCAGCCTATTGGCTCAGGGTGTCTGACCCTCCAAGGGAGGATTATAAAGTTTGATGGCCACAGACAGGAATGACTTCCTATGACGCTCTGTGTTGCATCTCGGTGGAATGAGTCTCTGGCTGAATGTACTCCTGTGCCCAACCAGTACGTTATGTAGTGGATGGGAGACATTGTCCAAGATGGCATGCAACTTGGACAGCATCCTCTTTTTAGACACCACTGTCAGAGAGTCCAGTTCCATCCCCACAACATCAGTGGCCTTACGAATGAGTTTGTTGATTCTGTTGGTGTCTGCTACCCTCAGCCTGCTGCCCCAGCGCACAACAGCAAACATGATAGCACTGGCCACCACAGACTCATAGAACATCCTTAGCATCGTCTGGCAGATGTTAAAGGACCTCAGTCTCCTCAGGAAATAGAGACAGCTCTGACCCTTCTTGTAGACAGCCTCAGTGTTCTTTGACTAGTCCAGTTTATTGTCAATTCGTATCCCCAGGTATTTGTAATCCTCCACCATGACCACATTGAACCCCCGATGGAAACAGGGGTCACCGGTACCTTAGCTCTCCTCAGGTCTACCACCAGCTCCTTAGTCTTTTTCACCTTAAGCTGCAGATAATTCTGCTCACACCATGTGACAAAGTTTCCTACCGTAGCCGTGTACTCAACCTCATCTCCCTTGCTGATGCATCCAACTATGGCAGAGTCATCCAAAAACTTCTGAAGATGACAAGACTCTGTGCAGTAGTTGAAGTCCAAGGTGTAAATGGTGAAGAGAAAGGGAGACAAGACAGTCCCCTGTGGAGCCCCAGTGCTACTGATCACTCTGTCAGACACACAGTGTTGCAAGCACACATACTGTGGTCTGCCAGTCAGGTAATCAAGAATCCATGATACCAGGGAAGCATCCACCTGCATCGCTGTCAGCTTCTCCCCCAGCAGAGCAGGGCGGATGTTGTTGAACGCACTGGAGAAGTCAAAAAACATGACCCTCACACTGCTCGCTGGCTTGTCCAGGTGGGCGTAGACACAGTTCAGCAGGTAGACGATGGCATCCTCAACTCCTAGTCGGGGCTGGTAGGCGAACTGGAGGGGATCTAAGTGTGGCCTGACCATAGGCTGGAGCAGCTCCGGAACAAGTCTCTCCAGGGTCTTCATGATGTGGGAGGTCAATGCCACCAGTCTGTAGTCATTGAGGCCGTTGGGGCGCGGCGTCTTCAGCACAGGGACGAGGCAGGATGTCTTCCACAGTACAGGAACCCTCTGGAGCCTCAGGCTCATGTTGAATACATGGCGAAGTACTCCACATAGCTGAGGGGCACAGGCTTTGAGCACACTGGTACTGACACTATCCGGTCCTGCAGCCTTGCTTGGGTTGAGACATTTCAGCTGTCTTCTCACCTGTAGAGCTGTGAAGCCCACCATGGTGGTTTTTGTGGGGAAGGGGTATAGTCATGAGAGTAGGGTGGGGGACTGTGAGGAGACGTAGGAGGGGAGAGTGGAATATGTGTTGGTTGGGGGCCGACAACAGATGGCTCATGTGGGGAATGGGCAGGGGTCACAATGTCAAATCTGTTAAAGAACAGGTTAAGTTCGTTGGCCCTGTCCACACTGCCTTCAGCTCCTCTGTTGCTAGTTTGCTGGAACCCAGTGATGGTCCTCATCCCCCTCCAGACCTCTCTTCATGTTGTTCTGCTGGAGTTTCCACTCAAGCTTCCTCCTGTACCTGTCTTTAGCCTCCCTGATCCTGGCTTTCAGATCCCTCTGTATTGCCCTCAGCTCCTCCCTATTTCCATCTCTAAATGCCCTCTTTTTAGCGTTCAGGATGTCCTTAATGTCCTTTGTCACCCATGGCTTGTTATTTGAATAACAAAGGACAGTTCTTGTCGGAACATTGCTGTCCACACAGAAGTTGATGTAATCAGTGATGCATTCTGTGAGCCCATCAATATCCTCTCCTTGTGGCTCACAGAGTGCCTGCCAGTCTGTCACCTCAAAACAACCCTGGAGCGCTTCATAAGCCTCCTCCAACCATTTTCTCACTGTCCTCGAGGTTGCAGGTTTACTCTTCACCAGAGGCACGTAGCAGGGTTTTAGATGCACCAGGTTGTGATCTGACCTTCCCAATGGGGGGAGGGGAGAGGACCAGTATGCATCCTTAACGTTAGCGTACATCAAACCCAGAGTCCTCTCCCCTCTGGTTGTACAGCTCACATACTGCGTGAAGTTGGGCAGTGTTCTAGCCAGGGTAACCTGGTTGAAGTCACCTGAGATGGTAATGAGGGCACTCGGGTACTGGGTTTGTAGTCTGGCTATGACGGTGTAAATGATGTTACATGCCGACGTCGGGTTGGCAGAGGGAGGGATGTACACAACAACCACAATTGCATGCGAGATTTCCCTTGGCAAAGAATATGGTGTTAATGACAGGATATATTCTGTTAGGTCAATTATGGGTAGTGTTCAGATGTTTCTTAAATGAGAGATTTATAGCGTGTGTAATGTGATATGATCATGGTTACTATAGAACACGGAACACTACAGCCTTTCAGCCCACAATGTTGTGCCAGCCCTTTAACCTGCTCTAAGGTTAATCTAACCCTTCCCTCCCATGCCATCAAAAACGTATGGGTTAGGGTTAGTGAGTTGTGGGCAAGCTTTATTGGCATCGGAAGCATGGGAAGACTTGCCAATTTCCCTCAGTAGAGCCCCAGACTGCGTTGGTCATTGATGTAATTTCACTGTATGTCTTGATGGCTCAGTGTTCTAATGTGACAAATAAAGCTAATCTTTAATACCTTCTGAGGAGGAAACGTGGCATTGATCAAAGTTCAAAATAGGTTTCACTATCAGAGTACGGATATGTCACCACATACAACCCTGAGATTCATTTTCCTGCGGGAATATTTCTATGTCTCTATATTCAGCAAATCTATAGAATAGTAACTATACCAGAATCAATGAAAGATCAACCGGAGTGCAGAAGACAACAAACTGCAAATACAAATATAAGTAAATAGCAATAATTAATGAGGACATGAAAAAAGGAGAAATTTCTGGAATGCCCGGTTCGCTGCTGTTACTGTGTGATCGAGAATCTCCGGAGGGCAGGCCCCAAAATCCCCGGCTTTGCCTGCTGCTGGCGACCGAGGCTGAGGTCAAAACGTTTGGATAGAGATGGTGCTCGGTACTCGGTGTCGGAGAGCTGATCAGAGCTCAAAGTTTTCGGACGACTCAGAGTCGGACTGTGGTTGGGCATGGCAGGGAGAGTTTTCTTCCTTCTCCCATCTGCATGAGGTGTGGGACTTTCAAGAAACTTTGAACTTTTTTACTGTGCCATGGACTGTTCTTCATCAAGTTATGGTATTGTTGCACTGTTGTAACTATATGTTATAATTATGTGGTTTTGTTAGTTTTTCAGTCTTGGTCCGTCCTGTGTTTTTGTGATATCACACCAGAGGAATATTGTATCACTTCTTAATGCATGCGTTACTAAATGACAATAAAAGAGGGCTGCGTGTCCTCATAATCTAATCTAATCTAATAATCTAAAATAACAAGATAAAGAGACCTTAAAGTGAGATTATTGGTTGTGGGAACATCTCTATGAGTGGGCAAGTGAGTGTAGTTATCCCCTTTTGTTCAAGAGCTCAATCGTTGTGGGCTAGTAACTGTTCTTGAACCTGGTGATGCGAGTCCCTAGGCTCTTGTACCTTCTACCTGATGGCAGCAGCAGGACGAGAGCATGGTCTGGGCGGTGAGGATCTCTGATGATGGATGCTGCTTTTCATGTAGATGCGTTCAATAGTTGGGAGGTCTTTACCCGTGATGTACTGGGCTGAATCCACCATCTTTTGTAGGACTTTCCATTCAAGGGCACTGGTGTTTCCATACCAGGCCGTGATGCAGCCAGTCAATACACTCTCCACTACATATCTGTAGAAGTTTGTCAAAGTTTTTGAAGTCATGTTGAATCTGGTGTGAGCTCTCTTCAATTTTAGACCCACCAGTGTGGTTGTCTCTTAAGTGCCATCTAACTGGCCAGCAGCCACTGTTCAAGGAACAACTTTTTTCAGCATATAGATTTATATGTAGTGTCAGGAATTTGCTGTGGTGTGTTGTCAGGGTGTGACATGCAACAGAAACAACATTCAGTGATTACAAGGAATAAATAACTATATAAAAATAAACAGAGTTAAAGTACAGATATTGCAATAATATGTGCGTAAATACATAAATTCCAACATGTATTTAAACAGCTGTACAAAAAGTGGTTTAAAGTGCTTCCAGTGCAGTGGTAGAAATGATAGAGAGGGTGGCAGCTCAGGTCAACTGCCTGGGAGATGAAATTTGTAAAATGGTGTGAAGTTTTTGTTTTAATTGCCCTATAAAATTTTCCAGAAGGAAGCTCTTGGAAAAGGCAGTTTGCCTGGTGGGTAACAATTAGCAAAGAACATTAATTCCCAACCTTGGAAGAGGTGCCAATGTCCTGAATAATGAGTAAATAAAGGAATGTGGCAGTGGAACATCACTAATTGGGACCAATGGGTGTGGAAATCCAATCAATAAATAATAATATTAGCTATGGACAAGATTGCTTGTAACACTAAGGCTGAGTATACATGCCATTTCAGCAGCTGACAAATTTAATTTGCTCTTATTTCCCTCACTTCCCCTTTAACACATTACTACAATTCATCCCACTCACTTGGAAACCACTTCCACTTTCCTACTAAAACTCAGGTTAAGAAGTAAAATTCTCAATTCCTCTTTGGGACTTCTGGTAAATGTGTTTCCGGTGCCTGCTCTTGGAAACATTGCGTAATTATTAACCAATTCTATTGTTACTTTCTTTTATGTCCTGTTATTCTCTCAATAAACTACACATGATTGAACAAAAGTGTAAAAGCTACGTGATTTGACAAGGTGTATAAACTACACTCAATTGGACATAAGTGTAAAAGCTACATGATTGGACAAAGGTGTAAAACTACACCTGATTGGACAAAGATGTAAAAGCTACACATGATTGGACAAAGATGTAAAAGCTGCACATGATTGGATAAAGGTGTAAAAACTACAAACAAGAGAAAATCTGCAGATGGTGGAAATCCAAGCAACACACACAAAATGCTGGAGGATCTCAGCAGGCCAGGCAGCATCCCTGAAACATCGACTGTACTTTTTTCCATAGATGCTGCCTAGCCTGCTGAGTTCCTCCAGCATTTTGTGTAAAATCTACTCAAGATTGGACAAAGGTGTAAATACTGCACGTGATTGGACAAAGGTGTAAATACTGCACGTGATTGGACAAAAGTGTAATTACTGCACATGATTGGACAAGAGTGTGAACACTACATGATTGGACAAAGCCAGAGTGGGTCTCTGAAAGGGAGGTAATGCTTAAAGAATCTACTAGAACAATTTGAAGCTATATAAAGTTCAAAGTTCAAACTAAATTTATTATCAAAGTAGATATATGTCTCCATACATTAACTTGAAATTCATTTTCTTGCAGAAATTTATGGGGAAAAATTAGTACAATGGAAAAAGCTACACATAAATAGACAAGGATTGATAAATATAAACACAAGATATGCTGCAGTTGATGGAATTCCAGAGTAACACAAACAAAATGCTGAAGGAATTCAGCAGGTCAGGCAGCATCTATGGAGAGGAATAAACAGTTGACTTTCCAGGCTGAGACCTTTCATCAGGACTGGAAAAGAAGAAAGAAGAGGTCAAAACAAGAAGGTGAGAGGCGGGGTGGGAAAGAATACAAGCTGGCAGATGATAGGTGAGACCATGTGATGGGGACAGAGGTGGATGGGGAAGGTAGGCGGATAAGGAAGTCAGTGGATGGGGAAGTCAGTGGATGGGGAAGGCAGTGGGTGGGGAATGCAGCAGATGGGGAAAGCAGATGGATGGGGAATGTCGATGGATGGGGAATGTCGGTGGATGGGGAAGGCAGTAGATGGGGAATGTGGGCAGATGGGGAAGGCAGGCAGACTGGGACATCAGTGGATGGGAAAGTCAGTGGGTGGGGAATGTAGCAGATGGATGGGGAATGTCGGTGGACGGGGAAGGCAGACAGATGAGGAAGGTGGCGGATGGGAAGGCGGTGGATCAGGATAAAGTAAGAATCTCGGATCAATAGGTGGAGGAAGGAACCTGAAAGGAGAGGAGAGTGGACCATGGGAGAAAGAGAAGGAGAGGGGGAACCAGATGGACGAGATAGGCAGGGCAAAGTCAAAGTGGGTCTTTGATGGGAAGATCATGTCAACAGTAGAGCATTTTGAATCTGTACAAAATTTGAAGTAAATTGACTATCAAAGTGCACATATGTTACCATATGAACCTTGAGATTCATTTTCAGTGGGTGAAAATGTTGTCTCCCAGATTTCTATTTAATCTCTCTCCTCTCACCTTAAACCCATGCCGTCTGGTTTCAAAAGAGAGTGTGTGCGTTCACCTTGTCCATACCGCTGGTGGTACTCATTCATTTGTCTGTGGTGACAAAAAGGTCATTTGCACACATCAACACGAGAACTGCAGTCATTTTGATGACTGAGTCACACTGGAAAATGCATGGCAGGTAAAGGTTGAAGTGGATCAATTTGTGGTTATCCACTTCTGTTTTCAAAGCGGAAAGCTATTATTCCCAATGAAGTCCTTCTGATGAGCCCTAATGAAGGGTCTCGGCCCAAGTCATCGACTGTTTATTCCTGACCTGCTGAGTTCCTCCAGTATTGTGTGCGTGTTTCTCAAGATTTCCATTATCTGCAGAACCTCTTGTGTTTCAACTATTATTCTCTGCGTGGTGGTGGACTGGAAAGGGGAGATACAACATCCGCATCAGGCAGAAGGTACCACAGAATAAAAACAAAGAGTGTTCGGCTGGGTCACAGCTTCTTCTGGGCTGTGAGGCTTCTGAACACCTTGCTGTGACTCAGAGAGCCCCCGTACGTATACTTGAACTTACTAATGCTGAGGAGCTTGTTCATAAGTCAATTATTTATAACCTAAGGACAATCTGTACAAAAGGGAGATGTTCTTTTACATAGCATCCTCATGTCAGGACACTTTTTAAAGTTTTGGTAAACACAATTAGGGTTCACGTAGAAAAGATTATACCATTCACAGTTACACACACAAAATGCTGGAGGAACTCAGCAAGTCAGGCAGCATCAGCAGAGAGGTACAAAGAGTCAGGCCGAGACCCTTCATCCAGATTCAAACCTTCAAACTTTTCACAACATTCTCCAAAGATGTTCATTTTAGTAAAACCCCTAAGAATAGGTCAAAATAGAAGTGCTTGTGTTCCAGTGGATGCTGTGTTTTCCATGGTCCAGAATTGCCATGTCTTTTGAATTATAGTGTGTCAATAAGTAGAATCATTCCGTCAACATACAAGAAACCGCTCTCCCCAGGTGTTCAAACTCATTGTGAATGGGGATTGTTGTAAATGCACGAACCTTTCAGTTCTCTGGCAAGGGAACAAAAATTGGAAGACCAAGAGTTAATCAGTAAAATAAGGTAAAGATCTTACCTCGAAGACTAAAGATTAGCTTTATTTGTCACTTGTTCTTCGAAATATCAAACATACATATGTTGGTGCCGGCAGCAGGGCACATTTGGTAACTGTCTCTAGAACATGTTCAGACAGTGTTGGTCACTGACCCAAAAAGACATATTTCACTGCACTTAAAATACGTTATTTTGCATCAATGTGAACACAGTCCGAACAGATCCTGGAGGCAGCCAGCAAGCGTCGCCATGCTGCCAGCACCAAAACAGCATGACCACAACTTATTTACCCTAACCTGTACGTTTTTGGAATATGGGAGAAAACTGGAGCACCTAGAGGAAACAAACACAGGGACAGCAAACAAACTTACAGGCAACGGACAATATTTGACTGCAATCAATTGCCATGTAAAATGGGTAAAATTGCGATAATCGTGGAGGATTTCAGTATACAAGAAGACTGGGAAAATCAGGTTGGTGTTGGATTTCCAAGAGAGGGAATTTCTACGAGATAGCTTTGTGTTTGAACCCATTAGGGGAATGGCAACTGTGGACTGGGTGTTCTGTAATGACCTGGATTTGGTAAGAGAGCTTAAGGTAAAGGAACCCTTAGGAGACAGTGACCATGATATGATAGAATTCACCCTGCAGTTTGAGAAGAAGAAGCTAAAATTGGATATATCAGTATTACAGTGGAATAAAGGGAATACAGAGGCAAGAGAGAGGAGCTGGACAAAGTGGTTGGAAGGGGGCAGGAGCAGGGATATCAGCAGAATAGCAATGTCTGGAGTTTCCAAAGGGAAATTTGGGTGGTGCAGGATAGTTACATCCAAAACATGCTGCACACGAGGTTGCTTAACAGGTTAAGAGTCAATGGTATTGGAGGAAAGATACTAGCATGGATAGAGCATTGGATGATTGGCAGGAGGCAAAGAGTGGGAATAACGGGGATTTTTTCTAGTTGGCTGCCAGTGACTAGTAACGTGCTCAGAGGTTGGTGTTAGGTTCACTTCTTTTCACATCACATGTCAATGATTTGAATGAAGGAATTGATGGCCTCATGGCTAAGTTTGCAGATGATACAAAGATAGATGGAGGGACAGATAGTGTTGAGGAAGCAGGGAATCTGCAGAAGGACTTAGACTGATTGGGAGAATGGGGAAAGTGGCAGGTGAAATATAACATAGGGAAGTGCATGGTCATGCACTTTGGTAGACAGAATAAAGGGATGGACTATTTTCTTAATGGGGAGTAAATTCAAAAATCAGAGGTGCAAAGAAACTTGGGAGTCCTCATGTAAGATTCCCTAAAGGTTAACTTGGAGTATGAGATGGTGGTACGGAAGGCAATCTTAATGTTAGCATTCATTTTAAGAGGACTAGAATGTAAAAGCAGGGATGTAACGCTGAGGCTTTATAATGCATTGGTCAGACCTCACATGGAGTATTGTGAGCATTTTAGTGTCCCTTATCTAAGAAAAAATGTGCTGGCATTGGAGAGGAGGTTTACGAGAATGATCCCAGGAATGAAAAGGTTAAAGTATGAGGGTTGTTTGATGGTTCTGGGCCTGTACTTACTGGAGTTTAGGAGAATGAGGATCTCATTGAAGCCTATCGAATACTGAACGGCCAAGACAGAGTGGAGGTGGAGAGGATGTTTCCTATAGTGGGTAAGTCTAGGACCAGAGGGCACCACCTCAGCACTGAGGGAGATCCATTTAGAAGGAAGATAAGGAGGATTTTTTTTTTGCCAGAGCATGGTGAATCTGTGGAATTCATTGCCACAGGCGGCTGTGGAGGCCAAGTCATTGGGTATACTTAAGGCAGAGTTTGATAGGTTCTTCATTAGGAAGGGTATCAAAGGTCCCAGGCCCAAGGCAGGAGAATGGGGTTGTGAGGGATAATAAATCAGACAGAGGGCATGTCCTGGGTGATGGGGACCCTTAACGATGGATGCCGCCTTTTTGAGGCATCGCCTTTTGAAGATGTCCTCACTGCTGGGGAGGCCAGCGCCCATGATGGAGCCGGCTGAATTTACAACTTTCTTCAGCATTTTCAGATCCTGTGCGGCAGCCTCTCCTGCATACCAGGCAGTGATGCAACCAGTTAGAATGCTCTCTACAGCCCATAAGAGGGGGCATGATTTTAAGGTGATTCAGGATGATAGAGTTAAGTTTTTCTACACGTGCATGGAATGCCCTGCCAGGGGTGGTGGTAGAGGAAGACACATTGGGGGCATTTAGGGGACTTAGGCATATGGATGATAGGAAAATGGAGACTATGTGGGAGGGAAAGTTTAGATTGATATTAGAGTAGGTGAGAGGATCGGCACAGCATTGTGGGCTGAAGGACTGGTTCCGTGCTGTAATATTCTATGTTCTGTGATGGCTAACTGCCTCACTTCTCACTCGCTTTAAAACAAATAGATGAGGCCTGAGGTACCTTTTATCTTAATGAAGAGAATGATGCCTGTTATCAGAAGGAGAAGAAACTTAATCAGTGGAATCAGGCACAGCATTCCGATGATGAAATTCGAGTAACTGTTATCTGTGGCGGACAGGTCAATCTCACGCGTGTCTCTTCCGTGTCCATTCTCAGCCACGCAGTGGTAGCTTCCTCCCGTCCTGGGGTGGGAAAGCTCCCCAACAACCTGATGTCGCTCTGGATCTCGCGTGAATCTCATCTCACTACCGTTGGCGGGCAGTGCGCTGTTCTCAGGGCCGATCCACGTGATGCTTGCAGGGGGTTCTCCTTCAGCCCTGCACACCAGAGTCTCTCTGTCATCATCAGTCACAAGAGACAGCTCCAGGATGGTGGCCGGGACTCGAGGAGAAACAAAAATTGATTAAATTAATGTGTGTGTGTGTGTGTGTGTGTGTGTGTGTGTGTGATTGAGGAAGGGTTTAGAACATAAGACATAGGAACAGATTTAGGCCATTGATTATGCTCCATCATGGCTGATGTATTATCCTTCTCAACCTTGTTTTTCTATCTTCTCCCCAAAACCTTTGATGCCCTGATTAATCAAAAACCTATATAAAAACTTCAGTTTTAAACATATTCAATGACATGTTCTCCACAAATATCCATGGCAATGAATTCTACAGATTTACCACCCTTTGTCTGAAGAGATTCCTCCTCATCTCTGTTCTAAATGGATCGTCCCTCTATTCTGAGGCTGTGCCTTCCCCCACTGTAGGACACATCCCCTCCGCGTCCACTCTATCTTGTCCTTTCAATATTTGATAGGTTCCAATGAGATCCCCCACCGTTATTCTAAACTCCAGGGAGTCCAGGCCCAGAGGCATCGAACGATCCTTATGCGTTAACCCTTTCATTCCCAGAACCATTCTCGTGAACCTCCTCTGGACCCATTCCAATGCCAGCACATCTTGTCTCAGATAAGAGGCCCAATGCTGCTTACAATACTCCAAGTGTGGTCTGTCCAAAGCTATAGAAAGCCTCAACATTACATCCTTGCTTTTATATTCGAGTCCTCTCAAAATGAATGCCAACATTGGATATGTTTATAACGAACATTAAGATCTTTTTACCCTTCCAGTTTCTTAACTCTACCCACGAGGATTCTACATCTCCTGATGCTACATCTCTTCTTTATAAAGATTTGTTTTCAGTTTTTACCTACAGAGAGAGCCCACCCCCTCTGCTTTCCTGTCTGTTCTTTCGATGGAATGTGTATCTTTGGATATTAAGCTCCGAGCTATAATCTTCATTCAGCCACGATTCAGTGGGATTCAGCCCTATCACACCAGTTCCCAAGCCCCCTGCCAAGTTCATTTGAATTCTCCCCAACAGCTCCAGCAAACCTGCCTGCAAGGATATTGGACCGCCTTGGGTTCAGTTCCAACCCGTCCTTTTTGTCCGGGTCATACCTTTCCCAGAAGGGGGAATCCTCATACTGTTTATATCACATATATGTCTCACGATATACAGAAACTAAAGCGAACTGTCAGGTCAGCAGTAAAGGCCATTGACTGCAGTCAACCATCACTGTTGTTCGTCCATCATTGACGTCAAAGAGGACCTCGACACCATTATGATGGTGTCGAGACTAGCGCATGATTTGGATTTAAGTGAGGGAGAGTTGCGCAGCGTCAGCCTCACTCTCTCTTCCCAATTCCCATCTATGTCCAGTGGCAAGACAGAGTCTAGACGGCTGGAGATGGGACTAGGCGCAGTGGATGACCAGGACGTCTCCTGTGTCTTGTCCTGCTCTACACGTTCCACGACGCTTGCAGAGACCGCCTTCTTGACCGTTGGGCCTTCCATTGGTCTCGTCCGCTCAATCCGCCGGAGTCTGTCTTCACATGCTGGGATAGACAACTCCCTATCTCACCGAGGGTTTGAGACCCGTCGGCTACCCTCACCTGGTTTAGCCCGCTTGTCGAAGCCGTTGCCCGGGTGTGGCCGCTGTCGCATGCAAACAGCTACGGGGAGCCACAGGTGAGAGCTGAGTGCCAGGTGGGGACCAAAGGTGGACTAACCGCCCTGAAAAGGACGCGACATGTTCCTCCACCAGAGGTGCTACCCCTCCTTGACACCCCATATACATCACTGTAGGACTTGTACGTGTCCAGAACAAAGGAGCAGGCAGGCTACATTATTGGACACTACCCATCCTGCAAACTGCCTTCTCCAAAAGCTCTCTTCTGGAAAGCACCATAGGGCAATTAAAACAAAAACTGCACACCATCTTAAAAGTTTCTTCCCCCAGGCAGTTAATCTGATCAACCTTCGTAGTTAGCACCCGTGGGTATTTATATATTTATGCACCTTTTATTCCATATGTTGTTTTTTTGTTACATGCTGCACCCTGACCAGCACACCACAACAAATTCTGAGTATATGTAAATGCATATGGCAAACAAAGGTGATCCTTGATACACTATCCTCTCACTTACACCACTGTGTCAGTCAGCCTGAGGGAATGACCGGTATAGGAAGCAGCCGTGTGGAGCTGACAGATAAGTTTCCTGTTCGCGCACTGCTCCACTGCTGTGGGAAGGGGAAGGAAACCCATGTGGCGATGGGAGAATGAGCAAACTCCTTACACATAGCGGTAAGGGATTGAACCCTGGTGACCTTTGGCACGGTCATGTGATTGCGTTAACTGGTGCGCTACCATGCAGTTTGTTTCTCCGCTGTATCTCAGTTCAGTTCAGAATGCTATTTGCTTTTGTTTATTGTTTTCATGATTTACTTTTCTCTCTGCAGTGTTTGACAGTCTGTTTCTGATGGGTTCTTTTGGGTTTCTTTGTTTAGTGGCTGCCTGTTAGGAGACGAATCTCAAGGTTGTATAATGTATACATACTTTGAAGTAAATGTATCTCGAACTTTGAATCAGGTCAGAATCACTGATATTGTCATGAGATAAAGCGACAGTAAATTTGACCTTTATCAAATGGCGGCGCCACGCAGCCGTTCCGAATTATGTCGTATGTGTTAACTAGGGGGCTGTGCACAATCCTGATTTGATGGAGACAGCCATGAGAATCACGGAGGAACATCTGGAGAAACTTCTGAAATGCCCACTTCGCTGCCGCTGCTACTGTGCGATCGAGAATATCCGGAGGGGAAGGCCCCAAATCCTCAGCTTTGCGTATTGCCTGTTGCTGAGGCTGGGGTCGAAGCGCTCGGCAGAGATGGTGCTCGATGCTCGGTGCCGGAGAGCTGGTCGGAGGCTCGGAGTTTTCAGACGGACTTGGAGTCGGACTGTGGTCGGATGCTTCCAGGATGCTGCATCGGCAAGTTGGCGGCGCTGGAGGTTCACCGTCTGCGTGAGATGATGGTACTTTCAAGAGACTTTGAGACTTTTTACCGTGCCCATGGTTTGTTCTTTATCAAATTACGGTACTGCTTTGCACTGTTGTAACTATATGTTATAATTATGTGGTTTTTGGTCAGTTTTTCAGTCGGTTTGTCATGTGTTTCTGTGATATCATTCTGGAGAAACATTGTATCATTTCTTAATGGATGCATACTAAATAACAATAAAAGAAAACTGCATGTCCTCATAATCTAATCTAATCTTTATGCCATTAGATATGTGCTCAATGGGGAATGATTGTGGCGCTCTGCAGATGAAGCAGGGAGTGGGCAATGCTTTCTAAATGGCAACAGAGACAAACAGGCCAAATAGCTTTGCTCTGTGTTGTAAAATTCCAGTAGTCTGCACTGAGGCTGCAGTTAACACCTTGCACAGTTTCTTTGCCAGCACCCGTCAGTCCCATGACGAACTTCTACCACCTTTGAATGACAGGCACAGAGAAATACTGTCAAGTTTCCCAGGCCAGTCCCTCTTCTTGCTACTACCGTCAGGAAAGAGGTACAGGAGCCTCAGGCCCCACACCATAACACTGAACTGATTCTACGACCTGCAGACTCTCTTTCAAGCACTCTTTGCAACTCGCGTTCACAGTATTGTTTTAATTTACATAGTCTGAATTCCCTTATGCATTGATTATTTGTCGGTCTTCCTTTATGTCTGGTATTTCATAAATTTTATTGCATTCTTACAAGCGTATTTTATTCTCTATTAATTATATAGTTCCAGTAATATCTATAAACTGTAAATCATTTAATCATATCTGGTGTATTCTCTGTTATTTGGGCGGGGTGGGGTACATCACACAGCATCCACACAAACTAATTACCCAGTTTGGCGGGGCCGAGGGCTGTTTCCCTAGACGACAGCGAGCTGAGGGACCCTGAGGCTGGCCGGGGGGCTACACAAGCTTACAAGAAAATGAATCTCGAGGTAGTACAGTTTGTTTTCTTTTGTACATTGAACATTTGCCAGTCTTTCTGGGAGCCCGCGGCATCCGATTACACCATGTGACAATTAACCTACTAACCGGTACACCTTTGGGACGTGGGAGGAAACTGGAGCACCCGGAGGAAACCCACACGGTCACAGGGAGAACATACAAACCCCTTACAGACAGCAGCAGAAATTGAACCCAGTTCACTGTAATAGTGTGATGCTAACTGCTAGGCTACCGTGACCCACCACCACCATTTCCTCCTGGAGTCCTCTGGGGCCCTTCCATGATGTTTTATTTAGAGATAGAGCAGGGTAACAGGCTGTTCTGGTTCAAAGACCCAGTGTCACCCATTTACGCCCATGTAACCAATTAACCTATTAATCCGGAGGAAAATGACGTGGTCACAGGAAGAAAGCAGAAACTCCTTACAGACTGGTCACTGGTGCTGTAATACTAACTTACATATAGTATTTTTTGTAAAAGTCTATTGCATTTCGTTTTCCCTGTAAATGTCTGTAAGCAAACAAATCTCAAGTTAGTACATGGTAACATACATGGTTTTTAATGGGAAATTTACTTTGAAAGTTGAAGTTGAGTGAAATTAATTTAAAGTTGATGTGGAATTTGAAACTGTGTAACTTTGAAGTTACACACCTCCCTGACCTGGAAACAAAATGCTGCCAATTCGATCTAAATTCTGGGAGCTTCTGCTCAGACGTGCTGGGGGAGCACCGTCACCACAGGGAGAGCAGCAGGTCAGACAGGGAGTCTGCCACCACTCTGCCGAGCAGAAGGGAGTGCAGATGGGTAAGAAATGCTGGTGCTAGCCACGATCTCCTTATGAATAAAGAGAAGCACTATCAAATCCACTCCAGGACAAACGATGCTAAGGCTCAAGAATTACGGCTGCTGTTCTCACTGACAAAGGTGTTTCCTTACCTATAACCTGGAGTCCTGTCTCGTCCTGAATCACCGTTTCCCATGTGGAATTCCTGACCCAAACACAACAGAAATAATCACCGGTGTCATTCATTCTGAGGTTCATCACCCCGATGGAGGCGTCTCCCTGCTTTGGGTTTCCCACCAGCTCATAGTGACCTCCTTCGTTTACAGTGATGGTGTAGGGAGGGCTGACGGAGCTGGAGTGAGTCTGATTGAAGACAGTGGACCCTTTCCAAGGATTCCCCTTCATCCAGAGGATAGTGATGGATGCAACTTTCTTATCAAGGGGACTGAAGGAACAGGGCAGTCTGGCAGAATCTCCCCTCTTCCCGATCACCGATGTTGCTTTGAAACCACCTTGGATAGAGAAGTGTTGCAAAGAATTATGTAATAACTTGGCTTCCACAGGCACCTGTGGCAATAAATTCCACAAATTCACAACCCTCTGGCTAAAGAAATACCACCTAAGCGGACATCTTTCTATTCTGAGCAACTCTCACAACACACTGGAGGAACTCAGTAGGTCAGGCAGCATCCGTGGAAACGATCAGTCGACGTTTCGGGCCGGAACCCTTCGTCAGGACTGTAGAGGGAAGGGGCAGAGGCCCTATAAAGAAGGTGGGGGGAGGGTGGGAAGGAGGAGGCTGGTAGGTTCCAGGTAAAAAACTAGTAAGGGGAAAGATAAAGGGGTGGGGGAGGGGAGGCAGGGAGGGGATAGACAGGAAAGGTGAAGAAAGAATAGGGGAAAACACAATGGGTAGTAGAAGGAGGCAGAACCATGAGGGAGGTGGTAGGCAGCTGGGGGAGGGGGCAGAGTGACATATGGATGGGGGAAGGGAGGGGGAGGGAATTACGGGAAGTTGGAGAATTCTATGTTCATACCAAGGGGCTGGAGACTACCTAGACGGTATATGAGGTGTTGCTCCTCCAACCTGAGTTTAGCCTCATCATGGCAGTAGAGGAGGCCATGTATGGACATATCTGAATGGGAGTTGAAGTGGATGGATCAGCCCTGTGGTTTCTGCCTTCGCCACATGCCGTCAGACGTCCTCGAGGTGAAGATCCTCCGACTCCCAGAGATGAGCTCGTTGGAGCTTTCGTTGGTATTTCTGTAGCTCTGGGGTGGGGTTGCCAGCCCCATGCACTACCCTCCTCCTTCTGCAGCTGAGCCTGCGACCGCCCATGGAAGAGTTTTCCTCATCCCTGCATCTCATCATATTGTACACCTCTCAGGTCTCCCCCCCTCCACCCAAATCGGTCCGGTCTTTCACTGATTCTATTATAGTTGTTATTCTATTATGGATTTACCGAGTATGCCTGCAAGAAAATGTATCTCAGGGTTGTATACAGCGACGTATATGTACTTTGATAATAAATTTACTTTGAACCAGAGATATTATTAGATCTTTGTGGTTGGCTCTGCTCGAGGCCAGTGGCAGACACTTCCTTCACCATAAGCCAAAAGTTCCCATCAGTGTTTGTCTGAAACTACTTTTTTTATAGGAATCCGTTAGTCTCGTGAGACCATGGATTTGTGCCTTGGAGGGTTTCCAGGGTGCAGGCCTGGGCAAGGTTGTATGGAAGACCAGCAGTTGCCCATGCTGCAAGTCTCCCCTCTCCACAACACTGATGTTGTCCAAGGGAAGAGCATTAGAACCCATACAGCTTGGCATCGGTGTCGTCGCAGAGCAGTGTGTGGTTGAGTGCCTTGCTCAAGGACATAACACGCTGCCTCAGCCAAGGCTCGAACTAGCGACCTTCAGATCACTAGGCGAACGCCTTAACCACTTGGCCACGTGCCAACGTCTGAAACTATTAACTGAAAGAGAAAGTGAGATCATATCACACCTAGCAGGGCAAATCCGTTGGGTCTGGGAAAAGTGGGAACTGAGCTCATTGAGATCTTCTAATTGCCTACCAAGGTAGATGGTAAGAGGATGTTCTCCATGTCTGAAGGGTCTTGAATCAGAGTGTGGGGTCCCCCAACAGATGGGAGGATTGTTTACAACCAAAGACAGGAATAGTCTCTTTACTCAGGGAGCTGTGAAATCAAGGTCACTATATTTTGAATAGACTTTTGGAGTCTGGAGGAGTCAATCGATATGAAGATCAGGAAATGATGAAGAACATAGAACAGTACAGTACAGGCCCTTCAGCCCACTTTGTTGTGCTAACCTTTTAACCTACTCCAAGACCAATCTAATTCTTCCCTGCCACATAACCCTCCATTTTTCTATCATCCATGTGCCTATCTAAGAATCTCTAAATGTCCCTAATTTATCTCTCTACCACTACCCCTTGCAGCACAGTCCATGCACTCACCACTGTCTGTGTAAAAATACCTTACATCTGACATCCCCCATATACTGTACTTTCCTCCAAAATCTCTTTAACATTATGCCCTCTTGTTTATACATTTATGGCCTGGGGAAAAGACTGTGGTTATCTACTCCCTATTTATGCCTTTTATCAACTTATCCACCCCTATCAAGTCACTTTTCATCCTCCTTTGCTTCAAAGAGAAAAGCCCTCGATCACTCAACCTGACCTCAAAAAACATACTCTCTAATCTAGGCAGTGTCCTGGTAAATCTCCTCTATACCCTCTGTAAATGTTCCACACCCTTCCTATAATGAAGCAACCAAACTGAACACAATACTCCAAAGTCTAACCAGAGTTTTATAGAGCAGCAACACTACCTCACAGCTGTAGAATTCAATACCCTGACTAATGAAAGCCAACACAACGTACACCTTCTCAATCAACCTATCAACTTGCATAGCAACTTTGAGGGGTCTATGGACGAGAAACCCAAGATCCATCTGTTCTTCCACACTGCTAAGAATCTTGACATTAACCCTGTGCTCTGCCTTCAAGTCCAAGCTTCTAAAGTGAATCACTTCACACTTTTCTGATTGAACAGCATCTGCCACTTTGCAGCCCAGCTCTCTAGCCTGTCAATGTCCTATTATAATCTACAACAAACTCCTACACTATCCACAACCAATCTACCACAAAGGTGACACATTATATTATTTCGCTGAACACCTACACTCTGTCCGCCAGAGAAAGCAGGACCTCCCAGTGGCCACACATTTTAATTCCACGTCCCATTCCCATTCTGATATGTCTATCCACGGCCTCTCTACTGTAAAGATGAAGCCACACTCAGGTTGGAGGAACAACACCTTATATTCCGTCTGGGTAGCCTCCAACCTGATTGCATGAACATTGATTTCTGAAACTTCCACTAATGCCGCGCCTCCCCCTCGTACCCCATCCGTTATTTATTTATTTATATACACACTTTCTTTTTCTCTCTCTCCTTTTTCTCCCTCTGTCCCTCTGACTATACTCCTTGCCCATCCTCTGGGCTTACCCCCTACCCCTTTTCTTTCTCCCTAGGCCTCATGATGCTCTCATATCCATTTTGCCAATCAACTGTCCAGCTCTTAAACATAAAACATAGAAACATAGAAAATAGGTGCAGGAGTAGGCCATTCGGCCCTTTGAGCCTGCACTGCCATTCAGTATGATCATGGCTGATCATCCAACTCAGAACCCTGTACCTGCCTTCTCTCCATACCCCCTTGATTCCATTAGCCACAAGGGCCATATCTAACTCCCTCTTAAATATAGCCAATGAACTGGCCTCAACTGTTCCATCCCTCCCCCTCCTGTCTTCTCCTATCATTTCGGATCTCCCCCTCCCCCTCCCCCTCCAACTTTCAAATCTCTTACTAGCTCTTCATTCAGTTAGTCCTGACGAAGGGTCTCGGCCCGAAACGTCGACTGTACCTCTTCCTAGAGATGCTGCCTGGCCTGCTGCATTCACCAGCAACTTTGATGTGTGTTGCTTTATATCATTGAATGGTGGAGCAGGTTGCAGGCTCCATTAGGTTGACTCCTGACCCTCGATTTTATGCTCTAAGGTGACCAAGAAGCACAGCAGACGTTCAGAAAGTTTCCACATCTAACAATAAAGCAGTAACACGTGAAAAGCTGGAGGAACTATGTGAGTCAGGAGGGAAATAGGCAGATGATGTTTTGGGTTGAGACCCTTCATCAGGACTGGAAATAAAGAGGAGAGATAGACAGTATAAAGAAATAAAGAGGAGGGGGAGGGATGGAACAAGAGCTGGTGGGTGACAGGTGAATGAGGTGCGATTGGCAGGTTAGGGATGGATATCACTGGCAATGATGCAAGAAGCTGCAGGTGAGAGGTAGAGATCATAAAGGGTTGAAAAGGATGGAATCTGTTAGGAGAGGACAGTGGACCATGAAACAAAGGGAAGGAAGTGAGGAGGAGAACTGGAGAGTGGAATGTGCGAGCAGGCAGGAAGAGTGATGAGGTTAGTAATTACTGATCAAAATGGGGCAGAGGGGAGTGGTTACCAGAAGCTAAAGAAAATGATGTTCATGCTTCAGGTTGGAGACTACCAAGGCAGGATATGAGGTGGTTGATCCTGGCAATAGTGGAGGCGATGAACAGACATATTGGTGTAGAAATGGGAATTGGAATTAAGTTGGCTGGCTGCGGCAGGGTCCTGGTGTGACAGCAGCAGGGAAGAAAGGAGTTCGGTGAAGTGGACCCCAATCTATGTTGGGTCTCCTGGATATAGAGGAGGCTGCATTTGATACAATACATGATACTGATGCATCGCCCTGTGAGAGACTGTTTCACCACCTGCACAGTAAAGTAAGGACAATGTCAACTGTTTTATTGATGTTGCTTAAGATATTGGCCGAGTCATCAGGAAGAAACCCTCTGCTGCTTTTGCAGATGGTACTATGGGGTCTTTTCTGATCACTTTAGTGAGCTAACTGGACCATAGTTTATCATCTCATCTGAAGGAAGCCACTTCCAATGGGGCAAGACTCTGCTCGTGTCTTTCAGTGTGGAGAGTGGGGGTAACTCTCTAGGGCAGGATTTGATGATAAGATAGCCAGTGTTCAGAGGTAGGACATCTTGAGTTGTGTCATTTGTAGGGCGGGGGATTGATGAGGGTAACTACAACTTAACACTTTCAAAACAGTTGGTGGCACAGTGGCATAGTGGTTAGCTTAATGCTTTACAGTGCCAGCGATTAGCGACTGCCGTTCAATTCCTGCCACTCTCTGTAAGGAATTGAACGTTCTCCCCTTGACCACAAGGGCTTCCTCTGGGTGCCCTGGTTTCCACCCACATTCCAAAGATGTTCAGGTGAGGGTTAGTAAGTTGTGGGCACTGTACTGTTGGTGGTGGAGGCATGGCGATACTTATAGGCTCCCCCAGCACAACTTTGGGCTGTGTTGGTTGTTAACAAAATTAGGCCAATTGGCCCATCAAGTCTGCTCCACAATTTCACCACTGCTCATTCATTTCCCTCTCAGCCCCAGTCTCCTACTTTCTCCCTGTAACCCTTCGTGCCCTGACTGATCAAGAATCTATTAACCCCTGTCTTGACTTGGCCCCCACAGCCAACTGTGGCAACAAATTCCACAGATTCACCACTCTCTGGCTGAAAAAAGTCCTCCTCACCTCCGTTCTAAAGGGATGTCCCTCTATCCTGAGGCTGTGTCCTCTGGACCTAGACTCCCCCACTATAGGAAACATCCTATCTTAAATCCACTCGATCGAGGCCTTTCAACGTTCGATAGGTTTCATTGAGATCACCCCTCATTCTTCTGCATTCCGATAACCCTTTCTATTTCACTGGATATTTTGGCAAATTAAGTTAATCTTCTTACTTATGAATTTTTGGCAGCATTCCAAAGAAAAATGTTAAAGTGGGATGGGAGACTTCATAGAGGATTGGACTTAATAACCATAAGGAGTATCCTTAAAGAAACTGGACATTACTGAGTGCCTCAAGCAGAACTGGACAAAGGACCAAATAAGGAGAGAATAAAAATGCAAGTGGCAGCTCAAAGAAAGATGTTCCTGTGATTGGGTTTGGACTTGGATGAGTTCCAATCGAGGGGAGGACAATGGGGGTGTGAAATTAATTGTATACTTTCAACGAATCAGTGGAAGCAGTAATATGTCTGTTAAGTGATGCTTTGTATTGAATAATCCACAAGCCAATTGGAACAGTTCCTCACCTGTTACCATGAGAAGTGTTTGGGAGAAGTTATGGGCTGTCTGATTCCTGTGCACCTGCAGCTCCACAAGGCAAGTATACTGCGTGTGGTCATCACAAGGTCTCAAACTCCTGATGATTATGGACACGTCGTTCCGCCGCGGACTCCCCACTAGTTGGTAGCGCTCCCCTGCACTCTCTTGGATCCAACTGGCAAACCCATTGCCCGAAGGGTAATTGGTGTAATTGAGAAACCACTTGCCCGTCTTCTCTTCCCTCCAGCTGACGCTGATGTTCCCTCTGTACGCATGGTGAGGGTGAGTGAACGTGCAGAACAGAACCACTGGCTTTCCTACCCTCCCTATCACCGTGTCCGGGCTCTCCACACTCCATGTCACCATATCCGGTCTCTCCAGGCTCCTGCCATTACGATGGAGGCCTGCAAAGTTCAAAGTAAATTAAATATTATCAAATTACATATATATGTCACCTTTATTAACCTGAGATTCAGTTTATTTAATTTTGTCTAGAGAGATAGCGTGGAATAGCCCTTTCCGATTCAGTGAGCCACACAGCCCAGAAACCCATCTATTTAACCAATAATCACAGGACAATTTATAATGACCAATTAACCTACTAACCAGCGTAATCACAGGACAATTTATAATGACCAATTAACCTACTAACCAGCATAACTGTGGAATGTGGGAAGAATATTCTTGCAAGCATTCACAATAAATACAAAGAAACAAAAGAGAATCAATGAAAAACTACAGACAAACAACCAATGTGTAAAAGACAACTTTTCAAAGTTCAAAGTAAATGTATTAGCAAAGTACATGTATGTCACCATGTACTGTAGAACCCTGAGATTCATTTTCTTGCTGGCATACGCAATAAATCCATAATAAAATAATAATAATTATAATTGAAACAATAAAAGAACACACAAACTTGAGTGTTTAATCAGTGTGCAAAAGATATAAATTATTCAAATACGAAAAAGAAAGAAATAATAAGTAAACAACAAATATCAAGAACATGAGATGAAAAGCCCTTGAAAGTGAGTCCATAAGCTGTGCAAACATTTCAACGATGAAATGAAGTTGAGTAAGGTTATCCCCTTTGGCTCCAGAGCCTGATAGCTGAGGGGTAATAGCGATTCCTAAACCTGGTGGTGAGAATCTTGATGCCCTGTACCTTCTTCCTGATGGCAGCAGCGGGAAGAGGGCATCTCCTGGACAGTGGTGAGCCTGATGACGGGTACTGCTTTCCTGCAACAGTGTTTCATATAGGCACGCTGAATGGTGGGGAGAGCTTTACCCGCAATGGACTGGGCCATATTCACTACTTTTTGTAGGATTTTCTGTTCCAGGGCATTGGTGTTTGCTCACCAGGCTGTGATGCAGCCAGTCAATATACTGTCCACCACATATCTATAGAAGTTTGTCAAAGTTTTAGATGTGATGCTGAATCTTTGCAAACTCCTAAGGAAGTAGAGGCACTGCTGTGCTTTCTTCATGATTGCACTTACGTGCTGGGTGTAAGACAGGTCATCCAGGATAAAAACACTGAGGAATTTAAAGTTGCTGACCCTCTCCAACCCTGATCCTCTGATGGACCTTTGGTTTCCTCCTCCTCAAGTCAATAACAGGCTCCTTAGTCTCGCTGACATTGAGTAAGAAGTTGTTGCGATGGCACCACTCGAACAGATTTTCAATCTCCCTCCTATACGCCGGTTCGTCACCACCTTTCTTTTTGTGTAAATACAAAAAGACAAACAAAGTAAGAATAATAATAGATAACCTATCCCTCAACGTCAGTAAGACAAAGGAATTGGTTGTTGACTTCAGAAGGAGTAGCGGACCGCACGACCCAATTTACATCGGTGGTGCACAAGTGGAACAGGTCAAAAGCTTTAAGCTCCTCGGGGTCAATATCACAAATGGCCTGACTTGGTCCAACCAAGCAGAGTTCACTGCCAAGAAGGCCCACCAGCGCCTTCACTTCCTGAGAAAACTAAAGAAATTTGGCCTGTCCCCTAAAACCCTCATTAATTTTTATAGATGCACCGTAGAAAGCATTCTTTTAGGGTGCATCACAACCTGGTATGGAAGTTGTCCTGTCCAAGACCGAAAGAAGCTGCAGAAGATCGTGAACACGGCGCAGCACATCACACAAACCAATCTTCTGGCCTTGGACTCACTTTACACCGCACGCTGTCTGAGCAGTGCTGCCAGGATAATCAAGGACACGACCCACCCAGCCAACACACTTTTTGTCCTTCTTCCCTCTGGGAGAAGGCTCAGGAGCTTGTAGACTTGTATGGCCAGATTTGGGAACAGCTTCTTTCCAACTGTGATAAGACTGTTGAATGGATCCTGACCCGGATCTGGGCCGTACCCTCCAAATATCCGGACCTGCCTCTCAGTTTTTTTGCACTACCTTACTTTCCATTTTTCTATTTTCTATTTATAATTTCAAATTTTAATATTTACTAATTTTTACTATTTTAAATATTTTTAATATTTAATATTTGTAATCCAGGGAGCAGGAAGTGCAAAATCAAATATCGCTGTGATGATTGTACGTTCTAGTATCAATTGTTTGGCGACAATAAAGTATAAAGTATAAAGATAAATAAGGAATAAATAATATTGAGAACATGAGTTGTAGTGACTTTGAAAGTGAGCTCATAGTCCTTCGGCAGAGCAGGAGAGGATTGGCACCAACCTTCAAACCATTGAGTTGAACTTCAAGTGATGCACTCCATCCTCTGCACAGTGTCCTGGGATCAATCCCATCCATTGCTGCATCAGATAGTCGTCCTGGAGTCTCTGTTTGGTCACTTAAACCGACTACATTCAGACTCAGAGGCAAGAATGGAACCCACTACTCAAAACTAGCTTCCTCTTATAACAGCAGCAAAATGTGTAGGAGAACACAAGAGACTGTAGGTGCTAAAATCTGGACCAACGCGCAATCTGCAGCAGGAACTCAACATTGGTCGGGGGAATCAAAGTTTGAAGCGTATTTATCAAAGTCTCTATATTATATAGAATCTTGAGATTTGTCTCCTTGCAGGCAGCCACAAAATAAAGAAACACAGTAGAACCAATTGAAGATGAAAACTGTCAAACACCCAATTGGCAAAAAAAATCGTGCAAACAATAAAAAGCAAATAACTAAAGTTCGCGAAAGTGAGCAACACACACAAAATGCTGGAGGAACTCAGCAGACCAGGCAGCATCTGTGGAAAAAAGTACAGTTGACGTTACAGGCCGAAACCCTTTGGCCGGACTGGAGTATGGTCTCAGCCCAAAACATGAACTGTACTTTTTTCCACAGATGCTGCCTGGTCCATTGAGTTCCTTCAGCATTTTGTGTGTTGCTCGGATTTCCAGCATCTGAAGATTTTCTCTTGTTCACAAAAGTGAGTTCACAGCTGCAGAGCCGGTTGTCACTGCGGCTGGCCCAATGAACTAAACATAAGACTATAAGGCATACTGTAGGAGCAGAATCAGGCTATTCGGCCCATCGAGTCTGCTCCACCATTCCATCATGGCCGGTTTATTATCCCTCTCAAACTCATTCTCCTGATAAACTTTACTAATCAAGTACCTGTCAAGCCCCTCTTTGAGTATGTCCATTGACAGCCTCCACAGCCATCTATCTGTAGCAATGTCTTCCACAGATTCATGACCATCTGGTGAAAGGAATTCCTCCTCAAGCAACACATATAAAAGTTGCTGGTGAACGCAGCAGGCCGGGCAGCATCTCTAGGAAGAGGTACAGCCAACGTCAAACTGTACCTCTTCCTAGAGATGCTGCCTGGCCTGCTGCGTTCACCAGCAACTTTTATATGTGTTGCTTGAAATTGCAGCATCTACAGATTTCCTCATGTTTGCGTTTTTAAGTTCCTCCTCTACTCTGTTTTATGGGGACACCCTTATATTCTGAAGCTGTGCCCTCCGGTCTCATCCACTATAGGAAACATCCTCTCCACATCCACTCTATCTAGATATTCGGCAGGTCTCAATGAAATTTCCCCCCTTATTCTTCTAAACTCCAGCAAGTACAGACCCAGAACCATCAAATTAACCCTTTCATTCTCGAATCATTCTCGTGAACCTCTTGTGGATCCTCTCCAATTCTAGCACATCCTTTCTTAAATATGGGGTCTAAAACTGCTCGCAATGGTTGAAATGCAGTCTGACCAATGCTTTATAAAGCGTCAGCATTACATCTTTGCTTTTATATTCCAGTCCAGTGCTCTCAAAATGAATGCTATTATTACATTTACCGTCCTTCCCACAGACTCATCCTTGAAGTTAACCTTCAGGGTTGAATCCCTGCAATCAGGTTTCAGAGTGGAGAGGGGAGGGGTCAGATAGCCGGTATGAAAAGGGGAGGCGGAGAAGGAGAAAGGGGCTAATAGGCTGGAGTGAGGGGCGGAGGGGAGAGATGGTGAAAGATGACAAACAAATCAAGCCACGCAAACACGAGGAATTCTGCAGATGCTGCGTTCACCAGCAACTTTGATGTGTGTTGCTTAAACAAATCAAGCCAGTTGGATTTACACTGTCATTTGTTCTTTTTGCATTACATTCTTAGGTTGTTTAATTTGTATTACTTACATACACACACACACGCGCGCACGCTCGGGATGATTGATAAGTTCGTGGCCTAAGGTAGAAGGAGATGAGTTATTAACTTCAAACTTCCTGCATTTTCACTCAAAGAGTTGAACTGCACGTGCATGTATCAAGAGCTGTATAACTGATCTCCTTCTACCCAAGGCCACGAACTTATCCATCACCCCTGCTGTGAACCACTTGTACAAGGAAGGGATCCCTATGCTCCACGATCGCTGGACTAAGTGTGTAAATGTAGGAGGGGACTGTGTTGAAAAGTAAATGTGCTAGGTTTTCTAAAATTGACTCCTTCTACCTTAGGCTACGAACTTATCAATCACCCCGTGTTTGTGTGTGTGAACACACACACACTCACTCTCTTTGTCTTTCTCCCTCCTCTCTCCCTCCCTCCCTCCCCTCTATCTCTCTCTCTCTCTCTCTCTCTCACACACACACACACAAGTTTCACATTACACGTCAGTGATATTAAACCTGATTACTGATTCTGATTCGGAACACTGCTGGTAGTGGGTGTGTGGAATGAGCTGCCAGAGGAAGTGGTAAAAGTAGGTAAAACTACAGTGTTTAAAAAAGCACTTGGACAGGTACACGGGGGCAGGAAAGGGTTGGAGTTACATGGATCAAATGCAGGCAAAAGGGACTAATTCAGACAGATATCTCAATCGGCACGTGCAAATTGGGCTGAAGGGCTTGTTTCCATGCTGTTTGCTTCAGGGAGAAAAGGAAAGAAGATCCTGTGATGGTGTTTGATGTAACTAACAGAGCAATGACTGACTGGGTTGAATGGTTTACTTCATTGCTGTGTGTTCCCCAGCCCCTCGATTATCAGTCATAAACCATTGTGGATTCCTCAGCCTGGTTGCCAGTGAATCATTAACCGGCTCCTAGTACACTTATCCATGGTTTGTTACCAGAATGCCGTCAAACAAAAGGACATGAGAGAAACAAGAATCTGAAGTGGGAATAACCTTTCCATCCCCTCAATTCTGACCTCCTGTTCAATAATATCACAGCCCATCTTTTATTTCTGCCCCACTTTCTCGCTCTAGCCCCATACCTCTCAATTACTTCAACATCCAGAAATCAATTCATTCCTCTCTCTAATGCTCTCGAATCCCTGTGCCCTCTGGGAGAAAGACTTCCGAAGTTTCTTCCCACTGGGAATGATGAAGTATCTTCTCACCCCATCCATCTAATGTTGAGACCCCTTCCCGCCTGCAGCATCTCAGGTTTCCCTCCACTGCTGCATTAGAAAGGCAAGAGATTTTCAAATCTCAGCACGGATTTCAAACGTTATGTTGGACTGCCCAGCTCGCCAAAGGGATTTGGTCGGTCCCAACACAGGGGGTTCTCAGCAAGTGAGTGAGCTGATGGGTGGGTTTAGTGCTAACATAGTCCAGGATAAGAGGGTTAAACTCTGACCACATTTACTCTGGAGTGGAATAAGTTTGTGCCTCACACTGTGAGATACTCACCCCCAGTGGAAAAAACACAGACGATTATACAGAGCAGGACAGCCAGCATTGTCCACTACTGCCCACCTCCAGGAGTCTGATCCTGGCTGCATTCCCTCTGCTTCTTCCTGAGCCACACCGTCAGTCATTTCTCCGCCTCTGTAACCCTGTAAGTGCCAGGCTGATGTGTGAACCAAACACTGTACACTTCAGCACCCATAGCTTCTATGTACAGAAGCACCATCGAAAGCTCTCTGTCTGGATGCATCAGGGCTTGGTGCGACAATGGCTCTGCCCGAGACCACAAGAAACTGCAGAGTTATGGACACAGTTCAGCACATCACAGACATCAGCTCCCCTCCATGGACTCTGTGTTCAAGTTTACTGCCATCTGACTGTACATGTATACAACCAAACAAAACAACATTCCTCCGGCCCGTGGTGTGCCCACAAACTTAGATCACACACAGCGCATTAAATAAAATACTGTCACAAATAAGTTAATAAAATATAATTCAAAATGCATGTAATGTGCAGCACAAGGATACATTAAACATCTCACTGTTCCAGTGACGAGATCTCAGTGGTGTCAGGGTATTCATTAGTCCCTCAGTCTGAGGGAAGAAGCTGTTACCCAGTCTGGAAATCTTAGTCCTGATGTCTAGTACCTCCTTCCTGATGTACCGGGTCAAAGAGATTGTGGATGTGTGGTAGGGATTCTCAACAATGCTTCAGACCCTTTGATTACAATGCTCCTGGAAAATGTCCCAAACTGGGGAGAGGGAGACCCTGGTGATACTCTCGCCAGTCTTTACTGCCCTCTGCAGGATCTTGCAGTCCAATGCCTTGCAGCTCCCGTACCACACAATGATGCAGCCAGACACGATATTCTCAATGGTGCTCCTGTAGAAAATTGTTAAAATACAGTGGGGCGTCTCCTCAGAAGGGGTAGATGCTGCTGTGCCTCCTTGACTAGTGAAGAGATGTTGTGGGTTGTGGGTCAAGGTTAGATTGTCCATTATGTGCGCGTCAAGGAACTTCACTCTCTCCAGGGCAGAGCTATTGATCTGCAATGGAAAGTGGTCAATCTGTGCCTTCCTGAAGTCCACAATCACCTCTTTTGCCTTGTCCACATTGTAACTCAGATTGTTGTTCTCACACCATTTCAGAAGACTCTCTACCACCTCTCTGTATGAGTCCAAAAGCCATATAACCACAAAATTACCATAAATAAGTTAATAAAATATAATTCACTCACTCACCTGTGGGTCAACAACCCTTTGTCCTTGGAACCTGCTGACCGCTGTCCTTAAGCAGCAGCATCACTGGTTTTGTCCTCCATGCCTGCAGACCAGACCCTCGGGTATTGCTAGCCTTCAACATCACAGCACTTCAACTTGAACTCTGAAAACAGGCTCCTGCCCCTGACTCTTCATTTATCACCCCTGACCTCTAACTCCCTCTCATCCCTGCCCCTGAACCCCACACTTCATAAAAGGCTTGGCAGGTGGAAGCAGGAAAAATGTTACAAAATTCCATAAACACTTCTGTTAAATCCATCCTTTTATTCCTAATTAAAATTAATACAAGTTCCCCAGTTACTATGGTGGGATTTGACCTTGTGTCGTTTGTTATTCCTGCCAGGGAGAAATAATAACATCAGTAACTTTGTTTTATTGTGCCTGGCCTGGGAGTAGTCACTCAGTAATTTTTAATGGCTTTCTCTGCTTAAAGCAGGTATTTTGAAGGCTTGCTGAGTGCAGGCAGAGGCCATTGTGCCCATCAGTACAATGGCAGCACTTTGCCTTGACAATTCCAACCAAATTCCACTGCCTGGGTTTCTTCCCTTAGTCTGCTCAATTTCTTAACCACCCTTGCACACCCAACTCCTTACTCAACAATGAGTGAATCAGATGGGATGGTTCCCATTCAATTCAGTTTCCAATGAGTGGGCAGGCCAGGGAAAGCAGACATGGAATTGTTACAACATTGAGAGGGGTTCCAGGCGATTGAGTCTGTCAGCTCCTGGTAGAACAGTTCTTCATCTGTCTCCATTACCCTGATAATGACTTTCACCCTGATCTATCTTATCCCCTGCAGAAAGTTCCAATCCCCACTTGAACATTCCAAGAATCACAGAGCCGTAGAGCAATCCAACATGAATACAGGCCCTTCAGCCCAACAAGACCATGCTGACCACCCTTCCAATCCCAACTTCCTGTACTCAGCCCACACCTCTACAAGCCTCACCCTTCTATGCACCAAAGTGATTCTTAAATGACTCTGGCAACACACATAAAAATTGCTGGTGAATGCAGCAGGCTGGGCAGCATCTATAGGAAGAGGTACAGTCGACGTTTCAGGCCGAGACCCTTCGTCAGGGCTCACTGAAAGAAGAGAAGAAAGTCTTAAATGACTACTGCAGCTGCTTCAGCCATTTCCTCTGGCAGCTCGTTCTATATATACCACCCTCTGGGTGAAAACCTCATCCTTCCCCTCTCACCCTAAACCGATGCCTCACAGTTACAGTCCAGCCAGTGAAGCACTTGACAAAGTATGTTGTAATTGTGGGATACCGGAATCACTCAGTGCTCTAACTCACCCACACATTCATTTGCAACTAAGCGTGCATCCACACCGAGCAAGAAGCAAGTTTCTCTTTTATGTTAAAGATTTAAAAGATTAGCTTTATTTGACACGTGTACATTGAACCATATAGTGAAATGAGTGGTTTGCATCGACGACCAACAAACCACGAGGATGTTCCACGGGGAGACCGCAAGAGTTAGCAGGCTTTCGGCATCAACTTAGTGTTTCCATAACTTACTCGCCCTGAAGTTTAAGAGACTACTAGACAGGTATATGGAGGAATTTAAAGTGTGTGTGTGTGTGTGTGTGTGTGTGTGTGTGTGTGTCTGTGTGTGTGTGTGTGTCTGTGTGTGTGTGTGTGTGTGTCTGTGTGTGTGTGTGTGGGGGGGGTTATATGGGAGGCAGGGTTTAAGGGTCGGCGCAACGTTTTGGGCCGAAGGGCCTGTACTGTGCTGTACTATTCTATGTTCTATGTTCTATGTTCTAACCCTGTGGAGTCTGTGGAGTATGGGAGAAATCCAGAGCACCGGAAGAAAATCCATGCTGTCTCGGGGAGAATGTACAAACGTTCACGTTATTGAGAGTTTCTGGTCGCTCCTTTTCTCGTTGCTGTTTTGTGCGATTTTGATCCGGACGGACGACCGCTGTCGCCAGCAAATAGCGGCGCAAGATTGACGTGAACTGAATACGCCTGGACTCTCAGGATGTCTTTGTGATTTCCTATTTTGCGTTCTGCGTGTCTCACTCTTTTTTGCCGTTTGCGCGATTTGTTCTTTTTTTGCTCATGGGGTTTGATGTTTTTCTTTAAATGGGCACCTGGGTTTCTTTGTTTCGTGGCTGTCTGCGGGGAAGAGGAATCTCAGAGTTGCGTACTGAATATATACTCCTATAATAAATGTACTGTGAATCTTGAACTCCTTGCGGACGGCAACGGGAATTTAACCCCGATCAGTGATCACTGGCGCTGTAAAGTGCTTGCTCTAACCACAATACTCCTTCAACACAACTCTGGGTATTTGCTGGACCGTGTCAAGAATTGAACCCGTGTCCCTGGCGCTGCAAAGTGCACCCTCAGCGCTATACAGTACTAGCGTGCCATTAATCATCCGTAGAGTGGCAAATGTTGGTTGGTTATGGTACGGTCTGATCATACAGATCGTCTGCCTCTGGTTCTCCGCTTGTCCTCAGGACATTGACTCAATGTTCTGCCGTACTGGAGTCACATGTCTGCCCAGGGCAGATCAGGCAGCCACCTTCCCGAAGGACACTCAGATCACCGAGGTTTTACAGCAATGTCACAGATTCACATGGTTGTTTTTTTTTAATATCAGATTTCAGCGGACGGACGGGTTACTGCACCATTTAGTTTTAATAGCGGCAGTAAAATGCACACGTGGATAGTTTAAGATCAGCCGAGAGCACTTCCACAGCGACACGGTCTGACTTAAAGGGTTAGATTCTCAGGGGACTGCAGGAAAAGCTGAGACACACTCGTTTTGGAAACAAAGACCTGTGCTCAAAATAATTTACCAATTCCTGATAAAGGGTCTCGGCCCGATAAATCGACTGTTATTCATTTCCATCGACGCTCCCTGATCTGCTGAGTTCCTCCAGCATTTTGTGTGCGTTGCTCTGAATTTCCAGCATCTGCAAAATCTCTTGTACTCAAATGGTGCCTTTCAGGAATTTCCCTTGCATACCCCAGCCGGCGAAATAATTTACAAAGTGTACTCATTGTAAATACTGGAAATGTTCTGCGCATCTGACCATAATCCCAACCTCAATAAATAACCTTTATTCAAATAACCTATCACCCCTCCTCTTCTCCTCACCTGTCCATCACCTCCCTATGGTGCCCCTCCTCTTTCCCTTTCTCCCACGGTCCGCTGTCCTCTCCTATCAGATTCCTTCTGCTTCAACCCTTTACCTCTTCCACCTATTCCACACCCCCCCCCCGCTTCTTACTTCATACTCCCTTCCCCACCTGTTATATTTTCTAACTGCAGAACCGAATTGAAAGAAAATCACAGGAGCCAGGATTATTCGTTTACTTAGTTTCTTTACTTTAGTGAGGCACACACGAATGACATGGTGGTACAATCAGGTATGCTATTTACATACGTCTTACTTATAACTCGTACTGACTTATGTAAACAAAGAATGCTTAATCAAAGAATATATTTGCAATAGGACCAATCAAGTGTGACAGATGACACAAAGATTGGAGGTGTTGTGGATAGTGTGCAGGGCTGTCAGAGGTTACAGCGGGACATCGATAGGATGCAAAACTGGGCTGAGAAGCGGCAGATGGAGTTCAACCCAGGTAAGTGTGAGGCGTAAATATGAGGAATTCTGCAGGTGCTGGAAATTCAAGCAACACACATCAAAGTTGCTGGTGAACGCAGCAGGCCAGGCAGCATCTCTAGGAAGAGGTACAGTCGACGTTTTGGGCCAAGAACCTTTGTCAGGACTATCTGAAGGAAGAGCTAGTGAGAGATTTGAAAGTGGGAGGGGGAGGGGGAGATCTGAAATGATAGGAGAAGACAGGAGGGGGAGGGATAGAGCCAAGAGCTGGACAGATGATTGGCAAAAGGGATATGAGAGGATCATGGGACAGGAGGCCCAGGGAGAAGAAAAACGGGGAGGGGGGGAAAACCCAGAGAATGGGCAAGGGGTATAGTCAGAGGGACAGAGGGAAAAAAAGGAGAGAGAGAGAAAGAATGTGTGTATATAAATAAACAATGGATGGGGTACGAGGGGGAGGTGGGGCATTAGCAGGAGTTAGAGAAGTCAATGTTCATGCCATCAGGTTGGAGGCTACCCAGACAGAATATAAGGTGTTGTTCCTCCAACCTGAGTGTGGCGCTTCATCTTTACAGTAGAGGAGGCCATGGATAGACGTATCAGAATGGGAATGGGATGTGGAATTAAAATGCGTGGCCACTGGGAGATCCTGCTTTCTCTGGCGGACAGAGCATAGGTGTTCAGCAAAGAGGTCTCTCAGTCTGCGTCGGGTCTCGCTAATATATAGAAGGCCACATCGGGAGCACCAGACGCAGTATATAAGTTTGAGGTGGTTCATTTTGGTAGGTCAAATATGATGGCAGAATATAGTATTAATGGTAAGACTATTGGCAGAGTGGAGGATCAGAGGGGTCTTGGGGTTTGAGTCCATAGGACGCTCAAAGATGCTGTGCAGGTTGACTGTGTGGCTAAGAAGGCATACAGTGTATTGGTCTTCATCAACCATGGGACTGAGTTTAAGAGCCGACAGGTAATTTTACAGCTTTATAGGATCCTGCTCAGACCCCACGTGGAGTACTGTGTTCAATTCTGGTCACCTCACCACTAGAAGGATGTGGTAACTATAGAAAGGGTACAGAAGAGATTTACAAGGATTTTGCCTGGATTGGGGAGCATGCCCTATGATAATAGGTTGAGTGAACTTGGCCTTTTCTCCTTGGAGTGATGGAGGATGAGAGGTGACTTGATAGAGGTGTATAAGATGATGAGAGGCATTGATCGTGTGGATAGTCAGAGGCTTTTTCCCAGGGCTGAAATGGCTAACACAAGAGGGCACAGTTGTTTGGAAGTAGGTACAGAGGAGATGTCAGGGGTAAGCCTTTTATGCAGAGTGTGGTGAGTGTGTGGAATCGGCTGCAGTGATGGTAGTGGAAGCAGATACAACTGGGTCTTTTAAGAGACCCCTGGATAGGCACATAGAGCTTAGAAAAATAGAGGGCTATGGATAACCTTAGGTAATTTCTAAAGTAAGGACATGTTCTAAAGTAAGGATACGTCTGTGGTGGGAAAGATGTTGGAAAAGATTCTTGGAGATAGGATCTATGGGCATTTAGAGAATCATGGTCTGATCAGGGACAGTCAGCATGGCTTTCTGAAGGGCAGATCTTGTCTAACAAGCCTGATAGAGTTCTTTGAGGAAGTGACCAGGCATATAGATGAGGGTAGTGCAGTGGATGTGATCTATATGGATATTAGTAAGGCATTTGACAAGGTTCCACATGGTAGGCTTATTCAGAAAGTCAGAAGGCATGGGATCCAGGGAAGTTTGGCCAGGTGGATTCAGAATTGGCTTGCCTGCAGAAGGCAGAGGGTGGTGGTGGAGGGAATACATTCAGATTGGAGGATTGTGATTAGTGGTATCCCACAAGGATCTGTTCTGGGACCTCTACTTTTTGTGATTTTTATTAATGACCTGGATGTGGGGGTAGAAGGGTGGGTTAGAAAGTTTGCAGATGACACAACGGTTGGTGGTGTTGTAGATAGTGTAGAGGATTGTCAAAGATTGCAGAGAGACATTGATAGGATGCAGAAGTGGGCTGAGAAGTGGCAGATGGAGTTCAACCCAGAGAAGTGTGAGGTGGTACACTTTGGAAGGACAAACTCCAAGGCAGAGTACAAAGTAAATGGCAGGATACTTGGTAGTGTGGAGGAGCAGAGGGATCTGGGGGTACATGTCCACAGATCCCTGAAAGTTGCCTCACAGGTGGATAGGGTAGTTAAGAAAGCTTATGGGGTGTTAGCTCTCATAAGTCGAGGGATAGAGTTTAAGAGTCGCAATGTAATGATGCAGCTCTATAAAACTCTGGTTAGGCCATACTTGGAATACTGTGTCCAGTTCTGGTCACCTCACTATAGGAAGGATGTGGAAGCATTGGAAAGGGTACAGAGGAGATTTACCAGGATGCTGCCTCGCTTAGAGAGTATGGATTATGATCAGAGATTAAGGGAGCTAGGGCTTTACTCTTTGGAGAGAAGGAGGATGAGAAGAGACATGATAGAGGTGTACAAGATAATAAGAGGAATAGATAGAGTGGTTAGCCAGTGCCCCTTCCCCAGGGCACCACTGCTCAATACAAGGGGACATGGCTTTAAGGTAAGGGGTGGGAGGTTCAAGGGGGATATTAGAGGAAGGTTTTTTTACTCAGAGAGTGGTTGGTGCGTGGAATGCACTGCCTGAGTCAGTGGTGGAGGCAGATACACTAGTGAAGTTTAAGAGACTACTAGACAGGTATATGGAGGAATTTAAGGTGGGGGGTTATATGGGAGGCAGGGTCTGAGGGTCGGCACAACATTGTGGGCCGAAGGTCCTGTACTGTGCTGTACTATTCTATATTCGGCTCAGCTTTGGGGCCAAAGGGCCTGTATTGTGCTGTAGGCTTTCTATGTTTCTAATATTACTCACATTTTAATGAAACATTAAATACACTACCCCACTCCTCCCTCACCCGCTTTTACGTACAACTTCCCAGCTTGTAGTTCCCCCAACCCATCTTCTTATTCTGGCTTCTGCCCCCTTCCTTCCCATCCTGAAGAAGGGTCTCAGCCCAAAACATCGACTGTTTGTCCCCTTCCCCCATAGATGCTGTCCTACCAGCAGAGTTCCTCAGGCATTTTATGGGCGTGCTCAACATTTCCAGCATCCTGTGCTTCACTGTCCCATGCAATACACTGAACTCAGATGACCAGGCAGCGTCAGTGGGGAGGAGGAAAAGAAATTGTCGACATTTCATGTGGAAACCTTGCATCAGAACTCATCAGGTCCTGACGCAGGGTTTGAACCAGATCGTAGATAATTCCTTTCCCCACCGCGCCCCCCTCCACCACAGCCACTCGACCCGCTGAGTTCCCCAAGCCGATTGTGTGTTGCTTCAGATCGGAAGACCATAAGACAAAGGAGCAGAATTAGGCTATTTGGCCCATCCCAGCACCTGCAGTCTCCTGTGACTCCGCTGTGCTTGTAAAGACACAAGATTCGGCATTATTTGTCACACCTACATGGAAACTTACAGTGAAATGCTTCATTTGTGTCAATGGCCGACACAGTCCGAGGATGTGCTGCGGGCATCTGTCACCACGCTTCCAATGCCAACATGGCATTCCTCAACTCTTAACCCTAAACCCATCCGTCTTCGGAATGTGGGAGGAAGCCGGGGCACCTGGAGGAAACTCACGCGGTCACGGGGAGATAATATAAACACCTTACAAACAGTGGTGGGAATTGATTCTTTGTCTGGAATTGCTGACGCTGTGAAGCGTTCTGCTCGCCGCTACTCTACCGTGCCACCCGATACTTGTTCTATTTTCTGTGTTTATCATCAAGGCTCTGAATTCCCACCTGTTCATAGCTAGCCGGAATAATTGGCGCGATTGATGACAGAGGCAGGCCGGACACCCGAATGCAGTTTCCACACCAGACTCCGATGGTTTCTGTAATGTTATCAGTGTGGCACTAGATGGCGCCGTCTGTCTAACTTCCCTCTTAACACGGGCTGAGCGCATTTTAGAAATGCAAACGGGGATCCACCTCGGCGAGACCACAACCTCACCGCAAAATTTCATTCATGTCGGTTGTCGCCTTCATTGACAGACAGAACAGCTCAGGTCACACCTATCGGAAGAGAAACAGTGACGCAAGAGATTTCTGCAGACACTGGAAACTTTGAGCAACAAACGCAAAATGTTGGACGAACTCAGCAGGCCAGGCAGCATTTATGGAGAGGAACAGAGGAGATGTCGGGATAAGTTTTTTACACAGAGAGTGGTGAGTGCGCGGGATGGGCTGCCGGCGACATTGGTGGAGGTGGATATGATAGGGTCTTTTAAGACACTCTTGGACAGGTACATGGAGCTGAGAAAAACAGTGCTGTGGGTAACCCTGGGTAATTTCTAAGTTAAGGACATGTTCGGCACCGCTTTGAGGGCCGAAGGGCCTGTATTGTGTTGTAGGTTTTCTGTGTTTCTATGAATAAACAGTCGACGCTGAGACCTTCATCAGCACTGGAAAGGAAGGGGGCAGAAGCCGGAATAAGAAGGTGGGAGAGGGGAAGGAGTACAGTCTGGTAGGTGATAGGTCAGACCAGGTGAGGCAGAAGAAATAAGAATCTGGGAGGTGTTGGCTGAAAGAGGTAATCAGGTAAAGGAGCAATCTAATAGCAGAGGACAGTGGACCATGAAAGAAAGTGGGACACCACATTTTTGTTCTGGCTTCTGCCTCTCTCCTCTTCAGTCCTTATGAAGGGTCTCAGCCCAAGCTATCAGCTGTGCCTACCACCACAATAGGTCTACAGTGGACACCATGTCAATGGCTCTTTACACGGCCTTATCACCTGGACAATACAACCGCCTATGTCGGGATGCTGTTCATTGACTATAGCCCAGCCGTTAACACCATCATTCCCACAGTCCTGATCGATAAGCTACAGAACCTTTGTCTCTGCAATTGGATCCTCAACTAGAAGACCACATTCTGTGTGGATTGGTGATACTATCTCCTCCTTGCTGATGATCAGCACTGGTGCGCGTCAGGGGTGTGTGCTTAGCGCACTGATCTACTCTCTCTAAACTTTGTGGCTAGCTACAGCTCAAAAGCCATCTATAAATTTGCTGATGATACAAAACACACTAATAACGGTAGAACAGTGGATACAGTGTACATGGATGTCAGCAAGGCATTTGATAAGGTTTCCCTTGCAAAGCTCATTGAGAAAGTAAGGAGGCATGGGATCCAAGGAGACCTTGCTTTGTGGATCCAGAATTGGCTTGCCCACAGAAGGCAAAGGGTGGTTGTGAATGGTTCGTATTCTGCAGGGAGGACAGTGGCCAGTTATATTCCACAGGGATCTGTTCTGGGACCCCTCCTCTTTGTGATTTTTATAAATGACCTTGATAAGGAAGTAGAAGGGTGGGTTAGTAAGTTTGCTGGTGACACAAAGGTTGGGGGTGCTGTGGATAGTCTGGAGGATTGTCAGAGGTTACAGCAGGACATCGATAGGATGCAGAACTGGGCTGAGAAGTGGCAGTTGGAGTTCAACCCAGGTAAGTGTGAAGTGGTTCATTTTGGTAGGTCAAATTTGAAGACAGCTGACAGCTGTCAAAAAAAAAAATCAGAAGTCACTTCTACCAGATGGTGTACACCCCAGAGGTCTGAAGGAGGTGGCCAAAGCGATTGTGGAGACATTAATATTGATCTTTCAAGAATGACTAGATTCAAGAATGGTTCTGGAGGACTGGAAAATTTCAAATGTCACTCCACCCTTCAAGAAGGGAGAGAGCCAGAAGAAGGAAAACTTTAGGCCCGTTTGTCTGACCTCAGCAGTTGAGAAGATGTTGGAGTCGATTATTAAGGATGAGGTCTCAAGGTACTTTGAGGCGCATGATAAAATGGGTTGTAGTCTTCATGGCTTCCTCAAGGAAAATCTTGCCTGACAAATCTGTTGGGATTCTTTGAAGAAGTGACAAGCAGGATAGACAAAGGAGAATAGATTGATGTTGGTTACTTGGATCTTCAGAAGGTCTTTGACAAGGTGCCACATATGAGGCTTCTTAACAAGCTACAGTCCCATGGTATTACAGGGAAGATTCTGGCATGGATAAAGCAGTGGCTAATTGGCAGTAGGCAAACAGTGGGAATAAAGGGAGACTTCTCTGACTGGCTGCCAGTGACTAGTGGAGTTCCACAGGGGTCTGTTTTGGGACTGATTCTTTTTACGTTATATGTCAATGCTATGGATAATGGAACTGATGGCTTTGTTGCAAAGTTTGCAGAGGATATGAAGATAGGTGGAGGGGCAGGAAGTTATGAGGAAGTAGAAGCTACAGAAAGACTTAGACAAATAAGGAGAATGGGTAAAGAAATGACAAATGGAATATAGTGTCAGGAAGTGTATGGTCATGCACTTTGGTAGAAGAATCGGAGGGGTTGACTATTTACTAAGTGGAAAGAAAATACAAAAACTGAGGTGCAAGAGGACTTGAAAGTCCTTGTGCACGATTCCCTGAAGATTAACTTACCAGTTGAGTCAGTGGTGAGATAGGCAAATGCAATGTTAGCATTCATTTCAAGTGGACTAGAATACCAAACCAAGGATGCCATGTTGAAACTTCATAAGACACTGGTGAGGCCTCACTTGGAGTATTGTGAGCAGGTTTGGGCCCCTTATCTTAGAAAGGATGTGCTGAAACTGGAGAGGTTTCAAAGGAGGTTCATGAAAATGATTCCAGGATTGAGTGGTTTGTCATATGAAGAGCGTCTGATGGCTCTGGGCCTGTATTCACTTGAATTCAGAAGAATGAGGGGTGACCTCATTGAAACCTATTGAATGGTGAAAGGCCTTGATAGAGTAGATGTGGAGAGGATGTTTCCTATGTTGGCAGAGTCTAAGACCAGAGGACACAGCCTGAAAATAGATTGGTAAATAGATAAGGAGGAATATCTTTACTCAGAAGTTGCTGAATCCGTGGAATTCTTTGCTACAGGCAGCTGTGGAGGCCAGGTCTTTATGTATATTCAAGGCAGAGGTTGATAAATTCTTGATTGGTCAGGGCATGAACGGATACAGGGAGAAGACAGGAGATTGGGGCTGAGAGGAAGATTGGATCAGCCATGATGAAATGGTGGAGCAGACTCGATGGGCCAAATGGCCTAATTCTGCTCCTATATAACTTATGGTCTTGTACTAGCAAAGCATTTAATAGTCTTATAACAGCAGGGAAGAAGCTGGCTGGAACTTGGCTGGTGGTAAGAATCTGTTTTGGACATGCTTAACAAATTCCATTCTGTCTAAGCCCTTTGCTCTATAGGTGGGCCAAGTCAATATTAGGGAAATTAAAATTCCATGTGTACCTATTGCTTCATAGCTGTAGATTCTTTCAAAACCCACATCCTCTAACTCATTGACAAGGCAAACCCAGTTTACAATGAGGCATAGTGTTTGACAGTGATTTCTTCATTCCTTTACACTGTTGGTGTTGTTGATGCAACAGTGCAGCCCACATAGCCGGGAGGAGAAGGGATGATCATGCACAGCTAGAGACTACACTGAACTTTGGTAATAAATTTACCTTGAACTTTGATCTCTGACTTGGACAGAAATTGGCTGACATACACTTGTCAGGAACGGAATCTAGGGACTGTCTATAGTTATGTGTGTTCCCTGAAACAGCAGAACCAGGTGTCTCTGTCTCTGTCTCTCTCTCCTTTTAGTAATCATTCATCAGTTTTGTATGCTTTGGTTATGCCATGCATGACAATACTTTGAAGCTGCAATAACCGAGTTGAATGATTTATGTGCATTTTCCAAATTTGTGGACAAAATCAACTTATGAACATTCATAAAAACAGAATTGGTTCAGTACCCTGGGGCAGCTCATCTTTACTCTGATGTAACAAGAGAGAATGAAGATTGTAATGTGAGCATTTCACTGTGTGTTTCAATGTTTGTGACAAGTAAGGCTAATCTTCCATCTTCAATAAATAATATGTTTATATTACTTACTAATTAACTCCTGGTCTTCCAGTTCCTGCCAGAGAGCACATTCTAAGTTATAAGATAAACTGATTCTGAAGTGTTCAGTTTCATGAACAGCACTCAAATAATTCATGCCACATGCTGCTTTGACTGACTCAAGGTGTTATAACTGCGGCTTGTGGTTTTCATTAGATTGGTGAAGCCATGTCTGCAGCTTCAGTAACTCTGGGTTGAGAGAAAGGAAATAGGAGGAGGCGGCCATTTGGCCCTTCAAGGCTGTTCCACCTTCCAGCATAATCATGGCTGATCATCCACTTCAAGACCCTGGCCCCGTCCCTCACCACTTCCCATGATCCCCTTTGCATTAAGCAATATGTCTACCACAAATGAATTGATGTCTGCAGTCTTCTTTGGTTCTTCTGATATTGTTGATGTATAAGGGGATAGTTGCCTACAAATGGCTGCTCAGATTGATAGGTGGTAAAGAAGGCATATTGCATGCTTGTGGTTATTGGCCAGGCACTGAGTTTAAGAGACAGGAAGTTACGTTGCAGCTACGTTGAACACTGGTTAGGTCACTCCTTGGAGTTTTGCATACAGTCTGGTTGCCTCAATACAGGAGGGACTCGGAGCCTTTGGAGATGGTACAGAAGAGGTTCACCAGAACGCTGCCTAGATGAGAGGGCATGAACTACAAGGAAAAGTTAGACAAACTTAAGTTGTTTTCTCTGGAGCGGCAGAGGTTGAGGGGAGATCAGATAGAAGGTTATAAGATTATAAGAGACATTAGATCGCTGGTATCTTTATCCCAGAGTAGAAATGTCAAGTACCAGAGGGCATGTATTTGAGGCAGGAGGGCGGTAAGTTTAAAGGAAAAATATTTGTTTTACACAGAAGGCGATGGGTGCATGGAACATGCTTCTAGGGCTGATGGTGGAGGCAGATACAATAGAGGGTCACAGATAGGTAAATGAATATACAGAAAATGGAGGCAAATGGACCATGTGCAGGCAGAAGGGATTTGTTTAATTGAGCATTTTTAGATTAACGAACTCAGAACAACATCATCGCTGAAGGATTGTACCTGTTCCTGTGGCGTACTGTGCTCTTTTCTGATGACTTTCCCTGTATCCCAAGGTTACGCCTTCTGATTCCAGATGCTCCAGCTGGAAAATTCTCCCTGTGCAGTCCTGATGGGTTTCCTTGACATACACTTTCATTCTCTAACACACTCGCACACTACTGTTTGTAAAAGCTCAGTTTCATTATCCCATGTACATTGAAGCATTCAAAGTTCAAAGTGCATGTATGTCACCATAAACAACACCCAGGTTTGTTTCTTGTGGGCATTCACAGTAAATCCAGGAAACAGAATAGAATCAATGAAAGACCACACACAACAGGACGGACAAACAACCCGTGTGCAAAAGATAACAATCTATGCAAATACAAAAAAGAAATAATAATAAATAAATAAGCAATTAATATTGAGAACGAGAATCATGAGATGAAGACTTATCGTAAGTGAGTCCAGGTTGTGGAAACAGTTCAGTTGAGTGAAGCTTCCCCTCTGGTTCGGGAACCTGATGGTTGAGGGGTAATAACTGTTCCTGAATCTGATGGTGTGGGACCTTTTTCCTGATGGCAGCAATGAGAAGAGATGGTTGGGGCCCCTGATGTTGATGCTGCTTTCCTGTGACAACGCTCCATGTAGATGTGCTCAATGGTGGGGAGGTCTTTCCAGGTGTAGGACTGGGCCATATCCACTATTTTTTTGTAGGCTTTTCCATTCAAGTGTATTGGCGTTTCCATACCAGGCCATGTGGCAACTAGTCAATGTACTCTCCACTATACGTCTATAGAAGTTTGTCAAAGTTTTAGAAGTACTGATCCAAGGACTCACTGAAGACAGGTTCCTGAACTCCAAACTGGACTCACATATCTGGTGTTGGGGGGGTCACCAGCTCTCATGCCTGTTCCCTGCATGGATTTCCAATCTCTGAACCCTCGAAGCTGGGGAACTCAGTGGCTGATCATTGACAAAGAGTTTGGCAGCATTAAACCTTAGTCATGAAGTAAGTCTGGCTACATTGGTGCAGCTCACACCCATCTCTGAACTGTTCCCACAATCTAAGGACTCATTTTCAAGGATTCTTCATCTCATGTTCTTGACAATTACTGTGTATTTATTTACTTTTTTATTTGAAGAGCTTGTTATCTTTTGCACATGGGTTGTTTGCCCTCTTGCATGTGGTCTTTCATTGATTCTATTGTGTCTCTTGGATTTACTGTGTATGCCCGCAAGGAAGTGAATCTCTGGGTTGTACGTGGTGACCTTGTACTTTGGTAATAACTTCACTTTGAACTATGGCCACTTTGGGACACTTTGGAGGCCGAGGGAATGTTTCAATTAAATTGTATAAAATGACAAGAGATGTGAAAGGGGTTTAAAAATATAACAACATTCACTGGGGTTGAAGGGCAGAGCATGGGGTGGCACACCTCACCATTGCTAAAAATATTTGTACGTGCACTTGATGTGCTTTAACCCAGGTGGTGTTTTTTTTAAACCTGCCTTCATCCTTCCCCAGTTCAAGCAGCTTTTCCAGTTTCTCAGGATTTCTCTTTCCATCCCCAAATTAAATCTATGATCATATACTTTGGTAGAAGGAACAAAGGCATCGACTATTTTCTAAATGGAGAGAAAATTCAGAAATCAGAAGTGCAGAGGGACTTGGGAGTCCTTGTGCAGGATTCCCTGACAAGTTGAGTCACTAGTGAGGAAGGCAAAGGTAACGCGAGCATTCATTTCAAGAGGACCAGAATATAAAAACGAAGAAAGCAACTCACAGGCTTTATCAGGCATTGGTCAGGCTGCATTTGGAGTATTGTGGGCAGTCTTGGGCCCCTTATCTACGAAAATGTTTGCTAGCATTGAAGGGGGCCCAGACGAACTTTATGAGAATGTGGGTTTCCTCCGGACACTCCAGCTTCCTCCCACAGTCCAAACACATATGGGTTAGTAGGTAACACACATCAAAGTTGCTGGTGAACGCAGCAGGCCAAGCAGCATCTCTAGGAAGAGGTGCAGTCGACGTTTCAGGCTGAGACCCTTCGTCAGGACCCTTCGTCTAGTCCTGACGAAGGGTCTCGGCCTGAAACGTCGACTGTATCTCTTCCTAGAGATGCTGCCTGGCCTGTTGCGTTCACCAGCAACTTTGATGTGTGTTGCTTGAATTTCCAGCATCTGCAGAATTCCTGTTGTTTGGGTTAGTAGGTTAAATGGTCATTGCAAAATGCCCCATGATTACGCCTGCGGTAAATTTGGGGTTGCTGGGTGGTGCGGCTCAGGGTGGGGGGTGGGGTGGAGGGCAGCTATGCTGCACTCTATCTCAATCGATAAATTTGCAGACTGTCTCCACAGCATTTTGGAATGGAGAATTCTAAAAATTCTGAAATGATGAACTCTTCCTATCCAAAGCAAGTGATTTCTTCTTAGTCCTGGAGTCAGAAGAGGTAGGACCCTAGAAGCAGGTTTTTGACCTGAAACATGGACATTCCCTTTCCTCCCACAGACATTGCTTGATCTGCTAAGTTCCTCCAGCAGATTTAACTTGCAGGTTGAGTCAGCGGTGAGGAAGGTGAATGCTCTGTTGGCTTTCATTTCAAAAGGACTAAAATATAAAAGTAAAAATGTAATGCTGAGGCTTTATAAGGCCTCAGACTGCACTTGGAGTAATTGTGAGCAGATGGGCTCCTTGTCTGAGAAAAGATGTGCTGGTCCAAACAAGGTTCACGAGAATTATCCCAAGAATGAATGGGTTATGGTATGAGGATCATTTGATATCCCTGGGCCTGTACTTGCTGGAGTTCAGAATTACGATGGGGATCTCATTGAAACCTATCAAATATTCAAAGGCCTAGATGGAGCGGATGTGGAGAGGATGTTCCCATAGTGGGGTAGTCCACGACCAGGGCGCACAGCCTCAAAATAGAAGGACGTCTCTTTAGAATGAGGAGGATTTTTTTTTAGCCAGAGGGTGGTAATTCGTGGAATTCATTGCCACAGATGGCTGTAGAGACCAGTTCATTGGGTATATTTAACCAATTTCCCCCGGGATCAATAAAGTATGACTATGACATGACTATAATTAAAGTGGAGGCTGATAGGTTCCTAATTAGTCAGGTCATCAGAGGATACAGGGAGAAGGCAGGAGAATGGGGTTGAGCAAGATAATAGATCAACCATGACCGAATGGAGGGGTCACAAGGCTTGGTCCAAACAGATCTTCAGGACTTTTTGTCTTTTGTGTCTTCTGGACTCCTGCAACGGAGAAGATGTTTTGGATAGTGAGGACATGTGAAGACATCTTCTTCAAGGGTTAAGGAGAGTGGATTTCACAGGGGACTGACTCTGCTCGTTGCCTTCAGTACAGAAGGATATGCACCTCACTGAAGAAGCAAGGCTCCGAGAACAGGGAATTGGAAGCTGTTAAGGCCCAGTCCAAAGAAAATTACTGAATCACAAGTTAATCCTGGACACTTACAGAGTCCTAATTAAAGGTAGTAACCAAGCAAAACTACAAGAGAGAGTTGCAAAATGGAATGTGACACCGAGATAGAGGAAGGACAGGTGATGGAAAGCTTGATCAAACCCCCGGGATGAGGAGGCGATGTCAGGTGTGGGTGAGTATTTGTCACATCAGGACTCTGTCGTCTTGATGGCTGTGAGAGAGAGATTAGACCACGAGACATAGGAACAGAATTAGGTGAATCGGTCCATTGAATTTGCTCCGCCATTCGATCATGGCTGGTTTATTGTCCCTCTCAGCTCCATTCTCCTGTCTTCTCATAATCTTTGAACATTTACTAAAGAAGAACTTAACAACCTGTGCTTTAAATACACCCAACGATTTGGCCTCCACAGCCGACTGTGGCAATGAATTCCACAGTTTCCCCACCCTCTACCTACAGAAACTCCTCATCTCTGTGCTAAAGTGTATTCTGAAACTTTGTCCTCTGGTCCTAGACTCCCCCACTATAGGAAACATCCTCGCTACATCCACTCTATCTAGGCCTTCCAAAATTCGATAGGTTTGAATGAGATCCTCACCCTCCCATTCTACTAAACTTCAGGGAGTACAGGCTCAGACACCAACCTTACAATTACCCGTTCATTGCCGGGATCATCCCGTGGGAAGAATGTGTAAACTCCTACAGTCAGAGGCAGGAATTGGGCCCTGGTCATACAGGTTAGTAGGTTAACATCCAGAGTCACTGTTATGGACAGTATTTATCTAGTAACAGCACAACAGATCTGTTCCAGTTTCTGGACATAAATTCAAAGTAGGGTTTATTGTCATATCGACACGTAGACGGGCGTACAGGTGCAATGAAAAACGTATCGCAGCACAGGGAATCGGACAAGCAACATTCACCTCTAACTCCAACCACTGCACCCCCTCCGGTGCAGTCCCAGGAACACCGGATCGATCGGCCATGTCTATACGGGGCAGCGACTCGCTGAGCCCTGTCCTGGCACAGCCATGATTGTGCGGGGCAGCTCAGGGACCTGTCTTTCTACTTGTACGAGGCAGTCTGGTACTCCGGGAGGCTTTAGAACATTAAACTGGAATAGAGGGAGGGCGTCGATAGCAAAGATTAGAAATAATAAAGTATCAGACGGTTAGTTAGTCTTCGGTCGGAATAGCGCCATCGCCCTCGTCCGTCGCAGCGTGATTGGTCAGACTGTTGGTCTGTCATCGCCCCATCCTGTCATACGATCTACAGACTGATTAGTTGGTACAACATCCCGCCATGCGATAGGTCGAGCCCTATTCCGGTTTCCGCCGTGTGACTGGTAGACGTTTCTTCGCTGTTTGATTGGTCAGGGGCCGAACGCCCTGCTTTTCTGCCATGTTGATTGGTAGGCAGTTCTCCGCCTGCCGTATAGTGATTGGCTGAGGGAGCGGCTGGCTGCGGCCACCCGTTATTCAGTGATAGCGAGGCACGTTGTGGCGGCCGGCCGGCTGGCTGGCTGGTAGCTACGGTTCTGGAGTCGCCGGCGCCCGGCGAGGAGGTAGTGACGGTCGGTACAAGGTACGAAGCAGGGTTGTTCTATGGTCACCCAAAGGTCGGGTTTGAAAGGCTTTGAATTGATGGTCTTCAGGCTGCGGGTTTGCCGGGAGCGGACACACGAGGTCAGAAGTCGGTGGAAGGAGGGAAGTGGGAGCGGAGGGATCGGGGAGGTGAGGAGGGGGTTGGAGGAAGAAGGTGAAGAGGGAGGGAAGTGGTTGGAGATGAGGGATGGGACGGGTCAGGGGATAGGAAAGGGAGGAAGAAGAATGGGGAAGTGAGGGGAGGGTGGAGTGAAGCTGGAGGGACAGGAGAAAGGGAAGAGGGAGTATGGGAATGGAGAGGGAGGGAAGGAAGAGGATGAAGAGGGATGGGATGAGGGAAAGGAGGAGAAGTGGAGGGAGGTGATGGGGAAAGGGGGAATGGGGATGGGAGTGAAGCTGGAGGGACAGGAGAAAGGGAAGGGAGTGTGTGGGAGAGAAACGTAGAAAACCTACAGCGCAATATAGGCCCTTCGGCTCAAAATTGTGCCGAACATGTCCCTACCTTAGAAATTACTAGGCTTACCTATAGCCCTTCTATTTCACTAAGCTCCATGTACCTATCCAAAAGTCTCTTAAAATACCCTATCGTACCCGCCTCTACTACCGGTGCCGGCAGCCCATTCCACACACTCACCGCTCTCTGCGTAAAGAAACTTACCCCTGACATCTCCTCTGTACCTACTCCCCAGCACCTTAAACCTGTGCCCTCTTGTGGCAACCATTTCAGCCCTGGAAAAAGCCTCTGTCTATCCACACAATCAATGCCTCTCATCATCTTATACACCTCTATCTGGTCACCTCTCATCCTCCGTCGCTCCAAGGAGAAAAGGACAAGTTCACTCAACCTATTCTCATAAGTCATGCTCCCCAATCCAGGCAACATCCTTGTAAATCTCCTCTGCACCCTTTCTGTGGTATGCACATCCTTCCTGTAGTGAGGCGACCAGAACTGAGCACAGTACTCCAAGTGGGGTCTGACCAGGGTCCTGTATAGCTGCAACTTTTGGCTCCTAAATTCAATTCCACGATTGATGAAGGCCAATACACCATATGCCTTCTTAACCACAGAGACAACCAGCGCAGCTGCTTTGAGCGTTCTATGGATTCGGACCCCAAAATCCCTCTGATCCTCCACACTGCCAAGAGTCTTACTATTAATACTATATTCTGCCATCATATTTGACCTACCCAAATGAACCACTTCACATTTATCTGGGTTGAACTCCATCTGCCACTTCTCAGCCCAGTTTTGCGTCCTATCAATGTCCCGTTGTAACCTCTGACAGCCCTCCACACTATCCACAACAGCTCCAACCTTTGTGTCATCAGCAAATTTACTAACCCATCCCTCCACTTTCTCATCCAGGTCATTTATAAAAATCACAAGGAGTAAGGGTCCCAGAACAGTTCCCTGAGGCACACCACTGGTCACCAACCTTCATGCAGAATATGAGCTGTCTATAACCACTCTTTGCCTTCTGTGGGGAAGCCAATTCTGGATCCACAAAGTAATGTCCCCTTGGATCCCATGCCTCCTTACTTTCTCAGTAAGCCTTGCATGGAGTCCCTTATCAAATGCCTTACTGAAATCCACATACACTCCATCTACTGCTCTACCTTCATCAATGTGTTCAGTCACATCCGATCTGCTGGGATCTGCTCCCTTACCAGAACTCCTGCACTCTTTTCACTCAAGAACCCACACCCATGGATCTTTCTCAGACTCAGCACTCGCTCAAACCCCTCTGGGCACCTTGTTCCTCTAAAGTGACCTTTCTGTCCTTGTGTAACACCATCAACAACAAACACCTGCATTGCACACACGGTAGTGTAGCGGTTAGCACAACCCTTTACAGTGCCAGCGACCCGGGTTCACTTCCCACCACTGTCTGTTCACTCTCCCCATGACCGCATGGGTTTCCTCAAGGGGCTCTGATTTCCTCCTGCATACAGGTTAGTAGGTTAATTGTTCACATGGGTGCAACTGGGCTCGGAAGGGTCTGTTACCATGTCGTATCTCTAAATTTAAAATATAATATTAAAAAATGTGGCATTTGTAACACAGCAAAACATCCCCAGGGTCCTGACAGGATCTATAGCTGACTCACATTCAACATCGGAGCGGATTTTAGGATAGATAGGGCAAAGGGTGGAAGTATCTTTGCAGAGAGAGAGTGGGAGAGGTTTAAAGAGGGAATTCCGGAACTCGGGAGTGAATTGCCAGCAGTGATGGAGGGTTAAATTTGGAACATTTCAAAGAGAAGAATTAGAGGGTGGGGAGATTTAGGAGTCCATTGGGGTTGTCTGAGGCTCGTGCTCCACCCACACTTCAGCAGCAGAACAACCGGGCCCAGTTTGGGTGCCGGAAAGAGGACTCATCCTCAGCTGACAAACAGAAAAACACAAGCGATACACACCCGGTACTGAAAACCTCCACAGAAATGCTCTTCGCCTCTGTGTCTTTGACAGGTTCCCGTCAGCACGGATGCTGTGTTGATTCTGGTGTAGCGAGTGGTGTGAAATCATGAACTGCAGAGCCAGGTAATGGGGCAGGGTTGGGGGTGGGGGGGCGGTGGGGAGGAACTTGCCGAAGCTCCCTCTTCACATTGAGGACATTCCTGAAACGCAGGGCTGACTGAGCTGGCCTGGTGCCTTCTCTGGCTCCAGACTTCCTTCCCCTATCCTATCACACCCACTAAATATCTATGCAGGTTGTGTGTTTGTGGGGTGGCACGGTAGTTTAATGCTATTACAGCATTAACATCCCGGTCTGAAAGGAGTTTCATGTTCTCCCCATGACCATGTGGGTTTCCTCCAAGTGCTGCAGTTTCCTCCCACAATCCGTGCGGGTTGGTGGGTTAATTGGTCACATTGGTGTAACTGGGCGGCATGGGGTCTGTTACCGTGCTGTACCCCTCTTAAGTAAAAGCCTTGAAGGCCTGGCCTACTCAATATCTCATAAACCAGTCTGTGAGTCAGAATCAGGTTTATAGTCAATGACAGGTTTATAATCAAGGTCTACACTACAAGAGCAGGGATGTGATGCTGAGGCTTTATAAGGCTCTGGTGAGGCCCCACCTTGAGTATTGTGAACAGTTTTGGGCCCCTCGTCTTAGAAAAGATGTGCTGGCATTGGAGACGGTCTAGAGGAGGTTCACAAGGATGATTCCAGGGATGAAAGGGTTATCATATAAGAAACGTTTGATGCCTCTGGGTCTGTACTTGCTGGAATTCAGAAGGATGAGGGGGGATCTCATTGAAACCTTTCGAATATTGAAAGGCCCAGACAGAGTAGATGTGGAAAGGATGTTTCCCATGGTGGGAGAGTCCAGGACAAGAGGGACAGCCTCAGGGTGGAGGGGTGCCCTTTCAAAACAGAGATGTGGAGAAATTTTTTCAGCCAGAGGGTGGTGAATCTGTGGAATTTGTTGCCACGTGCTGCTGTGGAGGCCAGGTCGCTGGGTGTGTTTAAGGCAGAGATTGATAGGTTCTTGATTGGTTATGGGGAGAAGGTCGGGAAGTGGGGTTGAGGAGGAGATTAAAAAAAAGGGTCACCCATGATTGAATGATTGAGCAGACTCGATGGGCCTTATGGCTAAATTCTGCTCCTGTGCCTTACGGTCTTTTGGTCTTATTGTCAAACAGTACATCATGAAATTGTTTTTGTGGCAGCAGGACAGTATATTACACAGAAAAGTTACAATAAGAAAAAGAAAAATAAATAAGTAGTACTTATCACAAATCTTGGTTACGGGATCACTGACGCCAGGCAGACAACCTCTGAAGAGGATTGATAATGGCTGTGGTCACCCATCCTGTAAAGACACTCCCCAGAAGAAAACAATGGCTTCTGTAGAAAAAATTTGCTCAGAACAATCATGGTCATGGAAAAACCATGTCATACAACACAACACGTGATGAATGAATGCTACTCATCAAAGTGCTATATAAAGACACACGAGATTCTGCAGATACTGGAAATCCAGAGTAGCACACACAAATGCTGGAGAAACTCAGCAGGTCAGGAGTCCTGACAAAGGGTCTCAGGCCAAAGTGTTGCCTGTTTATTCCTCTCCGTAGATGCTTCCTGACCTGCTGAAAATTTAAGGACACTAAGTTACACCTTCTTACTTTTATGTTGCTTCTTGTCCTCTTCTTGGCCACCACAGCACAATCTCAACGTAGCAACAGACGAGTGGGAAGCCGGAGGATTGCGAAACTAAGAGCAACAGAAGGTAACTAAAAAGGCAATACGTGGAGAAAAAATGAGGTACAAAGGTAAACTAGCCAAGAATACAAAGGAGGATAGTAAGAGTTTCTTTAGGTATGTGAAAAGAAAAAAAGTAGTTAAGACCAAAATTGGGCCCTTGAAGACAGAAACGGATGAATTTATTATGGGGAACAAGGAAATGGCAGACGAGTTGAACAGGTACTTTGGATCTGTCTTCACTAGGGAAGACACAAACAATCTCCCAGATATAATAGTGGCCAAAGGACCTAGGGTAATGGATGAACTGAAGGAAATTTATATTAGGCAGGAAATGGTGTTGTGTCTGAAGGCTGATAAGTCCCCAGGACCTGACGGTCTGCATCCCAGGATACTTAAGGAGGTGGCTTTAGAGATCGTGGACGCATTGGTAATCATTTTCCAATGTTCTGTAGATTCAGGATCAGTTTCTGTGGATTGGAGGGTGGCTAATATTGTCCCTCTCTTCAGGAAGGGAGAAAGAGAGAAAACCGGGAATTATAGACCGGTTAGCCTGACGTCAGTGGTGGGGATGTTGCTGGAGTCAATTATAAAGGATGAAATTACGACACATCTGGATAGTAGTAACAGGATTGGTCCGAGTCAGCATGGATTTACGAAGGGGAATCGTGCTTGACTAATCTTATGGAATTTTATGAGGATGTAACTATGAAAATGGACAAGGGAGAGCCAGTGGAGGTAGTGTACCTGGACTTTCAGAAAGCCTTTGATAAAGTCCCACATATGAGATTAGTGGGCAAAATTAGGGCAATGGTATTAGGCGCAGAGTACTGACATGGATTGAAAATTGGCTGGCTGACAGAAAACAAAGAGTAGCGATTAACAGGTCCCTTTGGGAATGGCAGGTGGTGACCAGTGGGGTACCGCAGGGTTCGATGCTGGGACCGTAGCTGTTTACAATATATATTAATGATTTAGATGAGGGAATTAAAAGTAACATGAGCAAATTTGCCGATGACACAAAGCTGGGTGGCAGTGTGAAATGTGAGGAGGATGTTATGAGAATGCAGGGTGACTTGGACAGGCTGGGTGAGTGGGCAGATGCATGGCAGATGCAGTTTAATGTGGATAAATGTGAGGTTATCCACTTTGGTGGTAAGAACAGGAAGGCGGGTTATTACCTAAATGGAGTCAAGTTAAGAAAAGGGGAAGTACAACGAGATCTAGGTGTTCTTGTACATCAGTCACTGAAAGCAAGTATGCAAGTACAGCAGGCAGTGAAGAAAGCTAATGGCATGCTGGCCTTCATAACAAGGGGAATTGAGTATAAGAGCAAAGAGGTCCTTCTGCAGCTGTACAGGGCCCTGGTGAGACCACACCTGGAGTACTGTATGCAGTTTTGGTCTCCAAATTTGAGGAATGACATTCTTGTTATTGAGGGAGTGCAGTGTAGGTTCACAAGGTTAATTCCCGGGGTGGCGGGACTGTCATATATCGAAAGATTGGAGCGACTGGGCTTGTATACTCTGGAATTTAGAAGGCTGAGAGGGGATCTTATTGAAACATATAAGATTATTAAGGGATTGGACATGCTGGAGGCAGGAAGCATGTTCCTGCTGATGGGTGAGTCCAGAACCAGAGGCCACAGTTTAAGAATTAGGGGTAGGCCATTTAGAACGGAGTTGAGGAAAAACTTTTTCACCCAGAGAGTGGTGGATGTATGGAATGCTGTGCCCCAGAAGGCTGTGGAGGCCAAGTCTCTGGATGCTTTCAAGAAAGAGATGGATAGAGCTCTTAAAGATAGCGGAATCAAAGGATATGGGGATAAGGCAGGAACTGGATACTGATTGTGGATGATCAGCCATGATCACAGTGAATGGCGGTGCTGGCTCGAAGGGCCAAATGGCCTACTCCTGCACCTATTGTCTATTGTCTAACACAAGTGTAGAGTTGGTACCTTCTGGATCAGAAAGAGCATGCCAAACTTTCAATTGTTTTCCTGCAAGTTCAAAGTTAATTTATTATCACAGTACATATATATAACCATATACTCCCATGACATTTTCTCACAGGCATTTATTGGGGAAAAAATTCAAAGTTCAAAGTAAATTTATTTTGGGCCATCACAGTGAGAAACAATAGAATCGATAAGATCAATGAAAAACGACACACAAAGACCAACAACCATTACACCAAAAGAAAACAAACTGTGCAAATAGAAAAATAAATAAATAAATAAATAAATAATATTGAGGATAAGAGCTGTAGCATCATTGAAAGTGAGTTTATAGGTTATGAAATCAGTGGAATCAAAGTTCAAAGTAAATTATTAAATTCATTATGGAAGTACATATATAGCCCTGAGATTAATTTTCTTGTGCCCGTACTCAATAAGTCTATAGAATAATGACCATAACCGAATTAAAGACTGTCCAACTTGGCATTCAACCAGTGTGCAGAAGACAACAAACTGTGCAATTACAAACATAAATAATAATAATAAATAAATAAGCAATAAGTATGGAGAACATGAGATGAAGAGTCCTTGAAAGTGAGTCCATAGGTTGTGGGAACAGTTTAATGATGGGGCAAATGAAGTTGAGTGAAGTTATCCCCAGTTTCAGGGGTAGTAACTCTACCTGAGCCCAGTGGTGTGGGTCGTGATGCTCCTATACTTTCTTACTGTTGGCAGCAGCGAGAAGAGAGCATGTCCTGGGTGGTGGGGGCATTAAGAAATGCAACAGAATTTTACAGAAAAATTACATGTAGTCTGACAAACAACCAGTGTGCAAATGGAGACAACGTGTGCAAATATAAATAATACTGAGAGCATGAGTTACAAAGAATACTTGGAAGTTTGTAGAGGTCGTGAATGAGGTGAATTGGTTGCTATTGATTGCAAGGGATGCACTTCCTGACCTGAATCTTCCTTCATCTCCGATGGGAGTAGAATTAGAATCAGAATCAGGTTCATTATCACCAGCATATGCCGTGAAATTTGTTAACTTAACAGCAGCCATACAGTGTGATACATGATAATATAGAAAACAGGTATAGCGATTGCAGTAAGTCTATATATATATAAAACTATATTAATATATAGCTATATTAAAAACAGTGCAAAAACAGAAATAATACAAAAAAAGGTGAGGTATTGTTCATAGGATCAATGTCCTTCCAGGAATCAGATGGCAGAGTGGAAGAAGCTGTTACTGAGTGTGTGTCTCAGGCTTCTGTACCTCCTTCACAATGGCAACAGTGCGAAGAGGACTTGTCCTGGGTGATGGGGGTCCTTAATAATGGACGACGACTTTCTGAGGCACAGCTCCTTAAAGATGTCTTGGATACTACGGAGGCTAGTACCCAAGATGGAGCTGACTAATTTTACAACTTTCTGTAGCTTCATTTGATCCTGTGCATTAGTCCCCACACCCCAGAGAGTGATGCAGCCTGTCAAAATTGCCTCCACGGTACATCTGCAGAAGTCTTCAAGTGTTTTAGGTGACAAGCAGAATATCTGCAGAAGATGTTGTCTGCAGATATAACAATGATAACACCTCGCGTAGGGGCTTGGCTAGGGTAGCGCTGGAAAACTCTACTTTTGCAGTCATTACTCCAGGATTCACCCCACACCCGATTACTACAGGACAGGAATGGGGCTGGACAGTTTCTCCATTAAAATCCCCGTCTGATATCTTTGTGCCTTTGACAGATTTGCAGCTTGAAAGTGACCCTATTTACAGCATTGTCAATTCAACAGCAGAGGCTACTCCCCAGGTGGCTCCCGCTACAGGACAGAACGGTGAGTGCAATGACCATGATCATCCATATTATCATGCAGAAGGATTTCCGAGAGGGAGTGATTCGGGAAGGGTATTCTTTATATATTCCATGTAGTTGGCATGCACGGCCATCACGGAATAGTTGAACTAGGGGAAACCATGTTGGGGAAGGTGGAGATCTCAGGGTTATTGAACTGGGCCAGGTGACAGACAAAAGGGAAGGAAGAGTTTCCACAATGCGTGGAAACAAATGTGGGAGAAGTGCAGGACCAGACATTTGGTCCACACTAACAATACAATAATACCATTTTAAACTGCACGTGTCAACATCCCTCCATTTTCTGCCTCTCTAAACGCCCCTTAAATGTTGGCAAGACACCACTTCCCATGGCTCTGCTCTTCAGGTAATATGTTCCTGTGTCAAAACAAAAATCTTGTCTCATAGCAGTCCTCTAAACATTCTCCCTTTCATCTTAAAGCTATGTTCCCTGTTATTTGGCCTTTCTGTCCTGAGTAAAAGACAAGAGTATCGAGAGCAGGGGTTCTAACCTGGTGTCCACAGACCCCTCGAGAATGGTAGGGGTCCATGGCATAAAAGAAAAGTTGGGAACCCCTGACCTAGAGCAACACACACCGAATGCTGGAGGAAATCAACAGGTCAGGCAGCATCTATGGAAATGACGGCTTGAAATGTCAGTTGTTTATTCCCTTCCATCGAGGCTGCCCGACCTGCTGAGTTCCTCCAGCATCTTGAGTGAGTTGTTCTGGATTGCCAGCATCTGCAGGATCTCTTCTGTCTCCGACTATCTGCCCTATATATGCCACTGAATTCAACTTCCTGCACTTAAGGCAAAAGGGGGTAATTTCAAAGGAGATGTGAGGGCAAGTTTTTACGGAGGGTGGTGGGTGGTTAGAATGTGCTCTCTGGGGTGGTGAGGCAGATACATCAGGGATGTTCAGATCAGCACAGGAATGTGAGGAAAATGGAAGCTTATGGATACTGTGAAGGGAGAGGACATGAGTTTAGTTGGCCATTTGATTACCAGTTTAATTGGTTCAGCACAACATTTTCAGCCAAAGGGCCTGTCCCTGTGCTGTACTGTTCCGTGTTCTATCAGTTTGCACCCCCCAGCCTTCAATACTCCAAATCATCACACTCTTCATATCACTAATACTCTCTAACCCAGGCACTATCAAGGTGAACCTCAAGGCTATCAAAGGTTTTGGGAAGAAAGCAGGAGAAGGGGGTTGAGAAGGATAGTAAGTCAGCCATGATGGAATGGCAGCGCAGACTTGATGGTCCAAGTGGCCTATTCTCCTTCTAGGTCTTATGGTTGATGATAAGACCATAAGACACAGGAGTAGAATTAGGCCATTAGGCTCATCAAGTCTGCTCTGCCGTTCAACCATGGCTGATCTTTTTTCTTCTCCTCAACCCCATTCTCCCTGTAACCTTTGATGCCATGTCCAATCAAGAACCTATTAATCGCTGCCTTAAATACACCCAATGACCTGGCCTCCACAGCTGCACGTGGCAACAAACTTCACAAATTCACCACCCTCTAACTAAAGAAATTTCTCCGCATCTCTCCCCTCAATGGACGCCCCCTCAATCCTGAGGCTGTGTCATCTTGTCCTAGACTCTCCCACCGTAGGAAACATCCTTTCCAGATCTACTCTGTCTAGGCCTTTCAATATTCGAAAGGTTTCAGTGAGATTCTCCCCTCATCCTTCTAAACTCCGGTGAGTACAGACCCAGACCCATCAAACATCCCTCATATGATAACCCTTTCATTCCTAAAATCATCCTTGTGAACCTCCTCTGGACCCTCTCCAATGCCAGCACATCTCCTCTAAGACCTCTTATGCGTCCTGTCCAAAGCCACCACATTCTTCCTGTAATGTAGAGCTGGAGACAGTGCAATTTAAGAGGTGAGCAGGCTGGATGAAATGCAGTGCAGATGAAGGTCCAAGTGAGAGACAACCAGGCTGGAAGAATCAAGGATAGAAAATCAGCTTCCAGAAGCAGACGTGCTGAGTGGAGTGTGGCTCAGGAAATAAGCAACATTCATTACGTGCCAAGTCACATGATGGGTCGCTCATGCTCTTCTGACCATGATTGCTCTTGGAAAATATTTCTACAGAAATGGTTTGCCATTGCCTTCTTCTGGGCAGTGTCTTTACAAGACGGGTGACCCCCGCTATTATCAATACTCTTCAGAGATTGTCTGCCTGGTATCAGTGGTCACATAACCAGGATGTGATACGTACCAGTTGCTCATACGACTATCCTCCACCTGCTCCCATGGCTTCAAGTGACCCTGATCGGGGACTAAACAAGTGCTACACCTTGCCCAAGGGTGACCTGCAGGCAAGCAGAGGGAAGGAGTGCCTTACACCTCCTGTGGTATCCACCCTGCCACTCATAGGCAATATTATGAACATGAGAAATAATAGTTATCCTTCTGAAAAAAGTGCATCCTGGGTAGAGTGGCAGAGCAGTGTAACTCCTTCCCAAGCCAGCTGTAAGATTGGCGTTCGATTTCTGCTGCTGTCTGCAAGGAATTTGTACGTTCTCGCCGTGACTGTGGATTTCCTCCAGGTGTTCCTGCCACTTTCCAAAGATGTACCAGTTAGAGTTAGTGAGTTGTGGGCATGCTATGTTGGTGCCGGAAGCATGGCGACACTTGTGGTCTGCTCCAAGCACAGCATCGGACTGTGTTGATCACGGACACAAATGACACATTCTTCTTTTCAGATGTACATGCGATAAAGCTAATCTCAAATCTCAAAATGTTATCTAAGTGACTTACTGTAAGCTCCTAAAAAGCAGTTTGACAAGATGGACGTGAGGAAAATATTTTCTTTGGTGAGAGATTCTAGTACCAAGAGTCACTGTTTAAAAATAAGGAGGTGCCCACTGGCCGCACGATAGTGTAGTGGTTAACACAACGCTTTACAGTACAGACGACTGGGGTCAATTCCCGCTACTGCCTGTAAGGAGTTTGTATGCTTTCCCCATGACCACACAGGTTTCATAGAAAACCTACAGCACAATACAGGCCCTTCGGCCCACAATGCTATGCCGAACATGAACTTACTTTAGAAATTACCTAGGGTTACCCATAGCCCTCTATTTTTCTAAGCTCCATGTACCTATCCAGGAGTCTCTTAAAAGACCCTATCGTATCTGCCTCCACCACCATCACCAGCAGCCCATTCCACTCTGTGTATATAAAAAAAAAACTTACCCCTGACATCTCCTCTATACCTGCTTCCAAGCACCTTAAAACTGTGCCCTTCCCATGATAGCCATTTGAGCCCTGGGAAAAAGCTTCTGACTATCCACATGACCAATCTTCTAATCATCTTATACTCCTCTATCAGGTCACTTCTCATTCTCCGTTGCTCCAAGGAGAAAAGGCCAAGTTCACTCAACCTATTCTCATAAGGCATGCTCCCCAATCCAGGCAACATCCTTGTAAGTCTCCTCTGCACCCTTTCTGTAGTATCCACATCCTTCCTGCAGTGAGGTGACCAGAATTGAGCACAGTACTCCAAGTGGGGTCTGACCAGGGTCCTATATAGCTGTAACATTACCTCTCAGCTCTTAAACTCAATCCCATGGTTGATGAAGGCCAATGCACTGGCTCAACTACACAGTCAACCTGTGCAGCAGCTTCGAGTGTCCTATGGACTTGGACACTGATCCTCCTGATCCCCCTGATCCTCCACACTGCCAAGAGTCTTACCATTAATACTATATTCTGCCATTATATTTGACCTACCAAAATGAACCACTTCACACTTATCTGGGTTGAACTCCATCTGCCACCTCTCAGCCCAGTTTTGCACCCTATCTCTGTTCCGTTATAACCTCTGACACCCCCAACCTTTGTGTCATCAGCAAATTTACTAACCCATCCCTCCACTTCCTCATCGAGGTCATTTATAAAAAGCACGAAGAGTAAGGGTCCCAGAGCAGATCCCTGAGGCACTGTTCACTGACCTCCATGCAGAATATGACCCGACTACAACCAGTCTTTCCTTCTGTGGGCAAGTGGGTTCTGGATCCACAAAGCAATGTCCCCTTGGATCCCATGCCTCCTGGAGTGGGTAGGGAAGGGGGAGGGAGGGAAGGAAGAGGATGATGAAGAGGGATGGGATGAGGGAAGGGAGGAGAGGGGGAGGGAGGTGATGGCGAAAGGGGGGAATGGGGAAGAGAGGATGCAAGTGAAGCTGGAGGGACAGGAGAAAGGGAAGGGAGAGTGTGGGAATGGGTAGGGAAGAAGATGATGAAGAGAGATGGGATGAGGGAAGGGAGGAGAAGGGGTAGGGTGGTGATGGGGAAAGGGTAGTGGGAAGGGAGGAGTAGGGAGAGGGAAGGGGATGGTAAAGAAGGATGGGATGGGAAAGGGAGGTAATGGGGAAAGGGGGGAATGGGGATAGGAGTGAAGCTGGAGGGACAGGAGAAAGGGAGGTGAGAGTGTGGGAGGAGGAAAGAGAGATGGTGAGGGAGGAGATTAGGAAGGGAGAAATGGAAAGGGGGGATGGGGGAAGAGCAGTGGGAGTGAAGCTGGAAGATCAGGAGAAAGGGAAGGGAGTATGGAAGGAGGGGAGAGGAGGGAGGAGAGTGATAGTGGGAGCAGGGTAGTAAGTAGAGCTGGGAAGTGCGGAGGCAGAGAATGAGAGTGATAGAAGAGCTGAGTGTAGCAGTGGAGAAGGATGAGATGAAGGGTGTTGACTGATAGAATCAGAAATATTAATGACATAACGTGAAATTTGTTGGTTTTGAGGGAGCAGTACAGTGCAAAGATGTAAAATTCTTTAAGTTATAAAACTAGTGCAAATGAAGGAATGTTGGGGCAGTCTCCACGGTGCATTAGGAAATCTGAAGGTGGAGAGGAAGAAGCTGTTCCTAAATCATTGAGTGTGAGCCTTCAGGTTCCTGTACCTCCTCTCTGATGGTAGGAATTAGACAAGGGCATGTCCTGCATGGTGACGGACAAGAGTGGAAGTGTGGCTGGGAGAAGAGGTTATCGGGAGGCTGAAGGGTGGGGAAGAAGAAGACGGGAGAGCATGGGCGGAGGGAGATAATTGGGCAAATCATTGTTCTGTAGTGACTATTTCCTCCTCTTGCTGGCTCAAGAGAGGGGGTATCCGTTTGTAAGACAGCTGGCAATCTTCCTCTTCGAACTTTGTGGTGGCATCATTGTAATAACTTGTGTGGTGGCCATTAACTGGTTCTGGGAGACTTTCACAATGCAGAGGCACGAACAGCAATTAAGGCGAATCTGAGAGGAAACCGCCACTCAGGGTGGTGCAGTTAGCTGAAGTGGGAAATGCAGGTTCAAAGTGAATTTCATTATCAAAGTACATATATGTCACCATATGTAACCCTCAGATTCATTTCTTGTGGGCATTCTCAGTAAATCTATAGAGTAATAACCATAACAGAATCAATGAAAGACTGCCCCATTGGGGCGCTCCACCAGAGTGCAGAAGACAAACTGTGCAGATACAAAAAGAAGAAATAATAATAAATAAATGAGCAATGAATGTCAATTGTAACATTTAAGAGATGTTTGGATAAATACGTAGATTGGAGGGATATGGACTGGGTGCAGATAGATGGGAGTGGGCAGAAGATCCGGTCAGCATGAACTAGGTAACACCGCATGACATGGGAACAGAATCAGGCCATTCAGCCCATCGAGTCTGCTGCGCCATACCATCATGGTTGATTTATTATCCCTCTCAACCCTCCTGTCTTCTCCCACTGACCTTTGATGCCCTCGCTGATCATATTCTAAATTTATTATCAAACCTGAAGCCTGACATTCCTTTTCTTGAGGGCATTCACAGTAAACTCAAGAAACACAGTAGATTCAATGAAAGACCGCACCCAACAGGATGGATAAGCAGCCAGTGTGGAAAAGACAGCAAAATGTGCAACTACAGAAAGAAAGACAAATAATAATAAATAAATAAGGAATAAATATCAGGAACGTGAGAGAAAGGAGCCCTTGGTTGTGGGAACAGCGAAGGGGCAAGTGACGTTATCCCCTCTGGTTCAGGAGGCTGATGGTTGAGGGGTAATAACTGTTCCTGATTCTGATGCTGTGCATCTTGAGGCTTCTCTGGCACCTTCCTGATGGCAGCAGAGAGAGGAGAGCATGGCTTGGATGCTGGAGGTCTTTGATGATGGACTCCACTTTAAATGTACTGACTTGTTTCCACAGCAAAGAATTGCCCAGATTCACCACCACTGGCTTAAGAAACTCCTCCTCATCTCTGTTCTAAAGGGATATCCTTCTATTTTGAGGTTGTGCCCTTTGGCCCTGGACTGTCCCGGTATTGGAAATATCTGTGATGGGCTGAAGGGCCTGGTTCTGGACTGGTGTACTCCTGTCTCTAATTGAAAATTGTTAATTGGAACATGGCTAAGCATGAATTAAATGGCAGCCAGCTGTTTCAGAGCTTGATCAGTCTGTCTTTGCTCTCATTTCCACTTTCACATGCAGTACTTCGCACAAGACCATAGATGCTGGATCTGGAGCAACAGTCTGCTGGTGGAGCTCAGTCGGTCGAGCAGCATCAGGATTGATGCAGGGACAACAATTTCTTACCACTGTAAGTTCTGCTTCACCCGCTAAGTTCTCCCAGCACCTTTTTTCTTAATATGTCTGTGCTGTGTAGTGTAAAACAGAAGCAGCCATGCAGACAAGTCAATTCCCAGTAAGTTCAGTAAAGAGAAGTTTTTCCCAGAAGCCAGAATAAGGAGGTGGGGGGAGGGAGGGGAAGGAGAGCAAGTCAACAAGTCTCATGACATATGCTGGTGATATTAAAACTGTTTTTGAGCCGACACACTTCACCTGTGAGTCGACTGGGGTGATATACTGCGTCCGGTGCTCCCGATGTGGCCTTCTATATATTGGCGAGACCCGACGCAGATTGGGAGATCGTTTTGCTGAACACCTATGCTCTGTCTGCCAGAGAAAGCAGGATCTCCCAGTGGCCACACATTTTAATTCCACATCCCATTCCCATTCTGACATGTCTATCCACGGCCTCCTCTACTGTAAAGATGAAGCCACACTCAGGTTGGAGCAACAACACCTTATATTCCGTCTGGGTAGCCTCCAACCTGATGGCATGAACATTGACTTCTCTAACTTCCACTAATGCCCCACCTCCCCCTCGTACCCCATCCATTATTTATTTATATATACACACATTCTTTCTCTCTCTGTCCTTTTTCTCCCTCTGTCCCTCTGACTATACCCCTTGCCCATCCTCCGGGCTTCCCCCCCCCCCCCCCCTTTTCCTTCTTCCTGGGCCTCCTGTCCCATGATCCTCTCATATCCCCTTTTGCCAATCACCTGTCCAGCTCTTGGCTCCATCCCTCCTCCTCCTGTCTTCTCCTATCATTTTGGATCTCCCCCTCCCCCTCCCACTTTCAAACCTCTTACTCACTCTTCCTTCAGTTCGTCCTGACGAAGGGTCTTGGCCCGAAACGTCGACTGTACCTCTTCCTAGAGATACTGCCTGGCCTGCTGCGTTCACCAGCAACTTTGATGTGTGTTGCTTGAGCTGACAGGTGATGGGCGAGACCAGGTGGGCTGGGGATGAAGTGAGAAGCTGGGAGAGAGGATAGGTGGAAGATGCAAAAGGCTGAGAAGGAATACAATAGGAGAGGATAGTGCCGTATAGAAAACAGGAAAGGATCTGATGGGCAGGAGAGGAGAAGAGCAAGGGTAAGGGGGCAGAATTTCACGTGTGATGCTCTGGATTCCCAGCATCTGCAGAATTTCTTCTGTTTAAAATTGAGGCTGTGTGGAACTGACGGTATGTGTAGATTGGCAAGTAGGTCAGGGTGGGTTAGAGGCAGGATTTGGGAAGTAGTTTTGGATAACCTCAATTTCACAGAGGACAGACCACGGAGTGTGACTGAAGCTTCATGTTTTGAGACGTCAAGGATGTCACTGATAACTTTAGCAGCAATTTCATTGATACTGGTTGAATGCTGTTCTGGTGACGGACAATCCTCTACTCTTCAAGGTAGGTGCTTGGCATTCCTAGGGTGTACAGGTCCTTGTTTAACATTTCAAATGTATCACAGTGCAGCAGTCAACAAGGTCATGAGAAATTCATTCTCTTTGATCTTGGTTGTAGACGGGTCACATTTTACATGGTGGTTGTAGACGGGTCGTATTCTGCATGGAGGTTGGTCACCAGTGGTGTGCCTCAGGGATTTTTTCTGGGACCCCTCCTCTTTGTGATTTTTATAAGTGACTTGGATGAGGAAGTGGAGGGATGGGTTAGTAAATTTGCTGTTGACACAAAGGTTGGAAGTGTTGTGGTTAGTGTGGAGGGCTGTCAGAAGTTACAGCATGATGTTGATAGGATGCAAAACTGGGCTGAGAAGTGGCAGATAGAGTTCAACCCAGATAAGTGTGAGGTGGTTCATTTTGGTAGGTCAAATATGATGGCAGAACATAGCATTAATGGTAAGACTTGGCAGTGTGGAGGATCAGAGGGATCTTGGGTTCCGAGTCCATAGGACACTCAAAGCTGCTATGCAGATTGACTCTGGTTAAGAAGGCATACGGTGCATTGGCCTTCGTCAATCGTAGGACTGAGTTTAAGAGCCGAGAGGTAATGTTATAGCTATATAGGACCCTGGTCAGACCCCACTTGGAATACTGTGCTCAGTTCTGGTCACCTCACTACAGGAAGGAAGTGGAAACCATAGAAAGGGTGAATGGGATTTACAGGGATGTTGCCTGGATTAGGGAGCATGCCTTATGAGAATAGGTTGAGTGAACTCGGCCCTTGCTCCTTGGAGCAATGGAGGATGACCTGATAGAGGTGTACAAGATAATGAGAGGCATTGATTGTGTGGATAATCAGAGGCTTTTCCCCAGGGCTGAAATGGTTAGCACGAGGGGGCATAGTTTTAAGGTGCTTGGAAGTAGGTACAGAGGAGATGTCAGGGGTAAGTTTTTACGCAGAGTGGTGAGTGCGTGGAATGGGCTGCCGGTGACGGTGGTGGAGGTGGATACGATAGGGTCTTTTAAGAGACTCCTGGATAGCTACATGGAGCTTAGAAAAATAGGGGGCTATGGGTAAAGCCTGGGTAGTTCTGAGGTAGGGACATGTTTGCCACAGCTTTGTGGGCTGAAGGACCTGTATTGTGCTGTAGGGTTTCTATGTTTAGTCGACGACTACATTGTCTCGATTAGTGTTGAAGAGAATTTATCATAGTATTTATTCATATTCTAGAACTACGAGCTGAAGATTTTCAGTTGAAATTTGCAGTGTACATTTCAGTCTATTGCCACTCTATTCAACATTAGGTTTTTTTAGAAAGGTCAATATTTTCTCTGTTGGAGGTTAAATGAGTTCTGTCTCTGTCTCCCTCTCTCTCTCTCTCCCAATCTTTAGGCTGAATGGATGGCTTCCAAGAGTTTATCTTTTAAACAGCCTTGGACACAGTGCTTTTCCTCGGCTGGGGATATGATTGGTTAAGGCCTGGTGAACTCTGATCCATTCCTGTGTGGCTTTGTTTTACTGAGTGCGAGCTGCCTGTTGGAGGCAGGATTGACAGACGACGCTGCACAGGAGTTCAATCGTGACTGCTGCGCTTCATGTCAGAGACTTGGCTTTGCTGTAGTTAATGATTTTATATCCTCGGCTGGAAAGACATGGAATTCACGGTGATGTGCTGAGCCTGCAATCTTCCCCTCTCCCAAGATCCATAATTTCAGTGCCACTTCCCCTGGAGGGATCGTAAGGACTTTGTGTGGCAGGAGGACAGCTTCACGGGAGAGAAAATGCCCCCAGCAGCGCTGATGCGCTTCTCTATGGCGGACTACATCATCTTCGCCCTGCTTCTCATCTTCTCCTCAATCATCGGACTCTTCTACGCACTAAGTGGCGGGCGGCAGAGGACCACCCAGGAGTTTCTGCTGGCCGGGCGCAGCATGACCTTCGTGCCGGTGGCCCTCTCCCTCCTCGCCACCTTCCAGTCAGCCGTGGCCATCCTGGGTGTCCCGGCTGAGATCTACACCAACGGCACTCAGTACTGGTTCCTCGGATGTTCCTACTTCCTCGGACTCCTCATCCCTGCTCACGTCTTTCTCCCTGTGTTTTACCGGCTTGGCCTCACCAGCACTTATGAGGTAAGCAAACCAGAAAGAGAAAGTGGTGGTGGGGGGGGTGGGGATATAGTCCAGACCTCCATAGGCACAGATCAAAGAGGAGATTTGTCAAATTGAGAAGCACATTATCGATGTATATAGATTATCTTGAGTATATTTATTGTGTTTTTGTTTGTGCTGCAACGGATCCAGAGTAACAATTATTTTGTTCTCCTTTACGCTTGTGTACTGGAAATGACATAAAACAGTCTTGAATCTTGAATTGAAAGTTTCATACTGGGAGTTTCGAATCATGATTTTGAATTTGATTTTGAAAGACACGACCCACCCTGCAAACTACTGTTTCTAAAAGCATGCTTCTGGAAAGCACTGCAGGGAATTATTAATACAAAAAACTTTATGCCATCTTAAAAGTTTCTGATCAAACATTCCAGTGTGAACACTTTAAACCAGTTTTTATAACGCTATTTACATTAGGAATGCATGCTGATATTTATGCACATTTTATTCCATATCTGTGCTTTGACTTCTAAGTTTATATTTTATATAATTCTTTATTCATTATAATTGTTGAATTTTTATGTTGCATGTCGCACCAACACACCACAACAAATTCCTAATGCAAGTAAATCACAAATCGCATTATACACACAACTTCTGCAGATGCTGGAAATTCAGAAAACACGCACAAAATGCTGGAGGAGCTTGGAAGGTCAGGCAGCATCTAAAGCAGGGGTTCTCAACTTTTTCTATGTCATAGAGCTCTACTATCAACCAAGGGGTCCATGCACCCCAGGTTGGGAACCCCTGATCAAAAGAGAGGAGTTAATAGTCAATATTTCAAGCCGAGACTTATAATCGGGCAATTATAGTTCATCCTTGATGAAAGATTTTGTTGGAAAACGAAGTTAGACTTTTATTTCCTGATCTCCTTCTCTCATTTCAAGGAGGTTAACAGCCTTTTCTGAAGTGTATCACTTTTATAACAACAGACAACAGTCAAATTGAGCATAGCATACTCTTGCAAAACAACATTGTGACAATGGTCAAATCTCTTTACAGTTATAATCGCAGGATGCGTATTGGGCAGGTTGCAGGGATAACTTGGCCATTTGAATAAATGCCAAGGAATCTTTTTCATTTTAAAAATAGATGGGGTCTTTTTGTTTTATAGAAAAGATTTAACCTCTGACACTTAACCTCATTTCGGGGTTGTGGTGAGATAATAGAGCTGGCAAATATACGATGGTTTAGAATTCATGTCCCAGTGAGGATGAAAACGGAGGACATGTCACGACAAGCCGTGGTTGAGCTGAATAGACATTTGTTTCCAAGGGAAGCTGGAAGAGTTCACGAGGAAGAAAGGATTAAAGATCAGCGTGGATTGAAGGGTTTTAGAGGCTAGTGTGGATGTTAACAATGGCAAAGACCACTTGAGCCATGCAGTTGCCTTCTGTGCGATGAGCCTTTTTTTCACTTCAACAACACGTAGTCATAGTCATACTTTATTGATCCCGGGGGGAATTGGTTTTCGTTACATTTGCACCATAAATAATAAATAGTAATAGAACCATAAATAGTTAAATAGTAATATTTTAAATTATGCCAGTAAATTATGAAATAAGTCCAGGGCCAGCCTATTGGCTCAGGGTGTCTGACCCTCCAAGGGAGGAGTTGTAAAGTTTGATGGCCACAGGCAGGAATGACTTCCTATGATGCTCTGTGCTGCATCTCGGTGGAATGAGTCTCTGGCTGAATGTACTCCTGTGCCCCACCAGTACATTATGTAGTGGATGGGAGACATTGTCCAAGATGGCATGCAACTTAGACAGCATCCCCTTTTCAGACACCACCGTCACGGAGTCCAGTTCCATCCCCACAACATCACTGGCCTTACGAATGAGTTTGTTGATTCTGTTGGTGTCTGCTACCCTCAGCCTACTGCCCCAACACACAACAGCAAACATGATAGCACTAGCCACCACAGACTCGTAGAACATCCTCAGCATCGTCCGGCAGATGTTAAAGGACCTCAGTCTCCTCAGGAAATAGAGACGGCTCTGACCCTTCTTGTAGACAGCCTCAGTGTTCTTTGACCAGTCCAGTTTATTGTCAATTCGTATCCCCAGGTATTTGTAATCCTCCACCATGTCCACACTGACCCCCTGGATGGAAACAGGGGTCACCGGTACCTTATCTCTCCTCAGGTCTACCACCAGCTCCTTGGTCTTTTTCACATTAAGCTGCAGATAATTCTGCTCACACCATGTGACAAAGTTTCCTACCATAGCCCTGGACTCAGCCTCATCTCCCTTGCTGATGCATCCAACTATGGCAGAGTCATCCGAAAACTTCTGAAGATGACAAGACTCTGTGCAGTAGTTGAAGTCCGAGGTGTAAATGGTGAAGAGAAAGGGAGACAAGACAGTCCCCTGTGGAGCCCCAGTGCTGCTGATCACTCTGTCGGACACACAGTGTTGCAAGCACACGTACTGCGGTCTGCCAGTCAGGTAATCAAGGATCCATGATACCAGGGAATCATGGACAAAGCTCTGGATCTCTGGAAGGAAATGAACTGTCGATATTTCAGGTTGAGACCTTTCGTCTGGACGTGTATGAGCAGATTTACTTGATCCCTCGCTGTTACTGGTCCAGCGAAATTGGCTCAGTACTTGTATGGGCTTTGACTGCATTATTGTACCTGTTTGCATGAGTACTGATAGAAAACACCTGTATTTATATTGGGTGAAAACAATGTAACTTGAGTATAATAGCTAACTTTTATGTCATTCAGTAACTAAAGTACACAGTTATGAAAAAATGTTATTCTTTCCATTTTCTCCAGCAAATGAACAGAGGTTGAAGTTTGCAAACAGTGTGCATGTGAAGGAGGGTGAGAGGTGTATAAGATGATAGGATTCATTGATAGCGTGGACAGCCAGAGACTCTTTCCCCAGGTGGAAATGGCTAATACGAGAGGATGGCAGAATCTAAAACCAGAGGACACAGCCTCGGAATGGAGGGCGTGCTTTTAAAATGGAGATGAGGACGAACTTCTTTAGTCAGAGAGAGGATGAGAGATTCTTGATTGGTCAGGGCATGAAGGGATACGGGAAGAAGGCAGGATTTTGAAACTGCGAGGAAAATTGGGTCTGCAATGATGAAGTGGAGCAGACACGATTGGGCCAAATGGTCTAATTCTGCTCCTATATTATGGTCTTGTAATTTTAAGGTGATTGGAGGAAAGTATGGCGGGGGGGGGAATGTCAGAGGTAAGTATTTTTTTTACGCAGAGAGTGGTGGGTGCATGGAAAACACTGCCAAGGGTGGTGGTAGAGGCAGATACATTAGGGACTTTTAAGAGACTCTTAGATAAGCACATGGATGAGAGAAAAGGACGGTTATGTGGAAAGGAAGGGTTATATTGATCTTAGAGTGGGTTGCAATTTCAACACAGCATCGAAGTTTTTAACTAAACACAAGGCCTATTGTCATTTCTAATCCTTGGGGTAAATGCCAACTGCTTTTAAAATTTATGCTTCCAGCATTCTTGTGGGTCCTCATGAATGGCTGAGACCTTTTCCTGTGATGAGTATTTCACTCCTATAATCAAGCCTGCAGGATCAGCATTTGATCATTTAAAGGGTCAATACAGATTCTACTATTTCTTTAAAAAGGGATATGAGATACTTTTGGGGGGTGGGAGGGGTAAGGGAGAAGGTTCACAAATCTGTAGGGGGAAGAACAGACTGTGTCCGATTGCTTAGCTTTTCCAACATTGCCTGTAGGTTCAGGATGGCTAGAATGTCGTCTTGTGCGGCACAGTGGTGTACCAGTTCGTGTAACGTTCTTAAGTTTACGGAGAGAAGGGAGAAGAATGGGTTGAGAGGGAAAATAAATCAGCCGTGATTGAATGGGGGAGCAGACTCGACGGACCGAGTTTGCTCCTGTGTTTTGTGTGCTTTACAGTGCAAGCAGTCGCTGAGCAAGGTTCCATTCCCACTAATCTCTGTAAGGAGTTTGTACATTATTTCCATGAGCATATGGGCTTTCTCCAGAACTCCAGTTTCCTCCTACATTCCAAAGACATATGGGGTGGACTTAGTAAGTTGTGGGCATAGTATGTTACTGCCAGAAGCACGGTGACACTTGCAGACTGCCCCCAGTGCAATCCTCAGACTCTGTTGACAGTTGACGTGAATTTCACTGTTTGTTCTGATGTACATGTGACAAATAAAGCCAATTTTTAATCTCTAATCTGTTGCCAATTCTGATTGGGTCCTGAAGAGGAGGGTTACGGTTAGGGATATCAGGAGGCCAGGATGGGAGGGTAAACCACGTCTGGAGGGGAAAGAGAATTTGGTGACATAACCCAGAATAATGATAGCTGTAAATTAAAAAGCTCATTAGAGCAGTTTGGAAAGAACAGTCCTGTAATCACTGACTGTCAAATTTGAGGCTTTTATACTACTAAAAGAGGTGTCAATTGAATTACTCCAGAAATCATTTAGGACCAAAAATGCTAATCATAAAATTAGCTGAGGTATGGTTTTCCCATTTCTCTGTGGATACTGGGATACAGGTACAGCGGTTTCCTGCTGTGCTTGGTTATTGGGAGGTGAGCAGTGTTATATAAATGGAACTGAGGTGAAGTCAGATCAAGGCCAACTTACTTTTTTTTAAAAAGTATCCACATTTTGTTGAGAAAACATTTGAAAGCTGAATGCTGACTGGAGAATTTATAGTTGAGTTTAGTTTGAAGAATAGAAGGAAGGTTAGAAAGCTGGCATGTTGCAGTCTCAATGAAAGAATGCTGACTTCTCTAACTTCTGGTAAGCACTCCCATCTGTCTTCACTCTTTTTCCCCTGGTCTCTGACCTCATCACCTCTCGTGTCCACTCTCTTCTCATTTTACCCATCGCCCACACATTCCTCCTCATGTCCTCCCCATCACATTACGTCATCTTCAGCCCTTCAGAGGTCTCTGCTCAAAATGTCAACTGTTTATTCCTCTCTATTGGTGCTGCGTGACCTGCGCAGTTCCTCCAGTACTTTGTGTGTGTTCCTCAAGATTTCCAGCATCTGCAGAATATCTTAGCTCGCCATCACTTCCCATCTAACACCTCCCAGCTTCTTGTATCATTCCCACTCCTCCGCCCCCTTACCTGTTACCCACCCCTCACCTGCAACCATCAAATACCCATCAGTTTTTGCTCCACCTCTTTCTTCCACCCCACAACAACATTTTTATACTGGCCGTCTCCCCTCTTTCAAATTGTGATTAAGGATCTCAAAGGGAAACTTCAGCTTTCCATTGATACTCTCTGATCCACCAAGTTCCTCCAGCATCTTGAGTGTTTTTTATGATAATTAAATTGTTTATAACATTGATCTGGAGTACTGGGGAGGACTTCCCCTGCCCATCTTACCATGGGATCTTTTAATTTGACCTCAGCGGGAGTAACATCCCCTCAGTTTCATTGTATCCTCAGCTGAGGTCACAAGGAGACGTGGACCTGTGACCCTTTAATTTGCCGAGCTTGTGCTGACATTATAGCCAGAAGATGGGGACTGTGTTTTATTCTTACAGTTCGGCAGCCAATTAACCTGTAGCTTGAAATGGGTTTGTGTTTGTTTCAGTACCTGGAACTGCGGTTTAATAAGGCGACGAGACTGTGTGGGACGCTGACTTTCATCTTTCAAATGGTGAGTTTGATTTCTGAACATTTTGTAGGTTAAATGCAACTGAGATCAAATTTTCTTTTTAACATATATGAGGAAAAAAATTAACTAAGCATTAAGGTTTCTAGTGCACATGTGAATTTGATAGTATTTACATTGTGGCTACCATTGTTCACAGAACTCCTTGCTCTAACATTTTCATGGTATAGGGGTATCCGAGCCAGAAAACCAGTTTTGGTTGCAAATGCTATTTCATCTGCTATCTCTGAAAATGACCCACTTTGGAGGTGTATTATTCCCAGGCAATGTATCTATCAGATCCTATTCAAGTGGAAAGGAATTTTTACGTTTACTTAAACATAAATTTTATCTTCAATACATCATCCCCACCCCGTTGTGATGCAGGGGTTCTGTTGCAGAACCGTATTCTGGTCTAATACAAGGGTTCCAATTCATTCTGGTGGAATGAATCCTGCAGCGGCAGGTTTGATGTTGTCTATAGAGGAAGTTGTAATCACAGTCATGTTTCCCTTCTCAGTCTCCATTACCACATTCCTGTCCATGATAACCTGGGTAACGAGACAAGGAACTTTTCAGTTGGGACGGAAACAAGGGTTGCAGCTATTTTTATGGATCTTTTGCTCTCTCTTGAATAAAACCATAGCACACAGAAGCACAATTAGCCATTCGACCCATCGAGTCTTCAACGCCATTCCATCATGGCTTATTTATTGTCCTTCTCAACTATGTTCACCTGCTTTCTCCCTGTAACCTTTGACGGTCTGGATAATCAAGAACCTAGTAACCTTCGCTTTAAGTGTACCCAATGACTTGGCCTCCATAACTGTCTGTGGCAATGAATTCCAGATTCACTACCCAGTGGATTAAGAAATTCTTCCTCATCTCTGTTCCAAAGAGATGTCCTTGTATTCTGAGGTTGTGCCCCCGGTCCAAGGCTTTCAACTATGGTAAGCATCCTCTCCACGTCCACTCTGTTGAGGCCTTTCAATATTTGACAGGTTTCAATGTGATCCCCCTCATTCTTCCAATCTACAACAAGTACAAGTCTGGAGACATCAAATGCTCCTCATATTTCACTTTTTCATTCCTGGGATTAATTCCTGGTATACTGGTTACTTGACTGGATAGTTTTACTCTTTCACCTCTGCTCCCAGAGCCAATTGCACTCTCCCTTCCTGTATATCTTCTGATGAATGCAAAATATTGAGTTGATTAATTAAGCTTTTGTCCTGGTTCGGCACATGGACAGAAATGGTTTGGAGCAGGAGTTTCCAACCTTTTTTATGCCATGGAGCTTTCCCATTAACCAACTGACCCATGGACCCCAGGACCCCAGGTTGGGAACCCGTGGTGTAAAAGGGTAGATATGGGGCAAATGTGGAGAAGTGGGGCAGCTTGGATGGGGCATCTTAGTTGGCATGGACCATTGGGTTGAAAGGCTTGTTTCCATGCTTATGACTCCATAAGGTCATTGAGTTGTTAGAGTGGATGTGGAGAGAATGTTCCTTGAGGACCAGAGGGCACAGCCTCAGTTGAGAGGGACGTCCATTTAGAACAGAGATGAAGAGGAATTACTTTGGCCAGAGGGCGGTGAATCTGTGGAATTCATCATTATCTTTGGCCATGGAGGCTGAGTCATTGGATATATTTAAAGTGGAAGTCGATGTCAGGGCATCAAAGGTTACTGGAGCTGAGAGGGTTAATAAATCAGCCATGTTGGATGGGGGAGTAGACTTAATGGGCTTAATGGCCTGATTCTGCCCCAATGTTTGATGGTCTTGTAACCATAAACGTACAAGGAGTGACAACCTCGGGAGATGGAGGTTGAATCAAATTAGCGTGATTCAGATAAACAAAACAGGGTTGAAATGGGCTACTTGATCCTCAAACTCAACATGTTGAGGCAAGTGTATAAATTAATCAGGTTGCTTTGCCTCCTTTGGTTCTCTGCCACTTTGTCTTAGAAAAATACAGCAGAGAAACAGGCCCTTTGGCCCATCCAGTCCATGCCAAACCATTTAAACTGCCTAGTCCCATTGACCTGCACCCGGACCATAGCCCTCCATAACCCTGCCATCCAAGTACCTATCCAAACTTCTCTCACACATTGAAATCGAGTTTGCGCGATGCATTCCACGGTGTGTTTTGATGTACGTAGGATAAATAAATCTGGATCTAAGTTGGCGGCCAGTTCTGAGCCTGGCTTCTGTGACTGATACATTGAAGGGGGTGAGGCAAAGTCTCAACGTGAAGACAGCAGGAGCAAAAGTGTTAGATGGAGGACCAATCTGACTGACCTGGGTCTGGTTTATTTAATGGGTTGTTGCTGTGCATGAGACTATGTGGCATAGGAGCAGAATTAGGCCATTTGGCCCATCGAGTCTCCTTGCCATTCCATCATGGCTAATTTATTGTCCTCTTCTCACTATAATCTTTGACACTCTTGCTAATCAAGAACCTTTAAATATACCCAAATACTTGGCCTCCAGAGCTGCCTGTAGCAATGAATTCCACAAATTCACCCTCCTCTGGCCAAAGAAATTCCTCCTCATCTCTGTTCTAAAGAGACGTCCTTGGCAAAGGCAATATTTGTTGCTTGTTCCTAATTGCCCTGGAAAAGATGGTGGTGAGCTGCTGTTGTCAGCTGCAGCACTTGATCCAAGAAGAAGCTTCCACTGCATTGCTGGGAGTTCAAGAATTTAGAGCCAGTGACGGGAAAAAAAAAGAGCATTAATATATTTTAAAATCAGTAATACAAGAGATTCTGCAGATGCAGGAAGTCTGGAGCAACATGCATACAAGTTGCTGGAGGAAATCAGCGAGTCAGGCAGCATATATGGAGGGGAATAAATGGTTGGCATTTTGGGCTGAGACACTTTTTCGGGATTGGAAAGAGAGGGGGAAGAAGCAAAAAATGTAGGAAAGGAAGGGATATCATTCAGGTTTCTTGCCCTTTCTTTTCCTGACCTGATGAAGGGCCTTGGCCTGACACCTTAATTGTCTGAAAAGCCTGACCTGCTGAGTTCCTCCTGCATTTTGTACGTGTTGCTCTGTTTTCGAATCAGTATTTCTTTCGAACTGGAGGGGATCATACAGGTGTCCCCTTCCTCTCTCTGCCTATAAATATGGCAGATTTGCGAGGTACGTTGGGATAGCCCAGATGAGAAATTATAATGTACTGTATGTTGCAGATGGGGCAGCCACTGGGTGCTGTGGTACAGGGAGTGAATGCTTGCAGGAGTACCAAGTTGATGTGCCGACATGCCCAGGCTTCCTGTTGTTGGATTAGTCTGTTTAATTGTTATTTTCTTTGCATCTTAACAATTAATTACTTGCTAATAGTTAACTACTTATATACATGTAACTGTTTAGTATGTTTCCTAGTGGTCACAGTATGTATATGCAGTTGTAAAATGGTCCCTAGTGGTTATATTTTATGGTCTGGAAGCTTCTCTGGTGTTGCATTACTTGAGTAGGGGTTCTCTAATCTTGTATATGAATTAGAATGGAATGTTTCTTACCTGTGGAGTGTAGAAGAGCAGAACATGTGGCCCTGCTATCTTTCATCTTTCTGTTCTCTGTTTTTAGTTACTAGACCCTTTCAGCTCTGTATTTCCAATTTTCTTTGCTTCCTTTGCGCTTCATAAAGCGATCATGAAGCACCAAGTTTTATGCCTCTTTCTTGACTTCTGAAAGAGCTTTGGATTCAAAACAACTGAATCCAGTACTGTGTGAGTCCCATGTGTTTGTTTACTGAAGTTTGGATGGATGAGATAGTGTACATGGATAGGGGAGGTATGGAGGGCTATGATCCAGCTGCGGTTCAATGGGACAGGGCACAATAACAGTTCAGCATGGACTAGATAGGCCGAAGGGCCTGCTCTGTGCTGTAGTGCTTCATAACTAAGTGATCTGGTTAATTTTTTTAAGCTAATTAAAGGAATTCCAAAGCAGCAGATAAAGAAAGCCCAGCCTTCGGTAAATTTTTAGGCATGAAAACTGGAGTTGGTCATTTATCACAAAGCATTATTTCGCATGCACGTGATGGGAGTCTAGATATTTCCCCCTCAATGCTGAGGCAGATGGACAAGTTCAAACCTAAGCCTGAATAAATTTTGTTAGATTGGGGTATTGAGAGTTAGGCAACTGATGTGGTTAAATTGAGTCACCTTTCACCTGTGCATGGGGTAGTGTAGTGGTTAGCACACACTGTATAGTGCCGGCGACCCTGGTTCAATTCCCACTACTGCCTGTAAGGAGTTTGTATGTTCTCCCCGTGACCGTGTGGGTTCACTCGAGATGCTCTGTATTCCATTCACAGTCCTGTTGGTAGGTTAATTTGTTATCGTGAACTGTTTGATAAGGTAGGATTAAATTGGGGGGTTGCTGGGTGGTGTGGCTTGAAGGGCCTATTCAGCTCTGTATCTCAAAAACACATGGCCATGTGGTTAAGGCATTGGACTAGCGACCTGAAGGTCGTGAGTTCGAGCCCCAGCCGAGGCAACGTGTTGTGTCCTTGAGCAAGGCACTTAATCACACGTTGCTCTGTGACGACACTGGTGCCAAGCTGTATGGGTCCTAATGCCCTTCCCTCAACATCGGTGGCGTGGAGAGGGGAGACTTGCGGCACGGGCAACTGCTGGTCTTCCGTACAACCTTGCCCAGGCCTGCGCCCTGGAGAGTGAAGACTTTCCAGGCGCAGATCCATGGTCTCGCAAGACTAACGGATGCCTTAATCTCAAAAAAAGGGGAAGGAGGAGGGGCACCAGGGAGAGGTGATGGGCAGGTGAAGAGATGAAGTAAGAGGCCAGAGTAGGGAATAGAAGATGAGGGAAGGGGGAGGGGAAAAATCAATGTTCAGGCCATGAGGTTGGAAGTTCCCCAGACAGAATATGAAGTGTTGCTCCACCAACCTGAGAGTGGCCTCATCAGGCAGGAGAGGAGGCCATGGATGGACATATTGGAATGGGAATGAGGATAGGAATTAAAATGGTTCTGTTTCATGCGGATAATTTAACCAGACTTAAATAGAGAAACATCTGCAGCAGCTTTTCCCTTTTCTGCCCTGTTATTTTTTGGTGTTGGAAGTACACTCGTAGGGTGGGGGGGGGGTGATATGTGTGTTGTGGTGTAGGGACCCCTAGACTGAAAGAAATAAAAGGAGGTGATCCTGGAAGAGGTCAGGTCATGTGAGATCAGGAGGATGGCCATGACTATTAATTGGAGCATTTATACAGACAAAGAGTTTTTAAAGATGAGGAAGACTATTTCACATCAATCAGCAAGGATTGTGTTGGGCAGCCTGAAAGTGTCTGCACACCTCCAGCTCCTACCTGGCATGACCACAGCTCGCTAACCGTATGTCTTTGAGGAAACCGGAGCATCTGAAAGAAACCCATCCGGTTAAAGGGAGAACAAACAATCTCCCTACAGGTGAAGCCCTAATGGGCTTGGGAATAGAGGACTGTGAATGTGGGTGGGGAGGTGGTTGCATTTAGGGAGGAACGATCTTATTCTACTGTTGTTTTGTTATATATTGTGTTCTGTGTTGTTCGGTCGAGCATTGTAGTTATGCTACGTAGCTGTGGAATACGTGACGACACTTGTGAGCTTCCCCAGCACACCCTCAAGTGTGTTGGTTGTTGATGCAAATGACTCTATTCACTGTATGTTTCGATGTACACGTGATAAATAAACTTGAATCTTAAATCTGTTGGCAATTGCTGGTGCTGTAAAGTGATGTGCTAATTGGTACAGTACTGTGCTGACTGTACTGTTAAACAATGTTCCCTCTAAGGAGTGCACGTGTATGTTTAGTTACGAGCACACAAAGGAATTTAAATTGCGCACAGAAGTTTGTCATACTCTACCTCGTTGGCACGTTAAATATATTTCACGATCGTACGCAATCACATTTCCTTTTCCAGTTTCTGATGTGGACGGTGTTGACAACGTGGAGTTTCCAATGATTTGCCTGCAGATTGTAGAACTGGTTTACTTATACTGTTTTTATTGAAGAAATTATTCAGTGTGCACATGTTGTCACTGGGCAAAGAATTGCACAGCACAAAATTTTTGCGCACACTGGTCATTACAAGTTAGAGGGAACATTGCTGTTAAGGGAGGCAAGTATGGCAGTGAACTAGTGAGTCGAACATAAACAGTTGTTGAAAATATAAGTTAAAACTGCCTGAGGATGGAAAGCCCTTCTGTGCAGAGACTGAGAGACAGAACCAAGTAATAAAAGGCTGGAGTCATGTGTGGGAGATGTGCAAACGTGTTAAACATTTAATCTTTAAGCTACAAATCAGGAAAGCACACAGTCTTCTCTTTGAGTGATGTTCCTTTATTGGGTTTCAAGGCCCATTTCATTTAGAAAACAACATACATCAAAGTTGCTGGTGAACGCGGCAGGCCAGGCAGCATCTCTAGGAAGAGGTACAGTCGATGTTGTGGGCCAAGACCCTTCGTCAGGACTAACAGAAAGAAGAGCTAGTAAAAGAAACATGTTTACCCTGTTTCAATAGAAGATTGCGTTTTGAATCCGAGATGACGCCAAACTCCTTATTCTGTTATCTGCACAGAAGGAAATTGTTTCACCTTTGCTGCCTCAAAAGACTTTTCTGATTAATCCAACTTCCCTGTTTTATTCCCATAAACCTGCAGGCATTCCATCAAAACCCAAATAAATTTATTATCAAAGTATGTATCTACCTCCATACTGGTGCTTAGGCATATTTTATTTCATATCTGTGCTAATAACTTTATATAATTCTTTATAATTATTGAATGTTTTTTGTTTATGTCACGCCAATGCGTCACAGCAATTTCCGAATATGTGTAAATGTATATGGCAAATAAAGTTTGTGCTGTATGCTACCTGGAGATTCATTTTCTTGCACATCTACAGAATAAACAAAGAATACAATATAATTCATGAAAAACTATAAATTCAAATAAAAATAAAAACTGACAACCACTGTTGAAAAGAAGAGAAACTGCAAATAAAAGAGAAGTGATACCGAGAACATGAGCTGTCGGGTCCTTGAAAGTGAGTCTGTAGGTTGTAGAATCAGTTCAGTGTTGAAGTGAGTGAAGTTGTCCACGCTGGTTCGGCAGCCTGATGGTTGAGGGGTAAAACTGTCCCCGAACATGGTGGTGTGCGACCTAAGGTTCCTGTACCTCCTGCCTGATGGCAGCAGAGAGAAGAGAGCATGGCCTGGGTGGTGGGGGTCCTTGATGATGGATGCTGCATTTCTGGGGCAGCACTCCATGTGAATATGCTCAATTGTGGGGATGGTTTTGCCTGTGATGGACTGGGCTGTATCCACCGCCTCCTGATTCTCTTTCCGTTCAGAAATTGCTGAATGGGCACTTGAGTTTAACAAGTGAATTTGAGCCATGGTAATTTTTGAGAGGTGTATTTTGGGGAAATAGTGCTCTGGCTGGGCAGAAGAGCAACACAACAAGCTCTCCAGAAAACTGTTTGATAAAATTCCTGGTGAAAAGCTGCCCCGGGACCTCAAGGGAGCAGTATCTGTGGTATAGTATTCATACACAAGATACTTAAACAGAGATGAAGTTTAGCTTTGTGTTACATTTACACTGAAGCACAAAATGAAATGCGTTGATTGCATCAAATCAAGCCACAGATGGTTGCGTTGCCACACTTTTGGCACTAACATAGCATGTCAACGGTGTACTAGACCTAACCCGTGTGGGAGGAAACCCATGTGATCATGGGGTGAACATACAAACTCCTTTCAGCAGCGGGAATTGAACCCTGATCAGTGATTGCTGGTACTTTAAAGCGATTGCACCAACCTCGATGCTCCTTCAGTACAACTCTGTGATTTTGCTGCACACATCTGCTGGACCTGCAGCTTGCTGATCAGAAGTGGTGATGCTGATACAGAATTTACTGTGTCAGGTCTATGTGCAGGGAGAGTGGTTCCTGTTCAGTAACTTTCTTCTCTTCCAATTTCAGGTTATTTACATGGGAGTAGTCCTCTATGCACCTGCCCTGGCCCTAAATGCAGGTATGTTGAATCAGACTCAGGTTTATTGAAACCGGCATACATGGTGACATTTGTTGTCTTGTGGCAGCAGTCCAGTGCAAGACACAAAAGAATTACAAGTTATAATAAAAAAAAAACTAAGTGCAAAAGAGGAATAGTGAGCTGGGCTGTTCAGAAATCTGATGGTGGAAGGGAAGACACTGTTCCTAAAATGTTGAGTGTAGCTTTCTAGGTTCCTCTGTCTCCTTCCTGCTGGTAGTAGTTAGAAGAGGGCATGCCCCAGATGGTCAGAGTCCTTCCTGATAGATGCTGCTGTTTGAAGATGCTGTCCATGGTGGGGGAAGCTAGTGCAGTGATTGAGCTGGCTGAGTCCACGTTCATAGCAATAATCTCTGCTAAGATCTCTCCTGGACAAATGGAGTCGGATAATGGACGGTAAAAGCTTTTAACAACACCTTCAGCCAGGATGCTTGGACCTGATCCGCCTGCCATGAGTTCTGTTTTAAACTGGTCTCTACACTTGGCATCGGATGTGTTGGTTTCGCTTCAGGTCAGTGTAGGTCGAAGTAACATGGTAGATGTGATACCGGGTCTGGTTTTCATTGCTTGCTGCTGAAGAGGGAAATGGGAATTGAACAGAATTTGTTTTTTTCCTTGTTGGATCTCAAATTTTCCTGTTGTGTCCGTGGTTGCCAGGAGCTGCAGCAATAGGCCAGAAGGAAGAGAGGTACTTGGTTCCTGCCTTCTCCCCTGAACTTTTAACACCCTTATTAATCAATAACCTATCAGCCTCTGCTTTAAGTATACCGAGTGAATTGTCCTCCACCGCCTTTGTGGCATTGAGTTCCACAGATTCATCATCCTCTGGTTAAAGAAATTCCACCTCATTTACAGTCTACCTAAAGCAGGAGTTCCCAGCCTTTTATATGCCCTTACCATTAGCTGAGGGGCCCGTGGACCCCAGGTTTGGACATCCTTATTTTGAGACCTTGTTGTTGAGTGCCGTCCAGTTGTTACTGACTCATGGTGACCCTATGCATAGTGTAGTTGTCCATCGGGTTTTTGTGCAAGACACAGAAGTAGATTGCCAGGCCTTTCTTCTGATTTTGAGACCTAGGTTCCCCCTAGGACCGAGGAAACATTCTCTACATCCACTCAATCTAAGCCTTCCAATAATTGATAGATTTGAATGAGATTCTACCCCCCCCCATTCATCTAAACTCCAGCGAGTACAAGTTCAGAGCCATCAAACACTCCTCATATGTTAACCCTTTCATTTCCGGGATAATTTTTGTGAACCTCCGTTGGAACCTCCAATACCAGTACATCTTTTCTTTGGCAAGGGGCCCAAAATGCTCATGATGCTGTAAATACGGTCTGACGCATACCTTGTAAAGCCTCAGCATTACATCCTTGCTGTTTCTTCTAGTCCTCTGGAAATGATTATTAGCATTGTTTTTGCCTTTCGTACCACTGATTCAACCTGCAAGTTAACCTTTGGAGAAATCAGCACGAGGACTCCAGAGAACCTTCGTACCACTTGGCAGGAGTTCGTGCAGGCGTATAATGTTAGGGCCAGTGCTGATCTCATCAATCTCTCTGATACTCAGCGAACCAACAAATTGAAATATTTCCAGCTCCCTAGGCGGTCAAGTTGGAAACTTGGGTACTCGGCGGTGTTAAATTGCTGTTAAATCACCTCAAAGTGGCACTGGCATTAACAATGTGCCAAGAATTTTTTTTTTTTTTTTGCTTAACCAAATCCTATAAAATTTAATGTCCAGTGAAAAACCAGAATAATTCATAGTAAGAGATAGGGGATTAATCAAAGCGACCTAGAAAAAATTGAATAGGCTAAGTACTGTTCGGTGGATCTGATAATGTTGTAGGAGAAATGAGTTTCCAATCAATGCTTCCCGAGTTAGGACCACAAGACTTGGGAGCATTCAGTCCATCATGTCTGCTGTGCCTTTGTATCATTGCTGATTTATTATCACTGTCAACCCCATTCTCCCGCTTTCTCTGCTTAACCTTTCATGCCCCTACTAATTAAGAACCTACAAACCTCCACTTTAAATATATCCAATGACTTGGCCTCCACAGCCGTCTTTGGCAATGAATTCCACAGCTCATCACTATTTAGCTAAAGAAATTCCTTCTCGTTTCTGTTCTAAAATGACATCTTTGTATTCTGAGGTTGTTTACCTCTGGTTCTAGACTCCCGCACAAAAGGAAGCATCCTCTCCACGTCCACTCTGTGCAGAGTTGTTTAAATTGCTGTGGCAGGATTATTTTATTTTTAAACATGGTTAAATATAGATTTGATTATAGAGCAATATAGCTCTCAGGCAGTTTTCACTTGTTATTAACTGGGAGTAACTGTCCTTCAAAGCTCGTGTTGAGTAATTAAAAACAGGATTTCTTTGTTCCCGGCACTATGATTACAAGATGCTGGGTGAATGTCATTGCGTAGACCGCAGGTCATGAGGCAGAGCTGATCCAAGGCTGGTTGATTTATTTTGGAATAAAACTATTCACAATGAGGAAGTAAAAACCTGCACCTGAACAAAGGCTCTAAAATCTCAATGGAATCGGGCGTTGTGCCAAACCTGAATCACTTCAGAGTTACACACACACACAAAATGCTTGAGGAACTCAGGTCAGGCGGCATCTGTGGAGGAGAATAAACAGTTGCCGTTTTGAGCCGAGACACTTCATCAGGACTGGAAAGGAAGGAGGGTGAAGAAGCCAGATTCTTGCCCCTTCCCTTCTAGTACAGATGAAGAGTCTTGGCCCAAAATGATCGGAGATTAAAGGAGCTAGGGCTTTACTCTTTGGAGAGAAGGAGGATGACAGGAGACATGATAGAGGTGTACAACATAATAAGAGGAATAGATAGAGTGGATAGCCAGCGCCTCTTCCCCAGGACACCACGGCTCAATACAAGAGGACGTGGCTTTAAGGTAAGGGGTGGGAAGCTCAAGGGGGATATTAGAGGAAGGTTTTTTACTCAGAGAGTGGTTGGTGCGTGGAATGCACTGCCGGAGTCAATGGTGGAGGCAGATACACTAGTGAAGTTTAAGAGACTACTGGAGGGGTATATGGAGGAATTTAAGTTGGGGGCTTATATGGGAGGCAGGGTTTGAGGGTTGGCACAACATTGTGGGTTGAAGGGCCTGTACTGTGCTGTACTATTCTATATTCTATGTTTTAAAATGTCAACCATTTATTAATTTTGCATTGATGCTGCCTGAACTGCTGAGTTCCTCCACACCCAAAATGCGCTGTTACTTTGGATTTCTAGCATCTGCAGAACCTCTTGTTTGTGAATAACTTCATCAGTTTTATCTGTGAATCTTGAGGTTAACAGGTTCTTGATTAGTCAGAGCATCGAAGTTTACGGGGAGGGGGGGAGGCAGGAGAATGGGTTTGAGAGATGATGTCAGCCATGATGGAATGGTGAAGCTGACTCAATGGGCCAAATAGCCCAGTTATACTCCTGTGACTTTTGGTCTAAGTATTCACTAGACATTGCAAAGCTGATGGAATAATGTTGAGGAAAAGTTAATTCTTACGCCCAAAGTGGAAGAGGTGAGTAGGTAGGAGTAGTGGGGGAAACGGGTGTGAAGACAGAGAAGGAAGCAGATTTTCTTCTGGTCAGTCAGCTGACTGCCATTACTAAAGACATCGTTCCATTTAGTATGGAGATGATTAATGTTGCTAATTTGAGTGTGTCTTATGAGGGTAGGTTGAGCGAGCTAAGTCTTTTTTTCTTTGGAGGATGAGAGGTGTACAAGATGATCAGGGATATAGATAGTGGACAGTCAGAGAGACTTTTTCCTAGGATGGAAATGGCTAATACGAGGGACTATGATTTTAAGGTATTTGGAGGAAAGTATAGGTGGGGTATTTCAGATGTAAACTCTTGACACAGGGAAGTGGGTGCATGGAACACCTTGTCGGGGATAAACACAGGGACAAAAAATGTGGGAGGGAAGGGCTAGGTTGATCTTGGACCAGGTTACAAGGTTGGCACAACATTGTGGACCAAAGGGCTACTTGTATTGTTCTGTGGTGTTCCATGTTCTATGGCTTGATCTTTGCTGCTCAAGAAATTGAGGCTTGCATCTTCTTGTCTTCGCAGTGACTGGCTTTAATTTGTGGGGCGCAGTACTAGCCATGGGCCTGGTCTGTACACTCTACACGGCAGTGGTAAGTAATCAGTGGGCCAGAGTTACACAACTTTTCCAAATGTTTATTCAGCAGTTTCAGGATTTTGTGATTTCCCCATGAAGTGTAGTTATGGTTGCTGTGGCAAAATGGGGAGCACGTTAGAATCAGGTTTATTGTCACTGACATGCATCATAAAGTTTATTGTTTTATGGCAGCAGTACAGTGCAAAGGCATAAAAATTACTGCAGGTTACAAAAACAGACTGCTGAAAAAGTTGCTGAATAAGAAGGGTTCATGGACCGTTCAGAAATCTGATGGCGAAGTGTAAAAAGGTGTTCTTGAAACATTGAGTTTGGATCTTCAGGCTCCTGTACCTCCTCCCCTGATAGTATTAACCCTGATAGAGAGGGTATTTAATGTAGGTGCTGCCTTCTTGAGGCACTGCCTTTTGGAGCTGTTGTGCAGGATGCCACGGTTCCCCAGAGCTTCCGTTGATCCCAGGGGATCCTGTGTCCTCTCCAGGGAGCAAGCCTGGATGGGAGGATTTGAAGAACCAGCTGTTGCCCCCTCTCCATGTCACTGATGTAGGCCAACGGAAGGGCAAGTGCCCATGCAGTTTGGCACTGGTGTCGTCACAGAGGTTGCCAGAGTGAAGTTGTAAACAACAGCAAACTGCCTTAGGGACCCCGGCTCTGGATTTCTTCCTTGGGGTTTACTCCTGAAGCCTTTCCCATGGGGGTGGGGGTATGGTCGCAGGGCAGCAGAGGTTTAAAATCAGTTTTCCTTCTCCCAGGTGGGCTGCCGCCCAAGGCTGATGCGCCCTACTTGCCCAAAGCAACTGGTTTTGAGTGGCCAGTGGTCTGCCTTTGCCCCTTCTCTAGTCAGTAGGAACAGTTCTGCCGGGCCTAGTAACTAAGCCACACATGAAGGCCAAGACTTGGTTGTCAGAGGTTGTTAGAGATGCACGCCATTTGGAGCACTTTATAGTGGGAGCTTATTCCCACTACCACCCCTGGCTATGACAACCTTAGGAGCCCGATGATCGTAATGTGTGAGACTGTTCAGCCCTCTACCAATGCCATTGAGTAGCATGTGATGAACTGTACCGCATGGCTATTTACCCACTAATAACCTGCACACTTGACTCAAGAAAAATTCATACGTATTGGTCAGGAATTTTCAGGCGGCCCTTAGAATCAACAAGCCATCAAGCTATTGTGGTTTTGGTCCTAATCTGAGGCTGAAAGCTGCTATTCTTACCAAGTGGTGCTGTATCTTTTTCACCTGCCTGCATAGAAAAGAGCATCTCATCAGAAACACAGGATGGCTCCTGAGGTACTGCACTGTTTGGATGTCTAGAGTTCAACCCAGAAATTTCAGATCCAAGCAGCAGAATCCTGAGTCGGGTTAGTGCCCAAGTTTAACCTGAGCCTGACTTCCCCATCATTGTCCCATTCAATGTCTCCTCTCTCTCCCCCACACCCTGTAAAGAAAATATTTTAAAATTCATTCTATGTTTTTTCCTAATTCAGCAGCAAGAGGTATCCTCAAAGGAGGTACTGCACATATGTTTCAGGTTATACGAATTTACTTTATTGGAGTTATATAAACTATAAGCTACAGAAACATAATTAAAGTAGCAAAAGAGACGAAATACTATTTACCAACTAATCATTAAGCGATTCCACACAATATACTGGCAGAGAGAACCACAGATGTCCGACCGCTTTTCCAGTTTTTCTCTTTAATCTCTCCTCTCTTTCTCTTTAATCTATCTTTTTCTTGCCTCTCTCTCCATCTCTGACTACTTGTGACCAAACCGAAAAGAAAATTCCACTCGCACAAAGAAATTGCCCCTTTTATATTCTTGAATATTATTTATCCTAATACTTTCCCTTGGGACTCTACCAACAGAATCATTCTCCTCTTCCCAGGCAGATATACTTTCCACCATATCTACTCTCAGAGCTATACTCACACTAAATCTTCAAAAGATGGCTGTGGATTGACCCCCTTGTCCTTTCTCAAAGCGTCCTCATGGTATAAACTGACACCATTTTGTTTTGCAAACTTCCATTTTTTGTGTCACACCTATTTCTTTCCTTCACCCTCCAACCCCACCCACCCCATTTCTATCAATTAGGGTGGGCTAAAAGCTGTAATTTGGACCGACGTGTTTCAGACGCTGGTGATGTTTTCTGGGCAGCTGGCTGTCATCATCATCGGTGCAAAGCAGGCGGGGGGCATCGGAGAAGTGTGGCAATCCGCCATGAGGGGTGGCAGGATATCGGGAATCGAGTAAGTGAGCAATATTTAATAAAACAAAAAGCAAGAATTCAGAAGAAATATGTTGTTGGAGTGACCTCGCTGGAGAACCAACAGCAGGGAAGCTACGTAACCAGGCAAGGACTTGAGGAAGGCTGGGGTTTTTCTGTTATTTGTCTGGAGGCTTATGATCAGGAATGCACTGCCTGAAGAAAAAGAAATAATTGGGTGAATCATTGTAAAGGAGAAACAGTTGTGGAGTCCTATGGAAAGGGCAGCAGACGAGGACCCTTGCAGAACAAGATGATAAGGGTCATTAAGAAGTCGTACGGTGTGTTGGCCTTCATTAGTCGGGGGATTGAACTGAGGTAATGCTGCAGGTCTATAAAACTCTGGTTAGACCACACTTGGACTATTGTGTTCTGTTCTGGTCACCTCATTATAGGAAGGACGTGGAAGCTTTAGAGAGGGTGCAGAGGAGATTTATCAGGAGGCTCTCTGGATTACAGAGCATGTCTTGTGAGGATGGGTTGAGTGAGCTAGGGTTTTTCTCTTTGGAGTGAAGGAGGATGAGGAGAGACTTGATAGAGGTATACAAGATGATAGTGGGCAGCTAGAGACTTTTTCCAAGGGTGGAAATGGTAGTACCAGGAGGCATAATTTTAAAATGTTTGGAGGAAAGTATAGGGGGGAGTTGTTAGAGAGTAGGTTTGTTTTGCACCAAGTGGTGGGTGAACACTCTGCCAAGGGTGGTGGTAGACATAGAGACATTAGGGATGGTTAAGGTACTTTCAGATAGGTACATGGATGATAGAAAAATAGAGGGCTATGGGGGGGAAGTGTGAGATTGATCTTGGAGTCGGTTGAAAGGGTTGGCACTGCGGTTTGAGCCGAAGAGCCTGTACTGTGCTGTACTGTTCTATGTTCTCTTCATGAAGAGCCAGGCTTTCGCCAATGCAGACGAGTCAGCAAAGGAAAATTCCAGAAAAGATCACAGATGTCATTCTGCACCTGTGGACAGATAAGCGGGCTATGGATTTCCATTGTTAACTTGCATCAGACCAGAACATTAACTATGGAGAGAGAAACATTTAATGCTGAACTTGAGTAATTATATCAGCGTTAGGTTAGTTTATTGGAGCCACAAGAGACGGCAGACGCTAGAAACTGGAGCAACAAACAATCTGCTGGGACAACTCGGCAGGTTGAGCAGCATATGTGGGAGGAAATGATTTGTGATGCCTGGGGGTGAAACCCTGCATTGGGGTTGAGATTGGAGAGGGGCAATGGTCGGTACTAAGAGAAAGGGAATAGTAAAAGGATTCCGAGGTGATTGATGGACTGAGGGGAGGTGAATGACAATAGAGGAGGTGAATGTGGTGTGGCGTTGGAAGATGGTGGCAAGTGATTGGCAGATGGAGGGCCTGTACACCAGAGTTCAGTAAAATTCCTTGTTCGCAAGTAGCTCACAGAGTTTCGTACAATCTGTATATGTGACAACAGTTAGCGCAACAACAAGCGAAAGAGCTGAATGGTACAAAAATTGTGCATAACCTGGAGAGTAATGCCAACCCATTTTGTATATTTAAAAAAAAATCCAACAATTCTAAACGAGGTTCTGCAGATGCTGGAAATCTTGTGGAACACACGCAATGTACTGGAGTAGCTGGGCAGTTCAGGCAGCATCAATGGAGAGATATGGAGTTGACGTTTTGGGCTGAACTCCTTCATCAGGACTGGAAAGGAAGGGGAGGAAGAAAGAAGGTTGGGGAAGGGGATGGAGTGATATGTTTCAGTTAAGAGGAGAGACTGGAGAGTCCAGGTCCCGAGGGAGGAGCTGGCGATGTGAGGGAGGTGTACAATTTGTTGAGATGTTGTTTATTCCTCTCTGGAGGTGCTGCTTGACTGCTGAATTGGTCCAGCATTTTGAGTTTGTTCTGCATCATTCTGTTGACCGTGGAATTTACCTATTGTGTTCCACCTTGCAGAAAATCCCTCCAGTGGGCAGTAAGAGTTGCTTTGTGCTGTTCACTGAAGTAATTATTGTCCTTGCCTTCTGCAGCCTAAACCCTGACCCTTTTGAGCGCCACACCTTCTGGACGCTGGCCTTTGGCGGTGTGTTCATGATGCTGGCGCTGTACGGAGTGAACCAGGCCCAGGTTCAGCGGTACCTCAGCTCGCGCTCCGAGGTACAGGCGAAACTGTAAGTTAATGTACTAAGCCATTCTGGGTCGCCAGCCAGTGCAACAACAGAATCATTTGAACTTATTTTTTTTTTATTCATTCCACGTGATTTAAAGATCCGAAGAGTAGGAAACAGAGTGAAAAGTGTCTTTTGTGTCAATGACCAACACAGTCCGAGGATGAGCTGGGGGCAGCCTGCAAATGTCACCATGCTTCAGGCACCAAAGTAGCACATCCAGAACTTTCTAACCCTAACCCATATGTCTTTGGAATGTGGGAGGAAACTGGAGCACCTGGAGGAAACCCATGAGGCAAACATACAAACTCCCAATAGACAGTGGCCAGTTGAAGCTGGATTGTCAGCTCTGTAAAGCATTACGCCGATCACTATGCTGCTGTGCTGCCGGTTTCCTCGCACTTTCCAAGGATGTATGAGTTAGCAGGTTAATTGATTATGGGTGTACTTGGGCAGTGCGTGCTCATTGGGCCAGAAGGGCCTGTTACCGTGCTATATCTCTGTATAAAATGAAATTAAAAAATCATGGGCGAGCCTCAGAGAATTCTGGGCGTAATGAGGGTGCATGGTAGCCTGTGTCCCGGGTTCGATTCCCGCCCCATCTGGAAGGAGTTTGTGTATTCATTCTCCAGAGGCCACGTGGGTTTCCCCCACGTGCTTTAGTTTCCTCCCAGATTCCAAAGACATGCAGGTTAGTGGGTTAGTAGGTCACATGGGTGTGGTTGGACAGCACAGGCTCATTGGGCTGGAAGGACGTGTTACCATGCGGTACCTCTGAGTGAGTCAGTTGTCACGTTGGCAATAGTTGCCAACTGTGAGTACTTTGAGGAAAGTAAGGTGCTTTGGATTGTGGTGAGGGGAGAGATGAGTGGAGTCCTTGACCTCAGCAGTCCTCTTCTCACAGAGTGACAACACTCAGTGTCTGATGTGGCCACTGAAGAATGCCTCTGTCTAATGGGCTCCTCGTGGATTCAAGCTCCGGCTTTTGGGGGTGGTATCACCCTTTGGCTTATGTGTGTTACAGAGAGAAATCTTTAAACACAAAATAAGGGGATTTATTATAAGTGAACTTGGAATGTGTAGGGTGATTTCTCTCTTCGCTGCTAATCTCTTGCTGCCTTTGATTGTTCCCCATCCCTCGGTAGGTCGTGCTATGCAGTGTTCCCATGCCAACAGATAGTCCTGGCCATGGGGTGTCTGATGGGCCTGGTCATGTATGCTCGCTATGGAGAAAACAGTCCGCTGCAGCAGGGTTATGTCAACGCCTCTGATCAGGTATCACAGCTGCCTCTCTGTAAACCAGATTATCTCAAAGAGAAAAAACCTTGCATTGCTATAGCTGTGTTGACTCGGGTGATGTTAATCCAGATGTTCTTCAGAAGCCAAGAGTAAGGCATAAAACTTGTTGGTTATAGCAAGAGCGAAAATGAAAAGGCAAAATAGTTGTGTTTGTCTCATATTCAGGCAAGAGATAACAGCATTCCAGTGATAGCATCATCATTATGTGCAGCATCGTATGATTGATAGATAGATATACTTTATTGATCCCGAGGGAAATTGGGTTTCGTTACAGCTGCACCAACCAAGAATAGAGCATAAATATAGCAATACAAAAACCACAAACAATCAAACAACAAAATGCAAACTATGCCAGATGGAAATAAGTCCAGGACCAGCCTATTGGCTCAGGGTGCCTATCCCTCCACAGGAGGAGCTGCGAAGTTTGATGGCCACAGGCAGGAACAACCTCCCGTGACGCCCAGTGTTGTATCTCGGTGGAATATGGCCGGGGTCCAACAGCAAAAAGTTCAATATCCGGTCTACAAACACGTTCCTCGATCGTAATATGACCCGGATTGCACCATCCGTTGTTAACCAGAACAGCAAGCCCCCAACTCCTTTACGCTTACCGCTCTCAGTGCACTTCCGGTCAGCCCATGATGTAGGCGATCATGGTCTTATGACCAAATTTTTCTACAGAAGTGGTTTCCATTGCTGCCTTCTGGGCAGTGTCCTTACAAGAACGGTGACCGCAGCCATTATCAGTACGACCATCCACCATCTGCTCCTGTAGTTTCACTTTGCTCTGATGGGGGGGGGGCGGTGGGGGTGGTGGTGGCTAAGCAGGTGCTACACCTTACCCATAAAATAGCTAGATTCAGCTAGTGGGACACCTGTTGTAGAATGTCTGCGAAGCTTCCAGAAAATAATAAATCAGCTATCCTGAAATGGGTAGAAAATTTACTGAGCAATTATAATGTAAATTATAAGCAAGCATAAGAAAGTTGAACTGCAAGGAAAATATTAGAAAAGTAACAATTCTACACCCTAATCCAACAGCTGCCTTTCATGATCTAAGCACATCTGGAGAACTTCGTACAGAAGTTGACGGTAGAGGACAGGGTTAATGGCAGGATTCTTAGCACTGTGGATGGGATTGCAGAGGGATCTTGGGGTCCTCATTCATAGAGCCCTCAAAGTTGCAACACAAGTTGATAAGGTTTGTAAGAAGTCAAAGGTTCAAAGGTACAATTTAATGTCAGAGAAATGTATACAATATACATCCTGAAATGCTTTTTCTTCGCAACCATCCATGAAAACAGAGGAGTGCCCCAAAGAATGAATGACAGTTAAATGTTAGAACCCCAGCTCCCCCCCCATGCATAAGCGGCAGCGAGTTACAATCCCTCCTCCCCCACCAGCAACAAAAAGCATTGGCACCCACCACCGAGCACCCAAGTGTGAGCAAGCAACAGTAAAGGCACAGACTTGCAGTTATCCCAAAGACTTCGTGTTTCACCCGGTATTCGACATACCACAGGTTTTCTCTCTCCCTAATAAGGGAGAAAGAGGTGTCTCCATTTTCCCAGTGAGTGGGGAGATATAGCAAACAACTCGTTGGTTTACGATGTTAAAAGATCGTTACGTTGCTCTTTTTGAGCTCTGTGCCTGAAGACCGCAAAGATCACGGGTCTCCTGGCACAGGGCAGATATCCCGACTCCCCCGATGACACACGGGTCTCCTGTTGAGACACTGACCCTCGGTCTGCCCGTCTCCAGAGCCCCAAGATCCTAGGCTTCCGAATTCAAGCCGGACTCTTAGGCCGAGCCTTTTGCATGCCGAACAACGGCCAGTTATGGAACTCCGAGAGCAGGTCCCCTTCCTGCAAAGCACCATAGTCAGCGTGTAACTCCAGGTCAGGTCTTCAAAAGAACCCAGAAAGGGAAAAATAAAGATATTAAAGATGGAAATAGAACTGTTTCCGAAGATGCACGCAAAGGAGTCGCCGTTAGGCACCATTAACCCTCCTAAGCTCCGCCTTCAATGGCGGATGGTGTCCTGGCCTTCATTAGTCAGGGGATTGAGTTGAGGTAGCGTTGTCGTCTGTAAAACTCTGTTAGTACCACACTTGGAATATTGTGTTCAGTTCTGGTTGCCTCATTGCAGGAAGGATGTGGGAGCTTTAGAGAGGATGCAGAGGAGGTTTACCAGGATGCTGCCTGGTTTGGAGAGCATGTCGTATTAGGATAGGTTGGGTGAGCTGGGGCGTGAAGGAAGACGAGAGGTAAGATGTAGAAGATGATAAAGTGCATAAGTAAAGTGGATAGCCAGTTTTTTTCTCCCAGGGCAAAAATGGCTTGTACGAGAGGATGTAATTTTAACGAGATTGGGGGTGGGGGTGGTGGGAGAGGTGTCTGAGGCAGCCAGAAATGTAGAGAGAGTCCTCGTAGAAGAGACTGGATTCGACCTGAAATGTCGATATTTCCTTTCTCCCACAGGTGCCATTTGATCTGCTGCATTCCTCCAGCAGATGGTTGAGGCAAGAGAGCTACTCAAACAGGGGCCTTTAGCAACGGATGAGAGGCTGGGCAAGACTGTGATCTTTGTTTTCTGTATATCGGTGCCTATTTAACCGAATCAATTGATGTTAATTCTTGTACAATTTCAGATGGTTCTATATTTCGTCATGGACGTGCTTCAGGATTATCCTGGTTTACCAGGACTCTTCATCGCCTGCTTGTTCAGCGGAGCACTCAGGTACTTGGATATTAGCAAAGTTAAGTGTTTATAAGACCATAAGACACAGGAGCACATTTAGGCCACTTTGAGTACTCTCCACCATTTCATCATGGCTGGTGTATTATCCCTCTCAACCTCAATTCTTCTGACTTCTCCCCATAACTTTTGAAAACCTAACTAATCAAGAACCCAATATCCTTTCTTGGAACGTGTCAGCTCTTGGCTCCATCCCTCCCCCTCCTGTCCTCTCCTATCATTTCGGATCTCCCCCTCCCCCTCCCAAATCTCTTACTAGCTCTTCCTTCAGTTAGTCCTGATGAAGGGTCTCGGCCTGAAAAGTCGACTGTATCTCTTCCTGGAGATGCTGCCTGGCCTGCTGCGTTCACCAGCAACTTTTATGTGTGTTGCTTGAAATTCCAGCATCTGCAGATTTCCTTGTGTTTGCGTTTTTAAATTCACTACTGCGAAGCCTGTTCTGGTGATGCCTACACTGAAGAAGTTTAAATCTTCTCTTCGACGGGAGTTCAGTGAAACCATCTCTCACTGTTCCCCATGTGTAATTTCTTCGGCTCTTCAACTTTTCGACCACATTTTGACTCAGACTCACTATCACAGCCATATATCCTTTCTTGGAACGTGTCAGCTCTTGGCTCCATCCCTCCCCCTCCTGTCTTCTCCTATCATTTTGGATCTCCCCCTCCCCCTCTCATTTTCAAATCTCTTACTAGCTCTTCTTTCAGTTAGTCCTGACGAAGGGTCTCGGCCCGAAACGTCGACTGTACCTCTTCCTAGAGATGCTGCCTGGCCTGCTGCGTTCACCAGCAACTTTGATGTGTGTTGCAAGAACCTATCAGCCTCTGTTTTAAGTATACCCAATGACCTTGCATCCACAGCCATTCATGTCAATGAATTCCACAGATTCGCCCACCACCCTCTGGCTAAAGAAATTCCTACCCATCCCTGTTCTAAATGGATGTCCTTCTATTCTGAGTCTGTACCCTCTGCTCCTAGACTCTCCTACCATTGGAAGTATTCTCTCCATCTCTGTCTAGGCTTTTCATTATTCGATAGGTTTCAATGAAATCTCTCCTCTTTCTTCTAAACTCCAGTGAGTACAGGTCCAGAACCATTAAATACTCCTCATACATTAACCTTTTCATTCCCAAGATCATTCTTGTGAATCTCCTCTGTACACTCTCCAATGCCAGTACATCCTTTCAAGTTCAAGTTTAATTGTCATTCAACCATACATGAATACAGCCAAACTAAATGGCATTTTTCTGGGACCAAGGTGCAAAACAAAGTATCAACAGTTACACGAAAAAATATAGTCCTGGAGTCCATGAATGTTGCAGCAGTCTGCAGTTGAACACAATATGTCTTCTGCCCAGTAAACACTGGAGAGGCAGCACCGCGCCATCTTGGACACCGCGTCGCACTGCCTTCAGTGGAGCGTACCGACTCCAATTACTCTCTCCTGGACGGCTGTAAACAGACAACTCCACCACTTGATGCCTAATCCTTGCTATGAATGAGGGCACACAGCTGCCCCGGCGTCCGCCAACAAATCAGAGAATCGGACTTGCAGGATTCCACGTTAACAATGTTCAACAGGGTCTTGCGATCACAGGAAAAGTGACACCTTTGGTTGACCCTGTAAGAGCCTTTGTGATCAAACATGCCTCCATCTTACTGGAAGTACTGTTAAAATAAGGGATGCAAAACTGCTCACAGTACTCCAAAGTGTAGTTTGACTAATATTTTTCAAAGCCTCAGCATTACATCCTTGCTCTTATATCCTAGTCCTTTCAAAATGAATGTTAACATTGCATTTGTTGTCATTACCACCGATTCAACCTGCAAGTTAACCTTTAGGGAATCCTGCATGTGGTCTCTTAAGTCCCTTTGCACCTCTGATTTCTGAATTTGCTCTCTTTTTGTGAATTGTTGCTAGTGTTACTGAAATACCAGAGTCGGCAGATAGTGTGACCCAGACCGAAATCATCAACCTTCGCATTTTTATCATTTGTCCTTGATTTTATTGCATACATTGTGTCTGTCCGTCCTGACAAGAAGCTGAGAAAACAGTGAACTCCTGATTCTAAGCCCAAGTTGCCTGGGGCTGGAAATTCTTTCTGAGGAGATGCTGTTGAGAACTGACTAATTTGGAACAATAAACAACCTGTAATAAACACAAGAGATTCTGCTGATGCTGGAAATATTGAGCAACACAAAATGCTGGAGGAACTCAGCAGGTCAGGCAGTATCAATGGAGGGGAATAAACTGTCGACGTTTCAGACTGAGACCCTTCATCGGGACTGGGAAGGAAAAGGGAAGAAACAGTGTCCATAACTGTTGTGACTGTGAATGAAGTAGCTGGAGAGACACTGAAGCCGGTGATATAGAAGTCTTTAAGACAACAAGCAGTCATTTTTATGGAGACACACGTAGAGTTTCACATATCCAAAAGTTCATCACATTTTTATAACCTTAAGATCAAAGGTAACAGCAGGTGATTAAATACAATTTCAATGATTACAATGACTTCGTTCACTGCTGTATCTTGGGCTTCCTTTGAATTACATACATCTCATGGGAGACCCCTGATTGTTCAAACACTGGTTTTGGGACAAACTAATTGACACGGTATCTAAAAGCTTCTGAAGACACAGCCAAACACCCAAAATTAATGTTGTCAGGACTGTCTTCGAATACACAAATATCCTGAGTAAACAAAAACTTGATTGCTTATACCTGTAACAATGTTTGTTTACTAAGTGACGATATCTGTCTGGTCTGCCAGCTTGAACCCAAGTCATAACGGTGCAAATAACTTGGACATGTTCCCTGGTTTGATGTTGGCCAATTAACACAACCGCATTGTCTTAAAGTGTAGCTGATGCATATGTCAGCTGTTTTGCAAACCATCTCTCTTAATCTATGGACCAGCCTGTTTATTTCCAAAGATGTGCTTTTAACTTCTATTTCCTGCTTGCAATTTTCAATAAGAACTGAAGACTGGTTCTTGCTGGAGTTAATATCTGCTCTATTCACATAACTCCAAAATACTCACCAGCAATGACAATGATGGATTGTTGTTAAAAACTTATCACAAGTAACCTTCAGGGAGTGAAAACTACCTTCTGCTACATACAGTGTACACTCAGTGACTGCTTTATTCAATACCTCCTGTACCTAATAACGTGTTGACTGAGTGCATGTTTGTGGTCTTCTGTTGCTGTAGCCCATCCACTTTAGTGTTCAATGTGTTAGTGTTACCTCTGATCTCTCATTAACAAGGCTTTTTCACCCTCAGAACTACCGCTCACTAGATGTGTTTTGCTTTTCATGTCATTCTCTGTAAACTCTAAAAGCAGGGGTTCCTAATTGTTTTTTTGCCATGGACTGTACCATTGACCAACAGATGCATGGACCCTGGGTTGGGAACCCCTGCTCTAGAGACCGTGGTGTGTGATTATCAGTTCTCAGGAGATTATCAGTTTCTGACATACTCAACCACTAACGATCATTTCACGGTCAAAGACATTTAGATCATATTTCTTCCCCATTTTGATGTTTGATCTGAACAGCAACTGAACCTCTTGACCATGTCTGCATGCTTTATGCATTGAGTTGCCTCCACATGATTGGCCTATTAGATATTTGCATGAATGAGCAGGTGTACAGGTGTACCTAATAAAGTGGCCACTGAGTAGCTCCACACCTCCCCTTCCCCGCAGCCCCTTAACTTAAGTTCATCCACAATTTGGCTTGGTTAAATTTTGCTAGTGTCTCCCCTTCCTATGAATGAATATGGCATTACCCTGTCACACTTCCACCCTGCACGAAATTCTGCAGATGTTGGAAATCCAGAGCAACACACACAAGGTGCTGGAGGAACTCAGCAGGTCAGGCAGCATCTGTGGAGGGGAATAAACAATCGATGTTTTGTGCCGAGACTCGTCATCAGGACACTTTATTTTTCTCCATAGATGTTGTCTGACCTGTTGAGTTTCTCCTGCATTTTGTGCCTGTTTTTCTGGATTTCCAACATCTGCAGAATCTCTTGTGTCTATGACAACTTTGCAGATGACATTAAAATAGGTGTTGTCATTGACAGAAGGTTATAAAGAACTCCGGCTGAGGAAGGGCAAGTGCAGTTTAATTCAGTAAAGTGCATGGTATACCTTCATATTTTGGCTCAACATATCGACTTTCCTTAGATGCTGCCTGACCCGAGCTCCTCCAGGAATTTGTATGTATTGCTCTGGATTTGCAGCATCTGCAGAATCTCTAGTATTGGCTATGTTACTAAAGGCTCTCCCTAATGATGAATTATTGTCTGTTCCCTCAGCACTATATCATCTGCGTTCAGTTCACTGGCTGCTGTGACCATGGCTGACCTTATTAAACCTCACTACCCAAACATGTCTGAGCAACGAGCCACACTCATATCCAAGGGTCTGGGTAAGTACTGCTGGAAGATAACCTCGCCGAAACACCACGTATCAAAATTGGGTGTTCTGTTCTGGTCGCCTCATTATAAGAGGGATGTGAAAGCTTTAGAGAGGGTGCAGGAGGAAACTTTGATACCAGGATTAGAGAGTAGTTCTTAAAAGGATTGGTTGAGCTTGCTAGAACTCTTTGGAAAAGTGACAGAATAGAGGTGTACAAGATTTAAGATTAGTTTTATTTGTCCCATGTATATTGAAACATACAGTGAAATACATTGTTCATGTTAATGACCAACACAGATGGAGGATGTGCTGGGGTCATCCTATGAGTGTTATTGCCATGTTTCTGATGCCAACTTAGCACGCCCTCAACTTACTAACCCTAACCCTGCACTAATGATAAAAGGCAGAGAGAGTATGGCGAGCCAGAGATATTTTACCAGGGCTTAACTTTAAGGTGTTCAGAGGAGAGTGTGTGGGGGGGGGGGATGTCAGAGAGAGATTTTCTTTTAAACACAGAGAATGGTGGGTGTGTGGAACGTGCTGCCAGGGGTGGTGGTAGAGGCAGATACATTAGGGACATTTAAGAGACTCTTAGATCAGCACATGGATTAAAGGAGGATTGAAGGCTATGAGAGAAGGAAGGGTTAAAATAATGTTGGAGCACATCAATAGTTGGTCTATAGTTCCCAGTTACTTAAAATTTAGAGATACAGAACAGGCCCTTCTGGTTCAATGAGCCACACTGCCTAGCTACCTTCCTGTTAACCCTAGCCTAAACACAGGGCAACTTATAATGATCTAACCAGTATGCCTTTGAAATGTATAAGGGAACTGGAGCACCCAGAGCAAAGGCATGTGTTCACAGGGAGAAACATGCAAACTCCTTACAAACGGCGCTGGAATTGAAATCCGAACTCTGATGCCCCGAGCTGTAATAGTGCTACACTGATCTCTGCGCTACCATAGCACCCCGAAAACGCACAGTTTTCTGTAGTGTCTGTAAGTAAAAGGGGTTTGGAGAAAGAATTCCAGGGATTAGGATTTTGTCTGCCAGTGGTTTATCAGTGAATGAATAAGAGGCCAGATTTGGGGATTGGATACCTGGATTCTGTGGCTAAAGGCAGGATGAGAATTATAATCATGATGGTGATATTTGGCCAGCTTCATGAGCACATGGGCTTGATGGGTGAACAAAATCCAGAAAAGTTGAAATGAGGGCAACAGGGATTGTCATTTGCTAATCTTATACACCAAATTGCATGTTGCACTCTATTTTTGCTTGTATTTGATATTTATTGCTTATTTATTTATTTGTTTTCTGTTTTTCTTTCTGTATTTGCACAGTTTGTTACTTCTTGCACATTGGTTGTTTGTCCATTTCGTTCTGTGCAGTTTTTCATTGATTCTGTTGTGTGCCTTTGAATTAACTGTGAATACCTGCAAGAAAATTAACTTTAGGGTAGTAAATGGTGATGTGTGTACTTTGTTAAACTTACTTTGAACTTTGGTCCACTCAACAGTCAGGACTTGGGGAAATGTGTACACTTGGTTCTTCAACCTCTTTCATGTTGTGCTTCTTAAAGTATTTGATCACTAAATCTGGTTTAATTAATTTTTAATTTACCTCTACCTCGTGTTATATTTCTTTTCATGCAAATTAATCCTATTTTGGAATGCAACTGAGCAACAGCAGTGGTAATGCCCCTCATCTCTCTGTTAAATCTTGAAAGCACCAAGCGACGGGAGATTAGAAATGCACACAAGAGTCTTAAGAGATAGAAAAGACTTAAGGTTGTTTTTCAAAATTATTGCTTTTTGGTTTTTTGGTTTATGAAGTCCTGAACAATAGCAACCTTCATAAAGAGTGTTTGGGGTGAAATAACCTAATATGCTGTACTGGGCAATATTTAACTGGAGGCATGAGAGGTATCTAAAACTTCATTTATTCATACAGCACAGAAATAGGCTCTTCATCCAGACCATATCCCTCCATACCTGTCCCGTCCATGTACTTATTCAAACTTCTCTTAAATGTTGAAATTGACCCCGCATCCAACCACTTCATCTCATTCCACACTCATCCCTCTGAGTGAAGAAGTTCCCCCTCATGTTTCCCTTCAATACTTCACCCTTTGCCCTGAACCCATGACCTCTAGTTCGAGCCTCACCCAACCTGTATGGACAAAGCCTGCTTATATCTATAACCCTCATCATTTTGTATCCCTCTATCAGATCTCCCCTCATTCTCCTACTTTCCAGGGAATAACGTCCTAACCTATTCCACCTTTCCCTAAAACATCGTTCCTTGGGGTGCAGATCTCGGACAATCTCACCTGGTCCAGGAACACCACTGGGATTGTGAAACGGGCCCAGCAGAAATTGCACTTTCTGAGGAAGCTTAAACAAGCATCACTCCCCACTAACATCTTAACTACATTCTACAGAGGCGTGGTTGAGAGTGTGCTGACCTTTTGCATCACAACCTGGTACTCCAGCTGCAGTGCTGTTGACAAAAAAGCCTTGCAGAGGGTGGTTAGGGGAGCAGAGAAGGTTATTGAGGTCTCCCTACCTTTTTCAGAGTCGATGCCTCCAGAAGACACGGTACATTATTAAAGACCCCTCACACCTCCATGAGCTGTTTGTTCTTTCTGCCATCAGGCAAACGTTACAGGAGCATCAAAACTAAAACCACAAGGCTACTAAACAGCTTCCTCCAACAGGTAGTCAGACTGCTAAATAGCTGCTCCACCTGACTCTGCTTTGGACACTTTTAACTTGCACTGGACACTTATAACTGATTTTAGTTGACATGTGGCTGTTGTGTTTTACTATTTATTGTTATGTTTATTATTTAGTGTTGCGTTTGTTATGTTATGATTGCACTGCCCCTGAGAAGCGCTGTCTCATTCTGCCCTGCAGAGCTGATGTATGGTTAGAATGACAATAAAGTTTTTTGAATCTTGAATCTTGAATCTTGAAACCCAGGTCCCCACGTTCCAGCAACATGTTAGTAAATTTTCTCTACACTTCTTTCAATCTTATTGATACCACTTGAAATCTGGCAGCTATTTACACTCTGTAACGACGATTGTGGGTAATTCTAAAGGCATGGCAGGAGGAGAATCATCCTGTGCTTCACAAGTGTGTGGGATCTTTTGTGCCAATCAGACAGGACCTTGGTTTAATATCCCTTTCTAAAGCACCTTATCCTTGTGTCCCTACTGGCATCCTTTTCTTGTTCCCCTTCAGCACCAAGGGTTTTTTTTAAACACATTCCTCCACTCTGGAATTTCCACCTCACCTGTCTACCCAAACCATGCATCTTTCTGTGTAAGACAGTAGAAATGACTGCACCTTCTAGTTGCTGTCCATAATCCTTTAGCCTGCTTCTCAGTGGTGCCTTGGGCCTTGTTGTGTAAGGGGAGGTGATAGGAGGAAGATTTTTAAAGACTACCTTTATTTGTCACAGGTACACCGACACAACATACAGTGAAATGTGCTGCTTGTGTCACTGATTAACACAGTCCCAGAATGTGCTGGGGGCGGCCTGCAGGGGTCACCCCACATCTAGCACCAACATAGCATGCACACAACCTGTACATCTTAAGAACATGGGGAGGAAACTGGAACACCCAGAGGAAACCCACGCCATCACAGGGAGAACATACAAACTCCTTACAGACGGTGGCGGGAGTTGAACCCCGATCTCTGGTGCTGTAAAGCATTTCGCTAACCACTACGCTACCATGCTGCTGTGCCATACTGTACTATGTTTATGTTAGAATTTAGAGGTGCTGAGTTACTGGTGGAAGAAGGAAGGAGATAATGGGAATTGTTTCTGCCTGTCACCCTCCAGCAGCAGTCACCACATTCACTCTCCCTTCCTTTTATTGTCTACCGCCAGTTACCATTCTCCTTCCTCTGTCTCCTATCAACACTCCTCTTCCTCCTCTGTCTGACTCCATCTGCCCGATGTTCTTCACCCACCCTTGATCCACCAATCACGTCTGCTCCCTGTGTCATCACTCCCCCTCTTCTGCTTGTCAGCTTCTATATCCTATCTTCTGTCTTCACATTCTGCCCATAAAGAATCTTGAAATGTCCACAATTCAACAGGTGCCTCTTGACCTAGACCATAAGACCGTAAGACAAAGGAGCAGAAGTTGGCCATTTGGCCCATCGAGTCTGCTCTGCCATTTTATCATGAGCTGATCCATTCTCCCATTTAGTCCCACTCCCCCGCCTTCTCATCATAACCTTTGATGCCCTGGCTACTCAGATACCTATCAATCTCTGCCTTAAATACACCCAATGACTTGGCCTCCACTGCTGCCCGTGGCAACAAATTTCATGGATTCACCACCCTCTGACTAAAAACATTTCTTCGCATTTCTGTTCTGAAAGGGCGTCCTTCAATCCTTAAGTCATGCCCTCTCGTACTAGACTCCCCCATCATGGGAAACAACTTTGCCACATCCACTCTGTCCATGCCTTTCAACATCTGAAATGTTTCTAATTCGACCTGTGGAGTTTCTCCTGCATTTTGTTTGTTGTTCCAGGTTTCCAACATCTGCAGCCTCTTGTCCCTCTTTCATGCTTATCGGGCAACTTTTCAGTTTTCTCAAACTCCCTGGGGGAGGGGGATGTTTTATTCCTACTATACCTGCAGCGTGATAACATGGCAGTTAGCACGGTGCATTACAGCGCCAACTCTTAAGATCGGGGTTCAACTCCCACCGCGGTCTGTAAGGAGGCTGTACATATTTCCCCATAACTGCGGGGATTCTTCCAGCTGCTCCCACATTCCTAGGACATTCGGGATTGGGTTAGTGATTCGAGGGCATGCTGTGTTGGTGCTGGAGGCGTGGTGGCCCTTGTGGGCTGCCCCCCGAGCACATCCCCAATGCAAGCGACATATCTTGCTGTCTGTTTTGAAGCACGCGTGACTAACAAGGGTGGCGTGGTAACAGAGTAGTTAGAGTAACACTGTTACGGTGCCAGTGACACAGATTCAGTTCCACCACTGCCTGTAAGGAGGAATTGGTGTGTTCTCCCCATGTGGGTTTCCTTTCTTGTGCTCTGGTTTCTATCCACATTCCAAAACCTACGGATTAGATGGCCACGTGGGTGTAATTAGGTTGTGTGTGCTCATTGGGCCCGAAGAGCCTGTTACTGTGCTGAATCTCCAAATAAAAATATGAAGCCAATCTTGATAAGAATCTCATCTTAACTCTTTTTGCTGGTGGCCTATTTTATTTGCCACTTACAGTTCATTCTCCTCTGTCTTTCCAGCCTTTGGTTATGGAATACTCTGCCTTGGAATGTCATACATCGCATCGCTGATGGGCTCAGTGCTGCAGGTGTTGTATGAAAGCCCTCTCTTTTACATTATTTCCATGTTTTCCCAATGCTTAGCTTCTTTTAATGCGCATCTCCTTCTTCAACCTCAGGCAGCTTTGAGCATATTTGGAATGATTGGCGGCCCCTTACTTGGCACCTTCTGCCTGGGAATGTTCTTCCCCATGGCTAATTCTATGGTGAGTTTCTTTTTGTTTTTGCAGGATTTTATAAGGTGTCAGTTCGTCAGCTAATCTAGTAGTGTAAAGGTATTAACCAAAGTCTTCAGAATCATGTACCGCCTCATTCATGTTGTACTAATAGAACAGGGATTCCCACCTTTTTATGCCATTAACCGAGGGGGGTCTGTGGACCCCAGGTTGGGAACCCCTGCCTTAGAGCAAAGAAAGTTGAGAGAGGCAACAGATGATCTACTGGGGAATCGAGCAGCGTCTGTGGGGCAGGAATGATTGATGTCCTGGGTCAAAGCTCTGCAGCAGGGCTGAAAGTGAGAGATGACAGGGGGAGCGGATCTCAGATCCTCCAGCAGGTTGCTTATTGCTCCAAATGACACCATATGAAGTTTCTTGTAAGGAAGAAGATTTGCTTTATTTGTCACGTGTCCATCGCAGCACGTGTCGTTTGGGTGCGCTGGGGCAGCCTGCAAGTGTCGCCATGCTTCCAGCACCAATAAAGCATGTCCAAGGCTCACGAACCCTAACCCGGGATTCCCAACCTTTTTTAGGTCATGGACCAATACCATTAAGCAATGTTCCCTTTTATTTGTAATGACCAGTGTGCACAAAAATCTTGTGCTGTGGAATTTTTTTCCCCAGTGACAACAACATGTGTGCACTGAATAATTTCTTCAATAAGAACAGTATAAATAAGCCAGTTGTAAAATCTGCAGACAAATCATCGCGAACTCCATGTTGTCAACACCATCTGCATCAGACACCGGAAAAGGAAATGCGAATGTGTACGATCGTGAAATATACTCAACGAGGTAGAGGACGACAACATCTTGAGCGCAGTTTAAATTCCTTTGTGCGCTAGTAGCAAAAGAATGTGTGTGTGTGTGTGTGTGTGCGCGCGCACTGCTTGGAGAAAATATTGCCATTAAGGGGCCCATGAATACCAGATTGGGAGCCCCTGCCCTAAACGATACGTCGTTGGAATGTGGGAGGAAACCAGAGCATCACGAGGAAACCCACGCAGTCACAGGGAGAATGTACAACCTCTTTATAGACATTGGACGGAATTGAACACCTGTCACTGGCACTGTAAAGCATTACATTAACTGCTATGCTATTGGGAGACTTTTCATCAGGATTCAGTCAACCTGAAAAAGATGATCACTTTTCTCTCTTAAGAGTCACTGCCTGATGTGCTGAGTATTTCCAGTAGTCACTGTGTTAAGGACATGATGGGTTTGAATGGGTTAAATTGTTTAATGATCTGATGTGCTAAGTCCTGGAGAATGATAGGATGTTATGCAAGATGTTAGTGACTTAAAGAGTATGGTGGAAACAGATTTATTGAAAAAGGAACCAGATTTGCAAGGATTGCGGAGAAGAAGACCAGCAGAACAGATTGTTTTTGATGACCTGAATGACCGCCTCTGCGATATTACTGTGGATAATTAAGTGGACCAGTCACTGAATTATCAGAATTTTAAATCCCGCAGTACTGGTCAAGAGCAAGAATTTGTTTGAAGTAAGACAATAAAGAACAAAAATTGGTGAAACTCTTGAATCGTCACTTGAGACCATCTGGTTCAGTAATACATTTAGGGAAGAAATCTAATGTCCTCCCCCCTTTAGGCCTCTGTAATTTTACTCTGGTGAAAAAACTAACTCCAAGTAATCATAATGTAGGAACAGAGTTAGGCCACATGGCCCATTGAGTCTGCCCCACCATTCAATCATGGCTAATCAGAATCGGGTTTATTCTCATTGACATATGTCATGAAATTCATTGTTTTGTGACAGCAGTACAGTGCAGGACATCAAAATCACCAAGTTACAATAAAAATTACTTAAACAGTACAAAAGGTGAATAACGAGATAGTGTTCCTGATGGGTGGGCAAGAAACTATTCCACAAATGTTTTTTAACCCCATTTTTAAAGTGTGGATGTTTCAGGTCTAAACCTGATGAAGGGTCTCGGCCCAAAACCTTCTGGGTCTTTATTCTTTTCCAGCTTAGCTTGACCTGCTAAGAGCCTTAAATCCACCCAAAGACTCAGCCACCATAGGCCTCTGGCAACGAGTAACCTAACATGTCCTTCGGTCTAGTGACAATTGGGACAGTTTTTAAGTAAAGTGTAATCTTGTAATTGCAATGATGTATAATTCCTCCACAAGGGTCATCTTTGCTGATCTTTCTCTACGTGCAGGGTGCGATCTTGGGCTTGGTGGTTGGCCTGATAATGGCATTTTGGATCGGAATTGGCAGCTTTGTTTCCAAATCAACACAGCTCTCATTCGTAAACACTACCGGTGTCCAAAATGTCACCATCTCTATGACATCCACTGCCATTTCAATGGCCAATACAACGCTGGCAGCGAGTGCAGGGTAAGTGTGAGATCCAACAGGGCAGTGAATTTCGCGGTCTTTACTTAGAGCAGATGTTCCCAACCTGGGCTCCACAGACTCCTTGCTTCATGGCATTGCTCCATGGCATAAAAAACGGTTGGGAACTCTGATTTAGGGATGCAGCATGGTAACTGGCTCTTCTGGCCCAATGAACCCACGCTGCCCAGTTACACCCACAAAACCAATTAACCTACTAGTCTGTACACCTTTGCAATGTGGAAGGAAATCAGAGCACCCTTGGAGGACATCCCTTCAGCCAGAGGATTGATAGTCCGTGGAATTCCTTGACACAAACAGCTGTGGAGGAAACTCGTGGTAACAAGGATTTCCCTCTCCTTTCTTCCCTTTCCAAATCACTTACAGGTCCACTCAGTCTAGGTCCAGAAGATTAAAGATTAGTTTATTTGTACAATGGAAAAACAGTAAGAGAATGCAGCAGGAAAATACCAGCTGTATTCTTTACAGTATAGGTGACTTGGGTTCAATTCCCAGCATTGTCTGTAAGGAGTTTATATGTTCTCCCTGTGACCGTGTGGGTTTCCTCCAGCTGCTCCGGTTTCCTCCCACAGTCCAAAGACAAACCAGTTGGTGGGGATTAATTGGTCATTGTAAATGGTCCTGTGATTAGGCTACGATTAAATCGGGATTGTTGGACGGTGCAGCACAAAGGGCTGGAAGGGCCTATTCCGTGCTGTATCCCAATAAATAAATGGTAGACAATCAGGTGCAAGAGCTACAACAAGGTTAGGTGGTGAAGTCAGGAGGTCATCTTTAACAGTTCAATTCTGAATGATCTTAGAAGATTCTTGGCTCTGTCTTCCACTACCTTGTGTAAATTGTCTTCTGTTCTACAGTCCCACAGGCCTGAAGAAGTTCTACTCCCTCTCGTATTTATGGTACAGTGGGTTCAATGCAGCCACCGTAGTTATCGTGGGACTTCTGGTCAGTTTCCTAACAGGTAGAGTACAAGATTATTCAAAACAAAATGGTGAGCATCGAGTCTCATTTCTAACCATCACCTTTCAAGTTGTACCATAGGGTCCATAGAGCACAAGTTCGGATCCCACGCATGTTTCATTCCTGACAAAAGTCACCAGGTCGGTTGTCTGTTTGGAAAGCTGTCTTTGTGCCCACTTTGGTTACCGGACTCCAAACCCACATCAAATTGGTTACTTCAGAACAGCTTCCTGGTGAGAACGAAGTCACTCATCAAAGCTCTGCAGTATCTCCACCCAAAACATCGACCATCGGAATCAGTTGATCACTGATTTATATGTCGTGAAGTTTGTTGTACTGCAGAAATAAGATTACAATAAATTTACAAAAAAAGTGCAAAGAAATAATGGGGACATAATGTTAAGGTGACTGGAGAAAAACATAGGTGGGGAAGCAGATTTTGTGTGTGTGGAGTGTTGACCTTCACTAGTCGGAGATTGAGTTCAAGAGCCGTGAGGTAATGTTGTAGCTCTAAAAAATGCTGGAGTATTTTCAGATCTGGTTGCCTCATTATAAGAAGGATGTAGAAGCTTTAGAGAGGATGCAGAGATTTACTAGGATGGGGAGAGCATGTCTTATGAGGACAGTCTGAGTGAGCTAGGGCTTTTCTCTTCGGAGTGAAGGAAGATGAATGGTGATGATAGAGGTGTACAAGATGATGACAGGCATAGATTGAGTGGACAGCCAGAGACGTTTTCCCAGGAGGAATTGGCTAACACCCTGGTTCGGAGAAACCTTGCCTTGTTTCTATATACATTATAAGGTTATACATGTTATGTACATGTATATAGTTAAATGACAATAAACTTGACTCATTATAGGAAGGAGGTGGAAGCTTTAGAGATGGTGCAAAGATTTACCCGGATGCTGCTGGAATGAAGAGCATGTCTTGTGAGGGGAGATTGAGCAAGCTATGGTTTTTCTCTTTGGAATGAAGGAAGATGAATGGTGACTTGATAGAGGTGTACAAGATGATAACAGGCATAGATCAAGTGCATAGCCAGACTTTTTCCAGGCGGAAATAGGTGATTTGAGGGGCAATATTTTTAAGATGATCGGAGGGAAGTGGGGTGGGGGATGTCAGAGGTGTTTTTTTTTACACAGAGTGGTGCGTGCATGAAACATGCTACCAAAGGTGCTGATAGTCAGATACAAGAGGCATTTAAACATCTCAGATAGGGATGTGGATGATTGAAAAATGGAGGGTTATGTGGGAGGGAAGGGTTAGATTGAGCTTAGAGTAGGTTAAAAGGTCATGGGCCAAAGGGTGTGTTCTTTGCTGTGGTGTTCTATGTTTTAACAAAAGGAATAATAAATTAGTGTTCATAGACTGTTTAAGAATCTGATAGCAGCATGTCCTTCAGCCGCTGCAGATGATGCCTGACACGCTGAGTTTCTTGAGCAGTTTTTGTTTTCTGTCCAGATCACGGTATCTGCTGATTTGTGTCTATAAAAATACTGATACCACCAAGGCCTTCTCCACTATTTTCAAGAATCAACTCTTATTTACCATAAACAATTAGATGTATTAGGAACTTGCTGTGGTTTGTTGTTCAGGGCGTGACATGCAACAAAAAAAAAACAATATTCAGCAATTATAACGAATTCCATACAAAATTGGGTGGCGTGGTGGTGATGTGTCTCTACCAAAGGAGGTCTACGGCCCTCCTTCCTTCTGCTCGCCTGCTGGTCACCCTTGGGCAAGGTGTAGCACCGGCTTAGGGTCACATGAAACCATGGGAGCAGGTGGTGCACATCACAAGTCCTGGTTATGCAACCACCGACAGCAGGCAGACAGTCTCTGAAGAGTATTGATAATAGCTAGGGTCTCCTGCTTTGTAAAGACACTGCCCAGAAGGTTGCAATGGCAAAGCACCTGAAGAATTTGCCAAAAACAATTGTCATCATAGACCATGATCGCCCATGTCATATGATACAGCATAGGAATGATATAAAATCAAGTTACAGGTGTCCCCCACTTTTCGAATGTTCGCTTTACGAAACCTCACTGTTAGGAAAGACCTACATTAGTACCCTGTTTTTGCTTTCAGAAGGTGTTTTCACTGTTACGACAAAAAAGCAGCGCGTGTTCCGAGCAGCCGCTCTCCCTCGGATTCTCGCCGGAATTGCTTTAACACGTGCCTGTGAGCAGCCGTTTGCAAGATGAGTTCTAAGATATTGGAAAAGCCTAAAAGAGCTCGTAAGGGTGTTACACTTAGCGTAAAACTAGACATAATTAAGCGTTTTGATCGTGGTGAATGAAGTAAGGACAACGTGAGTTTGGCTTGTGGTAGCTGACGAACATGATGTTGAAGAGGTTTTGGCATCCCATCACCAAGAACTGATGGATGAAGAGCTTATGCAATTGGAAGAAAAAAGGATAACAATCAAAACCGAATGAGTAATGATAAAGTTTGACTTTAATTTTGAAAGGGTACGTCGATTTAGGGGATATTTGCAGGATGGTTTGAGTCCTTACAAAGAGCTGTGTGATAGAAAAATGCATGAGGCTCAGCAGTCAAGCAAGCCTTCTACATCAGCCACAGCAGATGATGAACCTCGACCTTCGACGTCGAGGCAGGCAGTCATAGGAGAAGATGAGCTGCCTGCTCTAATGGAAACAGACGATGATGAGATGACACCCCAGTGTCCCACCACCCCAACTCCCAGGCCATGGACAGATACCGATTCGCGGAGAATGCCACGGTAGCTGGGAGGCAGTCAGCACATCTTTAAGAAAAAATGCAGAAATAAACATGCTAATTCATTAGGTGCCGCTGACACGTAATTGTCGGCCCAGATCAGAGACGACGCAATTGGAAATTGGCACTGACAATTACGTGCTGGGTGGCACCTAATTAATTAGCATGTCTGTTTCAGCTTTTTCCTTAAAGATGTGCTGTGTGCCTCCCGGCTACCGCTGGACCCCTGCATGCTTCACGGCAATGTATCTCTCGGCGGCCTGGAGGGTGGGGGCCACTGCACCACCCAAACTCCGACTCAGCCTGGCACACCATCATCAGTGTGCTGGGGGCTGTCCCGATTCTGGTAAGTGATACTACACTGTACATACATTATTTCTGCTTTATATCGACTGTACTTTTACGTGTTATTTGGTATGATTTGGCAGCTTCATAGCTTAAAGATTACTGGAGAGCACTTGCGTCGTGTTTTTGCCAATAGCACTTGCGTGAGATTTTCTGCCGACGGTGCTTGCGTGAGATTTTCGCTACGGAGAACAGTTCAGTAATGATTGTGGAAAAGTATTTCTACTTTATATAGGTTGTGTATTTATCATATCATTCCTGCTTTTACTATATGTTATTGTTATTTTAGGTTTTATGTGTTATTGGCATGATTTGGTAGGTTATTTTTGGGTCTGTGAACACTCACAAAATTTTCCCATATAAATAAATGGTAGTTGCTTCTTCGCTTTACGACATTTCGGCTTACGAACCGTTTCATAGGAACGCTGTACCTTCGGATGGCGGGGGAAACCTGTATAGGTTAAATTATGGATATGGAATAAAATGTGCATAAATACCATCGTGTTTACAATGTAAACAGCTTTAGATAGAGGGATGTGGAAGGTCTCTAACTAGAATGGTTGATCAGACAAACTGCCTGGGGGAAGGAACTTTTAAGATGGTATTTTCAACTACTACCTGAGCCTCCGCATCTAGCACCTCCTTTTCTGCAGCTTCTACCATTTTCAGCGGGACCCTGCCTCCTAGCACACCTCTACCTGCCCCCACCCCACTCTCCCCTTTCCGCACACTAATCTCCCTCTTGGCACGTCTGTAGATCCAAATTCATTTCCATAAATGCTGCCTGACCCGAGTTCAGTTCCTCCAGCATTTTGTGTGTTTTAAGTTGACGTGTAATTTTTGTTTAGCATTTTCCAGAAGGGAGCTTTTTCCAAAATGCTCCACAAAATTAGGCTTGTAATCCAAGACTATTAAAATTATTCCGGTATTGAAGTGAAGAGACATTAGCATTTGCCACACTTCTAGCTGTATGTGTTTGACAGTTTGTGTTATTTTGCTTCCTTTGCAGGTCCAATGAAAGGAGAGGATGTGAACCCTTCTACCGTGTTTCCTGTTCTCCATTATCTGCTCTTCTTCTTGCCGAAGCGATACAAGGAGAAGCTGACCTGTGGAGTCCGATATCAGCAAGCGGTAGGTGAAGGAAGTCAAAAGATTTCCCTCTCCTTCGTTCCCTTTCCCAGTTGCTGCAGGTTTAGGTCTAGGAGATTAAAGATCGGTTTTTATTTGCTGCATATACATCGCAGCACACAGTGAAATGTCGTTTATGTCAATGACCAGCACAGTCCAGGGATGTGCTGGGGGCTGCCTGCAAGTGTTGCCATACTTCTGGCGCTAAGGTAAGACCATAGGCACAGGAGCAGAATTTGACCTTTCAGCCATCGAGTCTGCTCTGCCATTCCATCATGGCTGATTTATTTTCCCTCTCAACCCCACTCTCAGCCTACCTAGCATGCCCACAGCTCACTAACCCTAACCCATATGTCTTTGAAGTGTGGGAGGGAACCAAAGAATACGCACATGGTCAAGGGAAGAACTTAAAAGCTCATTACAGACTCGTTACGTGGGAGTCGAACCTAGCCCGCTGGCTCTGTAAAGTGTTACCCTAACCACTATGCTACTGTGCCAGTTCCAAGGGAATGGTAGAATCTGGGAGTTGTCGGCAATTATTGCCGCGTCACTGAACTGTTCCCGCAACATATGAACTCACTTTCAAAGACTCTTCATCTCATGTTCTTGCTTGTCAGAGTTCTCTGTCCTAGGCCAGTCTTTGAAGATGTCCCAAGGTGTAACCATCTTCCCATCCCAGGGATGAGATCTTTGTTAGCATATCTGTAGCTCTGGGTTTTTATGGGATGGGGTTGCTAGCCCCATGGTCAATCCTCCTCCTTTTGCAGCTGGGCTTGGCAGAGTTAATAACAATGTAGAATAAAGTGTAAACATTACAGAGAAAGTGCAGTGCAAATAACAAAGTGCAAAATCATAATGTGAGGTTGTGAAGTCGCGAACCCACTTTATTGTACAAGAGGTCTGTTCAAGAGTCAGAAAACATCGTGATGAAAGCTGCCCTTGGGCCTGGTGATAACATGGCTTTCAGGCTTTTGTATCTTCTGCCAAATGGGATAAGAGAGAATGTGGGTGGGTCGATGATTTAAGATTGTTTAATGTCAGTTCCAGTACACAACTGTAAAAGGAGAACAAAATAATTGTTACTCTGGATTTGATGCAGCACAAAAAGAACACAACAATAATTTTTTAAAATACAGTAAGTACAAACACCTAAGATAGCTTATACATGTCTGTTGTATGTCCATGAAGTGATGCTAGCACAGGAGTGTCTGTGCACAAGGGGACTGATAGGAAATGATAAAGTAGTGGTGGCAGGGGGTGTGAAGGGTGGAGGTGTTGCTCAGTCTTGCTGACTGAGCAACGAAGTAGTGCAGTTATGTTGCTCTGTGAAATGTCAGTTCCCCGCGAGGCTACTTTGCCTGATGGCTTGTTATTCTTGCCGACGCAGAACACTGAGCCCAGCCTCCAGCATTCGCTCGTGGCGCACAAGGAGTCGAATGGAGTGGTGAGCCAGGACACGAGTTGGGTGGATCGGAAGCAGGGGCTCGGCGAGGAGTTGGACAAGGACCTGGATATAGTCAAGACAGATCTCGCGGTGGAGGTCCTCCAGGAAACTCCTTTGTAACACTAGATCCTGAATGGCATTGGTACCCGGGCACGTAAAAGGTTTCCACAGTGTGTCTTCCAAAACTCCAGAGTTAAAATGACCCAAGCCTGCAGGACCAGAAACGGGGTCCTTTGAAGTCTCGCCCCTATCTCCTGAACCCGTGGAGGATCTGTCCACAGCCTGATTGTGTAATACACAAGAAAAGGGGGTTGGCGGGATGAACTGGATGTGGGGAGGCGGAGACTGCCTGGAAAATCTGCAAATTGTGCTGAGCTGAGATGGCTCTTAGCACAGCTGGTGCTGCTGTGATAATCACTGCATTCGGCCTTGGTGGACAAGTGGTGACGTACCACTGGTCACCTCGGGCTGTCGAAGCAGTGTCTTCACCATTGCCTGTTTGGCAATCTCTGCTTTTAAATTTTTCATGAATTGCAGTCAACAAGTTTCAGAGGTTATGGAATCAAATATGGGGTTGTGGATGAGAGCAGGCTTCTTTTTTGTTTCTGGGTGAATTATTGGCTTGTTTAAATTTACTTTCCAATTGTCTGATTGTAATCAGCTTACACAGGGCCTCGAACACGGGCATAATTTTAAGATGATTAGAGGAAAATATAGGGGGGAATTTCAGTTCTTTACACAGAGCGGTGGGTGCGTGGAATGCTGACAGGTGTAGTAAAGGTAAGATGTATTAGGGGCTTTTAAGAAACTGAGACAGGTACATGGAAGGAAAGGGTTAAATTCATTTTAGAGTAGGTTAAAAGGTTGGCACAGCATTTTGCAGTCATTTATTCGGACTGTCCTCTCAGTCTCTGTCTTCTGGCATGTCGAGCATTTGTGAACTCCCTCGTGATCTGCCCCTCTTGATGCTCCTTGAGACTATTTGGAACCAGCCCAGGTGGCTTCTCCTTGCAAGTCACTATGGGTTGTGTGCTGACAGAACACAACAGATCACTGAGTTTAATCAGATTCACGTGGGGCCATTTGTTTAAAGTTTAGCTTTTGTGCAGTTGTTTTGTATAAATCAGCTCAGTGTGTGAACATAATCTTTTCCCCAGCCAAAGCTGGAAGTTCCCATTAGCAACTTGACTGCCTCCTGAAATTTAATCAAAATCTGGTTTAATATCACTGGCAAATGTTGTGAAACATGTTGTTTTGTGGCAGCAGTACATTGCAATAGCTAATAAAGGAACTAAATTACACAAAGAAATATATATGTGCAGTGCAAAAAGGAAAACTGAAATATAAGAGTGAGGTAGTGTACAGGTTCATTGTCCATTCAGAAATCTGAGGGCGGAGGGAAAGAAGCTGTTCCTAAAATGTTGAGTGTGTGTCTTCAGGCTCCTGTACCTATTCCCCGATGGCAGCAGTGAGAAGAGAGCTTGTCCTTAATGACAGATGCAGCCTTTTCAAGATGTCCTCGGTGCTGGTTAGGTTCCCAAGTGTTCAGGGAGTTGCTCATTGCCAAAGGCTTAAATATCGGTTTGAGTTGGTCTTTATCTGAGATTTGTCTACGTAACTACCCACCCTAAACGGAGTCAGGTAAGCTGCACCAATGTAGGTTATCCTGTGAGCTTTCAATGTGCAAAAGTTTAGCCTTGATTTGAGCTTGGGGCATGACAGGCTGGCCAAAATTCCACCTGCAGCATCAAGGTCCAGGAGTTGTTTACCTTCATCATGAGCAACCAAAAGCTCATTAAGGAGTTCGTCAAACAGCCAGAGCTTTCAGTTGTCTAACTGAGCCCAGGGCTGTAGTGCTCGCTGCCCGTCGTATGAATGTCCTAACTCCTCACTCCTTCAGAATGTTTAATGCTGAATATCCGGTATAAAACGGAGAACACTGGGCGGTTAGCACGAGACTGTTACAGCTCGGGGCCTGGGATCGGGGAAGAGGGTGGGTGGGTAGGGTGAGAATCAGCAGGATAGGCAGCTTCTGTGGAGAGAAACTGGTTAATGTTTCGAACCCTGGCCTGAAACTTTACTTGTGTCCCTGAGAGACTTCTGAGAAGTCTTCGCTTTGTTTCTTATTCCCTTTCACTCGTGCAAAGTTTACCGTAGGTTCAGTGAGCTGGTTCCATCATGTCAGTCAGTGAATAATTCCGAATGGAAGCAAGGTCGCGACTCCTGTCGTGTGAGCTTCAGTTGGGCTTGCTCTGTAAGCTTTACTCCCCTCTCTGGCGTGAACTATCTGATGATGAAGTGAAATAAGAAAAGTATCTGCACTGGCATTCCACCGTCCCTTGTAATCACTGAAATTTATGATGGTGTACATCTGTTTTCGTGCAGAAGCCTTGTAAATCTGCTAATTGCCTGGTTCCTGTATCACAAGCAGATTGTCACAGTAGGGAAACAAGCCCTTCAGTCCAACTCTTCCATGCTGACCATGAGGGCCATCTGAGCTAGTTCCATTTGGCCCATATCCCTCCTATCTCTATTACCTGCACGGATGTCTTTCACAATGTTGTTAATATTCCTGCCTCAACCACTTCTGGTGGCTCATTCCATAAGACATAGGGAGTAGAATTAGGCCATTCAGCCCATTGAGTCTGCTACACCATTTGACGATGGTCGATTTATTATCCCTCTCAGCCCCATTCTCCTGTCTTCGCCCTGTAGCCTTTGATGCTCTTACTAATCAAGAGCCTCTACTTCAAATATACCCAAAGGTGTGACCTACACAGCCGTCTGTGATGATGGATTCCACACATTCATCACCCTCTAGCTGAGAAAATTCCTCCTCACCTCTGTTCTAAAGGGAAGCGTACACCACCTTCTGTGTGTTCTAAACATACACCACCTGCATGAAGAAGTTATCCTTTGGGTCCCTTTGAAATCTTCCCCTCTCACCTTAAACTTCTGTATCCTCTAGTTTTTGATTCACTTTCCCTAGGAGAAAGGCTTTGCATTCACCCTAACTATGCACCTCATGTTTTATGTCTTAAGGTCAAAACCTCCTATAAATGGGCAAGGCTTTTTTTTTAAAAAAAACAGTGATGGGTGTCTGGAAAGGTTGAATGGAGAAGACAGGAGAATAGGGTTGAGAGGGATAATAAATTGGCCATGATAGAATGGCAGAGCAGACTCGATGGGATGACTGGCCCAATTCTGCTCTTACAGTGTGGTTTTTGTCATATGAATGCACTGCCTTGGCTGGTGGTAGAGGCAGAAACATTAGGGATTTTAAGAGGTAAGCACATGGCTGTGAGGGAAATTGAAGGATATGGACATTGTGTAGGTAGAAGAGATTAGTTCAGTTGACCATTTCATTCCTAATTTAATTGGTTCAGCACAAAATTGTGGGCTGAAGGGCCTGTTCCTGTGCTGTACTGCTCTTATATTCCATGTTAACTTGGACTCCTTTGCTGGGTGAAGGTTCAATAGCTGTCATTTTTCATGGGTGGTTTAATTTCACCTGATCTGTTGTTTGTCAGTATGTGGTTGTCACGGTCAGGGTCAGATTTTGGAGTTCATCCTTAATTGACATTAAACTGAGTGGAATGTTGGGGCATTGCAAAGAATGGTTTAAGATCGATCACATCAACGTATCTGGTATGGAGGGGCCACTGCACAGGATCAGAAAAAGCTGCAGAAAGTTATCAACTCATCTAGTGGGTAGTAACCTCCCAGCATCCAACTGATCTTCCAAAGGTGATGCCTCAAAAAGGCAGTATCCTTCATTAAAGACCCTCATCTCCCAGGACATGCCTTCTTCTCTTTGTTACCATTGGGGAGGAGGTACAGGAGGCCGAAGATGCACACTCAATATTTTAGAACAGCTTCTTCTCCAACGCCATCAGATTTCTGAGTGGACAATGAACCTTGATATTTTCTCCTTCCTGTTCGAACTACTTTTTTTAAATATATATACTTATTGTAAGTTTTAGGTTTTTTTTTAACTATGTACTGCTGCCATATAACAACAAATTTCACAACATATAGCAGTGATATTAAACGTGATTCTCATTCTGAACCTTGTCTGGACCAGAACTAGATGAGAGTAACATATCTCCCAACTGTCTGAACTTCTTGGTATTTTGTGCAAAATCCAGAACTTTTCTTTAAGTGGAACCATATTGTTTTCATAATTAACATTCAGATTTATTTATTTACCTGTGTACATTGAAACACACAGTGAAGTGTCATTTGTGTTAACAGCCAACACTTAAGGATGTGCTGGGGACGGCCCACAAATGTTGCCACAAACTCCACGCCAACAAAGCACGTTCAGCATAGCAACACAGAACACAACAAGCAACAAAACGACAGCACCAAAACAATCATCTTTGAATAACCTCTGCCTTGTCACAGTTGCTGCTTTTGCCTGTGTTTGTCTGTATTTCACAAAACAGGCCCTTTGGCCCATCCTAACTGTGCCCATCCTTTTCTCCTGTCTACACCATCCCACTTGTCTTGCATTCAGACTGCATCCTTCCATACTGTGACTATTTGTCTGAATGCCTCTTAAATTTTGTATTTGTATCTGATTCCACCACCACCACCTCTGTCAGTTCGTTGGTTATGTAGCATGTTGTATGACATGGGTGATCATGGTCTGGTCATGATTGCATTTGGCAAATTTTTCTGCAGTAGAATAGAAACCATAGAAAAACTACAGCACAGAAACAGGCCTTTTGGCCCTTCTTGGCTGTGCTGAAGTATGTTTCTGCCTGGTCCCACTGACCTGCACACGGACCATATCCCTCCATACACCTCCCATCCATGTATCTGTCCAATCTATTCTTCAATGTTAAAAAAGAACCCGCATTTACCACCTCGTCTGGCAGCTCATTCCACACTCCCACCACTCTCTGTGTGAAGGAGCCCCCCCCAATGTTCCCTTTAAACTTTTCCCCCCTCACCCTTAACCCATGTCCTCTGGTTTTTTTCTCCCCTTGCCTCAGTGGAAAAAGCCTGCTTGCATTCACTCCATCTGTACCCATCATAATTTTATATACCTCTGTCAAATCTCCCCTCATTCTTCTACGCTCCAGGGAATAAAGTCCTAACTTATTCAACCTTTCTCTGTAACTGAGTTTCTCAAGTCCCGGCAACATCCTTGTAAACCTTCTCTGCACTCTTTCAACCTTATTAATATCCTTCCTGTAATTTGGTGACCAAAACTGAACACAATACTCCAGATTCAGCCTCACCAGTGCCTTATACAACCTCATCATAACATTTCAGCTCTTATACTCGATACTTTGATTATTAAAGGCCAATGTACCAAAAGCTCTCTTTACGACCCTATCTACTTGTGACACCACTTTTAGGGAATTTTGTATCTGTATTCTCAGATCCCTCTGTTCTACTGCACTCCTCAGTGCCTGACCATTAATCCTGTATGTTCTACCTTGGTTTGTCCTTCCAAATGGAATGGTAGAATTTTTCCACCATTGCCTCCTTCTGGGCAGTGTCTTTACAAAACTGGTGACACCAGCCATTATCAGTGCCCTTCAGAGATTGTCTGCCTGGTGCCAGTGGTCGCATAACCAGGACTTGTCCGCCAGCTGCTCATATGACCATCCACTACTTGCTTCTATGGCCTCGTGTTGCCCTGATTGGGGGGGCTAAGCAGCTGCTACACCTTACCCAAGGGTGACCTGCAGGCTAGTGGAGGGAAGGAGCATCTTGCACTCCTTTGGTGGAGACGTATCTCCACACTGCCATCCTCCTCCATCAGCTATGTATTGATATCAACCAGAAAGTGCCCCTCCCCAATTCCTTCCACTCTCCTATACCCTCTTGGTTTTTTTTGGAGGGGAGGGGTAAAATATTTTGACTTTCTCCCTGTCTGTCTCATAATCTTGTATCCGGTCTTCCCTCTGTTCCTTTCGCTTTAGTTAAAAAAAAAAGCCCAATCTATCCAGAATCTCCTCATATCTAAAGTTGTCCAGTTGGGTAACATTCAGGTGAATCTGCTCTGTACTCTTTCCAGTGCAATCACATCTTTCCTGTATTTTGTCACCCAGAACTGCACACAGTCCTGCAGGTGTGGTCTAACCAGTGTTTTGTAACGTCGTCTCAATCCTTGTATTCTATTGACTTATTTTTATTTATTTGGAGATGCAGTATTGAACAGGCACTTACGGCCCTTTGAGCCGCGCCACCAACAGCCCACCGATTTAACCCTCGCCTAATCACAGGACAATTTACAGTGACCAATTAACCTACTAACCGTTATGTCTGGACTGTGGGAGGAAACCAGAGCACCCGGAGGAAAGCCACACCTTCAACGGGGAGGACATAGAAACTCCTTACAAAGGACATTGCAATTGAATTTAGATCTCTGAAGTGCTGTGCTGTAGTATCGTTGCACTAACCTCTATGCTACTGTGGCCCCCTTGCCTTGACCCAAGCATGCCTCTTCACCATGATATCTACCTGAGTCAGCGTTTTCAAGAAACAATGTAATTGGTCTGTTTCTTAGTGTCATAGAGCACATAGCACAGAAACAGGCCCTTTGGCCCATCTAGTCCATGCTAAACCATTTAAACTATCTAGTCCCATCAACCTGCACCGGGACCATAGCTCTCCATATCCCTTCCATTCATGTACCTATCCAGACTTCTCTTAAATTTCAAAATCTCATCCACTGTTTGCCCTGGCATCTCGTTCCAAGTTCTCATGTTCTCCTTAAACATTTCACCTTTCTCTTTTAACCCATGACCCCTAGCTGTAGTCTCGCCCACAGTGCCCTATTTACTGTATATCTCCAACCCCTATTTGACCTCCAGTTGCGTCACATCAGTTGGTATTCAGATGCATTTATCCTATATCTTTGGTTTTGCCCTTAAACCAGCCCCACAAACCTCAAAAAAAGAGCAGCTAAAGCTGAGCCGTGACAGGCCGCAGTTTAGCTCCACCTTGACCAGAATTGGGTTGGATTGAACTCCATTTGCTAACGTTCTGCCCAACTTTCAAACGGATCCACATCCTGCCTGTAGGCTTGAAATGATTCCTTACCAACTGTGTTGCTATCTCCGGTGATCCGCAAATAAACTGAATTGTGCTTTGGTGGTGAGTCATTAACATTTATCACACTAGCAAAGGTTCCAGCACTGACCCCTGAAGTGATTACAGACTGTTGATCAGATAAGCCTCCTTCTACTGCTCCCCACTGCCATCTATCACAAGCCAATTTTATTTCCAGTGATGGTAACCATGTGAATAGTGTACACTCGTCCTTCAGGGGAGAAGATCGCACCTGGTCTAATCTGTGTGTGCTCCACACCCACCTTTGCTACCCCTCTGAGTTTGCAGATGATTAAGGAGAGATGGCAGGGAGAGTATTCAAGCTGCTTACAGGCAGCAGCTGGAATTGAATCTTTATTGATGATCGCTGGTAATGCAAAGTAACTGCTTGTGCATTGCATTACAGCACCAGTGATAGGGGTTCGATTCCAGCTGCTACTTGTAAGGAGTTTGTATGTTCTCCCTGTGACCGCATGGGTTTCCTCCAGGTGCTCTGGGTTCTTCCCGCGTTCCAAAGACCTGTGGGTTAGGGTTAGTGAGTTTTGGGCATGCTCTGTTGGCGCAGGAAATGTGGTGACTTTTGCGGGTTGTCCAGCACAATCTGACAAAAATGATGCATTTCACGATATGTTTTGATGTACATGTGACAAATAAGGCTAATCTTTTGACAGTGTTGTTCACATCTTGTGAGCAATTAACTGTGTACTGGGCTGTGAGATTGTCAGAAAGACTTGGGAAGGAGATATGTGCTGATCCATTTTTATCTCCTCCTCACTAATCTCCCTCCAGGTATGTATCCCTGTAAGTGACAGGTATGTCCATTTAGCTTCTCCCTTACCCCCATTCAGGGCCCAAAGCAGTTCTTTCAGGTGAGGCAACACTTCACCTGTCAACCTGTTGGGGGTTGTCTATTGTATCCGGTGCTCCCGATGTGGCCTCTTCTATGTTGGTGAGACTTGATGTAAATTGGGGAACCGTTTTTGTCAAACATCTTCGCTCCACCCTCCGAAAGCAGAATTTTCCCATAGCCAATCATTTTAGAAACATGGAAAATAGGTGCAGGAGTAGGCCATTCGGCCCTTTGATCCTGCACCGCCATTCAGTACGACCATGGCTGATCATCTAACTCCTTCTTAAATATAGCCAATGAACTGGCCTCAACTGTTCCCTGTGGCAGAGAATTCCACAGATTCACCACTCTCTGTGTGAAGAAGTTTTTCCTCATCTCGGTCCTAAAAGGCTTCCCCTTTATCCTCAAACTGTGACCCCTTGTTCTGGACTTCCCCAACATTGGGAACAATCTTCCTGCATCTAGCCTGTCCAATCCTTTTAGAATTTTATACGTTTCAATCAGATCCCCCCTCAATCTTCTAAATTCCAGAGAGTATAAGTCTAGTCGATCCAGTCTTTCATCATATGAAAGTCCTGCCATCCCAGGAATCAATCTGGTGAACCTTCTTTGTACTCCCTCTATGGCAAGGATGTCTTTCCTCAGATTAGGGGACCAAAACTGCACACAATACTCTAGGTGTGGTCTCACCAAGGCCTTGTACAACTGCAGTAGTACCTCCCTGCTCCTGTACTTGAATCCTCTCGCTATAAATGCCAGCATACCATTTGCCTTTTTCACCGCCTGCTGTACCTGCATGCCCACTTTCAATGACTGGTGTATAATGACACCCAGGTCTCGTTGCACCTCCCCTTTTCCTAATCGGCCACCATTCAGATAATAATCTGTTTTCCTGTTTTTGCCACCAAAGTGGATAACCTCACATTTATCCACATTGAATTGCATCTGCCATGAATTTGCCCACTCACCTAACCTATCCAAGTCACCCTGCATTTAATTCTATTCCCATTCTCTTTCCGACATAATGAGGCCAACCTCGGGGTGGAAGAGCAGCACTTCATATTCGCTCTTGGTAGTCTTCATCCTGATGGTATGAACATTGATTTCCTTTCCCGTTTTTTTTTGCCTCCCCCTTCCCTCTTGTATTCCCTACTCTGGCCTCTTATCTCTTCTCACATGCCTATCACCTTCCCCAGGTGCCCTTCCTTCTCTTTTCCCTGTCATTCCTCTCCTATCAGCTTCATTCTTGTCCAGCCCTTCACCTTTTCCACTTATCGCCTCCCAGCTTCTTGCTTTATTCCCCCTCCCCCACCCACCTGATCCCTCCTTCGCCTCCATCCACTTCCTTGTTCTGGTATCTTCCCCCCACCCCCACCCCCTCCCCCCCCACCCCAATTCCTTCAATTCCTTTCCAATCCTGCAGGTCTTGGCCCAAAACATTGACTCTTCATTTCTATAGATGCTGTCTGACCTGCTGCTAAGTTCCTCCAGCATCTGTGTGTGTGTTGCTCTGGAATTCCAGCAACTGTGAAATTTCTTCTGTTTATATTTCCATATTTCTTTATGACATAAAATGCACAAACATATCATTTGGGGATGATGTCACTGAGCACCTTTGCTCTGTCCGCTACAGAATGCTGGTTTTCCTTGTGGCCACCCATTTTAGTTCTACTTCTCATTCCTCTCCTATCAGATTTCTTCTTCGTCAGCCCTTTACCACTTGAACCGATCACCTCCCAGCTTCTCACTTTCCCCGTCTCCCCCACCTACACCCAACTTTCCCCACACCTGGCTTCACTTATCAGTTGCCAGCTTGTACTCCTTCCCCTCCCCGCACCACTTTATCCTGGCTTCAGCCCCCTTCCTTTCCAGTCCTGATGTAGGGTCTCAGTCCAAAATGTTGACTGTTTATCATTTCTGCAGATACTGCCCGACCTGAGTTCCTCCAACATTTTGTCTGTGTTGCTCACCATCAATCTAACCCCCCCGCTACACAGCCCATAACGCTTCATTTTTTTTCTTGTATCCATATCTATGTCAATGCATACTGCAATTCAATTCTCTCCACAAATCTTCCCTCCCACATTCCAAAGAATTTTACTGTGCACTTACAAGAGGGGCAAATGATAGTGCCCAATAATACATGAAACTGGACATCTTTGGGATGTGGGAGGAAATCGGAGTAGCTATGACAAACTCTCATGGTCACTAGGGGTAACATGTAGACAGCAACCGAGGGCAGGATTCTACCCAGGTTGCAGCAGCTCTACTGACGGTGCCACACATGATCTTATCGCTGACTGCTGCCAAGTCATTTCTGAATCTTAACTGTGCTGTGGCCCAGAGCGTTTCTCAGTTTTGTCGTAACACAGAGGAAACTCACTATGACTTTGCCTGAGTAACTGAACAAAGGTTGGTAAATACAATGGCCATATCTATTAAATAGTGTCCGCATTCACGTGTCTTGTATTTCAATATTCTTTGTGGCTGAAAGGGGTTGAATTCCAATCCCATTTTTCTGTCTGCTGATTTGTCACTATAAATACTAATTTTAAATTATGACCCATTTCAGTTGTTTGCCTAAAGCTTCAAGAATAATGTAGGCTTATTAATATGATTTTAGTTTTGTGCTATATTTACTTTTGCAGAAGCGGATTTTTTTAATTAATGAAATTTAACAACTGTAAGATAATGTTGTGAATTTGATGTCAACGTCTATAATCTTACATTTTGGTAGACAACCTATTTAGTAGGTAGTGTTTTGTGTGTGTGTGTGTGTGTATTAAATACATTGCACTGTATGTGTTTCAGAGATAATGTGCACTGAGTTTACACACTAAAATATTTTGTTAGACCATGTTGTAGAGGTCGAGTTTATAATTTGTTTCTTTGCTGAGCCTTTTGAACTGTGATAAGGATCCTTTTCAGAATGCGTAAAACACTCCCTCGATAGCTGCTTTAAAATGGAACTGAATGGTATGGAGTATAAATCTCTCAATCCGCAGCCGAGTGTCTGTTGGCAAAGTCCAGTAGACTGCAGACCTTGTGCTATTCTTCAACGTCCTGTTGCCCCCAGCTCTGAAGTCAAGGTCGAATGTCACTGGAGAAGACAGTTGTGGGCAGTAATTGAGTCAAAGACCCATTCAACTGTTCACGACCATAAGCCATACTGCAGAAATGCAGGGCTTCCTCACCCAGATCTAATGATCCAGACTTGATGCCAGCTTGAATTCAGTGGAACTCCACAAGGAAGATGATTTATTGATGAATGAAAACGTAGTAGGCATCAAGACATTGGCTCATCTTACAATAGATTAATACTCTGTCGGGGAAGGGTGGGGGGGGGGCGGCATGGTACCATAGTGGTTAGCACAGCGCTTTACAGATGACCCGGGTTCAATTTCCGCCACTGCCTGTAAAAAGTTTGTACGTTCTCTCCGGGTGTTCTGGTTTCCTCCAGCAGTCCAAAGATATACCAGTTGGTAGGTTAATTGGCCATTGTATATTGTCCTGTGACTAGGCTAGGGTTAAATGGGTGTTGTGGCTTGTTGGGCCAGTAGGTCCTGTTCCATGCTGTATCACTAGACAAATAAACTTATAGATCAGGAAGCATCTATGGAGAAGGATGAACCTGCTGAGTTCCTACAGCATTTTGTTTGTGTTGCTCTGGATTTCCAGCATCTGCAGAATCTTGTGTTTACAGCCCACTCAGCAGGTCAGGAAGCATCGGGGTGGCGGTTGGGTGGGGAGGAAAGGAGTTGTCAATTTGGGTCAGAACCCTGCAGCAGTAAATTGGTAAACATCTTGGGTTGTTTAGCAGTGGCCAAGGGTGTTTAGGTCCCTGGTGGGACAGGAGACATGCTGGAGGTACTTTAGTAACACATTGCAGCTGTGATAGAGGGCCCATTTCAAGGCTGTTGATCACACAGTTCACTGAGTTCGGGCTTTGTCTGCCTGAGGTGGGGTTTAGTGTACCAGCGGGATAGCTGTGGTGAACTCCTATGCCATTTCACCATTAAATATTCCAAGTCAGGTGGTCAGGAACTCACCAGGATTGTCATGTCTGAGCACCATCAGGAGTTGATTAGAGGGCAGACCACTCCACCTCTTCCTGTGTACTGTCCATTTGGTGGATTGAGGAGCCCTTTGGTTGTATAGCACGATTAGATGAAGCAGGTGAAGAAACAAACAAAGATTAGCTTTATCTGTCACATGTACATCAAAGGATACAGTGAAATGTGCTGTTTATATCAACAACCAACAGGGTCCCAGGATGTGCTAGTGGCAGCCCATACGTTTTATAGAAACATAGAAAATAGGTGCAGGAGTAGGCCATTCGGCCCTTCGAGCCTGCACCGCCATTTATTATGATCATGGCTGATCATCCAACTCAGAACACCGCCCCAGCCTTCCCTCCATACCCCCTGACCCCCGTAGCCACAAGGGCTATATCTAACTCCCTCTTAAATATAGCCAATGAACTGGCCTCAACTGTTTCCTGTGGCAGAGAATTCCACAGATTCACCACTCTCTGTGTGAAGAAGTTTTTCCTAATCTCGGTCCTAAAAGGCTTCCCCTCTATCCTCAAACTGTGACCCCTCGTTCTGGACTTCTCCAACATCGGGAACAATCTTCCTGCATCTAGCCTGTCCAATCCCTTTAGGATCTTATACGTTTCAATCAGATCCCCCCTCAATCTTCTAAATTCCAACGAGTACAAGCCCAGTTCATCCAGTCTTTCTTCATGTGAAAGTCCTGCCATCCCAGGAATCAATCTGGTGAACCTTCTCTGTACTCCCTCTATGGCAAGGATGTCTTTCCTCAGATTAGGGGACCAAAACTGCACACAATACTCCAGGTGTGGTCTCACCAAGGCCTTGTACAACTGCAGTAGTACCTCCCTGCTCCTGTACTCAAATCTTCTCGCTATAAATGCCAGCATACCATTCGCCTTTTTCACCGCCTGCTGTACCTGCATGCCCACTGGTGTATAATGACACCCAGGTCTCATTGCACCTCCCCTTTTCCTAATCGGCCACCATTCAGATAATAATCTGTTTTCCTATTTTTGCCACCAAAGTGGATAACTTCAGATTTATCCACATTAAATTGCATCTGCCATGAATTTGCCCACTCACCCAACCTATCCAAGTCACCCTGCATCCTCTTAGCGTCCTCCTCACAGCTAACACTGCCACCCAGCTTCGTATCATCTGCAAACATGGAGATGCTGCATTTAATTCCCTCATCCAAGTCATTAATATATATTGTAAACAACTGGGGTCCCAGCACTGAGCCTTGCGGTACCCCACTAGTCACCGCCTGCCATTCTGAAAAGGTCCCGTTTATTCCCACTCTTTGCTTCCTGTCTGCTAACCAACTCTCCACCCACACCAATACCTTACCCCCAATACCCTGTGCTTTAAGTTTGCACACTAATCTCCTGTGTGGGACCTTGTCAAAAGCCTTCTGAAAATCCAAATATACCACATCCACTGGTTCTCCCCTATCCACTCTACTAGTTACATCCTCAAAAAATTCTATGAGATTCGTCAGACATGATTTTCCTTTCACAAATCCATGCTGACTTTGTCCGATCATTTTGCCATGCTTCTGCACCAATGTAGCATGCCCACAACTCACTAACCCTAACTATGACTTTTGGAATGTGAGAGGAAACACAGTAATAGTGTGAATGTGAAAACTCCTTACAGAGGTGTTAATTGAACCTGATCGGTTATCACTGGCACTGTGAAGTGTTATACTGACCACTATGCTACCGTAACCCGTTTTTGGCCGCGACAGAGTGCACGGCAGTCCCTCAGTTGCATTTGATAGCTCGGTCTCCATTTGCTTCTATCAACTTTGTTCTCACTGACCAGGACATTAGCTAGTGGGATGAGCTGGTAGTAGCAAGGGGTTTAGATTCTGATCTGTGCAAGGCAAGATCCCAGATCCAGGTGTGCTTCCGACAATAATGTCAGGTGTGGGCTTGGCCCCAACTAATCTGTCTGGAACTTATGTTCCAGAAGATTATTGAAGCCTGCACTGTTATATTCAGTCCACTGTAAGCTTTAAAACTTTCATAGAGCACAGGAAAAATCAGCATGACATATTTTCAAACAGAATCTTGGACCTGAAAATGTAAAAGTTCTTGCTAAGTTGGTTTGTTTTCCATTCCCTACTGCTCAGAACCTAGTTCCCTGTTTTATTTCTATTGTTAAAGAATTACATCTAGCATTTTAGATCAGGGATGTAATTGTATAATCTTCTGTAATCCTAATGAAACCTGTGGTGTAGACTATTGGTCTGGTCCCAATGAGTACACTGAGATTTCTGTATCTTGAACATTTGATTTGCCTTATCTGCCTTCATATGAAATGCAGTTATTGCTATTCCATAGTGTATACACCCAGAAGAAATAAAACTATTATCTTTGGAGGCTTGGTGTTGCTATGATTTACGTTCCTACAGTGCTAGCACATTTTCTGATCTGCCTATTCACATTCATCGGGGGTGGGGTTGGCTAATCATGGGGAAAGGGATTAGACAATAAAACATAGGAGTAAAATTAGGCTATTTGGCCCATTGATTCTGCTCCACCATTCCATCATGGCTAATTTAATATCCCTCCTAACTCCCATTTCCCTGCCTTCTCACTGTAACCTTTGACGCCCTAGCTAATCAAGAATTTATAAACCTCTGCTTTACTTATACCCAATGACTTGGCCTCCATGGCTGTCTTTGGCATTGAATTCCACAGTTTCATGAAAGATGAGCTCTGGTTCTAAACTCTCTCATTATAGGAAACATCCTCTCCACGTCCACTTCTATAGGCCTTTCAATATTCAGTAGATTTCCATGTGCTGACCCTCAGATTTCTAAACGGCAGAGCCATAAAATGCTCCTTATGTCCTAACCCTTTCACTTTCGTGAACCTCCTCTGTACCCTCTCTAATTCCACTGCATCCTTTCTTAGTTAAGAGGCCCAATGGCAGCACTGCGCTTTACAGTAGCAGCGACACGGGTTCAATTCCCGCTGCTGCCTGTCATTCTCTCTGTGACTGCGTGGTGCTTTGGTTTCCTCCCACAGTCCAAGTAGGTTAATTGGTCATTATAAATTGTCCCACGATTAGGATAAAATTAAAGCAGGGCGACGCAGCTCAAAGGGCTGGAAGGGCCTGTTTTGTGCTGTATCTCAATAAATAAATAAAAATTAAAAACTGCTCATAATGCTCCCAAAGTGGTCCGACTGATGTCTTATAAAACCACAGCATTACATTCTTGCTTTTATATTTACAGTCGTCTCAATGAATCTTTAGTTCCCTCTACCACTCGGCATTCTTTGCCACCCTGCGGATGGGAATCACCGGCAGATGTCTGGAGCCATCCACCTCCCATTGGGTTGGAGGATGAGTAAGGAAAGAGTTGTTAACTGTTGCCAGGGAATTTCTTGTATTGTACCGATGCCTCCTTTAGCCGGCTTGGAATCAACGTTCCCTCCAATTTTATTTTATAGCTGTGTGAACCAACCATCACTGAGCAGGAAATAAGTGTGCCTCTTTAATAAAACATATGAAAGAAAATTCCAGCTGCGTGGCCACAAAGGCTATGTGCATAGGGGCAGTTCAGTTACTGCGCTGCCCCGCACCTGTGCAGCTTACAGGAAACAGTGTTCGGGATCCATCTGTATTCTCCACTTCAGTGTAAAAAATCATTGGGAACTCTTATGCAGTTTTCCCATGGCTTGCCTGCAGTAATTATTGATCCGCCTGCTCGCTCTAGTAATTTATCACTGGTGTGAATGAGGTAAAAGATTATCCAACATCATGAATTCCAGAGCCACGAGATAATGTTGCAGCTCTATAAAATGCTACTTAGACCAGACTTGGAGAAATGTGTTGAGTTCTGGTTGCCTCATTATCGGAAGGATGTGGAAGCTTTAGAAAGGGCGCAGAGGAGATATACCGGGATGCTGGTTTGGCGCGCATATTTCGCGAGGATAAGGTGAGTGAGCTCGGGCTTTTCTCTGGAAGAGGATGAGAGGTGACTTGATAGATGTATATAAGATGAAAAGAGGCACAGATAGAGTGGACAGGCAGAGGCTACCTCCCAGGGCAGAAGTGCAAAAGGACATAATTCTTAAGGTGACTGGAGGAAAAGATAGGGGGATATCAGAGGAAGGGTTTTTTACAAGAGAGTGATGAGTGCATGTAATGCCCTCCTGCTAGGAGTGGCGGTAGGAGCAGTTAGATTAAGGACTTCAAGAGACTCTTAGATAGGCACATAGATGAAAGGCTATGTAAGAGGGAAGGGTTAAGGAGATTAGCTTTATTTTTACGCGTACATTGAAACATACAGCGAAACGCGTCGTTTCCGTTAAATCAAATAGTAAGGTTTGTGCTGGGAAAATGTCGCCAGGCTTCCGGCGCCAATATCGTATGCCTCCAACTCAGCAACCCTATCTGGTAGGTCTTTGGACTGTGGGAGGAAACCCGAGGAGAAGGTACAGACAGGGGCGGAAATTGAACCCTGATTGTTGATCGCTGTAAAGCGCTGTATATGCGATATACTTACTACGTCGCTATCGTGCCACCCCATGCGTAGAGTGATCTTGGCGTATGTGTCCACAACATCGGAGGCCGAAGTGCCTGTACTGTTTAAAGTTCGATCTCTTTTGGTGTGGTAACTCACCAGAACTAGAACAGGATTTCCAGCATCTGCAGATTTTCAGTTGTTTGGGAATTACAGCAGAAATAGGTAATTCAGCCCCTTATTCCAGTTCCCTTTCTCATGAAGGCCATGCCTGATTATTTCCTACACAGGTTGCATACTTCCACACTTTCCTAAATATTCAAGCATCCATCGACCTTGGTCCTGAATATTCTCAGCAGCTGGACCATTGCTCCGATCGGATCGCTAGCGAGAATGTGGCGAGTGCGCACGCGCTGGATCGATCGTGCGGTGAATCGATTGGGCCTCCTGCACAGGTGTGTGCGGGGAGGGCACTGTCCTGGTCGTGCACACTCGTGATTTGAATCAATTCGGCAGGTCAGGCAGCGTCTATTGAAAAGAGTACAGTCGACGTTTCGGGCTGAGACCCTTCTGCAGGACTGGAGAGAAAAAAAAGATGAGGAGTAGAGGTAAAAGGTCGGGCGGAGTGTAGGTACTCGGCAAAGCGTCGGGTCTCACTGATATACAGGATTCCACTCTGGGAGCACTGGCACAGTAAATTAGTCCGTGAGCCAGGACCCCAAATTTGGGCCACCGGTACCATCTGTGGGGGGGGGGGGGGAATAATTCTTATAGTGATTTTTGACAAGGTATGCACCCCTAGTGCTAGAAAATATGTAATAGCATTGCAGCGGTGGTACCTTGCATGGTAACCTCCATGCTATAAGAACCATGATCCCATGGTGCTTTGCCCATGATAAGATGAATTATGCCAGGTACCTGTCCCCTTACTTTGCTCAGATGATGAATCTCCCAGAGAAGAATCCTTCTGTGTATGAGGCCTTCAAGACAGGCCAATTCTCAGTGCAGCTGTCAAGTAAAAAGGCCTTTGGGCAGATCCCTGTGGACCAGGCTATTGAAGCCACAGTGAACAAAGACACACAGATTCCTGGAGGCACATCACGGTTCAGCCTGAATGCTGGAGCTATCAAGCATTACTACATAACAGCTGAGCACTGCAGTGCATTCCTGGGACAGTTAAGGGAGATGGTGCAAGGCAACAAATCAGAGCTTTGTCATTCGGAGCTACAGCAGCCAAGAATCCAGAAAGATGAGAAAGCAGTTTCAGCAGTCGTTAGCCTCATACATGAGTGGGTCAACCCATTTTCAGAGAAGCTGGACCTCATTAACATCTCTATGGCAAAGGCAGCCCCCAAGGACATTGCCTTCGACCTGATGAAGGCATATGAGATTGGTGAGCAATGCTATGCAACCTTCAAGGATGAGAGACTAGAGGAAGACCCACCAGCAAAGAAATTCCATGACCCAATGAAAACCAACAAGCTGAAAACATTCAGTGATATGTGTAAGAAGAGAAGTGAAATCAAATGGGAGGGTGATCATCTTGAAAGCAGACAGGTCTGTGTTTGGACGCATCATAGTGATGGCACAAGGGTGCAGCCTACATATGGAGGATATCCTTTCTCATCCCCTTGGACCATTTCCCTGAGCCCTGTCCACACCAGAAGGATTGCTGAGAAAGACAAATAAAGCTACTTTAGCACAACCTTGCAGAAAAATGTAGCAGTAGGAGAGAAACTCCCAAGAAACTCTGCTACAGTGGTTGATGGAATGAACCTGGTGCTGTCACATGACCGGCAGCAATGAATATAGAAATGAAAACAACAGGAATTCTGCAGATGCTGGAAATTCAAGCAACACACATCAAAGTTGCTGGTGAACGCAGCAGGCCAAGCAGCATCTGTAGGAAGAAGTGCAGTCGACGTTTCAGGCCGAGACCCTTTGTCAGGACTAACTGAAGGAAGAGTGAGTAAGGGATTTGAAAGTTGGAGGGGGAGGGGGAGATCCAAAATGATAGGAGAAGACAGGAGGGGAGGGATAGAGCCAAGAGATGGACAGGTGATAGGCAAAAGGGGATACGAGAGGATCATGGGACAGGAGGTCCGGGAAGAAAGACAGGGTGGGGGGGGGAACCCAGAGGATGGGCAAGAGGTATATTCAGAGGGACAGAGGGAGAAAAAGGAGACTGAGAGAAAGAATGTGTGGATAAAAATGAGTAACAGATGGGGTACGAGGGGGAGGTGGGACCTTAGCGGAAGTTAGAGAAGTCGATGTTCATGCCATCAGGTTGGAGGCTACCCAGACGGAATATAAGGTGTTGTTCCTCCAACCTGAGTGTGGCTTCATCTTTACAGTAGAGGAGGCCGTGGATAGACATGTCAGAATGGGAATGGGATATGGAATTAAAATGTGTCGCCACTGGGAGATCCTGCTTTCTCTGGCGGACAGAGCGTAGATGTTCAGCAAAGTGATCTCCCAGTCTGCATCGGGTCTCGCCAATATATAAAAGGCCACATCGGGAGCACCGGACGCAGTATATCACCCCAGTCGACTCACAGGTGAAGTGTTGCCTCACCTGGAAGGACTGTTTGGGGCCCTGAATGGTGGTAAAGGAGGAAGTGTAAGGGCATGTGTAGCCTTCAGAGCTTGACGGGAGAAGCGGCGAGAGGCAGAGTCAATAAAATGTGAGTACCTGGGATCCTCAGAAGGTCCAAATTGAGAGGCTTGGAAACGAATCCTAAAGCCAACTGGAGTAAGTTGGCGACAGAGGCACCCCTTGTTCAATCCCTTCCGACCTATGTTCGTGACACTTCTCACGCTCTTAAACTTTTCGATGATTTTAAGTTCCCTGGCCCCCACCGCTTTATTTTCACCATGGATGTCCAGTCCTTATATACTTCCATCCCCCATCAGGAAGGTCTCAAAGCTCTACGCTTCTTTTTGGATTCCAGACCTAATCAGTTCCCCTCTACCACCACTCTGCTCCGTCTAGCGGAATTAGTCCTTACTCTTAATAATTTCTCCTTTGGCTCCTCCCACTTCTTCCAAACTAAAGGTGTAGCTATGGGCACCCGTATGGGTCCTAGCTATGCCTGCCTTTTTGTTGGGTTTGTGGAACAATCTATGTTCCGTGCCTATTCTGGTATCTGTCCCCCACTTTTCCTTCGCTACATCGAGGACTGCATTGGCGCTGCTTCCTGCACGCATGCAGAACTCGTTGACTTTATTAACTTTGCCTCCAACTTTCACCCTGCCCTCAAGTTTACCTGGTCCATTTCCGACACCTCCCTCCCCTTTCTAGATCTTTCTGTCTCTGTCTCTGGAGACAGCTTATCCACTGATGTCTACTATAAGCCTACTGACTCTCACAGCTATCTGGACTATTCCTCTTCTCACCCTGTCTCTTGCAAAAACGGTATCCCCTTCTCGCAATTCCTCCGTCTCTGCCGCATCTGCTCTCAGGATGAGGCTTTTCATTCTAGGACGAGGGAGATGTCTTCCTTTTTTAAAGAAAGGGGCTTCCCTTCCTCCACTGTCAACTCTGCTTTTAAACGCATCTCCCCCATTTCACGTACATCTGCTCTCACTCCATCCTCCCGTCACCCCACTGGGAATAGGGTTCCCCTGGTCCTCACCTACCACCCCACCAGCCTCCGGGTCCAACATATTATTCTCCGTAACTTCCGCCACCTCCAACGGGATCCCACCACTAAGCACATCTTTCCCTCCCCGCCTCTCTCTGCATTCCGCAGGGATCGCTCCCTACACAACTCCCTTGTCCATTCGTCCCTCCCATCCCTCCCCACTGATCTCCCTCCTGGCACTTATCCGTGTAAACGGAACAAGTGCTACACATGCCCTTACACTTTCTCCCTTACCACCATTCAGGGCCCCAAACAGTCCTTCCAGGTGAGGCAACACTTCACCTGTGAGTCGACTGGGGTGATATACTGCGTCCGGTGCTCCCGATGTGGCCTTTTATATATTGGCGAGACCTGACGCAGACTGGGAGACCGCTTTGCTGAACACCTACGCTCTGTCCACCAGAGAAAGCAGGATCTCCCAGTGGCCACACATTTTAATTCCACATCCCATTCCTATTCTGACATGTCTATCCACGGCCTTCTCTACTGTAAAGATGAAGCCACACTCAGGTTGGAGGAACAACACCTTATATTCCGTCTGGGTAGCCTCCAACCTGATGGCATGAACATCGGCTTCTCTAACTTCCACTAATGCCCCACCTCCCCCTCGTACCCCATCTGTTACTCATTTTTATGCACACATTCTTTCTCTCACTCTCCTTTTTCTCCCTCTGTCCCTCTGAATATACCCCTTGCCCATCCTCTGGGTTCCCCCCCCTTGTTTTTCTTCCCGGACCTCCTGTCCCATGATCCTCTCGTATCCCCTTTGCCAATCACCTGTCCAGCTCTTGGCTCCATTCCTCCCCCTCCTGTCTTCTCCTATCATTTTGGATTTCCCCCTCCCCCTCCAACTTTCAAATCCCTTACTCACTCTTCCTTCAGTTAGTCCTGACGAAGGGTCTCGGCCTGAAACGTCGACTGCACCTCTTCCTACAGATGCTGCCTGGCCTGCTGCATTCACCAGCAACTTTGATGAATCTAGAAATGAGTCAGGTTTTATAAACAAATAAATATTTATTAAACTCAGCTCAAAATTAGTAAAAAGATAAACAAACGAAAACCTGAACCGGAAGTAAACTGCTATGCGGCCATTTAACAAACCGTTAAACTCAGTACTAGTCTTAAAGCAGTAAATGTGAAAACAGTCTTAAGGTGGTAAATTCAAAAACAGTTCTTCGAATGGTAAATTTGAAAGTCCAAGAGATGTATACAGTCAATTACGAGAGTCAGAGAATTCCTCGAAGACACGACGGTACTGTCGATCCCAGCCGGAACCTGCCTTGTCCGCAGCATTCACGACGACGGAAATAAAACGGTTTAAATGCACTGACCTTTTCCTCTGTAGAATAGACTAGATAGTGCACAACCCTTTCTGCTTCTTTTAGCAGAGGTTATCTCATGCAGATCACTCTTGAACGAATTCAATGATGGTCGATCTGCACGAAAATCGCCAAACGACTCCTTCAGGTTGCCGACTTCACTCTCCAATACTACTGAAAAGGTACATCAACAAATCTGGCAGCTATTGGTGAAACTGCTGGCCCAACACTTCTTTACCTTACCATAGAAAGTAAAACTCCATTTTAAAAGTATACTGCCTCATGAGATTAATAAGCAGCGTAGTGGAGTATCTGACTGATAATCTAACTGAAAACTAACTGCGTCACCAGGGCTTACACTTATATACCTGGTGAGAACAGGTCATCAAATGACCTCACATTGGTGGGAACATTACATCATGTGACCTCCGCAAGACAGTCCTCATAAGGCAGTCACAAGATATCCATAAAATATGTAACACCTCCCTCCAAAAAAGATTTGGTCTTTTAGGAGCAAAATTTTAACAATTAACTATTTACAAAAAAATACAAATGTATAAAATTTACAGCATACACAGTATGCACAGTATCATCATACAGCCTTTTACAAACTAATATACAGTAGGAGTGTTACAAAGGTTAACATATCACTCCATTAAAAAATTTACATTGTACATTTAACATCTAGATAGACAATCAGCGATCACATTATCTTTACCTTTAATATGAGTTATCAAAATACTATACTCCTGTAACATCAAACTTTGTTGCTAAATTGGAGTTTGACCAATTTCCTTAACCATTTTCTTTGACCGAGCCCGGACCTATAACATAACCAAGGTAGGTCACTGTGGCATGGCCAAATTCACTTTTAGCTAAGTTAATAGTTAAGTTAGCTTTTGAAAGCCTCTCAAATAGTTTCTCCACCGCAGTAATATGTGCTTTCCAAGTATTATTTCCTGTAACTAATTCATCAATATAGGCATCTGTATCTTTTAACCCGTGAATTACACTATTAATCATCCTCTGGGAAGTACCTGGTGCATTCTTCATCCCAAGTGGAAGAACATTATATTCATATAACCCAGATGGGGTTACAAATGCAGAAATCTCTCTACCTCTATCCGTCAATGGAACGCACCAATACCCTTTTAACAAATCAATCTTTGTAAGGAACTTTGCTTGTCCAACTTTATCCACCAATCATCTACCCTGGGGATTGGATATGCATCAGGTTTTGTCACAGCATTCACCTTCCTGTAATCTGTACAAAACCTAATACTATTGTCTGGCTTAGGCGCCATAACACAAGGTAAACTCCAATTCGAATGAGAAGGTCTAACAATATTATTCTCCAACATATACTTAATTTCTTGTTCAGCAAGTTCACATTTTTCCCTGTTCATCCGATACAGATGTTGTTTTAGGGGTTTTGCATCTCCAACACCTACATCATATGAAGCTACGGTGGTTCTTCTAGGAATGTCTGGAAATAAATTCCTATATTTAAAAATTAACTGTTTCATCTGCTGTCTCTGCTCTGGCTGTAAATGAACTAATTTCTCATCAGTATTTTCCAGAATTGTTGAATTGGTAACCTGGCTGAAATAATATTGGATTTAAAATGAGTTTCAGATGAATCATCCATTGTTTTCAGAAAGATCACACTCATTATTGACTACAACAGTCATAGTAGCAGCCCCTTTCTCATAATACGGTTTTATCATATTCATATGACACAGCTGTGTTGGCTTTCTTTGATCTGGGGTTTTTATCACGTAATCCACATCATTTACTTTAGATTTAATCTCATAAGGGCCATGAAATTTAGCTTGTAATGGGTTTGTTTGCACCGGGAAAAGAACCAACACCTTATCTCCAGGCTTAAATGACCTCATTCTAGCTTCCTTATCATACCAGGTTTTCATCTTCTCCTGAGCCAATTTTAAATTTTCCTTGGCCAAGCTACAAGCTTTATGTAAAGTTTCTTTGAATTTTAAAACATAATCCAGCAAAGTAGTGCGTACCTCCTTATTAATCCACTGTTCTTTCAACAAGGCGAAAGGTCCTCGAACTCCATGCCCAAACACAAGTTCAAAAGGACTAAAACCTAATGATTCCTGTACTGCCTCCCATATTGCAAATAGTAGTAAATGTACGCCTTCCTCCCAGTCCTTTTCATTTTTCACACAATACGTCCTAATCATAGTTTTGCGGGTAGAATGGAATCTCTCCAAGGCTCCTTGAGATTCTGGATGATATGCTTGCGATTCTGGATTATATGCAGATGACGTAATCTGATTTTCTCCCAGTTTATAAACTATCTGCTGAAACAATCCAGACATAAAATTGCTACCTTGATCAGATTGTATTTCCTTAGGCAACCCAAAATACGTAAAGAATTTTATAAGAGCCTTTGTCACAGTTTTGGCTGTTATATTCCTAAGAAGTATTGCCTCTGGAAACCTAGATGCTGTGCACATAATGGTCAGCAAATATTGATGTCCAGTTTTAGTTTTTTGCAATGGGCCTACACAATCTATAATAATTTTGGAAAACGGCTCACCAAATGCTGGAATCGTTCGCAGTGGGACCACTGGAGTAATTTGATTAGGTTTACCCACAATTTGACACGTATGACACGTCCTACAAAATGTCGCCACATCTTTTCTTAAACTAGGCCAGTAAAAATGTTTAAAAACCTTGTTCATAGTTTTCTTTACACCTAGATGGCCACCCAAAGGCATACTATGAGCCATAGATAAAATCTCATTTCGATAAACTTTAGGAACAACTACCTGCTGATTAACTTCCCATTCCTCACTTGCAGGAATTGTAGGTGATCTCCACTTTCTCATTAATACTCCCTTTTAAAAATAATATCCTACTGCCACTTTCTCAATCTCACTATCTGGAAGAGCTTGTTCCTTTAATTTGACTATCTCAGGATCTCTACCCTGCTCTGCTATCATCTCCTTCCGAGATAAAGACAAATCTTCATGGTCAGACTTACTACCAAAATCCTGATCAAACAATGAAGGTAAGTAAGTTTCTGACACATCCTGAAAACTCACATTCCGAGTTCAACAGTCATGGGTAACAACTTCATCCTGTACATCAGTCTTTTTAGCCATAGCTCTGGTTACAACACAGGAAGAATCCTGTGGTTCCTCAGAATTAGGCTTTATTGTCAAATGCACTTCAGGAAAAGCTTGTCCACCTGCTAAGTCATTCCCTAACAAAAAAGAAACATCTGGGTTGTAGTCCTACTTTAACAAGCCCTGTAACTAATCCTGACCTTAAATTTACTCTATGTAAATGTACTGGCATAGGGCACTCCCAACTCCTCTTATGTAGTTTACCTCATCAGCGTCAGACTCATCACTAAACTTTAGAACACTGTCTAACATAAGTGATTGAGAAGCTCCAGTATCTCTAAGTATTTTTAATGGTACAGAATTGGATCCCTCTTTCAAGGATACAAATCCTTCAGTTATAAAATGTTCATATCCCCTCTTAACTTGGTCAGACTCTGACAAAGCTTCATTGGTATTTATCGAACTCCGTGGATTTACAGATGTTTCAATATGCTGCACACAAGCAGCTGGGACTGCTTCCTTCTCTTTCTTTTTCAATCAAAAACAGTTAGCTATTACATCTCCAGATTTCTTACAATAATTACAAATAGGACCAAAATGTCTTTCCTTCACATGTCTCCCTTCATCCTTACTTTCCTCACTAACTTCAGATTTAATTTCTGGTTTACCTTGATTCTCTGTGCTATTTTTCCTTTTAAAAGTCCTACTTGGAGAAAATTTATTCTTATGAATTAAAACATACTCATCAGCTAATTTAGCAGACTCCTGCAATGTAGCAGTATCCCTTTCATTTAAGTATGTCCTCACTTCAACAGGAATGCTCCTTTTAAATTCCTGCAGTAAAATCAACTCTCTTAATTTATTATACTCCCCATTCACATTTTTTAGAGGAAACCCATCTCCCCAAACATACAGATTTCTCGTAGGCAAATTGCACGTAGGTTTTTTCCACTGACCTCTTCAAATTTCTGAAGCTTTCTCTATAAGCTTCTGGAAACAGTTCATACATTTTCAATATATGCTGTTTGACAATATCATAATTCAGTGGTCCCTCAGCATTTAAAGCTGTATAAACTTGTTGTGCCGTGCCTCTAATTACACTTTGTAACATCACTGGCCATCACTCTTTCGGCCACTCTAAACTCAGAGCAAAAGTTTCGAAATGCTGGAAATATTTGTTCACTTCTGCTTCATTAAATGGAGGAGCCAAAATAACCTCACAACTAGCAATAAACTGTTTCTTAGAACCAGAGGACTGATTCTCGGACTTTAATTTCTCCATCTCTAGCTCAAACTCCCTCCTTTTATTTGCCTCTCTTTCAGCCATTTCTGCTTTAAATCGTTCAAACTTCAAGATGTAACTGCATTTCCAGTGTACTCATTGGAAACCTCCCTAACACCTCATCATAAAACTTTCCCAAACTTATATAATGCTCAGCGATTTTTCTCTCAATTACGGGCTTTGTTGTAACCTTCGTAATTCCTTTAATATCCAACCTCCTAGCAATCTCCAATACAACAGTTCTTCTCGCCGTTGCTAAAACCTCCAGGTCAGGCGAATCCATGAAGTCGTCAATATTCACTGCTGCCGAATACCATGCCCACACCAATCAGACAAAAGAATTGGACATTTCCCTTTTCCAAATCAGGTTGATACTTAAACAAGCCCTTAAGCTCAAAATCGGAACAATCCTATGAGCCCCCAAATTATGTCACGTGACTGGCAACAATGAATATAAAATTGAGTCAGGTTTTATAAACAAATAAACATTTATTAAACTCAGCTCAAATTTAGTAAAAAGATAAACAAACGAAAACTTTAACTGGAAGTAAACTGCTATGCGGCCATTTTACAAACCACTAAACCCAGTACTAGTGTTAAAGCGGTAAATGTGAAAACAGTCTTAAAGTGGTAAATTCAAACAGTTCTTCGAATGGTAAATTTGAAAGTCCAAGAGATGTATACAGTCAATTACGAGAGACTTTCCTGAAGTAAAGAGTTCCTCAAAGGCATCATGTTACTGTCGATCCCAGCCGGAACCTGCCTTGTCTGCAGGATTCACAACGACAGAAATAAAACGGTTTAAAGGCAGTGACATTTTCCTCTGTAGGATAGAGTAGATACTGTACAACCTTTTCTGCTTCTTTTAGCAGAGGTTATCTCATGCAGATCACTCTTACTTGAATGAAATCAATAATGGTCAATCTGCACCAAAATCACCAAATGACTCCTTCAGCTTCCCTTCTTCACTCGCCAATACTACTGAAAAGGTACATCAACAAATCTGGCAGCTATTGGTGAAACTGCTGGCCCAACACTTCAGTACCTTACCATAGAAAGTAAAACTCCATTTTGAAAGTATACTGCCTCATGAGATTAATAAGCAGCGTAGTGGAGTATCTGACTGATAATCTAACTGAAAACTAACTGCGTCACCAGGGTTTACACCTATATACCTGGTGAGAACAAGTCATCATATGACCTCACATCTGCAGAAAATTACATCATGTGACCTCCGCAAGACCATTACATCATCCTCATAAGACAGTCACAAGATATCCATGAAGTATGTAACAGTGCAAAGAGTGAAAGGTGATCAAGTTACGTTCAGAGATGTTGTCACAACAATTCTGGGTATGGTTATGAGGGAAGGCAGGCAGAGTAGCAGAATAGATGTTGTATTCGACACATACAAGGAGAACTCTATCAAGAATAGTGAAAGATCTCCACGGGGTGAAGAGACTGGTCATGAGTTGCAAGGTATCACAGGCACACAGATGGTGAGGCAGTGGAGGAGCTTCCTGACCAAAATCAGTAACAAAAATAGTCTCATTAGCTTCATAGTCCATGAATGGAGGAAGGCGGAGTACAGAGCAAAGCTACAGGAGAAGGTTCTGTATGCAACTGTGAATGACAAATGTTACAGAATCACATCTCAAGCCAGTGTGGAGGTGTCAGCTCCTCAGTGTCAACAAGAAGGAGCAGATGGCCACCTACTTCTCCATGCTGCCCATGCCACAAGAGAGGGATACCAGTCTGAGGTGATCTGCTCAGAAGACACAGGTGTCTTTATCATGTCTTTAGCACTTTGTGACAAGACTGAGGCCCCATTGTTCCAGAAGTGTGGCACTAGAACCCATACAAGGCTTGTAGACATCAGGAAGTTTGCAGCCACTGTTGGCATAAAGGTTTGTAGGGCTCTCATCAGGTTGCGCGCATATACAGGATGTGACACTGTAAGCGCTTTTGCAGGCAAAGGGAAGACAAGTGCCCTAAAACTTCTGATCAGCAACAGGGAAACTCAGGACACATTCTTAGAGTTGGGTCAGGAATGGGACCTCTCCCCAGAACTGATGGATAAACTGGAGGCATTTACATGTCTCCTTTATGCCCAAAAGCATCGACCGCCAAGGTCAATGAGCTTGGGTATCACCTTTTCTGTGCCAAAAAAGGTGAAATCGAAAGTAATCAACTCCCACCATGCAAGGACTGCTTAACAAAACATGCACAGCGAGCGAACTACCAGGCTGGTATATGGAGAAGATGTTTGGAGAAGGACCCACAAGTGCCAAGCCCTGTTGGCAGAGGATGGAAGATGGAGAGAGAAGAGGAAGCTGAACAGTTGATGGTGCACTGGATGGAAGGCCAGCCAGCACCCGATGCCGTCCTGGATCTACAGGCCTGTAACTGTCCAAAAAAATGTTCACTCCCAAAATGTATGTGTATTGCAAATGGCCTCAGGTGTACTGATATGTGTAGACTGTGAGAACCAGGCATCCACCTCAGAGAATGTGGACAGTTCAGATGAAGATGTGGAAGACATGGAAAATTTAGCTCAAACGGTGCATTACAGCGGCACTTTATTTGGCTAAATTGAATTAAAATGCGCTAACTTACAGAATGCAGGCAAAGTTCAGGGTTATATATTCGTATAAAATTGCTCATTCACCAAAATTAACAGGCGTGCTTTCACCCGAGAGCCAATCCGCAATCATGGAAATCGGGACGTGACAGCATGACGCATGCGCACGGCCAGCCTCAGCAGCGACACCTCCCGGAGGACAAGGGCAGAGCAGGGCAGCTCTATTTCGAGGTTCACAATCTGCTAATCACCATCAGCGTGTGCAGGATCGGGACAGATCTAACTGCCACCCATCAATAAGAGATAATTAAATCTTATTCTAATGACGTACATCGAGACACCCATAAAACCCTTTGCTGTAGTCAAAGGACAGCTGTGACTATATCACGTCCATTTAGGAGAGCGCCAACTACATCATCAAGAATAATCAGCATCTTTTGGTGCTTCGTATCATCTATCTATCAATAGGGTAAAAAAAAAAGCCGCGTGGAAAGGGAAGGGGGACATTATGGTCAAGATATGACGCCAAACATCGGCGGGAAGCGGCAAGGAGAGGGAGAGAACAAGAATCGGATGAGGGCAGGGCCGCACGACTCTCGGATCAAAAAGTCAGGACAAAAAAAAGATGAGAGAAGAAGAGACAGAGGAGGAGAGGCATGCACATCTCCAGGATCAGAGACAAACAACAAACAGCAGCAGAGATGAAGAGACGGGGGAATGAAAGGGCTGCACATTTCTAGAATGCCAAAAACAGGCACAGAAGGAGGAGAGAGGAAGAGACAAACGAGCTGAGAAAATCACGTCTCCAGGATCAGAAACAAAGAACAAACAGCAAAAGGGATGAAGAGACGGGGGCTGAAAGGACTGCACGTCTCCAGAATGACAACGAGAGGCACAAGGGTGGCAGGTAAACCAGAAATGATGCCATCAAAAGTGTCCTTCGTTAAACGAGGAGGAGCTATATTTGCTTTGCTACGCGTCGTTCTTCTTTAATAAACTGATGTTTTCTACTTCAGTTTCCAAAGCAAAGCGATACCAATAGCATTCAGGCAAATTTAATGTTCATTCTGGTCACATCAGACTGCACTACCCTTCTCTCAAAGGGTGCCCCAACGGGTCACCCCGTTGTCTAGTATACTACTAAAACTCTCATGTTCTGTTTGTCTGTTTGTGACCTCCAATTAGCGCAAACGGTGCATTACAGCGGCGCTGTTTTTGGCTATATCGACTTAAAATGCGCTAACTTACACAATGCAGGCCAAGTTCAGGGTTATATACTCGTATAAAATTGTTCACCCGACAAAATCAACAGCCCCTCTTTTACCCAAGAGCCGATGTCAGCCACGATGGAAACCGCGACGCGACACCACGACGCATGCGCATGGCCAGCCTCAGAAGAGACTCACGATGCTCACAGCAGCGACACCTACTGGAGCAAAAGGGCAGGGCAGCTCTATTTCGGGCGGTCACTTTCTGCTAATCACCATCAGCATGTGCTGGATTGGGACAGATCTAACTGAGACCCATCAATAAATGATAATTAAATCTTATAGTAATGACGTACTTCGAGACACCCATCAAACCTTTTGCTGCAGTCAAAGGACAGCGGTGACTATCATCATCATCATCATCATCATCATCAGGTGCCGTGCCCAGTATGAACTTTGACTGCCATGGCCCACACAATCCTGTTTCGGGTCAAGTGGATCAATTCATTAGTACTCATTTCCAGTTCTCTGGCTGCTGTCTCCATCATCATTTATTCGTCTTCGTCTTTCTCTTGCTGTCTTCCCTTCAATCTTTCCCATAATTACCGTGCATTCTAACTTCTCTTTCCTAATCACACGTCCAATGAAGTTACGTTGCCTTTTCATGATCTCATACGTTATTTCTCTTTTTGTGCTTGCACTGTTCATGACATCCTTGTTAGATATTCGTTTCGTCCATGATATTCTCTGCATCCTCCTCAAAAACCACATCTCTGCTGCTACAATTCGTTTCCTCGTGTTACTAGATATTGTCCAACATTCTGAGCCATATAACATAACTGGATAAACATAATATTTCAGTACTCTGAGGCGGGTTGTCATGCCTAGTTTAGTATTGGTCAGTATACTCTTCATTCTCGTAAAGGTGTCTTTCGCCATCCCTATTCTTCTTTTGATGTCCATGTCGCACCTGCCATCTGATGTCACCCAGCTTCCTAAGTAGCAAAAGTTCTGTACTTATTTTATGTCTTCCCCATTTATTCTCAGCCTGCAGATAGGATTCTCCTTTCATTTGGAATTCACCATACATTCTGTCTTTTTGCAATTGATAGATTGACCCATTTTTGCACTTTCTTCAACAACTATATCAATTACATTTTGTAGTTCTTCCTTCGTACTTGCAATTAACACAGTGCCATCTGCATATCTGAAATTATTGATGTTTTCACCACCAACTTTGATTCCCAAGAATCTCTTATTTTTTTGGCGTGTGCCTGCTTGCGCGCGCGTCTGAGCGTGTGCGTCTGCGAGTCCATGCGTGCGTCCGTGATGATGTCTTTTTCATGGCTTTTACAAGGCGGAAAGAGAGAGAGAGCGAGAGAGAGAGAGAGAGAGAGAGAGAGAGAGACTGACTGACTGACTGACTGACTGACTGACTGACTGACTGACTGACTGACTGACTGGCTGACTGGCTGACTGGCTGACTGACTGACTGACTGTACACGGCCCCTGATTGTTCCGAGGTCGAGTTGCGATCTCGACACTTAACCCGGCACGGATAGAACTTGGTGACATGATTCATTAAACTTATGGTCCTATGTAATTCACATTCTATTGCTCCAAGTTTCTTAGGAACGGTAATAAATACTGACTTCTCATCTTTTCTGGTATTAATCCAGTCTTATAAATGTCATTGATTAAATCAGTAAGTTGTTCAATTCCATAATCTTCAAGGGCGATAATTTGTTCTATTACTAATTCATCAGGACTTGCTGCCTTTCCTTTCTTCATCTTATTTATTCACCTCAAATCTCAACAGCTATAGTACAGGTGGATGAACATTTGGGAAGGGAAATGGCGATTTCTTTAGTTCGCCCAACGGTAGGCAATAGTAAACCACCGTTGCTAGATACGAGGTTTCCTAGAATCTATTTACTAAGAAAACCATGGTCAAACTATATCATGGTGACTATATCACGTCCATTTAGGAGAGCGCCAACCACATCATCAAGAATAATCAGCATCCTGGAGGCTTTGGTGTTAACCGCTTTGTATCTTCCATCCAGCATTAAGGTAAAAAAAAATGGTCAGCCTAATTAAGCCGCGTGGAAAGAGAAGGGGGCATTATGGTCAAGAGATGATGCCAAGCATCAACGGGAAGCGGCAAGGAGAGGGAGAGAACAAGAATGGGATCAGGCCAGCCCGCACGACTCCAGGATCATAGAGTCAGGACAAAAAAGATGAGAGAAGAAGACAGAGGAGGAGAGGCATGCATGTCTGCAAAATGACAACAACTGGCATAGAAGGAGGAGAGACGAAGAGACAAAGGAGCTGAGAAATGCACGTCTCCAGGATCAGAGACAAAGAATAAACAGCAGAAGAGATGAAGAGACGGGGGATGAAAGGGCTGCATGTCTCCAGAATGACAACGAGAGGCACAAGGGTGGCAGATCAACCAGAGATAATTCCATCAAAAGTGTCCTTCGTTAACCGAGGAGGAGCTATATTTGCTTTGCTATGGGTGGTTCTTCTTTAATAAACTGAGGGCTTCTTCTTCAATTTCCAAAGCAAAGTGATACCAATAGCATTCAGGAAAATTTAATGTTCATTCTGGTCACATCAGACTACACTACCCTTCTCTCAAAGGGTGCCACAACAGGTCATCCCGTTGTCTAGTTTTACAACCAAATGGAGCCTAGGTTATGGACTTGTGGAACCCCACATTTGAATTATTGTACTGTAATTCAATATGCTATGACAAAAGCTTAAGATTGTTTTGATTTGATACAACAATATGGAAAATATCATGACATTGATAAAACTCCAGAAATCTCTCCAGATGAGGTTATTTACCTTTTGGGGGGTGGGTGGGGTAACATTTTCTGCTGCACTGATGTTAATATGGAATATATATAAAAAGTGATTACTTATTTGAAGTAATATAGCTACCACTGGTGGAATGCTATCACATATTTTCTAACTCTAGAGATGTATACCTTGCCAAAAATCACTATGAGCATTATTCCCCTCAGCTGGTACTGACCAACCCTACTGGCTCACGGACTAATGACCCCAACAGACTCAGAGGTGAAGTGTCGCCTCATCTGGAGGGACTTTTCGGGGCCCAGAATGGTACTGAGAGAGGAGGTGTAAGGGCAGGTGTAGCACTTGTTCCACTTGCAAGGGTAAGTGCCAGGATGGAGATCAGTGGGGAGGGATGAGTTGACAAGGGAGTCGCGTAGGGAGCGATCCCTGCAGAAAGCAGAAAGTGGGGATGATTTAAAGATGTGTTTCGTGGTGGGATCCAGTTAGAGGTGGCGGAAGTTCGGTGAATTATCTGTTGGACACGGAGGCTGGTGGGGTGGCAAATGAGGACAAGAGGCACCCTATCCATGGTAGGGCGGTGAGAGGATGGGGTAAGAGCTTACGTATGTGAAATGGAAGAGATGCGGTCGAGGGCAGCGTTGTTGGTGGAGGAATGGAAGCCCCTTTCTTCGAAAAAGTAGGACATCTCCTTCGTTGTAGAATGAAAAGACTCATCCGGAGAGCAGATGCGGCGGAGACGGAGGAATTGAGAGAAGATGCATTTCACTGTACGTTTGAATGTACACGTGATAAATAAAGCTAACCTGTTTAACCCTTCTCTCCTACATAGCGCTCTATGTGCCTAAATGTCTCTTAAATGGCCCTAATGTGTCTGTGCCGACCACCATCATTAGCAGCACATCCGACTTACCTATTGTTGTAACGTGAGCATTATAAAAATAAGTTAATACTAATTAGAATAATGGTAATATAGCAATACTCCCGCTAGGGGAAGCTGTTTGTAAAGAGAAGCTGTTTCCGGGGTTGGGGGGGGGGGGGTGGTTTTACTTCCGTTTTCTTGCCCGGTATGCATGTGCATAGCTTCTCTGCCATCCAGTACGGTTCAGTGAAAGCCTCTGTATGTAAATATCGGTTTTGCCGTCCCAGATAACGTTGTTTCCTTTGGGCATGAAGTTGTCCAGTGGTCCTTTTTCAAAGTAGAAGTTACCACATATCTTTGGCGATGAGGTGAACTGGTTTTTTTTGCACGTGTCGTCCCGTTTCGTTTTTGTTGTTAGCTTTAGCTAGCCTACAGTGTGCTAGCTAGTTAGGCGGCTACGTATGAGCAGCGGTGCCGAGGGGGAGCAGCGCAGGCACGAGAGGCAAAGGGTGCCGGTGTCTGAACAGGAGCTGTGCGGGGACGAGGAGCCTTGCGTTCAGATGGCTACGTTTGGGACTATCGGTGAATTTGCGGAGGGGAGCGACGACTGGCCGGAGTATGAGGAAAGGTTGGGACACTCTTCCTGTGCTAATGGAATTACTGAGCAGGCGAAGGAGCGCTCTATTCTCCTGAGTGCATGTGGGGAAAAGTCTTGCAAGCTGATGAGGAATTTAGCTACACCGCGGAAACCGGGAAAATTCCAGATGACGAACTGGTCAAGCTCGTGGGGAACCACCGCAATCCGAACCCTTCTGTGATAGTCCAATGGTGTAAGTTTCACAGCCATTTCAGGAAGCCAGGTCAGTCTGTGGCCAATTTTGTGGCCGAGCTTCGGCAGCTGTTTTGGGGCAGTGTTGATAACATGCTCCGTGACAGATTGGTAAGCGGCATTAATAATGACGCCATACAATGCCGCCTGCTGGGGGAAGCCCCACCGTTGACTTTCAAGAAAGCCCTAGAGATTACCCAAGGCACGGAGATGGCTGCTAATAATGTCCAGGATATCCAGAAAGGACATGAGGGTCGCAATCGGCGACAACGCACCAAGTCAGGAGGGAGACTGGTAAACGGGCAAAGCGGGTGGACTGTTTCCCGTGTGGAGGGACGCACGATGCAAATGATTACAAATGCAAAGACACTGTCTGCCATGCTTGTAGCAAAAAGGGACATTTAGCTAAAAAGTGCAGAAGTTCAAAGGGTAAGATTAAGCCTGGGCAGGGGAAAGCTCAACAGGCTCAGGCAGCCACACACCATCTAGAAGAAGCAGATGGAGAGGCAGCGTGTGCCTACAACATGTTTGGAGTGGAAACAGATGAGGAACCACCTGAACCATATTATGCCACAGGCAGTCAGGGGAAAGGACATTAAGTCTGAGATTGATCAGGGGCTACTGCATCGGTCATCAGTGAGGAGACCTACAGGAGGACATGGGGGTCCAACCTGCCTCCTATTAGACCGTCAAAGCTCAAACTCAGGACCTATACTAGGCAGCCCATACCTCATTTAGGAGTGTTATATGTGGACATTTCAGCCAGGGGCCGGAAGGCTAAAGCCAGGCTGGTGATGGCTAAGGGCGGGGGACCCAGTCTTTTGGGTCATGATTGGCTTCGTAAAATCCGGCTAAACTGACATGAAATTAAGTATGCACACACGACGGAGGACATTCTGCAGCGGTACAGTGACATTTTCAGGGACGAGCTACGAACACTGAAGGACGTGACAGTGAAACTCCATGTCGACCCTGAGGCCACACCATGTTTTTTAAACCCAGGTCAGTGGAACGTTTACAGAGGATGGGCATTATTGAGCCCATCCAGTTTTCAAGGTGGGCGGCTCCCATTGTTCCAGTTTTGAAGGCAGACAAAACAATGAGGATATGTGGGGATTATAATCTTACGGTGAATCAGGTCTCCAGGCTGGAGGAGTACCCATTGCCACGGGTGGATGACCTGTTTGCGACCCTGTCAGGGGGTAAACTGTTCACAAAGCTGGACATGAGCCACGCCTACCAACAGCTGCTGCTCGACGAGGGTTCAAAGGAGTACATCACAATTAATACACACAAGGGATTATTCAAGTCCAATCACCTGGTGTCTGGAGTGGTGTCCACCCCTGCCATTTTCCAAAGGACAATGGACACTTTGCTGCAGGGAATTCCGCACGTAGCAGTGTATCTCGATGATATTTTGATCACGGGGGCTACGGGGGTGGAGCATCTGGCTAACTTAGAACGGGTGCAGAAGAGGCTCCCAGACGCAGGGCTGCGGTTGAAACGCGGAAAATGTGTGCTCCTGGCATCGAGTGTGACTTACTTGGGACACAAGATCACAGCTGAGGGGGTTTGCCCTGTGGAGGACAAAGTGAGAGCTATTAAGGAGGCCCCAAGACCCAAGAGCATCACTGAATTCAGGTCATTTTTGGGCATGGTGAATTATTATGGCAAGTTTCTTCATGACCTCTCAAGGGCTTTGACCCCACTGTATAAGCTGCTTCACAATGACACTAAGTGGCAGTGGGGTGAAGAGCAGGAGAAAGCTTCCAAGGAAGTGAAAGAACTCCTCCACTCAGTGAAGCTGCTTGTTCACTATGACCCAGACAAGGAGATCACCTTTGCATGCGATGCCTTGCCCTATGGAGTCGGGGCAGTTCTCTCACGTGTAATGGAGGACCGTTCAGAGAAGTCTATTGGTTTTGCTTCACGTACTCTGATGGCTGCTGTGAAGAGATATTCACAACTAGACAAAGAAGGTCTGGCCATTGTTTTTGAGGTCAAACGCTTTCATCAGTACCTCTATGGACGCGTATTTACAATTTATACAGACCATAAACCACTGATGAGCCTTTTCAGTGAGACCAGATGCATCCCACTGCTAGCCTCAGCCAGGATACAGCGTTGGGCTCTCACATTGTTAGCCTACCAGTACACTATAGTGTACAGAGCGGGTAGAGATAATGCAAATGCCGATATGCTGAGTCGACAACCTTTACCTGAGACACCTACTACTACATATATGCCTCCAGAAACTGTTTTCATTGGAGCTGCTGTCAGAGACACCTGTAAAGGTGACCCAGATCAAGCAGTGGACAGAGAGGGACCCAGTCCTGTCCCAAGTCAAGACTTTCCTTTTACAAGGTTGGCCCAGTGTTGCAGAAGGAGAGGAACTGAGGCTTTATGCCAAACACAAGACAAAACTGAGTCTCAGGATGGCTGCATTTTCTGGGGGGTGAGGGTCATCATGCCTCCCCCTGGCCATTCACAGATTGTGGACGAAATTCATGAGACTCATCCAGGGGTGTCTCGAATGAAAAGCCTTGCAAGATCCTATGTCTGGTGGCCAAGAATGGATCAAGATCTGGAGAACAAGCACACAATGTTAGACCAATCAGAACATGGCACCATCAGCTCCTTTGCACGCATGGGAGCAGCCAGACCACCCCTGGTCTAGGCTACATTTGGACTTTGCTGGCCCCTTTATGGGGCAGATATTTCTTGGAATGGTGGATATGCACTCCAAGTAGATAGAAGCACACATCATGAGCAACATCACAGCCCCCTCAACCATAGACAAACTCAGGCAAGTGTTTGCAGTCCAAGGGTTGCCTGACACTCTGGTCACTGATAATGGCCTGACGTTCACCAGTGAGCTGCTCAGTGAGTTCATGCAGCAGAATGGCATTCATCACATTTGGATGGCCCCTTTCCACCCAGCCTCAAATGGCTTGGCTGTGCAGCCTGTTCAGACAGTGAAGGAAGGCCTGAAGCAGATGACGGGGGACTCTCTTAGCACTGGGCCTTTACGTTTCCTGTTTAAATGCCACCTCAAGCCACAGATTACGAGTGCACGCACTCCAGCAGAGATGCTGATGGGGCATAGGCCGAAGTTAAGATTGGACATGCTGTGCCCGGACATGAAGGCAGAGGTGGAGAGAAAGCAGGAAAAGCAGAAGGAGGGCCATGATCAACATGCGCGAGAGAGACAGTTAAAACTGGATGACAATGTCTATGTGAGAAACTTCAGCAGTAACAACAATCAGCAATGGCTACCTGGGGTTATCCTTAAGCAGGGTGGTCCCCTCTCCTATGTTGTTAAGCTGCCTGACGGATGTGTTTTCCGCAGACATCAGGACCATGTCCGCCTGCATCATGAAACAGGCTCAGAGGCAGACAGTTCCACGGAATTTCTAATGGCAAGACAGACTACTGTGCGAGCAAGTCCACCAGTGACTTTGCCAGAGAGAGAGACGCTGGCAGAGGGTTCAGGGTTCCTTGAAGAGGATGGACATTCTCACATAGACCCCGCTCCTGCCCCCAACACCAGATCCACCCAAAGCACCCCGCCCAGTGGTGCCTGCTGGGTCACCGGGAGTAGTGCACTTGCAAACCTCCTGACAGGCTGAATGTTTGACTGGACAGTTTTTTTGTGTTAGACTGAATGTTGAATCTGCCACGTTTTTTACGGTGTTTCAGATTGGTAAACTGTTGCTGAGACACTAGCATAAGTTTCAGGGGTACATAAGCTAATGACACCACTGTTGTTGTTTCCCAGTTCTTTTACATTGGGGAATGTTGGAATTTAAAGGGGGAGAAGTGTTGTAATGTGAGTATTATAAAAATGAGTTAATACTAATTAGGATAATGGTAATATAACAATACTCTTATCGCGAGGGGAAGCTGTTTGCAAAGAGAGGCTGTTTCCGGGGTTGGGAGGGGGGTTACTTCCGTTTTCTTGCCCGGTGTACATGTGTATAGCTTCTCTGCCATGAAGTATGGTTCAGTGAAAGCCTTTGTACGTAAATATCAGTTTTGCCGCCCCAGATAAAGTTGTTTCCTTTGGGCATGAAGTTGTCGAGCGGTCCTTTTTCAAAGTAGAAGTTACCACACCTACCACCCTCTGTGTAAAAATCTTACCACTGATATGCCCCCTATACTTTCCTCCAATTACCTTTCTTTTCCAATATTTTTATTAATTTACAAGAGTACAGGAAAAAAAATATATATATCAATACTGGATATACTGGATATATCAATACTGGATATCAATATATCAACATTGAAATATAGTAATTTTATTATATAAAAAATCTAACCAATTACTAAGACCGAAGATGATTAGTAAAGAAAAAAATGAAAAAAATTGTCATCATCTGTGCTTTAACAGCAAATTAAAGGTATAATTCAAAGAACATCCACAATGTTTGAAAGTCTTGACTAGATTCAGAGATTGAACATCGGATCTTCTCTAAATTTAAACATGACATCACATCACGTAACCATTGGGCGTGAATAGGAGGGGCCGCATCTGCCCATTTAAGCAACAGTATCCTTCTGGCCATAAGAGACATAAAAGCCAAAATGTGCAATTCAGATGGCTCCAAAATAATATCCTTTCCTCCAACAATACCAAATAAAGCAGTCAAAGGATTAGGCTTGAAATTTACTTTGAAAAGTATCGAGAAAGTTTGAAATACTTCTTTCCAATATTTTCCAAGACTCGGGCATGTCCAAAACATAGAAACATAGAAACATAGAAAATAGGTGCAGGAGTAGGCCATTCGGCCCTTCGAGCCTGCACCGCCATTTATTATGATCATGGCTGATCATCCAACTCAGAACACCGCCCCAGCCTTCCCTCCATACCCCCTGACCCCCGTAGCCACAAGGGCCATATCTAACTCCCTCTTAAATATAGCCAATGAACTGGCTTCAACTGTTTCCTGTGGCAGAGAATTCCACAGATTCACCACTCTCTGTGTGAAGAAGTTTTTCCTAATCTCGGTCCTAAAAGGCTTCCCCTCTATCCTCAAACTGTGACCCCTCGTTCTGGACTTCCCCAACATCGGGAACAATCTTTCTGCATCTAGCCTGTCCAATCCCTTTAGGATCTTATACGTTTCAATCAGATCCCCCCTCAATCTTCTAAATTCCAACGAGTACAAGCCCAGTTCATCCAGTCTTTCTTCATATGAAAGTCCTGCCATCCCAGGAATCAATCTGGTGAACCTTCTTTGTACTCCCTCTATGGCAAGGATGTCTTTCCTCAGATTAGGGGACCAAAACTGCACACAATACTCCAGGTGTGGTCTCACCAAGGCCTTGTACAACTGCAGTAGTACCTCCCTGCTCCTGTACTCAAATCCCCTTGCTATAAATGCCAGCATACCATTCGCATTTTTCACCGCCTGCTGTACCTGCATGCCCACTTTCAATGACTGGTGTATAATGACACCCAGGTCTCGTTGCACCTCCCCTTTTCCTAATCGGCCACCATTCAGATAATAATCTGTTTTCCTATTTTTGCCACCAAAGTGGATAACTTCACATTTATCCACATTAAATTGCATCTGCCATGAATTTGACCACTCACCCAACCTATCCAAGTCACCCTGCATCCTCTTAGCATCCTCCTCACAGCTAACACTGCTACCCAGCTTCGTGTCATCCGCAAACTTGGAGATGCTGCATTTAATTCCCTCATCCAAGTCATTAATATATATTGTAAACAACTGGGGTCCCAGCACTGAGCCTTGCGGTACCCCACTAGTCACCGCCTGCCATTCTGAAAAGGTCCTGTTTATTCCCACTCTTTGCTTCCTGTCTGCTAACCAACTCTCCACCCACACCAATACCTTACCCCCAATACCGTGTGCTTTAAGTTTGCACACTAATCTCCTGTGTGGGACCTTGTCAAAAGCCGTCTGAAAATCCAAATATACCACATCCACTGGTTCTCCCCTATCCACTCTACTAGTTACATCCTCAAAGAATTCTATGAGATTCATCAGACATGATTTTCCTTTCACAAATCCATGCTGACTTTGTCCGATCATTTCACCGCTTTCCAAATGTGCTGTTATCACATCCTTGATAACTGACTCCAGCAGTTTCCCCACCACCGATGTTAGGCTAACCGGTCTATAATTCCCCGGTTTCTCTCTCCCTCCTTTTTTAAAAAGTGGAGTTACATTAGCCACCCTCCAATCCTCAGGAACTAGTCCAGAATCTAACGAGTTTTGAAAAATTATCACTAATGCATCCACTATTTCTTGGGCTACTTCCTTAAGCACCCTGGGATGCAGACCATCTGGCCCTGGGGATTTATCTGCCTTCAATCCCTTCAATTTCCCTAACACCACTTCCCTACTAACTTGTATTTCGCTCAGTTCCTCCATCTCACTGGACCCTCTGTCCCCTACTATTTCTGGAAGATTATTTATGTCCTCCTTAGTGAAGACAGAACCAAAGTAATTATTCAATTGGTCTGCCATGTCCTTGCTCCCCATAATCAATTCACCTGTTTCTGTCTGCAGGGGACCTACATTTGTCTTTACCAGTCTTTTCCTTTTTATACATCTATAAAAGCTTTTACAGTCCGTTTTTATGTTTCCTGCCAGTTTTCTCTCATAATCTTTTTTCCCCTTCCTAATTAAGCCCTTTGTCCTCCTCTGCTGAACTCTGAATTTCTCCCAGTCCTCAGGTGAGCCACTTTCTCTGGCTAATTTGTATGCTTCTTCTTTGGAATTGATACTATCCCTAATTTCTCTTGTCAGCCACGGGTGCACTACCTTCCTTGATTTATTCTTTTGCCGAACTGGGATGAACAATTATTGTAGTTCATCCATGCAACCTTTAAATGCTTGCCATTGCATATCCACCTCAACCCTTTAAGTGTCATATTAATGATTGAAGCTTCTCCATTATTACATTTATCACAATACGGAGATATATCTAAATAAAAACGAGACAAATTATCCTTGGTGATATGGGCCCTGTGGACCTCTTTAAAATGTAGGAGAGAGTGGCAGGCACATAATGATGAAGTGTTAACCAATCTGAAAATTTGATTCCAAGTTTCCTCAGAAATTGAAGTCTGAAATCTTGTTCCCAAAGATTTTTAATTTTATCTAAAGGAACACTTCTCAATCCCAGCAGCACATTATAAATATTAGATATAGATCCATTATAAAAAGGATTCAAATTAAAAATTATATCTAGTAGATTCTTATCAGGGCTTTTAGGAAATGTACTTATTTGAGACCATAAAAAATCCCTTATTTGTAGGTATCGAAAAAAAAAGTTTCGGGTAAACTATATTTAGTTGACAGTTGTTCAATCGAAGAGCGACTTCCCTCTACAAACAAGTCTTAAAAGCATTTAATACCTAATCTGTCCCATTCTTTAAAAGCTACATCAATCATAGAGGGTGTAAAAAAAAAATTAGAAAAAATGGGACTCGAAAGAGAAAATCCTAATAAGCCAAAGCATTTTTGGAATTGTATCCAAATTCTCATAGTGTGTTTAACTACCAGATTATCAGCTAATTTACTCAAAGGTAAAGGCAGTGAGGATCCAAGAAGAGGAATAATAGAAAATTTATTAACAGAATTAGCTTCTAAAAAAACCACACATTGGGCAATCCTCACGATTAATGTAATATTAGCAGAATGTAAGATTTCTTATATTAACTGCCCAATAATGAAACCTAAAATTTGGCAAGGCTAATCCTCCATTCTTTTTATCTTTCTGAAGATGAATTTTATTTAACCTAGAACGCTTATTCTTCCATGTATAAGAAGATATAATAGAGTCAAGAGAATCAAAAAAAGAGTTTGGAATACAAACCGGCAATGCCTGAAAAAGATATATCAATTTAGGTAACATATTTATTTTGATAGAGATAATTTGACCAATCAGCGATAACGAAGCGATAATGACCAATTTAGTTGTATCATTTTTACATGATTCAATAGGGTAAGAAAATTTTCTTTAAATAGACATTTATAGTTTCTAGTGATTGTTACACCAAAGTAGGTAAATTGGTTTCTTACAATTTTAAAAGGAAGGTTAGAATTTGTTGGTATGAAACTGTTCAAAGGGAAAAGTTAACTTTTATGTAGGTTTAATTTATAACCTGAGAACTAGCTAAAACAGGAAAGTAAAGAAAGCACATGGGGTAATGAAGTCTCAATGTTAGAAATAAATAGCAGCAGGTCATCAGCAGGCAGCAAGACTTTATGAATAGTGTCTGTCATTAAAGTACCGGTGATATCATTAGATTCTCGAAAGGCAATGGCTCAGGGTTCTAAGGCCAGATCAAAAAGCAAAGAGCTCAACGAACAGCCTTGTCTCATGCTACGTTGAAGCTTAAATGGTTTGGAATTATGAGAATTAGTGATAACCTGAGTGGAAGGAGCCAAATAAAGTAATTTAATCTATTGAATGAAAACGGGTCCAAAATTGAAATTTTCTAAAGTTTTAAATAAATAATTCCATTCAACTCTGTCAAAAGCTTTCTCAGTATCTAGGGATACCACACATTCCGATATCATGCTAGAAGGAGAATAAATAACATTTAATAACCGACGAAAATTAAAGTGAGAATATCGATTTTTTATAAATCCAGTTTGGTTATCAGAAATGACAGATGGTAAAATATCTTCAATCCTATGGGCCAAAACTTTAGATAGGGTCTTAAAGATAGGATATTAAGTAAAGAAATTGGTCTATAAGAAGAGCATTCAGTTGGATCCTTATTCTTTTTAAGAATAAGCGAAATGGAAGCCTCATAAAAAGACTGAGGGAGTCTGCCTGACTTAAATGCCCCTCACATCTCCTTTGAAATTATCCCCTCTCACCTTAAATGCACATTCTCTGGTCGTAGACAATTCAACACTGGGAGAAATATAGTTCCTTGTTTGCTATCATCTATGTTTCTCATAATCTTATAAACCTCTATCGGATCTGCCCTCAAACTCTGCCACTCCACAGAAAGCAACCCAAGTTTGTCCAAACCTCGCATCATAGCACATGGCCTCTAATGCATGCAGCAGCCTGGTCCAGTATACAAATACATGTATGAAAAGGCGCCTTATCAGATGACTGATAGCAATAACCCAGTTGCAGCAGAAGAGCCCAAGTATGTGACTTGGAGAAAAACTTACGTTAAACTCTGGTGCCGTTCATCTCGCGCGGAGCTAATGAGTTTTGGAGGTTGTGAAACTGCTGATAGAGTTCTGTAACCAAAGAGTTAATGAGGTATGTGTCAGTACTACCATAGTAAACTTTTGAGTCATCGGAGTTAATTGTGACTGATAAAGAAATACAGTTAATAAACAGAATAAGTGCCCGGTGTGGTTTGTTGAGTGTTGCATTTAATTCGTATTAATTGGCAACATTTTTGATGTCCCTAAGTGGGCAGAGTAAGAAGTGATATTAAATAATCCCGAGATGAGCCACCCGGATAGATAAATTATGCCAACTGCTCTGGAATAGTTTAAAATTATAGGAGGAATAGATATGGTGGATAATCAGTGCCTTCTCCAGTGAGATGTCAACTTTACAAATAAGACAGGACCTTATGATATAGAAGCAAAAATAGGCCATTTGGCCCATTGAATCTGCTGCACCACTTGATCAGTGATAATCCCTTTCAGCCCATTCTCTTGCCTTCTCCCTGTAACCTTTGATACCCTGGCCAACCTCCACTTAATACATATACCCAATAACTTGGCCTCCTCAGCCATTTGTGGCAATCAATTGCACAGATTCACCGCCCTTTAGCTAAAGTATATCCGCCTCATCTCTGTGCTAAAGAGACACCCTGGTGTTCTGAGGCTGTGCCCTCTGGTCCTAGACTTCCCCACTATAAGAAAGATCCTGTTCACATCCACTCTATCTATGGCTTTCAATTCTTGATAGGTATCAGTGAGGTCCCTCCTCATGCTTGTGAACTATATTGACTACTAGCCCAGAGCCATCAAAGACTCCTCATACTTTAACCCTTTCACTCCTTGAAATATTTGGTGAACCTCTTCTACCACCACATCTTTTCATTGATAAGGGGACCAAAACTGCTGACAACACGTCAATGCTCCAAATACAAGCCATAGTCTTAAGGGGTGTGTGTGTGTGTGTGTGTGTGTGTGTGTGTGTGTGTATGTGTGTTTGTTTGTTTGTGTGTGTGGGGGGGGGTTGGTGGTGAGTGTCGAATAGAGTGAGTAGGAGTGCAGTTTAAAAGATCGGGGCATTTTTTTTTTACATAGAATGTGTTGAGTGCATTGAGACACACTTTGCTGTTGTTCCTTTAAGTTCTAAAAATGACTTTGCTCTCTGCTCGTTTCCTTTGAGTCATAAATGTCAGTGTTGTCGTTTAACAGTTCCTCAAAATTCTACTGCAAGTGTGCAGTTTTGGGCCTCCTATCTTAGAAAGGATGTACTGATGTTGGAGAGAGTTCAGAGAAGATTTACGAGGATGATTCCTGGAATGCAGGGGCTAACATATGAGGAGCGTTTGTCGGCTCTTGGATTGTATTCATTAGAGTATAGAAGAATGAGAGGGGATCTCATAGAAACATTTCGAATGTTGAAAGGGTTGGACAGAGTAGATGTGGAAAGGTTGTTTTCCTTGGTGGGTGAGTCCAGGACAAGAGGCCATAGTCTTAGAATTAGAGGGTACCCACTTAAAACAGAGATGAGGAGAAATTTTTTTTAGCCAGAGGGTCATGGATTTGTGGGATTCGTTGCCACATACAGCTGTGGAGGCCTGATCATTTAGGGTGTTTAAGGAGGAGATTGACAGGTATCTAATTAGTCAGGGTATCAAGGGATATGGGGAAAAAGCCGGAAATTGGAACTAGATGAGTGAATAGTTTAGCTCATGGGGGAGCTGCGGAGCAGACTCAATGGGCCGAATGGCTCACTTCTGCTCCTTTGTCTTGTGATCTTGTGAAGTGAAAAAATGTCAACCTTTCAGGGTCAGGAAGTGGGAAGTCCAAAACATTGAGGTGTGGGTGAAAAATTCTGGAGTTGTCTTTGCAGGGTCCTGCTGTCAGTCCCAGGCTGGAGAATCAATAGCAGATTCATTCTTCACTTTACTTCCTCACACTAACTATGAAGTCCAGAACCTGTGGCCACAGCCATAGAATACAAGGTACCACCGAGATAAGTAGAAATTTCTCAAGCCTTGAGTAGAGAACTTAGAGTCATCTCCAGCTCAGAATGGAGAGGAGGTCAAGTATACTAAAGAAGCAGACAATTTCCTCATGCTAAATCATAAACACAAGAGATTCTGCAGATGCTGAAATCCAGAGTAACACATACAAATTGTTCGAGGAACTCAGTGAGTCGGGCAGAATTGATGAAAAGGAGTAAACAGTTGACATTTTGGAATGAGACCCTGATCTGAGGTCTCACCTAAATTGTTGACTGTTTATTCCATGCCATAGGTACTGCCTGACCCATTGAGTTCTTCCGCAATTTCCTATTGCCAAAGGGATTGAGGGTTAAGAATCCTGAATTGCATGGTTCAGCCATGATTGCATTGACTAGTAGGATTGCTACACCTATTATCTGGGCTCATGGTGGTGGGTGTGTGGAAGAGGAAGGATTGTCCCTGAGGGGGAAAGAAGGAGATGCAAATGGAGAATGCCATTTGAGGGGTAAAGCTGTGGAATGGATGGAGGAGGGCCTTCCAGTTATCGTCTCTCCCCTCCATCCACCTTTTTATTCTGGCATCTTTCCCCTTCCTTCTCAGTCATAATGAAGAATCTCGGCCTGAAACGTCAGCTAGTTATTTTTTTCCACTGATGCTGCCTGACCTGCTGAGTTCCTCCAGCATTTTGTGTGTGTTGCTCTGGATGGTGGAGGAACAACTCCTGAGAGAGAAGCAGGGACGTGGACCTGGGGGCGTGTGGGGTGCGGAGGCTGCGAAATGGAGTCTGGTTTCGGAGGAGGCACATGGGAAGGTTCCAAACATCCAATTATGGCGATACTGCCCCCAGCACATGCTTAAGTGCTGGCTATTGATGCAAATGGCACATTTCATGTGTATCCAAATCTGAATTCATGTGATCATGGACAACCTGTGTATGTTCTTTCAGATCCACTTCGGGGTTCAAAGTAAATTCATTATCAAAGTACGTATATGTCACTGTATACTCTCCTGAGATTTATTTTCTTGCAGGCATTCACAGTAGAACAAAGAAATACAATAGAACCAAAGAAAAACTGTGCACAAGGAGACAAGCAACTCATGTCCAAAATAAGACAAAATGTGCAAATACGAAATCACAATACTAATAACAATAGTGATAATAATTTATCAATTAACCAATTTCACCAATTTAACCAATCTCCCCCGGGATCAATAAAGTATGACTATGACTATGACTACTATGACTTATAATAATAATAACTAAATAAATAACACTGACAATGTGAGTTGTAGAGTCCTTAAAGAACCCCTCTTGTGCCAAGCTGAGCCACCCTCAGGGTGGAGGAGCAGCACCTTATATTCAGTCTTGGTACCCCCAAAACTGATGGCATGAACATTGATTTATCCTTCTGGTGAACAAATTTGCACCCCTCTTCTTCTATTCCCCACCTTGTCCTTTTACTTCTTCTGTCATGCCTATTACTCCCCCCTGGGTCCCCTCCTCCTTCCTTTTCTCCCATTATCCACTCTCCTCTCCTATCAGATTATTTCTTCTCCAGCCCTTGACCTTTCCCACCTACATGGCTTCACCTCTCACCCATCAGATAGCCTCTTTCTCCTCCCCCTACCTTTTTATTCTGATGTCTTCCCCCTTCCTTTCTAGTCTTGGTGAAGCGTCTTTTCTAGTGTTACATACCTCATGAATATCTGGTGACTGTCTTATAAGCATGATGTAATGGTCTTTTGGAGGTCACCTGATGTAATTTTCCCGCCGACGTGAGGTCACGTGATGACCTGTTCTCACTAGGTATATAAGGGTAGACCCCTGGTGACGCAGTTAGTTTTCAGTTAGATCGTCAGATACTCCTCTATGCTGCGTATTCTCCCTATGACACAATTTAGATTTAAAATGGAGTTTTACTTTCTATTGTAACGTACAGAACTGTTGGGCTGGCAGTTTCACCAATAGCTGCCAGCTTTGTTGGTGTACTTTCTCAGTAGTATCGGAGAGTGAAGACATTACTAAGGTACGGAACCTGAAGGAGTTGAGTAAAGCTGATATCGTTCAGTGGTATTGGAGAGGATCGACCATTATTGAATCTTCGTTCAAGAAAGAGTGTATCTGTACTCGGCACAATGACAATAAAATTGAATCTAATCTGATCTAATCTAATCTAAATAACCTCTGCTAAAGCAGAAAAGGTTGTGCAGTGTCTATTCTCCACAGGAAAAGGTCAGTTCCTTTAAACCATTTTACTTCCGTAGTCGTGAGTCCTGCTGACAAGGCAGGTTCCGGCTGGGATCAGCAGTAACGTCAGGTCTTCGAGGAATTCTTTACTTCAGGAAAGTCTCTCCTAATTGACTGTATAAATCTCTTGGACTTTCAAATTTACCATTCGAAGAACTGTGTTCCAATTTACCACTTTAAGACTGTGTTCGCACCTACTGCTTTAAGAACTAGTACTGAGTTTGGAGGTTTGTTAAATGGCCGCATAGCAGTTTACTTCCGGTTAAGGTTTTCATTTGTTTATCTTTTTACTAATGTTGAGCAGAGTTTACTAAATGTTTATTTGTTTGTAAAACCTGACTCATTTCTATATTCATTGTTGCCGGTCACGTGACACTAGAAATGTTGCCTGACTTTGCTTCAGTATTCATTATGGAAAAGGATCTTGGCGATTGTAGGGATGACTTACAGTGGATTGAAAAGCTTGAGCATATAGACATTAAGAAAGAGGATGTGCTGGAGCTTTTGGAATGCATGAAGTTGGGTAAGTCTCCAGGACTGAACGAGATGTACCCCAGGCTACTGTGGGAGGCGAGGGAGGAGATTGCTGAATCTCTGGCAATGATCTTTGCATCATCAATGGGGATGGGGGAGGTTCCGGAGGATTCGAGGGTTGCAGATGTTGTTCCTTTATTCAAGAAAGAAAGTAGCAATAGCCCAGGAAATTATAGACCGGTGAGTCTTACTTCAGTGGTTGGTACTTTTAGGGAAAAGATCCTGAGAGGCAGGATTTATGAACATTTGGAAAGGCATATGATTAGGAATAGTCAGCATGACTTTGTCAAAGGCAGGTTGTGCCTTGCAAACCTGATAGAATTTTTTGAGGATGTGACTAAACACATTAATGAAGGTAGAGCAGTAAATGTAGTGTATATGGATTTCAGCAAGGCATTTGATAAAGTACCCCATGCAAGGCTTATTGAGAAAGTAAGGAGGCATGGGATCCAAGGGCACCTTGCTTTGTGGATCCAGAATTGGCTTGCACACAGAAGGCAAAAAGTGGTTGTAGTTGGGTCATATTCTGCATGCACGTCGGTGACCATAGTCATAGTCATACTTTATTGATCCTGGGGGGAGCTGGATTTTCATTACAGTTGCTCCATAAATAATAAATAGTAATAAAACCATAAATAGTTAAAGAGTAATATGTAAATTATGCCAGGAAATAAGTCGAGGACCAGCCTATTGGTTCTGGGGGTTTCTTGGATGTGGCTTGGACAGGACAAGAGACTACTAGACAGGACAAGGGAACCCCAGAAATATCTAGGCTTTATCGAGGCACAGTAAGGCTCCGGTCTAGCTCTGGCGCTAGAACTTGACAGCAATACAGGGGAGGTTGCAGGCAAAGTCTTCAGGCAGAGGCTGCAGGCAAGCCTTCAGGCAGAATGTGAAGGGAATGGAACAGTCCAGGAACTGAAGCTGAAACAAGGATCTATTTATGTAGCCAGCCCAAAATGTGAATCAGCTGCTTCAATCAGAGCGACCAACAGAAAAAGAGAAAACCAGAAAACCTGGAATAAGGAACTATGGACCAGACCATGAACCGGAATCCGGACTTCACGGACTGGACCATGACAACTTGGACAATACAAACACCTGTGTCAGAATGCTGTTCATTGACTATAGCTCAGCATTTAATACCATCATTCCCACAATCCTGATTGAGAGATTGCCGAACCTGGGCCTCTGTATCTCCCTCTGCAACTGCATCCTCGACTTCCTAACCAGAAGACCACAATCAGCGCAGATTGGTGATAACAGATCCTCCTCACTCACATTCAATACTGGTTCACCTCAGGGGTGTGTGCTTTACCCACTGGCTGATTGATGCTTTTGTTGTTGCCTTTGAGTGGGCAGTGGGAGTCTTTGGAATTCTGACATTTTCTATCATTCATTATTTGGAGGTTTTCATTCTACTTCGTGGATGTCTGCAAAGAGTAAGAATTTCAGGTTGTATATGGAATATGTTCTCTGATATTAATTTCAACTATTGAACCACTAAACCATTGAATCGTTGCATGACAGTGAATCTTGGGGTAGAATGTGGTGATATATATGTACTTTGATAATTATTTTGAACTTTGCAGGGAATCTGGAAGCACAGTCTCAAGTCATCTGCAATCACATCAGTTCAGATTCAGATACAATTATGTATTAATTGCACATGAAATGCATCATTAGCGTGAAAAAACAGTGTGCTGGGGGGCTGGCAGTGCACAAGTGTGCTTACAATTGAAGGATCTATCCTTCCCATGAGCTTGGCCTGATATCAGAGTCCATTTCACAGCCTCCCTCGCACCCCACATGTACCCCAGCTCTTCCTCCCTGATTCCGTCTCAGGAATAGACCCTCCTATAACCATTCCACAGCCTCACCATCACCCTGCACGACATCCAGCTCCACCACCCTGTTTCTCTCTCAGGAACAGTCCCTCCTCTTCGTCCATCCACCACCCTGAGCCCAGTTAACAGATAGAGGGCATTCAGTTGTCCTGCCCTGCTCCACCTGTCCATACGGTCATGGTTGACAGTCGACTTCAGGATCCTTAACCCACAATACCTTTGGCAGTAAGACATTATGCAGGAACTCAGCAGGTCAGGCAGCATCTATGAGAGGAAGTCGACATTTTGGGCCAAGATATTTCATCATGGCTCAACTGTTTATTGCTTTCCATCGATGCTGCAAGACCTGCTGAGATCCAGCAGAATTTTTATGTGTTACTCCAGATTTCCAGTAACTGCAGAATCCCTTCTATTCATGATTTGGCATTACAAATTGTTCCTTCCTGAATATATTCTGAGACTCGGCTGCCTCTGCATTCTATGCCGGAGACAATTCTGTAAGTTCATTTCACTTGGAGACAGGGAAATATCAAGTCACTTCGGTGTGGTAGCATGTGTCTCCTTTTTGCTGTGGCCAGAGGTTTTGAACATCACATTTAGTAAGAACAACTAAAGTGAAGGATGAATCTGCTGTTGATACCCTACCCTGACACTAACTTCAGGAACCTGCAAAGACCACCCTGAGTCCTTCACCCACTCCTCACTGCTTTGGAATTCTCACTCACTGGTCTTTACTTCCTGACCCTGAATTACTGACTTTTTTGTCAGGTGCTCTAGAATATTGAGGAACTGTTAAACTGCACTTATGGCTCAAAAGAACCACACTGTTGATTCAAGGGAGGAAGAGGTCGAGCAGAGAGCAAAGTTATTCATAGAATTTAAGGAAATTACAGCAAAGTGTGTCTCAATGCACTCACCACATTCTGTGTAAAACAAACCTGTCCTGCTCTTTAAACTGCACACCCTCCCCAACCAACACACATTCACAAAGATGAAGACAGTGTCTGTACATTTTGTAGCAATGGAGCAGTTTGAGAACAGGTTGTTCTCCTTATCTGATGAAAGATGTGCTGGCATTGGAGTGGGTCTAGATGAGGGTGACACGAAAGATTCCAGGAATTAAAGGGTTAACAAATGAGGAGCGTTTGATAGCTCTGGGTCTGTACTCGCTGCAGTTTAGAAGAATGAGGGGGGTCTCACTGAATCCTGTCGAATATTCTAAGTCTGAGATACAATGGAGGTGGGAAGGGTGTTCCCTAATGTGGATGATTCTCGGACCAGAGGGCGTGGATCCGAATAGAGTGATGTCCATTTAGAACAGATCTGAACAGGAATATTTTTTGGCAGGTGGTAATGAATTGTGGATTTCATTGGCAGAAACCGCTGTGTATGCCAAATCATTGAGTATATTTAAATTTGAGGAGGATAGGTTATTGGTGTCAGGGCATCAAAGGTTACGGGAAGAAGGCCGAAGAAGAGGGATTCAGTGGGATAATAAGTTTGTCATGATGGAATATCAGAGCATAGTCGATGGGTCGAATGGCCGAATTATTCTCCTATGTGTTAGGGTCGTAACAACGAAACCCTTTATAAACTCACTGTGAACTAAGTAATGTAAACACACAGGCAACAACATGACAATACCCTATCACACACAATTCCAGATAGAGGAAGAGATACAACTGACATGAAATATGACAGATAATCAAACATTCCACAGTCAAAGGCACTTAGCTCACATGTATTCCCCATTCTGATCTTTGTTCTGAGCAACAAATGAACCTCTTGAACATCTCTGCATTGGTTTGATGCCACATCAGTGATTCATGGGGCTGAAATGAGCTGGAGGTCTGTAATTATGGATGTTTCATAGGGATTTGTGCTGGGAGTTCTGCCATTTGTGATGTACGTAAATGACCTGGATAAAAATGTAGATTGGTGGGTTATTAAATTTGTAGATAACACCACGATTAGTGGATTGTAGATTGCATAGCAGACTGGCAAAGAATACAATACGATATATATCACTTGTAGATATGGACAAAGTAATGGCAGATGGAGTTTAACTCAGACAGATGTGAGGTTTTGCACCTTGGTAGGGAAATTGCAAGGAGACAATACACTGTTAGGGCAAGACTGTCAACAGTGTTGCTGAACAGAGGGTTCTTGGCATCCAAGTTCATAGCTCAGTGAAAGTGGCGACACAGATCAATAGGGTTGTTTAGAAGGTTTATGGAATACTTGCTTTTATTAGTTGAGACATTGAATTCAAAGGCGAAGAGGTTATCTTGCAAGTTTAGGAACTCTGGCGTCCACTATCGTCTGGATATTGAGGCTTTGGAGAGAGTGCAGAAGAGATTTACCATGAAGCTTCCTGGTTTAGAGTGCATGTGTGAAGCTGGACAAACTTGGGTTTATTTTAGTGGCAGAGGCTGAGGGGAGATCTGATGAAGGTTTATAAGATCATGAGTGGCATAGATTGAGTAGAAAGGGAGTATCTTTTTTCCAGGGTATAAATGTCTAATATCAGAGGGCATCCATTGAAGGTGAGAGGGGATGTGAGAGGTAAGTTTTTTAATCAGAGAGTGTTGGATGCCTGGAAGGCGCTGTCTGGTATGGTGGTGGAGGCAAATAAATTCGAGTCATTTAGATACCACATGAATATGAGGAAGATACTGGGATATGTAGGTTGGAGGGATTACTGCTGGTTTATTTTTTAATTTATTTTTTTTTACTAGGTTTATCACAATGTTGTTTTCCAAAGGGCCTGCTCCTGTGCTGTACTGTTCTATGTTCTATTAATATATTTGCCCTGGGCTGTGTTTGACTGTTTGTATGCGTTTTGCACCTTGGGCCCAGACGAACACTGTTTCATTTGATTGTTTTCGAGTGTACGGGTGAATGACAATTAAACTTGAACCTGAACAAACTCATTAACATTTCACTCACAGCCACATGTCTCTCAATCTCATAGATCAGACGAAGGGCCTTCAATCACAAGTACTCTGCTGCTTCAAACACCGACACTTATCTTTTGTTAATCCACGGTTCATGAGCATGCCTGAATGGAACAAGTAACTCCAGTACTGGGTTGGAATTGATGCCATGGATCAATAACATCAAGCAACGGATCCATGGACCCCAGGTTGAGAAACCATGCTTGACAATTTACACAGAAGACAACTGTCTTACTAATAGAGGAAAATTATTCATTTATTATTTAGAGATACAGCAAAGGAACAAACCTGCAGCAGTTACATACACCAAAGTGACTAATTGCCCTCCCAACCCATACATCTTTGGAATGTGGGAGGTAACTGGTTCACCCAGAAGGACCCCATGCAGTCTCAGGATGAACGTACTAACTTCTTACAGACAGTGGTGGGTATTGAACCCGGGTCACTGGCACTGGTGTTTTCATGTTATCCCTGTGGCTGTGTGTGGGTACCCCATGCGTGTTCTGTTTCTTTTCCGATGCAACGAGGATGCATGGGATGGTTGGTTAATAAATTACACAGGGGCATTTTGGAGGCAGTTAATGGGCATTTGAGAGAGGATGGGTTAGAAGGAAATAGGGAGGGAATGGGACAACTGGGACCACCCTGCTGGGAGCCAGCATAGTCCAATGGCCGGATGGTCTCCCTTGGAGTAATAAGTAGGACCAAACAGTTCCTGAATTCAAGTTTCTTCCGTAGATGGAGCTAAACAATTCCATACAATACACACAGAATTCTGGAGGAACTCAGCAGGTCAGCTAGCATGTACAGGAATAAACATTCGACATTGCAGGCCGAATCCCTTCATCAGGACTGCAAAGGATGGGGAGAAGCCCGAATAAACAATGTTGGGAGGGAAAAGGGGATAAGCTAGGAGGAGATAATTGAAGCCAGTGGGTTGGGGAGGAGGGTTGATGTAAGAAGTAGGGAGGTGATAAGTGGAAAGGGCAAGGGGCTGGAGAAGGAGGGATCTTTTAGGAAATTATAATGTATCATGAGAAACGGGGAAGGACATTAGGAGGGCACCGGGGGGGTTGATAGGCAGGTGATGGGATGAAAAGATTTAAGAGGGTAGTGTGGGGTATTGAAGAAGAGGGAAGGGGAGGGGGATCAGTAGAAGCTGGAAAAATCGATGTTGTTGCTTTCAGCTTGAATGCAATCCAAACCGGATATAGTGAGCTACTCCTCCAACTGAGAGTGGCTCCATTGTGGCAGTAGATGGGACCATGGACCAACATGTCGGAATGGGAATGGGGATTTTAATTAATATGGTTAGCCCCTGGCAAATGTAACTTTTTGCAGATGGAGCGAAGGTTATCAACGAGGCAGTCCCCCAATCTCCATCAGTTGTCACCAGTGTGGAGGTGGCCACATCGGGAGCAGCAGATGTAGGTGGAACGAAGATGGTCGACAAAGCGGTCCCTCAATCTTAGCCTAGTGGTAATTTTGTGAATTAAATATATTTTTTTTACATATTGCACCTTCTTGTCTGTGGTGGCCAGTGCTATCAGGTTTGCTGTTGTGTGCTGGGGCAGCAGGCTGAGGGTAGCAGACACCAACAGAATCAACAAACTCATTCGTAAGGCCATTGATGTTGTGGGGATGGAACTGGACTCTCTGACGGTGGTGTCTGAAAAGAGGATGCTGTCCAAGCTGCATGGCATCTTGGACAATGTCTCCCATCCACTACATAATGTACTGGGTGGGCACAGGAGTACATTCAGCCAGAGACTCATTCCACCGAGATGCAACACAGAGCGTCATAGGAAGTTATTCCTGCCTGTGGCCATCAAACTTTACAACTCCTCCCTTGAAGGGTCAGACACCCTGAGCCAATAGGCTGGTCCTGGACTTATTTCCTGGAGACACCCTCCCCAACCAACGCACATTCACAAAGCTGAAGACAGTGCTTGTCCAATTTGTAGCAATGGAGCAGTTTGAGAATAGCTTGTTCTCCTTATCTGATGAAAGACGTGCTGGCATTGAGGGGTTCCAGAAGAGAGTGACAAGAAAGATTCTAGGAATGAAAGGGTTAACACATGAGGAGCCTTTGATAGCTCTGGGTCTGTACTCGCTGCAGTTTAGAAGAATGAAGGGCGTCTCACTGCATCCTGTCGAATATTCTGCCTTTCCGTTCATCCTCCTGTTTGCCGTTCATCTCCAGCAACGTTCATGCCCTCGTCTGCATCCCAACTCTATCTCCGTGCCAGTGTCCTGCATTTGGGTTCACCCATTCTTTACAACAATATCAAACAATCCATGGCCAACGTCACTCAAATTTCATGCCTTCCCCATTCAGATATGTGTCTGAAAATAGCTGAAATTCTTGACCACATCTGCATGCTTTTTTGCATTTATTTACTGCCATATGATTAGCTGATTAGGTCATTGGATTAAACAAGCAAGTGTACCTAGTAAAGTGGCCACTGGCATAAGTCACTGATATTAAATTTGACTGGATGCTTGACAATATAAAAAATGAAACATATTTCTCATTTCCTGCATCTGTACTGTTAGGATTTCCAGCAAAAATCTCTGCCTTAGTCTGTGGAAGCTTTTAAGGATACCAAACGTTTCTTTAGATACATGAACTGTAAAAGTGACGCGGAAGTGGATATTGGACTGTTGGAAAACGATCCTGGAGAGGTAGTAATGGGGGGAAATGAAATAGCGTACCGATAGAATAAGTCTTTTGAATCAGTCTTCACTGTGGAAGACACTGGCATATGGTGGAAGTTCCATGTGTCAGAGGACATGAAGTGTGAAGTCACCATTGCTAGTGAGAAGGTTCTTGGGAACAGAAAGGTCTGAAAGTAGAAGAGTCACCTGGACCCGATGGTGTACACACCAGGGTTCTGAATGGGGTGGCTGAAGAGATTGTTGAGGCAGTAATAATCATCTTTCAAGAAACACTAGGTTCTGGAATGGTTCCGAAAAACTGGAAAATTACAAATGTCACTCCACTCTTCAAAAAGGGAAAGAGACCAAAGAAAAGAATTTATAGGCCACATGATAATGTGACAGGATCCTGAAGTACCCCAATGAACTGTTGTTTTGAAGAGAGAGAGAGAGAGAGAGAGAGAGAGAGAGAGAGAGTTATTTAACACCAGCTTGTTTGTAAAAGAGAGAGAGAGAGAGATGAAGATTAACTGATTGGACGGTCACTTTAAGGCACTGGTTAACTTTTGGATGTCTGCTGAATTGGAGAGAGACGGCACCGAGCAGCTCGAAAGTCGCTATGGTGACCGAAGGCAGGCTGTTGATACTTTTCAGCGACTGTTTGCCTGCTTGCATTTCTTTCACAGACAAAGGAAGGAGGAGTTCTTTGAATGACAGTTGATGCTCAGTACGGGAAGATAAAATAGGGGTCAGATGATACAGACCTCAGACACATCATCTGGACACTGAATGAGCATTGGTGTGCCCGCTGGAAAAGTGGGGTTTGGAGGGTTGATCAGGCAGATCGATCCGTCGCTCTTGCAGTGGAAAGAAGGAAAAACGGGTTGACTGGTGGGGAGTTGTCCATGTGCCACCCTCGCCTGGGGGATAGCTCCACCACAGAAAACTGGTCCCCTTTGTTAAAGTCCCAGTCAGTGACTTTTTAAGGAGTTCAAAGGACAACGAGAAGATCGACGGCGTCAGCTCACCTGAAGACTCAAATCTCTCCCTCTCTTTCTCTCCATCACTACTCAACTCAATACCACGAACTGAACTGAACTGAACTGAACTTTACTCATCATCGTAAGACTGTATCTTTTTACCCCTAGACTTAAAGAAGTTTGGTTTTTCATACCTTTATATTCCATACTTACTTTTCTGCTGTCCAATTTGCATGCCATCTTGGACAATGTCTCCCATCCACTACATAATGTACTGGTGGGGCACAGGAGTACATTCAGCCAGAGACTCATTCCACTGAGATGCAACACTGAGCGTCATAGGAAGTCATTCCTGCCTGTGGCCATCAAACTTTACAACTCCTCCCTTGGAGGGTCAGTCACCCTGAGCCAATAGGCTGGTCCTGGACTTATTTCCTGGCATAATTTACATATTACTATTTAATTATTTATGGCTTATTACTATTTAATTATTTATGGTGCAACTGTAACAAAAACCAATTTCCCACGATTCAATAAAGTATGACTCTGACTATGACTATGTAATCATTGCTAACCTGTTTGATTTATCTACATTTATATTACTGTATTGCATAATTACTAATAAATATTATTAGTTAATAGCAATACTGGACTCCAAAGTGTTTTCTATTTCTGCTGGTTTTTTATTCCTGTCACGAGGTACGTGACAATAACATAGGACGTAGTCAGCATAGATTCTTCAAGGGAAAACCTTGCTGACAAGTGTGTTTGAATTTTTTTGAAGAGAGTGTAAGCAGGATAGATAAAGGATAATCGGTTCATGTTGTGTATTTGGATTTTCGGAAGTCCTTTGGCAAGGTGCTACACATGAGGCTGCTTAGCAAGCTACTAGCCCATGGTATTACTCTGAAGATCCTAACATGGATAAAAGTAATCAGGGCAATGAAGGATCTTGGCCCACAATGACGACTGTTTACTCTTTTCCATAGATGCTACCTAGCCTGCTGAGATCCTCTCGCATCTTGTGTGTGTTTCAGAAAGGGAGCCTTTTCTGGTTGGCTGCCGGTAACTCGTGATGTTGCACAGGGGCCTGTGTTGGGACCGATTCTTAGGTTAATGATTTCGATGAGAGAATTGTTGGCTTTGATGCACACTTTGCAGACGATACGAAGAAAGGTGGAAAGCAAGGTAGTTTTGAGGAAGTGGAGCGACTACAGCAGGACCTAGACAGATTAGGAGAATGTGGAAAGAAGTGGAGAGGGAATACATTGTCGGTAAGTGTATGCTCATGCACATTGGTAGAAGAAAAGGAAGGTTGACTTTTTAATGTAGAGAAAATACAGAGAAATTACAAATCAAAGACAGCTGAGTAAAATGACTTGGGAAGCTCATGCACACAGTCATGCAATAGAATCAACTACAGGGACCCGGATTACTTCCCGTGTGCCATCAGTCCACCAGCGGTGTCACCCAAGGACTTGGTCAATATTATATTTTAAGACCATAAGATCTTGAACTGGAACTAACTCAGTAACATCTCACACCGCAACCACATACCTCTCGATCCCCTAGGCCGGAGGAGGAGGCTGCAATCACAAGAACTCTGCTGTTTCAAACTCCTACACTTCGCTGTCGTTAATCCAAGATCCATGATCATGTCTAACAAGGACAAATGCCTCTCATACAAGGATTGCCAAACTTTTCCTTTTGTCATGGAGTAATACCCTTAAGCAAAGGGACCGTGGACCTCCAGTTGAGAAATCCTGCTCTCGAATTTACACAGAAAACTATATCTTAGTAATAGAGGACACGTTTAATTTGTTATTCAGAGATAAAGCACGGAGCAAGCTTGCGCTGCCCAAATAAACTCAAGTGTCTAATTATCCTCAGAACCATACGCCTTTGAACTGTGGGAAGTAACCAGAACATCCGGAGAAAACCCACCCGGTACCGGGAAAAACGAACAAGCTCCTCAGAAACCCCGGCGTGAATTGAACTGGCGTCACTGACACTACTGCTGCTGGCGATTTCTGTGTGAGGAATCTGCACGTTTCTACTGTGAATGTGGGTGGGTGTCCCATAGGTATTCTGGTTCTTTGCTCACGTCCCAGGATGAGTGGGATGATTAGTTAATTTCATAACATAAATTATCCCGTGTGATTGGCAGGAGACTCGGGGGCAGTTAATGGGTATTGTTGAAACAGGACGCGTTTCAAGTAAACAGAGAGGGAATGGGATAGCTGGGACCGCTCCGCTGAGAGCCAGCATTGTGCAATGTGCCGGATGTCCTCCCTTTGAGTAATAAGTGACACAGAACAGTTATTGAATTCAAATGGCATCTATAGATACAGCTAAATAATTCATTACAACACACACAAAATGTCGGAGGAAATTCAGCAGGTCAGGCAGCGTCGATGGACATGAATAAACATTTGACATTTATGGCAGAGATCATTCATCATTTTGGAAAGGAAAGGGGAAGAAGCTAGAACAAGACAGAGGAGAAATGGAAGCTAGGTGAAGCCAGGTGGGTGGGCGATGGGAGATGAAGTAAGAAGCAGGGAGGAGATAGATTAAAAAGGTAAATGGCTGCTGAAGGAAAATAAAATTCTCCGAAGAGAGGATAGTGGACCATGCGCGAAAGGAAACCACAGTGGGAGGGCCACCACGGGGATTAGCCGCTGAGGAGATGAGAGAGGTAAGGGAGTGGCAGAGTGGAGAATTGAAGAGGAGGGAACGGGAGGGGGAAGTACGGGAAGCTGGAGAAATCGGGATGCATTCCATCAAGTGCAAGGCCAGCCAAACGGAATGTAAGATGCTACTCCTCCAACAGGTAAATCCAACCTTTGGCAGGTGGAGAGAAGGTGATCGACCAAGCGGTACTCCAATGTAAGTCGGGTGTTAGATATGCAAGTTTAATAGTTATTTACACAATGCGCATTCTCACCTTCCCAAACTTTAAAAAGTTAAAAGTTTTAGTTAATACAATGCGGTTACAGGGATTAATGCCAAACATGGTGACTGCTTCGGATGGATTTAGAAAGAAGTTGTATAGTCAGCACCAAACTGCTATTCTGCCTCGTATCATTGATTCAAACATGCAAGATAGTCCTCCATAACACCCTCACTCCCCCATCGATGTACTTATTTAAACTTCTCTTAAGTGTTGTCACAATTCTGTACAGAGCAAAGTTTGTCCTGCGGACTGAAAACGTCGCCTATCTACACATCCCAATTGACCCCATGAAGTGCGTAGGCTTCGACGCCTTGCCTATTTAGGTATTTTCTGATTGCATCATGAACGTTCCAAGTGAAAACTCTCGTTCCCACAAAACTCCTTTAAAACCCTTTGTTCTCCATCTGTATAATCTTATTTTGGATCCCCTTTTATGTTAAGTCTGTTGGAAATGGGAAAGATACCAACAAGAAGCAAATCTAACTATATCAATAAATGAGGGCCAGAGATGATCCTCTACTAATATTTAAGACGAAGCACCAATGTGCAAGAAAGGAAAAGCCAACAACAAGTGGTAGATACAGGGAGTCTATCACAGGAAAAGCCCCCACCCAACACCACCCCCTACACTGAGCTGATTTACAAGCAGCGCTCGTCATCAAGGATCCCCCATCATCCAGAACATGCTTTCTTCTCTCTCTTGCCACCGGGAAGCAGATACATGACTCTCGTGTCCCACACTACCAGGCTGAGGAACAGTTATTACCCTTCAACTACCACGACCGCTGTGAATAACATCACTCAAGTTAACACAAATCTGAACACTGAATACAATTTATGGACTCAGTTTCAAGGACCCTATAGATCACGTTCTTCATCCATCCATCTACCTACCTACCTATATATCTCCATTTATCTAACTGTATAATCTGTCTATTGTTTTATGTTTGTTTCTCCCTTGTGCAAAGGTTTCCCTTCTTTTGCACATTGTTTATGTGTCAGTCATTGATTCTATTGTATTTCTTTGTTCTGCTGTGAATGCCTGTATGAAAATGAATCTTCGGATAGTCCGTGGTGATACATATGTAGTTTATTAATATATTTACCTTGAACTTTGAAGGAATATGGAAGCACATTAACAAGTTGTCGGAGATCACATGCGTTCAGGTACATTTATCGATTTAGCACACGTGAAATTCACCACTTGCGTATAAAAACAGTACTTAAAAATTCACTGGAAACAGCCCGCAAATGTGTCTACAGTTGAAAATTGGAGCCTTTCTGAGTGCTTCGCTTGAAACCAGATTCAATCCAGCAGACACCCCCCACAACACAGCTCATCCCACAAGTCCCCCAGCTCCAACGACAGTTTTCCTCTCAGGAACAGTCCCTCCTCTTCCTTCCACCCACCAGCCTGACTCCAGTTAACGTGTGTAGGCCATTTGGTCGCCCAGCCCTGCTCCACCAGTCAACACGATCCTGTTGACCATCCACTTCTCAGCTGGAGACAACAATGTATGTTCTCCATTGGCGTGTAAAGAATTTTCTGCTCAAATCTCTCAGTTCATCGCACTAGGAGGTCGAGTTATTTCTGCTGATCTCGGACTGGTTCAATGTTTCCCGAGTTTGTGGCCATAGGCTCTGGGCTTTACAGTTACTGGGATGAAATTAATGTGAAGAATGAATCAGCTATTGGTACCTCAGCCTGAGACTGGCTGCAAACCCTGCAAAGACAACACTTGTGTTCATCACTCACACCTCAGTGTTTGGACCTCCTGGCGTGCTGCACTTTCCTTCCTGGGCTTGAAATACTGACTTTTTTCACATGCTGTAGAAGGTCGAGGAACTGTTAAGCCACAACACAGACACTTACAACTGATGATATCAGGAAGCCGAGCTGAGAGCAAAGTATTCTTAGAATTTGATCAACAACAAAGTTTGCCTCAATCCACGCATCACATTTTTGTAAAACAAAGTTGCCCCAATTTTTAAACAGTCCCCCCCCCCCCGCCCACCACACACACACACACACGCAGATCTCTGTTTGTAGAGTTTGCCTGTGGACGCAGATGACTTTGGGTCGTTACTCTGTACCCGCAGTAAGTTCCCCACAACGAGTCTGTCTAGCTCATGCACCAGCACATGTGAATTCCTTCGCTGCTGGGTGAATTTCCAGACCCCACCTCGCCCACCTTTTCCGCTCCAATCAGAAAGCATGGGTCGAGAACCACGTTTCCACAACTGGCTGACCGGTGCATGTCTGTGCGCGTAGACTGGACCCAGAAAAGGTGACCAGCGCGTGTACCCAGGTCGAACAGCCCTTGGACCTCACCCCTACTCAATGTCCTAAGCCCAACAGTGGTTGCCGTCCATGCAGCGTTTACCGCCGCCTTAATGAGGCCTCCATCCACGATCGTTTTCTGGTCCCACATATTCGGCACGTTCAGCCCAGAATTGCACAACAGGTGGTAGGGTCAAAGCAGGAGGAGGCCAGTGAAAGACAGATAACATTTCTTCACGTGGAACATGGTGTTCCCGTTGGATTTCTTCAGTTAATTGGACGGTGGTTGCTCCCTAGTATGTGTAGAGCAAGAAGGACAGTGGTGTGATTAAACATTTTTACTGAGTGCTGTTAACTAGGATACACTCTGCGTAACTTACAGTGCGGGTGAGACGAACCCGGTTTGGCGTGACGAAACGCATGCGCACTCGAAACCCACTCCCAGAAGGAAGTACCAGCCGCGCCGCTGAGGCCCAATTGTTCCTCGTGAGATCGATCGGCTGCCTACAGACTCGCCACATTCTCGCAAACGAACCGATCCGATTGGATGCTTGTCCAGCGGCTGAGAATATTCAGGACAAAGGTCGATATATTTTTGATTATCTTGGAAAGTACGGGAATATGCAGGATTTGCAGGAAATGATCAGGCATGTTTGTATTTGAGAGGAGAGCAGGTACCAGCTGCCGAATGACCCAGTTTCCTTCACACCAAAAGATCCAGAACATAAAACAGCACAGCTCACTCGAGATCCGTCGGCCCACGATGTTAAGCCAACTTTCTAACCTGCTCCAGGCTCAATCTAAATTTCGGGTGACATAGTCGAGTCGCGGTTGTGGCATCGCTTTAGAGAACCAGTCAGTGATGAACCGTTGAGCTTCAATTCCCGCCGCTGAAAGAACTTTGGATTTAAAACGTCAGATTCTATTAACACATTGGACAAGGAATCGGGTCTTTTCCCAGGTGGCAAGATGTAACTAAAGGACAACTGGACAAAATTGTATTTATGCCCAGTTGCTCAAAGTCAACAACAACGAACCGGATGAGTGAAATAATTTCAACACCTCCGTCTTTGAGGGTGGCGTAGTACAAGCTGATTTGACAACAGAAGAAAGGATGCCGCTGTAGCTGTACAGGGCCTTAGGGAGAACCTATCTGAAGTTTGTGCAGTTTCGAATTTGTCTGAGTTGGGATGATTTATCAGGGAGCGAGTGCAGTGAAGGTTTACTAGGATCCCGACGGAGCAGAGCTGTTACCTGATGAGAGATTAAATCAGTTGACCCCATAGTCGCTGGAATTGAGAGGAATAACAGGAGCTCATAAAAGCGTATAAAATTCCAACAGGACAAGGCAGACTCTGAATGTCAGCGGGTCTGAAACCATAAAATGCAGAGAAGGGAAAATCGGAAAGCCATTTGGAAATCAGATTAGAAATGCCCGCACCCAGATTGGGTAGCTGATGAAGCACACACGGACGGGCAGCTGCACCTTGTGGTTAGAAAACCGGTCCTCCCAGTCTCCTGCAGTGGATCAGTCTCGTCGCTCTCTGTGGACAGAACAAAACAGTTAACATGAACCTTGATCGTTGTACAATGACAGTACATCCGACTCCCTCTCCCCAATTCACTTATAATTTTTGAAGGGATTTGGATCGAGACATGATGGGATTTCCCACAGGATAAATTTTATCGTCGGTATCAGTGTTTGACAACAAAACTGGAGATGAGCCCAAACTTTTATTCAGTTATTCAATTGGAAACTTTACAGTGACATAACAATATAGGTCGCGTTGTTGATAAGAAGATGGTCTTAGGCTGTAGGATAATATTGATAAAATAGTATGGTACTTAGATTAAGACCATAAGAGCATATAAAGTATCATCAGACTTTCTGAATTCAGCCCTTCTATTCTGCTCTGCATTCCATCGTGGTTGATTTATTATCCCTACCAAACCCCATTCTCCTGTACTTACGCCGTCAACTTTGACGCCCTTACTCATCAAGAACCCATCAATCTATGTTTTCAGGATTCCCACAGCCATTTGTGGCAATACATTCCACAGATTCACTACCTTCTGGCTCAGGAAATTCCTCGGAATATGCGTTCTAGAGGAAAATCCTTCTATGTATGGCAGAGTGAAGTTAATCCTGGCTGTGAATCAATTTCTAGGACACAGGCATTTGATTATCAGATTTCTTAGGATGAATCCGGAAGAGAGGGAAGTGGATACAAAACTCATAGGAGCTAAGTAAATGCAACATATTGGGGACAGTAACAGATCCGGGCTGTAATTTAAGGAGGAACCTGATTATCAATGATATAAGAGGCATGGAAATCATTTGAATTATTTTTCAGTGTTAATATGTTTGAAGTTGATAAGCTAAAATTTAAATTGAATTATTCTTAAGGGAGATGGCTGCAGAGATTCAGTCAAGAGCTAAATCTCCGAGAGATTTCGCCTCATGGACTAGTTTTCTGTAGACCAAGAGACCATATTCATCCTGGGTTGATTGCAGTACCTGATCCCAGTGCACGTGGGATGGGGAGAGTCGAGACTTTCCCGTATTGTTGTTTCTTCTGGGTTCCAGCCTGTCCTTTTGTGCACATCAAAATTAGATTCGTATTTGGAACACAGACCATTACAGCACAGTACAGACCCTTCGGCCCTCGATGTTATGCCACCCTGTCAGTCTTCTCTAAGCACAATCTATTACTTATCATTTTGTTATTTACAGATACAGCACCCCACCCAGTCGTGACACCCAGCAACTCAGGGATGTAGAAACCATAGAAACCATAGAAAGTACAGCACAGAAACAGGCCTTTTAGCCCTTCTTGGCTGTGCCGAACCATTTTCTGCCTAGTCCCACCGACCTGCACACGGACCGTATCCCTCCATGCACCTCCCATCCACGTATCTGTCCAATTTATTCTTAAATGTTAAAAAAGAACCCGCATTTTCCATCTCGTCTAGCATCTCATTCCATACTCCCACCACTCTCTGTGTGAAGAAGCCCCCCCTAATGTTCCCTTTAAACTTTTCCCCCCTCACCCTTAACCCATGTCCTCTGGTTTTTTTCTCCCCTTGCCTCAGTGGAAAAAGCCTGCTTGCATTCACTCTATCTATACCCATCATAATTTTATATACCTCTATCAAATCTCCCCTCATTCTTCTACGCTCCAGGGAATAAAGTCCTAACCTATTCAACCTTTCTCTGTAACCGAGTTTCTCAAGTCCCGGCAACATCCTTGTAAACCTTCTCTGCACTCTTTCAACCTTACTTATATCCTTCCTGTAATTTGGTGACCAAAGCTGAACACAATACTCCAGATTCGGCCTCACCAATGCCTTATACAACCTCATCATAACATTCCAGCTCTTATACTCCATACTTTGATTAATAAACGCCAATGTACCAAAAGCTCGCTTTACGACCCTATCTACCTGTGACACCACTTTTAGGGAATTTTCTATCTGTATTTCCAGATCCCTCTGTTCCACTGCACTCCTCAGTGCCTTACCATTAACCCTGTATGTTCGACCTTGGTTTGTCCTTCCAAAGTGCAATACCTCACACTTGTCTGTATTAAACTCCATCTGCCTTTTCAGCCCATTTTTCCAGCTGGTCCAAGTCCCGCTGCAGGCTCTGAAAACCTTCCTCACTGTCTACTACACCTCCAATCTTTGTATCATCAGCAAATTTGCTGATCCAATTTACCACATTATCATCCAGATCATTGATATAAATGACAAATAACAATGGACCCAACACTGATCCCTGTGGCACACCACTAGTCACAGGTCACTCGGTGAAGCAATTCTCTACCACCACTCTTTGGCTTCTTCCATTGAGCCAATGTCTAATCCAATTTACCACCTCTCCATGTATACCTAGCAACTGAATTTTCCTAACTAAGCTCCCATGCGGGACCTTGTTAAAGGCCTTACTGAAGTCCATGTAGACAATATCCACTGCCTTCCCTTCATCCACTTTCCTGGTAACCTCCTCGAAAAACTCCAATAGATTGGTCAAACATGACCTACTACGCAAAAAGCCATGTTGACTCTGCCTAATAAGTCCCTGTCTATCCAAATGCTTGTAGATTCTATCTCTTAGTACTCCCTCCAATAACTTACCTACAACCGACGCTAAACTTACTGGCCTATAATTTCCCAGATTAGTTTTCGATCCTTTTTTAAACAACGGAACAACATGAGCCACTCTCCAATCCTCCGGCACCTCACCTGTAGACAGCGACATTTTAAATATTTCTTCCAGGGCCCCTGCAATTCCAACACTAGTCTCCTTCAAGGTCCAAGGGAACACCCTATCAGGTCCCGGGGATTTATCCACTTTAATTTTCCTCAAGACAGCAAGCACCTCCTCCTTTTCGATCTGTACAGTTTCCATGATCTCACTACTTGTTTCCCTTAATTCCATAGACTTCACGCCAGTTTCCTTAGTAAATACAGATGCAAAAAACCTATTTAAGATCTCCCCCATTTCCTTTGGTTCCGCACATAGCCGACCACTCTGATCTTCAAGAGGACCAATTTTATCCCTTACAATCCTTTTGCTCTTAATATACCTGTAAAAGCTCTTTGGATTATCCTTCACTTTGACTGCCAAGGCAACCTCATGTCTTCTTTTAGCCCTCCTGATTTCTTTCTTAAGTATTTTCTTGCACTTCTTATACTCCTCAAGCACCTTATTTACTCCCTGCTTCTTATACATGTCATACAACTCCCTCTTCTTCTTTATCAGTGTTGCAATATCCCTTGAGAACCAAGGTTCCTTATTCCTATTCACTTTGCCTTTAATCTTGACAGGAACATACAAATTCTGCAATCTCAAAATTTCTCCTTTGAAGGCTTCCCACCTACCGATCACATCCTTGCCAGAGAACAACCTGTCCCAATCTACGCTTTTTAGATCCTTTCTCATTTCTTCAAATTTGGCCTTCTTGCAGTTCAGAACCTCAACCTTAGGACCAGATCTATCCTTGTCCATGATCAAGTTGAAACTAATGGTGTTATGATAACTGGAACCAAAGTGCTCCCCTACACAGACTTCTGTCACTTGTCCTAACTCATTTCCTAACAGGAGATCCAATATTGCATCCCCTCCAGTTGGTCCCTCTATATATTCATTTAGAAAACTTTCCTGAACACATTTTACAAACTCTAAACCATCTAGACCCCTAACAGTATGGGAGTCCCAATCAATATATGGAAAATTAAAATCCCCTACCACCACAACTTTATGTTTCCTGCAGTTGCCTGTTATCTCTCTGCAGATTTGCTCTTCCAATTCTCGTTGACTATTGGGTGGTCTGTAATACAATCCCACTAATGTGGCCATACCTTTCCTGTTTCTCAGCTCCACCCATAAGGACTCAGTAGACAAGCCCTCTAATCTGTCCTGCCTGAGCACTGCTGTAATATTTTCCCTAACAAGCAATGCTACTCCCCCACCTTTCATTCCTCTGCCTCGATCACATCTGAAACATCGGAACCCTGGAATATTAAGCTGCCAGTCCTGCCCCTCCTGTAGCCAAAACGTTATAATTCCACGTGTCAATCCGTGCCCTCAACTCATCCGCCTTCCCCGCAATACTCCTAGCATTGAAATATATACACCTCAGAAGATTTTTACCACCACTCACAACCTTTCTATTAGCGGATTTGCTTGAACTCTTAACATCATTTATTTTCACCCCAGCCACACTGTCAGCTCTGGCACTCTGGTTCCCATCCCCCTGCAAATCTAGTTTAAAGGCTCCCCAATAGCGCTAACCAACCTCCCTGAAAGGATATTGGTCCCCCTGTAGTTCAATTGTAACCCGTCTCTCTTGTACAGGTCCCACCTCCCCCAGAAGAGGTCCCAATTATCCTGAAATCTGAAACCCTGCCCCCTACACCAGTTCCTCAGCCACTTGTTCATCCTCCAGAGCATCCTATTCCTACCCTCACTGGCACGTAGCACAGGTAGCAATCCTGAGATTACCACCCTCGAGGTCGTGCTTTTCAACTTCCTACCAAGCTCTCTATACTCACTGTCCAGGACCTCCTCACTCTTCCTTGCTATGTCATTGGTACCGATGTGCACCACGACATCTGGCTGATCACCCTCCCACTTCAGAATGTCATGCAATCGATCAGAGACATCCTTGACCCTGGTACCCGGGAGGCAACAAACCATCCTGGATTCTCTGTCACGACCACAGAACCTCCTTTCTGCACCTCTAACTATCGAGTCCCCTATCACTACCGCTCTCCTCTTTATCCCCTTCCCTTCTGCACTGCAGAGCCAGACTCAGTGCCAGAGATCCGGCTACTGCAGCTTGTCCCAGGTAAGTCATCCTCCCCAACAGTATCCAATGTGGTATACTTGTTGTTGAGGGGAATGGCCACAGGGTAACCCTGCTCTGCCTGCCCTTTCCTCTTCCCTCGCCTGACAGTGACCCAATTTCCCATCCTCTGCTCCTTTGGCGTAACTATCTCCCGGTAGCTACTATCTATAATCTCCTCATTCTCCCGAATGATCCGCAGGTCATCCAGCTCCTGCTCCAGTTCCCTAACGCGGTTTGTCAGGAGCTGCAGCTGGATGCACTTCTTGCAGGTGTCATTGTCAGGGACACCAGGGGGCTCCCTGACTTCCCACATCCTGCACGAGGAGCTTTCCAACATCCTGCCTGGCATTCTCTCTACTCTAAATAATCTGAACAAAAAACTTAGCGGAACCTAGACTAATGCTAGTCTAATCACAGGACAGTTTACAATGAACAATTAATCTGATAACCGGAATTTTTTGGACTGTGGGAGGAAGCCAGAGCACCCGGAGGAAACCGACGTGCATATGGGAAGAGCGTACGTACTTTCTGACAAAGGGCGCCAGATGCTCTAACCCTTTCCTCTCATCCTGCCGAAGGGTCTCTGCAAGAAACGGCGACTGTACTTTTTTCCATAGATGCTGCTTGGCCTGCTGAGTTCCTCCAGCATTTTGTGTGAGTTGCTTTAATTTACAGCATCTGCAGGTTTTCTCTCATTTGCTTCTACATATCCTTACATTTGTCTATCATTCAGCGGGTATCTAGCGGGTACATTTAATCTGAAAGGAATCTGAAAACGCTAAACAGCCTACAAACACTTCTGCAGGAGTGCAACGAGTATTTTCTGCGGTATTCCCACAAACAGCAAACGACAAGTACTGGCAGGGACGCCTCGAGTAATTGAGACAATTCCCAACACACACCGACTGTCTCAGTGAATCGGATTTCAGTCACGTCATGGCAAGAGCCTTCAGCATTATTACGTACAGTACCTGAGTTTGTCACCGTAGAGAACGGCGCCCATCACTAAGAGGGCGACAGTTTTCAATCCGAGTGGGATGCATAACATCAGCTCGGCAGAAGCTTCTGTCCCTGAAGTGAAAGGGAGAGAGGTCAATCCAGACTCAGGCAGAGGGGGATAGACCAATAATGTAGACTGATTAAAATCTGTAGGTGCGTAGACGAATTTATAATTCAGCAGATTTATACTGAAAAAGCTACAGATATTAACATGTGTGTGAAGGAATGAAAAAAAAAGGATATTAATAAGAACGTAGAGATCAGAGTGACAAGAATTAAACATCTGAACAAAAAGTTTTAACCTGTAGTGAGCCCATAGATCATAAGGTATAGGGTGCACGTCCGGGTCGAGTCTTATCCTCCATTCCATCATGTCCAATTTGTTATCCTTCTCAAAACCATTCTCCTGCCACCTCCTGTAAAATTTGATGCCCTTTCTAATCAAAAACATCTCAATCTCTGCTTAAAGACCAAGACTTGACCTGCACAGTCGTCTGTGGCAACCAATTCCACATATTCACCATCCTCTGGCGAAAGAAATTCCTCCCCATCTCTGTTCCAAAGGGACATTGAACTATCCTGAGGCTGGGATCTCCGGTACTAGACACCCCCACTATATAAATCCTCTTGGTATGAACATAGAATTCTCCAACTTCCGGTAATTCCCTCCCCCTCCTCTTCCTCTAACCCTGTTTCACTCTGTCCCCTCGCCAGGCTGCTTATCACCTCCCTCATGGTTCCGCCTCCTTCTTCTACCCATTGTTTTCCTGCCTATGACATCCCTGCTTCCCCTCCCCCACCCCTTTGTCTTTCAAATTACTGGTCTTTCAACTGAACCTACAAGCATTATTCAAATCCTTCCTCCCCCCTTCCTTGTTCAGTTTTGACGAAGGGTTCCGGCCCGAAAGGTCGACTAATCGTTTCCACTGATGCTGCCTGACCTGCTGAGTTCCTCCAGCGTGCTATGAGTGTTACTGTAACAGCACTGTCAGTACAGTGTAGCACTACAGTGAATCAACACTATTAAAGTGTATCAACTGCATTAAAGTGGATTTTGTTTTTCCTTTGGTATAATTGTGTTTTTCTTGTAAAAAATGTAAAGATTCATGTAATAATTCATTTTTAATTTTAGTTAATGAGTGAGACTAATAAATGCATTTCCACCTCTGAGTTCTCCTCACTAAGATAGCATCGAGTCCACTGTAAAGACAAAGACTTGACCTTCACAGTCGTCTGTGGCAATGAATTCCACATATTCACCACCCTCTGGCTATAGAAATTCCTCCCCATCTCTGTTCCAAAGGGACGTCGCTCTATCGCGAGGCTGCGCTCTCCGGTACTAGACACCCCCACTATATTAATCCTCTCTACATCCACTCTTTCTCGGCCTTTCAATGTTCGATAGGTTCCAACCAGATCATCCCCCGCCCATTCTTCTAAACTCCGCGAGTACTATCCCCGAGCCATCAAACTTTGTTCATACGTTAACCCTTTCATTCCAGGAGACGTACTCGACAACCTTCTCTGGATGTGTATAGCGTATATAATACATAAATGATTGTCGTGTGATATCTTTACTCAAGCGTTCAAACACTCCCTTATTTTTAAAACAAAATTACAAATAATTGTCCTTAATGTCTACAGTGCTTTTCTCTGCTTTTCCATATTATCCCAGATGAATATTTGACAATCCCTTTCATAACTCTAGTGAGGGATCTTTACTCTATTATTAAATAAAACAAAGGGTAATGTATTTCTGTTCTGCCATTTTCCAGCCGATTCTCTCACCTTCTCTGTATTCCATTGAATCTTTCTCTACACCGTCTACCCCATTCACCTGCCCGCTTCCCACACACCCCACCCTCCGTGTGGTGTGACAGCCGAGATTCCTACACCCCCACCGCCCCCGGGCAACTGCACCTAAAGCTGACCCCTCAGCGGCGAGGCTGCAGCCGCTTCAACGTCGTGAGATGCGTCTTCCCATTCCTGCTCCCTTCCTCCCTCTTGCACCCTCCCCATACCCTGCAGAATGTGTCAATGGTTTCTTACCTGGTCTGACCTGCAGCTGGATCTCACTCTGGAACACATGGATAAATGGGGGTTTGACGTGGTCTCTGTCGAATGAATAATCATGGTTCATTTTCCTGAACGCAGCCAGACACCGGTAGCTGTGACTGTCCTCCACACTCAGCTGCTTTATCCTGATCGAGACGTTTCCCCGCTCTGGGTCCCCGACGAGCTCGTACCGAGTCACTCCGTTTTCCGCTGCCCACAATCCATTTTCATAACGCCTGAATGTGACGATGTGTCGGTAGGGATCCTTCCTCATCCACGTCACCGTGTGTGCGGTGAGGTTCTGCGGAGGCCGTGTGAACTCACAGGGTAACGTGGCCGAAGCTCCCTCGGTTCCAGTCATCACAGAGACACTCTCGCCGGGAGCTGAGGGAAGGACAGGTGCCAGAATAAATCAGTTAACCACCACCAAACATGTTTAACCACTGACAAAATTTCCAGCCTACAAAATAATAAAAACTCCCCGCAGCACCCTCCCAAATGAAAACACCCCCACATGTGTCTGACTAATTGCAAACCATTCCAACAAGAGAAACTCTTTCGAACATAAAACAGTCCCATCGGGCAGGAGGTAGAGAAGCCTAAATCTCACACCACCACGTTCAGGAACAGCTAATTCCCTTCAACCATTCAGTTGTTGAACCAATTGACACCAACACTAATCAGGAGAGTGTAACAACACTCATCAGTACAGTATAACACCACCAATCAGTACAGTGTAACACCAGCCATTACAGTGTAACAGCACAAATAAGTACACTGTAACAACACTAATCACTACAGTGTAACGACACTGATCTGTAGAGTGAAACAACACTAATCACTACAGCATAACAGCTCTAATCATGACGGTATAGCAACACTAATCATTACAGTATAACAACACTAGTCACTACACTGTAACAGCACGTAAACACAACCCAGGTTGGAGGAGCAACACCTCATATACCGTCTAGGTGCCCCTTGGTATGAACATAGAGTTCTCCAGCTTCCGGTAATTCCCTCCCCGTCTCTTTCTCTATCCCTATTTCACTCTACCCCTTCCTCCAGCTGCCTATCACGTCCCTTATGGTTCCGTCTCCTTCTTCTTCTACCCATTGTTTTCCTGCCGATGACGTCCCTGCTTCCCCTCCCCCACCCCTTTGTCTTTCAAATTACCGGTCTTTCAACTGAACCTACAAGCATTCTTCAAATCCTTCCCCCTCCTTCTTTGTTCAGTCCTGACGAAGGGTTCTGGCCTGAAAGGTCGACTCATCGTTTCCACTGATGCTGCCCGACCTGCTGAGTTCCTCCAGCATGCTATGAGTGTTACTGTAACAGCACTGTCAGTACAGTGTAGCACTACAGTGAATCAACACTATTAAAGTGTATCAACTGCATTAAAGTGGATTTTGTTTTTCCTTTGGTATAACTGTGTTTTTCTTCTAAAAATGTAAAGATGCATGTAATAATTCATTTTTAATTTAAATTAATGAGTGAGACTAATAAATGCATTTCCACCTCTGAGTTCTCCTCACTAAGATAGCATCGGGTCACCTGTAAAGACCAAGATTTGACCTTCACAGTCGTCTGTGGCAACGAATTCCACATATTCACCACCCTCTGGCTAAAGAAATTCCTCCCCATCTTTGTTCCAAAGGGACGTCGCTCTATCCTGAGGCTGGGCTCTGCGGTACTAGACACCCCCACTATATAAATCCTCTCTACATCCACTCTTTATCGGCCTTTCAATGTTCGATAGGTTTCAATCAGATCATCACCCGCCCATTCTTCTGAACTCCGTGAGTACTATCCCCGAGCCACCGATTTTCTCTGCTTTTCCATATTATCCCAGATGAATATTTGACAATCCTTTGGATTGAACACATGAATAAATGGGGGTTTGGCATGGCCTCCTCTGCACCCTCTCCATTGTAAAATCTTACTATACAGGAACTGCTGAACAACCTGAGCTGGTGTGTTTGACAGGGAATTCTACAGTGAACCCTCTCCAGTGTAAATACTGACTGTACTGAAAGTGTTCAACAGCCTGAGCTGGTGTGTTTGACAGGGAATTCTGCAGTGAACCCTCTCCAGTGTAATACTGACTGTACTGAAAGTGTTCAACAGCCTGAGCTGGTGTGTTTGACAGGGAATTCTACAGTGAACCGTCTAACCAGTGTAATACGGACTGTACTGAAAGTGTTCAACAGCCTGAGCTGGTGTGTTTGACAGGGAATTCTACAGTGAACCCTCTCCAGTGTAATACTGACTGTACTGAAAGTGTTCAACAGCCGGAGCTGGAGCGTCTGAGAAGGAATTCTACAGTGAACACTCTGCGACGTGATGTTCACTATAGAAAGTGTCCAACACCCTGATCCGGAAGAAGGTGGTTTCGTTTGGCTCTGTATATGTGTACAGTCAGGTGACAATAAACTTGAACCTGATTGCTGATTTTCTGATGCAACGCTCTGTGCCTGTGTTGCTGCTGCAACTAGAGTTTCACTGCACCTGTGCAGACACATAGAAACCATAGAAACTACAGCACAGAAACAGGCCTTTTGACCCTTCTTGGCTGTGCCGAACCATTTTCTGCCTAGTCCCACTGACCTGCACACGGACCATATCCCTCCATACACCTCCCATCCATGTATCTGCCCAATTTATTCTTAAATGTTAAAAAAGAACCCGCATTTACCACCTCGTCTGGCAGCTCATTCCATACTCCCACCACTCTCTGTGTGAAGAAGCCCCCCCTAATGTTCCCTTTGAACTTTTCCCCCCTCACCTTAACCCATGTCCTCTGGTTTTTTTCTCCCCTTGCCTCAGTGGAAAAAGCCTGCTTGCATTCACTCTATCTATACCCATCATAAATTTATATACCTCTATCAAATCTCCCCTCATTCTTCTACGCTCCAGGGAATAAAGTCCTAACCTATTCAACCTTTCTCTATAACTGAGTTTCTCAAGTCCCGGCAACATCCTCGTAAACCTTCTCTGCACTCTTTCAACCTTATTTATATCCTTCCTGTAATTTGGTGACCAAAACTGAACACAATACACAGATTCGGCCTCACCAATGCCTTATACAACCTCATCATAACATTCCAGCTCTTGTACTCAATACTTTGATTAATAAAGGCCAATGTACCAAAAACTCTCTTTACAACCCTATCTATCTGTGATGCCACTTTAAGGGAATTTTGTATCTGTATTCCCAGATCCCTCTGTTCCACTGCACTCCTCAGTGCCTTACCATTAACCCTGTGTGTTCTACATTGGTTTGTCCTTCCAACATGCAATACCTCACACTTGTCTGTATTAAACTGCATCTGCCAGTTTTCAGCCCATTTTTTCCAGCTGGTCCAAGTCCCTCTGCAGGCTCTGAAAACCTTCCTCACTGTCTACTACACCTCCAATCTTTGTATCATCAGCAAATTTGCTGATCCAATTTACCACATTATCATCCAGATCATTGATATAGATGACAAATAACAATGGACTCAGCACTGATCCCTGTGGCATACCACTGTTCACAGGCCTCCACTCGGAGAAGCAATTCTCTACTACCACTCTTTGGCTTCTTCCATTGAGCCAATGTCTAATCCAATTTACCACCTCTCCATGTATACCTAGTGACTGAATTTTCCTAACTAACCTCCCATGTGGGACCTTGTCAAAGGCCTTACTGAAGTCCATGTAGACAATATCCACTGCCTTCCCTTCATCCACTTTCCTGGTAACCTCCTCGAAAAACTCCAAATAGATTGGTCAAACATGACCTACCATGCACAAAGCCATGTTGACTCTCCCTAACAAGTCCCTGTCTATCCTAATGCTTGTAGATTCTGTCTCTTAGTACTCCCTCCAATAACTTACCTACTACCGACGTTAAATTTACTGGCTTATAATTTCTCGGATTATTTTTCGATCCTTTTTTAAACAACAGAACAACATGAGCCACTCTCCAATCCTCCGGCACCTCACCTGTAGACAGCGACATTTTAAATATTTCTGCCAGGGCCCCTGCAATTTCAACACTAATCTCCTTCAAGGTCCGAGGGAACACCCTGTCAGGTCCCGGGGATTTATCCACTTTAATTTTCCTCAAGACAGTAAGCACCTCCTCCTTTTCAATCTGTACAGTTTCCATGATCTCACTACTTGTTTCCCTTAATTCCATAGACTTCATGCCAGTTTCCCTAGTAAATACAGACGCAAAAAATGTATTTAAGATCTCCCCATTTCCTTTGGTTCCGCACATAGCCGACCACTCTGATCTTCAAGAGGACCAATTTTATCCCTTACAATCCTTTTGCTCTTAATATACCTGTAAAAGCTCTTTGGATTATCCTTCACTTTGACTGCCAAGGCAACCTCATGTTTTCTTTTAGCCCTCCTGATTTCTTTCTTAAGGATTTTCTTGCACTTCTTATACTCCTCAAGCACCTTATTTACTCCCTGCTTCCTATACATGTTATACAACTCCCTCTTCTTCTTTATCAGTGTTGCAATATCCCTTGAGAACCAAGGTTCCTTATTCCTATTCGCTTTGCCTTTAATCCTGATGGGAACATACAAATTCTGCACTCTCAAAATTTCTCCTTTGAAGGCTTCCCACCTACCGATCACATCCTTGCCAGAGAACAACCTGTCCCAATCCACGCTTTTTAGATCCTTTCTCATTTCTTCAAATTTGGCGTTCTTCCAGTTAAGAACCTCAACCCTAGGACCAGATCTATCCTTGTCCATGATCAAGTTGAAACTAATGGTGTTATGATCACTGGAACCAAAGTGCTCCCCTACACAGACTTCTGTCACTTGTCCTAATTCGTTTCCTAACAGGAGATCCAATATTGCATCCCCTCTAGTTGGTCCCTCTATATATTGATTTAGAAAACTTTTCTGAACACATTTTACAAACTCTAAACCATCTAGACCCCTAACAGTATGGGAGACCCAATCAATATATGGAAAATTAAAATCCCCTACCACCACAACTTTATGTTTCCTGTAGTTGCCTGCTATCTCTCTGCAGATTTGCTCTTCCAATTCTCGTTGACTATTGGGTGGTCTGTAATACAATCCCAATAATGTAGCCATACCTTTCCTGTTTCTCAACTCCACCCATAAGGACTCAGTAGACAAGCCCTCTAATCTGTCTTGCCTGAGCACTGCTGTAATATTTTCCCTAACAAGCAATGCTACTCCCCCACCTTTCATTCCTCTGCCTCGATCGCATCCGAAACATCGGAACCCTGAAATATTAAGCTGCCAGTCCTGCCCCTTCTGTAGCCAAGCTTCACTAATTGCTATAACGTCATAATTCCATGTGTCAATCCATGCCCTCAGCTCATCCGCCTTCCCCACAATACTCCTAGCATTGAAATATATACACCTCAGAAGATTTTTACCACCACTCACAACCTTTGTATTAGCGGATTTGCTTGAAATTTTAACATCATTTATTTTCACCCCAGCCACTCTGTCAGCTCTGGCACTCTGGTTCCCATCCCCCTGCAAATCTAGTTTAAAGCCTCCCCAACTGCATTAACAAACCTCCCTGAAAGGATATTGGTTCCCCTGTAGTTCAAGTGTAACTGTACAAGAGAGGTCCCACCTGCCCCAGAATAGGTCCCAATTATCATGAAATCTGAAACCCTGCTCCCTACACCAGTTCCTCAGCCACTTGTTCATCCTCCAGAGCATCCTATTCCTACCCTCACTGGCATGTAGCACAGGTAGCAATCCTGAGATTACCACCCTCGAGGTCCTGCTTTTCAACTTCCTCTCTATACTCACTCTCCAGGACCTCCTCACTCTTCCTTGCTATGTGATTGGTACCGATGTGCACCACGACATCTGGCTGATCACTCTCCCACTTCAGAATGTCATGCAATTGATCAGAGACATCCTTGACCCTGGTACCCGGGAGGCAACAAACCATCCTGGATTCTCTGTCACGACCACAGAACCTCCTATCTGCACCTCTAACTATCGAGTCCCCTATCACTACCGCTGTCCTCTTTCCCCCCTCCCTTCTGCACTGCAGAGCCAGACTCAGTGTCAGAGATCCGGCTACTGCAGCTTGTCCCAAATAAGTCATCCCCCCCAACAGTATCCAATGCGATATACTTGTTGTTGAGGGGAATGGCCACAGGGGAACCCTGCTCTGCCTGCCCTTTCCTCTTCCCTTGCCTGACAGTGACCCAATTTCCTGGCCTCTGCTCCTTTGGTGTAACTACCTCCCTGTAGCTACTATCTATAATCTCCTCATTCTCCCGAATGATTTGCAGGTCATCCAGCTCCTGCTCCAGTTCCCTAACGCGGTTTGTCAGGAGCTGCAGCTGGATGCACTTCTTGCAGGTGTCGTTGTCAGGGACACCGGAGGGCTCCCTGACTTCCCACATCCTGCAAGAGGAGCATTCCAGCATCCTGCCTGGCATTCTCTCTATGCTAGACAATCTGAATAAAAAACTTACCGGAACCTACCCTGGCCTCTGCCTGTTCTCGCCGAAGCCTGTTTGAGCCAAAGCCGTCCCACTCTGACTCAATCCAGTCCGACGATGGCCACTACAACGATGGCCGCTGTATATGGTGGTTGCTTTTTAAACCTTGGTGTGCTACGTCACGCGCCTGCGCAGACGTGCAATGAAAATTGTTCCTGCAGCAGCAATAAGTTCAGTTCCGCTCACCTCATTATACGAAGGACGAGGAAGCTTTAGAGAAGATGTAGAGGAGATCTGCCAGGATGCTGCCTGGACCAGAGAGCATGTTTAATGAGGAAAGGTTGAGCAAGCTGGAGACTCTCTCTTGGGAGTGTGACGAGAATACACATAAAATTAAGATGTTTGCTGGCCTGGGTTAGCATCAGTGGCATCAGCAGTTGGTCTGCCACCTGTCCTCAGGGGAAGGAGAGATAAGGAACAATGAAGCAGCATCTGGAGATGTGTAATGAAGGGACGGGAGAGAGAGCTGTTTGGAGCGGCTCCCTCTTTGAACCCTGAACTGTTTGAAGTGATGGACAGGCGATACCCCAGCAGGGGGATAAAAAGGGACAGGTTCGCTAAGGCAGGACACACACGACACCCGAGGTAACGAGACCCTGGAAGCGGTGCACCTCTGACGAGTCGGTGGGAAGTACCGGACCTTAAACGCAAAGGGTGGAAAGGTACGATCAGCGGGAACCCGGTGTGTGTCCACCCTCGCTTGGGTGCCGGGTTCACTGCAGAGGATCGACCGCATCTGGAGGAGGGGTCACAGTCGGTGACCTCAGGTGACATCGCGGAGGACCCGCCCGAAAGCCGCTTGTGAGCAATATCGCCGGTCTGTGAGTGGAAGCCGTTTCTGAATGATCAGTCGTACTCTCTCTCCCTCCCCCCACGTTGTCCATCGCCATGGCAACGATTACTGCGAACTGAACTATTAAATCGAACTGGACTTTTGTGTCACTTTGAAATTGGTCATTTACCCCTAGACAATGATAGAGCTTGATTGATGCTGTTATCTTAATTCTGTGCACATGTGTGTTTATCATTGCTGAACTGTTGCATTCATTATCCTTTCGATTACTGTGTTGCTTGTTTCTTTAATAAAACTTTCTTAGTTCTAGTAATCCAGACTCCAACTGAGTGATCCATTTCTGCTGGTTTGGCAACCCAGTTATGGGGTACGTAACAGGAGTGAAGAAAGATGAGAGGTGACCTGATAGAGGTGAAAAAGATGATAAGAGGCATAATGGAGCAGACAGCCAGAGACTTTTCCAGGGGTAGAAATGGCTAATATAAAGGAGCATCATTTTCAGGTGATTGGAGGAAAGTATAGGGGGGATGTCAGAGGTAGGTTCATTACACAGAGAGTGGTGGGTGTGTAGAACACCTCGCCGGGTATGTGGCAGAGGTAGGCACATTTAAGCACATTTTAGACAGTCGCCCATGTCGAACAGGTCAAAGGGTAGAGGCCAGACTAAGAGTGTTCTGCAAGCAGGTCGGTGACAAGTGGTGGTCCGTAGGGATCTGTGCCAGGACCCCTCCTCTTTGTGATTTTTATAAATGACCCGGAGGAGGATGTAGAGGGGTCAGTTTGTGCTTAGGACACAACATTGGGAGGTGTTGTGGATAGTCTGGAGGTCTGTCAGAGGTTACAGTGGAACATCGATAGGATGCAGAACTGGGCTGAGAAGTAGCAGATGGACTTTAACCCAGATAAGTGTGAAGTGGCTCATTTCGGTAGGTCAAATTTGAAGACAGAGACAGAGAGAGAGAGAGAGAGAGAAAGAGCAAGACAGAGAGAGAGAGACTCTGAGACAGGTACACGGATGTTGTAGAAATGGAGGGGTATGTGGGAGGGGGAGGGGAGAGAGGGAGAGGGGGAGTCTCTCAGACAGGTACGCAGATGTTATAGAAATGGAGGGGTATGTGGGAGGGGGAAGAGGAGGAGGAGGGGAGGAGGGGGAGAAGGGGGAGGGGAGGAGGGGAGGAGGGGAGGGGAGAGGGGGAGGGGAGGGGGAGACTTTCAGACAGGTACACGGTTGTTGTAGAAATGGAGGGGTTCGTGGGAGGCAAGGGTTAGATTGATCTTGGAGCAGGTTTAAGAGCTAGCACAACATTGTGGGCTGAAAGGCCTGTACGGTGCCGTAGTGTTCTATGTGATGTGCACATGACAATCACGTGTAATTTGACATGATTATCCTGCAAAATGTACTTGTAGATTATGAATAAAATATGTTTTCAGGGAAATAAAATGTGAAATGATTAGTGTACTTTTACAGCTCAATGTTTGAACATCGTCCTCACCTCTCACAGACAGATCTGTTAGAACCGCCGTTTCAAATTTATCAATATTGAGCTCCACCCGGCACTGATACCGACCACCGTCACTCCGGTTCAGACGCTGCACCATTATCGAGGCATCTCTCTGACTGAGGTTCCCCACGAATCCGAACCGCCCTCCTCCAGTCTTCAGTGTTGTTGTATCGCACCAGGAGCGGCCAGAACTGGGATAGGTGCAGTTAAATACCGGTTTTCTGGCACCTTGTTCTGTCTTGTACCAGATCACGGTGCCGGAAGGGACGAGGTCAGTGGGTGGGTGGGTGAAAGTCCACGGTAACACAGCGGAGGCTCCTTCCACCGCTGAGACCACATCAGCGCCGGACATTGACCAACCATTGAGTGAATAGTCTGCAGAGAGAGAGAGAGAGAGAGAGAGATACTGGGAGTGAGTGAGGCAGGGATTGATTGAGTGAGTGCGAGAGAGGAGGAGAGAGGGAGAGAGAGAGAGAGGCAGAGAGAGGGGGAGAGAGGGATGGGGGAGGCGGGGAGGGGGAGAGAGAGGAGAGACATAAGGAGGGGAAAGAGGGGGAGGGGAGGGGGAGGGGGAGGGGGAGGGGGGAGGGAGGGGGAGGGAGGGAGGGAGAGGAGAGGGGGAGAGGAGAGGGGGAGAGAGGGAGGAGGAGGGAGAGGGGGAGAGGGAGGGAGGGGAGGGAGAGAGGGGGAGGGGGAGGGAGGGAGAGAGAGAGGGAAGGGGAGAGGAGAGGGGGAGGGAGAGAGGGGGAGAGGGAGGGAGAGAGGGGGAGGGGAGGGAGGGAGAGAGAGAGAAGGAGGGGGAGGGTAGAGGAGAGGGCGAGGGGAATGCAGAGGGGGAGGAGGAGCGGAAGAAGAGGGGAGGGGGAGGGGGGAAGGAGGGGGAGGGGGAGGGGAGGGGGCAGACAGGGGGAGGGGCGGGGAGAGAGCGAGAGAGAGAGAGAGAGGATAAGCAGTGGTCGATATTTGAACAACAAACAATCTGCATCTGTGGGGGTAAAAGAACACTGAAGTTTTGGGCTTGCATCAGGACTGATAGAGGACTGTTGAATAGTCAGAGGAAAAGGAAAGCGCAGTCTGAGGGGATTGGCAAATTGAGCAGCCATGAGATTGGAGTCTGATGTGATTGATGGATTGAGCAGGGGAGAGTCAGGAGTCTGTGGTGATGGTAGATTGAGGAGGGATAAGACAGGACTGATATGATTGATGAATTGAGGAGGAGTGGAAAAATGAGTCAGTGATTGATGGATTGAGGAGGGTTGAGACAGTAGTGTGAAGAGGTAGATGGATTGAGGAGGGGAGAGTCAGGAGTCTGAGATGATTTATGGATTGAGGAAGAGTGAGACTGGTTTCTGAGGTGATAAATGGATTGAGGAGAGGGGAGACAGGGGACTGAGGTGACTGAAGGATTGGGGAGGGATGATAAAGGAGTCTGAGTTTATTGATGGATTGCTGAGGAGTGAGAGAGCAGTCTGAAGTGACTTTTGGATTGAGGAGAGGTAAGACAGGAGTCTGAGGTGATTGATTGATAGCGGAGAGGTGAGGCAGTGATCTCAGGTGGCTGAAGGATTGAGGAGATACGTGACAGGAGATTGAAGTGATTGATGGGTTGAGGAGGAGTGAGACGGGTCTGAGGTGATTGATGGATTGAGGAGGGGTGAATCAAGAATCTTTAGTGATTGATAGCTGAAGAGGGCTGAGGCAAGAGTATTCAGTGATGAATTGAGGATGCGACATGAGTCTGAGATGATTGAAGGATTGAGGAGGAGTGAGACGAGTATGAGGTGATTGATGGATTGAGGAGGGGTCTGACTGGAGTCTCAGTTGATTGATGGATTATGGAGGGGTGAGACAGGATTTGAAGTCATTGGTAGACTGAGGAGGGGTGAGTTAGGAGTCTGAGGTGATTGGTGTACTGAGGAGCAGGGAAGTCTGAAGTTATTGATGCATTGAGAATGGTGACACAGGAGTATGAGGTGATTGATGGTTAGAAAAGGAGTGAGATGTGTCTGAGGTGACTGATGGATAGAGGAGTGCTAAGACAATCGTCTCGGTTGATTGATGGATAGAGAAAGGTTGAGACAGGAGTCTGAGATGATTGGTGGATTGACGATGAGTGAGACTCGGGTGATTGACGGAATGAGAAGCTGCGAGAAGCATCTGTGATGACTGAAGGATTGAGAGAGGTGAGACAGGAGTGTGACGCAATGAGCGATTGTGGAGGAGTGAGACAGGAGTCTGAAGTAATTGATCGATTGAGGAGGAGTGTGAGAAGAGTCTGAGGTGACTGATAGATTGAGGAGGGGAGAGACATATTCTAAAGTTTTTTTATGGATTGTAGATTTGTGAGACAAGTCTGATATGATTCCTGTACTGAGGAATGGTCAGACAGAGTGTGAGGTGTTTGATGTATTGAGGAGGGGTGAGAAAGGAGTCTGATTTTGTTGATGGATTGAGGAGGGATTTTACTGTTGTCTCGGTTGATTGATGGATTGAGAAAGGTTGAGACAGGAGTCTGAGATGATTGGCGGATTGATGATGAGTGAGACTTGGGTGATTGATGGATGAGAAGCTATGAGAGGCATCTGTGGTGATTGGAAGACTGAGGAGGGGTGAAAGAGGAGTCAAAGGTGATTGATGGATTGAGGAGGTGTGAGACAGGTTTCTGAAGTTTTTGATGGATTGAAGATTTGTGAGACGAGTTTGATGTGATTCATGTATTGAGGAATGGTCAGACAGAATTATGAGGTAATTCGATGTATTGAGGTGTGAGACAGGAGTCTGAGGTGATTGATGGATTGAAAAGAGCTGAGATGAAAGTCTGAGTTGATTGATGGTTTGAGGAGTGGTGAGAAATGTGTCTGAAGCAATTAATGAGTTCTGGAGGGGTGAAACAGGATTCAGAAGTTTTTGAAGAATGAAGATTTGTGAGACGAGTCCGATGTGATCCATCCATTGATGACTGGTCAGACAGAAGTATGAGGTGATTGATGGATTGAAGAGGGTTGGACAAGGGTCTGAGGAAATTGATAGTTTGAGGAGGGGTGAGACAGGAGTATGAGGTGATTGATCGATTGAGGAGGGTTGAGACAGGGGACTCAGGAGATTGATGGATTGAGGAGGGGTGAGACCGGTGTCTGAGGTGATTGATAGGTTGTAGATGGGTGAGACAGGTGTCTAAGGTAATTGATGGATTACCTCAATTAATCCATAATCGAGAGACGAGTCTGAGATGATTGATGGCTTTAGGAGGGTGAGATTTGTGTCTGAGGAAACTGATCTATTAAGGAGGGGTGAGACAGGATTCTCACGTGATTGATGGTTTGAGGTGGAGTGCTAAATGTGTCTGAGGTGATTGATAGGTTGAGGAGGGGTGAGACAGGGGACTGAGGTGACTGATGGTTTGAGGAGGAGTGAGACATGAATTTCAGGTGATTGAAGGATTGAGTATGAGAAGAGACAGGAGTCTAAGGTGATTGATGAATTGAGGAAAGATGAGACATCAGACTCGGCTAATTGATAGATTACCAAGGGATGAGAAAGGAGTCTCGAGTAATTGACAGATTGAGGAGGGTGAGACGGATGTCTGAGGTGATTGATGGATTTGTGAGAGTTGAGACTGGAGATTAAAGTGATTGATGGACTGAAGAGTGGTGAGACAGAATTCTGTGGTGATTGATGGATTGAGGAGCAATGAGAAAGGATTCTGAGCATATTGGATTGAGGAGGGGTGGGAGAGGCGTTTGAATTGTTTTCTGGATTTGGGAGGGGTGCGACAGGAGTGTGAGCTGATTGATGGATTGAGGATGGGTGAGAGAGGAATCTGAGTTGATTGTTGGATTTAAGAGGGGTCAGACAAGAGTGTGAGGTCATTGATGGATTGAGTTCAGGTGAGGCAGGACGATGACGTTTTTGATGGAATGAAGTGGTGTGAGAAAGCTGTCTGAGGTTATTGCTGGATATAGGAGGCATAGAACCTGTCTGAGGTGATCAATGGAATGAAGTGAGGTCCAAATTGAATGAGCTGATTGATGAATTGAGGGGTGTGGTCAGACAGAAGTCTGTGATTAATTTATTATGGAGGTGTGAGACAGGAGTCTGAGGTGATTGAAGGATGAAGGATGGGTGAGAAAAGAATATGAGGCGTTTGATAGATTGAGAAGTGGGGAGACACGAGCCGGAGGTGATTGATGGATTGAAGAGCGGTGAGACAGTATTCTAAGGTGATTGATGAATTGAAGAAGGGCGAGACAGTAGTCTGAAGTGATTGATGGACTGAGGAGGGTTGAGGGAGGATTCCTAATGATTTGTGGATTCAGGATGGGTGGTGCTGTGTTCTGAAGTGATTGATAATTTGAGATGGGGAGAGACAGCATTCTGAAATGATTGATGAATTGAAGAGGAGAGTGACAGAGTCTAACGTGATAGGAATATTGAGTCAGTGAGGCAGCAGTCTGAGGTGCCTGATGGATTGAGGAGGATTGAGAGAGGTGTCTGGGGTGATTGATGTGTTGAGGATAGGTGAGACAGGACTCTCAGGTAATTGATGGATTGAGAAGTGTTGAGGCAAGGTTCTCAATGATTAGTGGTTTGAGGAGGGGTGAGGAAGTGGTCTGAGCTGATTGATGGATTGAGATGGGGTGAGACAGAAGTCTGAAGTGATTGGAAGAATAAAGAGGGGTGAGGCAGCAGTCTGAGGTTCCTGAAGGATTGAGGAGGGATGTGATATGTGTCTGAACTGATTGATGGATTGAGAAGGGGTGAGAGAGGTGCCTGGAGTTTATTGATGCATTGAGGAGGGTTGATACAGGGGTTGAAGGTGATCGATGGACTGAGGAGCGGTGAGAGAGGAGTCTGTGGTGATAGAGGAGGGATGGGACAGGATCCTGAGGTGATTGATAGATTGAGGAGGGATGAGACAGAAGTCTGAGGTGATAGATGGATTGAGGAGGAGTGAGACAGGAATCCGTGATTGATGGATTGAGGAAGGCTGAGTCAGGAGACTGAAATGATTGATGCATTGAGGAGTTTTGAGTCAAGTCTGAGGTCACCGGCATCTGCAGTTTAATTTGTTGTTTTGCCACAGCTGTGTACTGCAAAGGGATTAAAGGCAGATAAATCCCCAGGGCCAGATGGTCTGCATCCCAGTGTGCTTAAGGAAGTAGCCCAAGAAATAATGGATGCATTAGTGATAATTTTTCAAAACTCTTTAGATTCTGGACTAGTTCCTGAGGATTGGAGGGTGGCTAATGTAACCCCACTTTTTAAAAAAGGAGGGAGAGAGAAACCAGGGAATTATAGACCGGTTAGCCTAACATCGGTGGTGGGGAAACTGCTAGAGTCAGTTATCAAAGGTGTGACACCAGCACATTTGGAAAGCGGTGAAATCATCGGACAAAGTCAGCATGGATTTGTGAAAGGAAAATCATGTCTGATGAATCTCATGATGAATCTCATAGAATTTTTTGAGAATGTAACTAGTACAGTGGATAGGGGAGAACCAGTGGATGTGGTATATTTGGATGTTCAAAAGGCTTTTGACAAGGTCCCACACAGGAGATTGGTGTGCAAACTTAAAGCACACGGTGTTGGGGGTAAGGTATTGATGTGGATAGGGAATTGGTTGGCAGACAGGAAGCAAAGAGTGGGAATAGACAGGACCTTTTCAGAATGGCAGACAGTGCCTAGTGGGGTACCGCAAGGCTCAGTGCTGGGACCCCAGTTGTTTACAATATATATTAATAACTTGGATGAGGGAATTAAATGCAGCATCTCCAAGTTTGCGGATGACACGAAGCTGGGCGGCAATGTTAGCTGTGAGGGGATGCTAAAAGGAAGCAGGGTGACTTGGATAGGTTAGGTGAGTGGGCAAATTCATGGCAGATGCAATTTAATATGGATAAATGTGAGGTTATCCACTTTGGTGGCAAAAACAGGAAAACAGATTAGTACCTGAATCGTGGCCGATTAGGAAAAGGGGAGGTGCAATGAGACCTGGGTGTTATTATACACCAGTCCATTGAAAGTGGGCATGCAGGTACAGCAGGCGGTGAAAAAGGCGAATGCTATGCTGGCATTTATAGCGAGAGGATTCGAGTACAGGAGCAGGGAGGTACTACTGCAGTTGTACAAGGCCTTGGTGAGACCACACCTAGAGTACTGTGTGCAGTTTTGGTCCCCTAATCTGAGGAAAGACATCCTTGCCATAGAGGGAGTACAAAGAAGGTTCACCAGATTGATTCCTCAGATGGCAGGACTTTCATATGATGAAAGACTGGATGAACTAGGCTTATACTCGTTGGAATTTAGAAGATTGAGGGGGGATCAGATTGAAACGTATAAAATCCTAAAGGGATTGGACAGGCTAGAAGCAGGAAGATTGTTCCTGATGTTGGGGAAGTCCAGAACGAGAGGTCACAGTTTGAGGATAGAGGGGAAGCCTTTTAGGACCGAGATTAGGAAAAACTTCTTCACACAGAGAGTGGTGAATCTGTGGAATTCTCTGCCACAGGAAACAGTTGAGGCCAGTTCATTGGCTATATTTAAGAGGGAGTTAGATATGGCCCTTGTGGCTACGGGGATCAGGGGGTGTGGAGGGAAGGGCTGGTGCAGGGTTCTGAGTTGGATAATCAGCCATGATCATACTGAATGGCGGTGCAGGCTCGAAGGGCTGAATGGCCTACTCCTGCACCTATTTTCTATGTTTCTATGTTTGTATAAAAATAAAAGCTATTATTTACAGCAAATATATATAAATAATTCAAATAAATTATCAGTGCAAAGGCTTTGCTGTTGTCCAGGTGAGCCAAGGCCACGTGAGAAGCCGGTGAGATTGCATTCACTGTAGACCTGTTGTGGTGACAGGCAAATTGCCATGGACCCAGGTTCTTCCTGAGGCAGGAGTGGACTCCAACCGAGAGCGACCTCTCACGGCATTTCATGGCAGTAGATGTGAGTGCCCCTGGATGAGGGTCATTAAGGCAGCTCACCCTGTTCTGCTTGGGCACCAGTATGATTGTTATCCTTTTGAAGCAGGTGGGGACCTCTAACTGCAGTCGTGAGGGATTGAAGATATCCTTCATCTTCCCCACCAGTTGATTGACACAGGCTTTCAGAGATCCTCCAGATACACCAGTAGGGCCTGACAACTAAATGAGCAGTAGTGGATAGCCAGGACTGGGTACAGACTGTGATCCATTGGAGGGTCCAGGATGGGAGGTTTATATGTGCAATGATGGGTACTCGGGAGTGGGCTACACACTGCGGTGTGATGCTGTAAAGTCCGGAATGGGGGTCACGTCAGAATCAGAATCAAAATCAGATTTAATATAGAAAACAATAGAATAAACAACGAGATTGCATCACTGGTGTGTGTATGTCATAGAATTTGTTGCTTTGCAGCAGTAGTACAAAGCCAAATATAATAATAAAACCTATAAATTACAGTAAGTACATAAAAAATAAGAAAGCTAAATTAAATTATTGAGAAGCAGGACCACAAAGGTAGTAATCTCGGGATTATTGCCTGTGCCACCTGACAGTGAGTATAGGAATAAGGTGAAGAGGAGGATAAATGCGTGGCTAAGGGATTGGAGCAGGGGGCAAGGATTCAGATTTCTGGGTCATTGCGACCTCTTTAGGGGCAGGCGGGACCTATACAAAAAGGACAGCATTATACTTGCAAAGGCTGTTGGGGAGAGTTTAAACTAGAATTGTTGGGGGGTGGGAACCGAACTGAAGAGACAGTGGAAGAGGCGGTTGGGTCATAAATAGAAAAAGCTTGAGACAGTGTCAGAGCGAGGATGGGCAGGTGACTGTGAAGCAAGTCGCACAGGCCGATGGTTTGAGATGTGTCTATTTTAATGCAAGGAGTATTATGAACAAAGTGGATGAAGTTAGAGCGTGGATCAGTACTTGGAGCTATGTTGTGGCCATTACCGAGACTTGCGAGGCTCAGGGGCAGGAATGGTTATTTAGAGTGCCAGGCTTTAGATGTTTTAGAAAGGACATGGAGGGAGGCAAAAGAGGTGGAGACGTGGTACTGTTCGATAGTGTCACGGCTGCAGAAAAGGAGCAAGTCATAAAGGGATTCTCTACGCAGTTTCTGTGGGTGGAAGTTAGCAACAGGAAGGGGTCAATAACTCTACTGGGTGTTTTCTATAGACCACCCAATAGTAACAGGGACATCAAGGAGCAGATAGCGAGACAGATTCTGGAAATGTGTAATAATAACAGTGTTGTCATGGTGGGAGATTTTAATTTTCCAAATATCGATTGGTTCTTCCTTGAGTGAGGGGTTTAGGTGGGGTGGAGTTTGTTAGGTGTGGTCAGGAACGTTTCTTCACACAGTATATAGATAGCCTACAAGAAGAAAGGCAGTACTTGATCTGGTATTGGGAAATGAACCTGGACAGGTGTCCGATCTCCCAGTGGGAGAACATATTGGAAATAGTGATCACAATTCTATCTCTTTTACCATAGCATTGTAGAGGGATAGGAACAGGCAAGTTAGGAAAGCGTTTAATTGGAGTTAGGGGAAATATGAGGCTAACAGGCGGAATTTGGAAGCATAAATTGGAAACAGATGTCCTCAGGGAAATGTACGGAAGAAATGTGGCAAACGTTCAGGCGATATTTGCATGGAGTTCTGAGTAGGTACATTCCAATGAGACATGGAAAGGACAGGAGCGTACAAGATCTGTGGTGCACAAAGGTGGTTGGAAATCTAGTCAAGAAGAAAAGAAGAGCGTACGAAATGTTCAAAAAACTAGGTAATGATATGAATATTGAAAGATTATAAGGCTTGCAGGAAGCAGCTTAAGATAGAAATTAGGAGAGGCAGAAGGGGCCATGAGAAGGCATTGGAGGACAGGATTAAGGAAAACCCCAAGGCATTCTACAAGTATGTGAAGAGCAAGAGGATAAGATGTGAGGTTCTGAATCCTTTCCAACGATTACATATCCTTCCTTTAATGTACCACCCAGAACAGCACATAAATCTCCAAAATGTGGGCTCTCCAAAGTTTTATAAAGCTGCAACTGTTTCCATCCAGGGGGTCGGTGTGGACATGGTGGAGTAGTACAAATACCTGGGGATACGAATTGACAATAAACTGGACTGATCAAAGAACACTGAGGCTCTCTACAAGAAGGGTCAGAGCCATCTCTATTCCCTGAGGAGACTGAGGTCCTTTAGCATCTGTTGAACGATGCTGAGGATGTTCTACGAGTCTGTGGTGGCCAGTGCTATCATGTTTGCTGTTGTATGCTGGGGCAGCAGGCTGAGGGTGGCAGACACCAACAGAATCAACAAATTCATTCGTAAGGCCAGTGATGTTGTGGGGGTGGAACTGGACTCTCTGACGGTGGTGTCTGAAAAGAGGATGCTGTCCAGGTTGCATGCTATCTTGGACAATGTCTCCCATCCACTACATAACGTACTGGCTGGGCACAGGAGTACATTCAGCCAGAGACTCATTCCACCGAGATGCAGCACGGAGCGTCATAGGAAGTCATTCCTGCCTGTGGCCATCAAACTTTTCAACTCCTCCCTTGGAGGGTCAGACACCCTGAGCCAATAGGCTGGTCCTGGACTTAGTTCCATCTGGCATAACTTACATATTATTATTTAATTATTTAAGGTTTTATATTGCTATATTTATACTCTATTCTTGGTTGGTGCAACTGTAACGAAACCCAATTTCCCTCGGTATCAATAAAGCATGTCTATCTCTCTATCTGTCTATCTATCATTTTTATATTCAAGAACTCGATCAAATATACCGCAGCCAATGCTTCATCCCGACCCCCGAGCACACTGTCCAACATAATTCACAGGAGAGGGATCCGGAGCAGAAACCCCGGCACGACACACAAACATGAGACTCACCAACACTTATTGATCACGTGTGTCGTTGTATCGCACCGGGAGCGGCTGGGACTGGGAAATGTGCAGTTAAACACCAGCTTTTTAGCCCCTGATTCCACCCTGTACCAGATCACGGAGCCGAACAGGGCGACGTCAGTGGGTGGGTGGGTGAAAGTGAGTGAGAGAGAGAGAGAGAGAGAGAGAGAGAGAGAGAGGGTGCTGTGTGTGTGAGAGCGCGGAGGGAATGTGTGCGCGTGAGAGTGTGTGTGTGAGAAAGAGAGAGAGAGAGAGAGCGTGTGAGAGAGAGAGAGAGACAGAGAGACAGCGAGAACGAGAGCGAGAGGGAGGGAGAGAACACGAACAGGCACGGAGTTTCAGAACCCCACGGAACCAGATCCCGTGTTGTAGCTCCACGACGTATCGCAACGTATCGGTGGACCTGGTTTGGACATTGACCCAGCGGAGTGAGCCACAGGCTGGGTTCTGACGTGGGAAACGTCCGGTTGGGATTTATATGTATAATAACGGATTCCTGGTGTCAGGTGCAGGATGAGGGTCTGGTCTGTGAGTGGGCGGGGGTAGTTATATGTGTAATAACTGACACCCGGGAGTAGGAGGCATCGGGAGTGGGTGTTAAATGTATAATAACCGATACCTGGGAGTGGGTTACAGTCTGGGTTCTGATGTGGAAGGGGGCGGGGGGGCGATGTGGTAGTTTTATGTAGATGACGGATATCGGGGAACGGGTTACAGGATGAGATCGGGTCGTCTCAGGAATTCATTGTCTGCTTCTCGGACCTGTAGGCTTTTACAATCTTGCCGCTTCAGAGAGGAAGAGGTTGGAGATTCTGGAGCACCGGTTACGGATAGGAGAATTCTTGGAATTTCCTCAGAGCGACGGAAAGTTTACAGTTGAGTACGAGGGCATTCAGCCCATTGTTCATACTGGCCCTATGTAAGAACAACCCACGCAGTCCCATTCCCCCATCCCTTCCTCACAGCCCCGTGAATTCCATTTCAGACAGTTCCCCGCTCCCCTTTTCAACACCCACTTCCTACCCCGGCCCCACGTTTTACTCTGAATACGTGGCAGTAATGTGCCCAGGCAACTCTATAGTTCTATGGCGAATCATTTTTATTCTATAATGCCATTTCTATCCCCGTCCACCAATGGGAGAGCCTCCCTCAGTGCACACTCTTCATAATTTTGATACTCATCCGGAACCAGGACTCCATCCGACTTCCGCTGCTATAAGGAGATCATCCGGAATGTGGGTTAGAAGCAGGAGGCCACTCGGCACCTCGACACCTCACCGCCATTGAGTAAATTGATGACTGATTGGTTTAAACTCAGTGCCCTATCCTCCCGCACCGCCGATAGCCACCCGCCCCCCCACCCCACCCACGTTTATCGAGGGTTCCACCCTGGGATACCAAACCCTGGGATCCACGTGTGTGTTTCTCCAACTGCCCGACCACCAGATCACTTCCACCAGAGGGAATGTAGTGTGTCAATAAGGCGGACCAGTCTCCCAACATCCCTTCACTCCTCGGTTTAACCCAACGCTCAAACAGATGCAGAGCTGCCACAGCGGACACCCGAGCATTCGGATGAGGAAGGAGATGATGAGGACAATGGAAAACACTTACTGTGTCCCCGGACTGAGACGGATAGGAGAACCGTGCAGAGACAAACCCGGAGAGAGAGCATCGCCGACACTGCAGTCTGGTGTCCTTTCTTGTTTCCTAAAACTGAAATGCAGAAGTTGCATGAAGTTTTCGTCATTTCCTCAAAGATCCTTCCACCCTGATAAACTGGCTACAGTAAGATAAATTACTCATTTCCAACTAAACAGGGTTGGTAGTCAATTCACAAACAAGAGAAAATCTACAGATACTCGAAATCCAAGCAGCATGCTGGAAAAACGCAGCAGTCCAGGCAGCATCTATGGAAAACATGGCTCCAGGGTGATCAAGGATGGGAGCTCAACATTCAGGGATATTCAATATTCAGGAGGGATAGACAGGAAAGGAGGTGGGGTAGCATTGCTGGTTAGAGAGGAGATTAACGCAATAGAAAGGAAGGACATTAGCCGGGAGGATGTGGAATCGATATGGGTAGAGCTGCATAACACCAAGGGGCAGAAAACGCTGGTGGGAGTTGTGTACAGGCCACCTAACAGTAGTAGTGAGGTTGGGGATGGTATTAAACAGGAAATTAGAAATGCGTGCAATAAAGGAACAGCAGTTATAATGGGTGACTTCAATCTACATAAAGATTAGGTGAACCAAATTGGTAAAGGTGCTGAGGAAGAGGATTTCTTGTAATGTATGCAGGATGGTTTTTTGAACCAACATGTCGAGGAACCAACTAGAGAGCAGGCTATTCTAGACTGGGTATTGAGCAATGAGGAAAGGTTAATTAGCAATCTTGTCATGAGAGGCCCCTTGGGTAAGAGTGACCATAATATGGTGGAATTCTTCATTAAGATGGAGAGTGACATAGTTAATTCAGAAACAAAGGTTCTGAATTTAAAGAAGGGTAACTTTGAAGGTATGAGACGTGAATTAGCTAAGATAGACTGGCAAATGACACTTAAAGGGTTGACAGTGGATATGTAATGGCAAGCATTTAAAGATCGCATGAATAAACTACAACAATTGTTCATCCCAGTATGGCAAAAGAATAAATCAAGGAAGGTAGTGCACCCGTGGCTGACAAGGGAAATTAGGGATAGTATCAATTCCAAAGAAGATGCATACAAATTAGCCAGAAAAAGTGGCTCACCTGAGGACTGGGAGAAATTCAGAGTCCAGCAGAGGAGGACAAAGGGCTTAATTAGGAAAGGGAAAAAAGATTTTGAGAGAAAACTGGCAGGGAACATAAAAACTGACTGTAAAAGCTTTTATAGATATCTGAAAAGAAAAAAAGATTGGTTAAGACAAATGTAGGTCCCCTACAGACAGAAACAGGTGAATTGATTATGAGGAGCAAGGACATGGCAGACCAATTGAATAACTACTTTGGTTCTGTCTTCACTAAGGAGGACATAAATAATCTTCCGGAAATAGTAGGGGACAGAGGGTCCAGTGAGATGGAGGAACTGAGGGAAATACATGTTAGTAGGGAAGTGGTGTTAGGTAAATTGAAGGGATTAAAGACAGATAAATCCCCAGGGCCAGATGGTCTGCATCCCAGAGTGCTTAAGGAAGTAGCCCATGAAATAGTGGATGCATTAGTGATAATTTTTCAAAACTCTTTAGATTCTGGACTAGTTCCTGAGGATTGGAGAGTGGCTAATGTAACCCTACTTTTTAAAAAAGGAAGGAGAGAGAAACCGGGGAATTATAGACTGGTTAGCCGAAAATTGGTGGTGGGGAAAATGCTAGAGTCAGTTATCAAAGATGTGATAACAGCACATTTGGAAAGTGGTGAAATCATCGGACAAAGTCAGCATGGATTTGTGAAAGGAAAATCATGTCTGACGAATCTCATAGAATTTTTTGAGGATGTAACTAGTACAGTGGATAGGGAGGAACCAGTGGATGTGGTATATTTGGATTTTCAAAAGGCTTTTGACAAAGTCCCACACAGGAGATTAGTGTGCAAACTTAAAGCATACGGTATTGGGGGTAAGGTATTGATGTGGATAGAGAATTGGTTGGCAGATAGGAAGCAAAGAGTGGGAATAAACAGGACCTTTTCAGAATGGCAGGCCGTGACTAGTGGGGTACCGCAAGGCTCAGTGCTGGGACCCCAGTTGTTTACAATATATATTACTGACTTAGATGAGGGAATTAAATGCAGCATCTCCAAGTTTGCGGATGACATGAAGCTGGGCGGCAGAGTTAGCTGTGAGGAGGATGCAGGGTGACTTGGATAGGTTAGGTGAGTGGGCAAATTCATGGCAGATGCAATTTAATGTGGATAAATGTGAGGTTATCCACTTTGGTGGCAAAAACAGGAAAACAGATTATTATCTGAATGGTGGCCGATTAGGAAAAGGGGAGGTGCAACGAGACCTGGGTGTCATTATACACCAGTCATTGAAAGTGGGCATGCAGGTACAGCAAGCGGTGAAAAAGGCGAATGCTATGCTGGCATTTATAGCGAGAGGATTTGAGTACAGGAGCAGGGAGGTACTACTGCAGTTGTACAAGGCCTTGGTGAGACCACACCTAGAGTATTGTGTGCAATTTTGGTCCCCTAATCTGAGGAAAGACATTCTTGCCATAGAGGGGATACAAAGAAGGTTCACCAGATTGATTCCTGGGATGGCAGGACTTTCATATGCTGAAAGACTGGATCGACTAGGCCTATACTAGTTGAAATTTAGAAGATTGAGGGGGGATCTTATTGAAATGTATAAAATCTTAAAGGGATTGGACAAGCTAGATGTGGGAAGATTGTTCCCGATGTTGGGGAAGTCCAGAACGAGGGGTTCACAGTTTGAAGATAAAGGGGAAGCTTTTTAGGACCGAGATTAGGAAAAACTTCTTCACATAGAGAGTGGTGAATCTGTGGAATTCTCTGCCACAGGAAACAGTTGAGGCCAGTTCCTTGGCTATATTTAAGAGGGAGTTAGATATGGCCCTTGTGGCTAAAAGGATCAGGGGGTGTGGAGGGAAGGCAGCTGCAGGGTTCTGAGTTGGATGATCAGACATGATCATACTGAATGGTGGCGCAGGCTCGAAGGGCCGGATAGCCTACTCCTGCACCTATTTTCTATGTTTCTCTCAGAGAAAATCTACAGATGTTGGAAATCCAAGCAGCACATACAAAATGCTTGAAAAACTCATCAGTCCAGGCAGCATCGCCGGAAAACAGTACAGTTGATGTCTGATATGTTGTAGGAACTGACCCCTGTGCCTTCAGCCATGACCATCTGAGAACTGAGGAGGTCGCTGGGGAGTGCGGAGAGTTCAGACGTGTTTCTAATTCTGAATCTGAGAGGGCAGAGAGTAGCAAGAAAGTTTCAGTGGCACACGTGGTTATGGAGGATCCCAAAGCTTTTCAAAACTCATTTTCTTGTCTTTATCAACTCTTGACTACCTTTGGGATGCGTCTGGTGAATTTTAATAATTTATTCGAGCTTGGCAAGTATTTTGAATTGGGACAAGCGACTTTAAGTGAGGACAGCTTTGACAAAGTGTTCTGCTTCTCCGCAGGGGTGAAGGATTTATGATTGGTGGTGATCAGTATTAATGACTGGCTGGAGTCGTCACGATTCTCGCTCTGTTGTTGTGTGATCTCAATCCCTGTCATCCCAATCTGCGTATATCGTCCCCCTCAAATATCTCCAAAATAATTCCCATATTCAGCAAAATATAAAGGATGGGTAAAAATAAAACAGTAAAGTTAACACCGCAGATTATGTCTCTCTGCAATATTTCACTTCTATGCCGCTGAACGTTTTCCTACAAACACAAAGTACATTCACAAATAAGTATGATGCTATCCAGTTTCCCGGAACGAGTATACACACACCACATTGGCGTCCCGTAACGAACGGTCGGTGACGACCTTTCGCAACTGGATATCCGGTCTCAATAAAGTAGCCGAAACTATTCATGCACAAATCACACACACACACACACACACACACACACACTTCCACATTTTATATCTACTGGGTCAGGCTTCTGCCAAGTTCTGTGATATTTCGTCACCCCGTGGTCATTGACCTGAACAGATTGAAGCAAGAGATGCTGCTCTTAAAAACACTCCCATCCCCCTGGACTTCTTAAGTCTCTGGCCACACTGCGGATCACGAATGTTCCCAGGGAAAACCAGCAAATGTTGTGACTGTGACCGAAGTCACCAGAGAGAAAATAAAGCTGGTAATATAGACTTCATTATTCATCACAATAAGCAGGCATTTTTCTGGAGGCAGTCGCGGTAGAGTCTCACAAACGCAAAAGTACATCACAGTTTATGCCCTTAAGTTCAAAAGGTATTTTGCATGTTGGCCATCATAAATCAAAGTACTGAGTACAGGAATTGGCATGTTATGTTGAAGTTGTACAAGATGTTGGTGAGTATTTCTGCATTTTCGGCTGTCTACCTACAGGAAAGGTATCAACACGTTTGAAAGAGTGCCGAGAATATTTACAAGATGTTGCTGGGACTTGGCGACCTGAGCAATGGGGAAAGGTTAAGTACGTTAGGACTTTATTCACTGAAGCATAGGAGAATGAGGGGAGCTTTGATAAAGGGATACAAAATGTTGAGAGGCATGGAGAAGGTCTGTCAATCAGCCAAAAGCAGAACTTCCCGATGGCTCAACATTTTAATTCTGATTCTTATTCCCATTTTGACATGTCAGTCCATAGCTTCTCTGCCACATTCAGCATGGAGGAGCAACACCTTATAACCTATCTGGGTGTGATCCAACATGATGGCATGTATATCGATTTCTCCTTCCCGTAATTTCTCCCCCACTGGGGGCAGCGGCTCTATCTGAGACACGGTGCCCATCAAACGAAAGATTGGCTTTATTTGTCACATTTACATCAAAACATCAAGAGAAATGCGTCGTTTACTCCAACAACCAACAGTCCGAGGGATACGCTGCGAGCAGCCTGCAAGTATTACCTTTCTTCCGGCGTCATCATAGCATGCCCACAACTTACTAACCCTGACGCATATGCCTTTGGAAATCAGAGCACCAGGAGGAACACCATATGTTCACAGGGAAAAGGTAGAAACTCCTTATAGGCAGCAGCGGGAACTCAGCGCTGGCACAGTGGAAGAGTTACGTTCACTGCTATGCTACCATCTCTCGCCGTGATCTTACACGATGCCCTCAGATGCCTTTGCAGACGGCAGTGCCAACTTGATCCAGACCAACCAGGACAGGTGCTCTTTGCTGCGGAGAACCATCTGTAGACTTCCTTCGTTAGTGTACTGAAGCACAGAGAACCAAGACAAACTCCATTTAGTGAACACTAAACAACGGGGTGACCCGTTGGGGCACCCTTTGAGAGAAAGGTAGTGCAGTTTGATGTGACCAGAATGAACATTAAATTTTCCTGAATGCTATTGGTATCGCTTTGCTATGGAAACTAAAGTAGAAAACCTCAGTTTATTAAAGAAGAACGACGCGTAGCAAAGCAAATATAGCTCCTCCTCGGTTAACGAAGGACACTTTTGATGGCATCATCTCTGGTTTATCTGCCACACTTATGCCTCTCGTTGTCATTCTGGAGACATGCAGCCCTTGTATCCTCCGTATCTTCATCTTTTCTGCTGTATGTTCTTTGTCTCTGATCCTGGAGACGAGCATTTCTCAGCTGCTTTCTCTCTTCCTCTCTCCGTCTTCTGTTCCTGTTTTTTGTCATTCTGGAGATGTGCAGTCCTTGTATTCCCCGTCTCTTCATCTCTTCTGCTGTTTGTTGTTTGTCTGATCCTGGAGACGTGCATACTTCTCCTCCTCTGTCTCTTTTTCTCTCATCTTTTTTGTCCTGACTCTTTGATCCTGGAGTCGTGCGGCCCTGGCCTCATCCGTTTCTTGTTCTCTCCCTCTCCTTGCCGCTTCCCAACGACGTTTGGTGTCATCTCTTGAAGATTATGCCCCCTTCCCTTTCCACGCGGTATAATTAGGCTGACCATTTTTTTACCCTAATGCTGGATAGACGATACGAAGCAGTAATACCAAAGGATGCTGATAATTCTTGATGATGTGGTTGGCGCTCTCCTAAATGGATGTGGGTTTTATGGGTGTCTCGATGTACGTCATTAGAATAAGATTTAATTATCTCTTATTGATGGGTGGCAGTTAGATCTGTCCCAATCCTGCACATGCTGATGGTGATAAGCAGATTGTGAACCTCGAAATAGAACTGCCCTGCCCTGCCCTTGTGCTCCGGGAGGTGTCGCTGCTGAGGCTGGCCGTGCGCATGCTTCATGCTATCTCGTCCCAATTTCCATGATTGCGGATCGGCTCTCGGGTGAAAACAGGCCTGTTAATTTTGGCGAATGAGCAATTTTATACGAATATATAACCCCTAACTTTGCCTGTATTCTGTAATTTAGCGCATTTTACTTCGATTTAGCCAACTAAAGTGCCGCTGTAATGCACCGTTTGCGCTAATTGGAGGTTACAAACAGACAAACAGACAGAAGAGCATGAGGGTTTTAGTAGTATGTAGATTGTTTGATCGTGTTCAAAATCATCCCACAGATAGAATCAAAGTAAAACTCAAGTCTATTGTCTTATGTACAAGAGCACCTCATCAGGGTTCCTTTAGCTTAAGCTCCCTACTCTAATCTTGTTCATCAGGTGCCTATGATTAAGTCCAACCGAAACAAGGGACAGCCGGAAGTCCCGAAGTTCGGAGTCCACGGACCGGACCGTGAACCGAAACGCGGACTTCACGGACTGGAGCATGACAGTGGCTTCACATGTGTATTATACAGTTTAAAGAGAAAGTGCCTAGACTCGAACTCCACTCAGTACATTATACAGCCCAGCATTCCATTAGCCTTCCCAATCGTTTCTGTGCATTGTCTAGGTGTTGATAGTCATAGATCTACACCAAGACGCCCAAATCCTTCTCATACAGTACACTTTCTCACTCAAGACCTCCATCTTATTTTTATATCTAATCTTTCTACTTCCTACATTAAATACTTTACATTTACTTACATTGAATTTCATCTGCCGTTTATTTGCCCACATCTGGACTTTTTTTAGACCTCACTGCCTTGATTCTGCTGCTTGAATGTTATCAGCTTGTCCCCATAATTCTGTGTCATCGGCAGACTTTACGAATTTATTTGTTACGCGCTTATCCAAATCATTAATGTAAATTAAGAACAACAGCGGCCCCAACAGCGATCCCTGTGGAAACCCACTTTTAACATCTTTTTCGTGTGAAAATGATCTCACTATAATTTGCCTTTTTTTCTGATTTTGAGCCAATTCTACACCGATCGTATAATTTTATTATTAACCTCTCGTGGGATACCTTGTCAAAAGTCCTTCCGAAAGTCCATGTAAATGATATCTACCACTCTATTGTCATAAATTTTAGTTGTCTCTTCATAGAACTCCAGCATATTAGTAAATAATGATTTTCCCGTTGAGAACTCATGCTGACTTTGGGCTAACATACCCGTTCTTATCAGCTGCTTTTCCCACTCATTCTTTATTATTATTTCCATTATCATGACTGCGATACACTTTACGCTTACTGGTCTATAGGTACCAGGGTAAGTGCGGCCACGCTTCTTATATTCCAGACTGTTACGAGACACTCTCAAACGCGCCATCTTCCGGAATTTAGAGACCCTAATTCTCCGGAGTATGGACAGCAGGGGTGGTCCCTTTAACAATTCAGGACGGTCGTGGTAATTGGGAATTATGTTTTCCGACTCTCTACATTACACTCCAGTCCAGTTGGTGGCGGTAATGCACCTTATGTTGGACTGCCAACCACCATTTAAAGGAATGTTCAAAGCTCGATCGTAAGCCCAACCAGATATACTGTCTAGCCTTTTGTTTTGTGCTCGGTTCTCGATCCAGTTTTATTCCGTATCTCGAACCTAGCCTCGGATACTCCAGCATATGTGTCCAAACCATCCTCATTAAGGATTCTCGTCACGGTACGATTGAACCAAGAGATACACGGTCTCCAGGTAACCGTTTGTTAACATTCGCAATGTGGAACCCCGAGACACACGGGAGAGCTAGTTCGTCCCTCTGCGGAGCCATTAAATGTTCTAACAAGAAGAGATTCGACGGTGATCCGGGCTCTTGCCGCGGCACGCACAATACTCATTAGCGTTAGAATGCCAGCCGTTCCGGTTTCCTTTGGAGTGTGGAAGGGTGACCTTCATTATCTCTTTTCTGACTGGGAGAGCCCTGGCTTGGGCCACTGCGTATTGTGATTGAAGGTCGACGGGATTTATGGCCGCAGTGAGGAAGGTGTTTCATCACCCTGCCGGAACCAGCTGAGGCTCGGACCGTCTGATAAAAATTCGACAGAGTGGATAGTCAACGGCCGATAATGATATCGAGTTTCAAAACTTGGCCCAGGAAAGTGGTAGCAACGGAGAGGTCCTTGCCACTCTGTACTGCCACGGACTTCGATATTAACTGAAGGATGACATGGACTTGCGAGAGTCCGTAGAGGTTCTGATGAACCAATACATTCGTCTCGATAATCATCTGGCAGAAAGTAAATGAGACTACATCAAGATATCGAAAAGGGCTAGCCCAAGCCATAACACCATAAAACATAAGACCAGAATTAGACCATTTGGCCCATTGACTCTGCTTCGCCATTTAATCATGGCTGATCCTTTTTCCCCCTCCTCAGAACCACTCCTCAGCCTTCTCTCCATGACCTTTGTTGCTGTGTCCAATCAAGAAACTATCAAGCTCTGCCTTAAATACCCCCAACTTCCTGTCCTCAGCAGCAAACTGTGGTAATAAATTCCACAAGTGCACCAACTCTGGCGAAAGAAATTTCTTCTTATCTCTGTTTGAAATGTACGCCCCTCCATCCTGAGGCTGTGCCCTCTTGTCCTAGACTCCCTCACCTTGGGAAACATTCTTTCCACATCTCCTCTCTCTAGACCTCTCAACATTTGAAAAGTTTCAATGAGATTCCCCCTCATCCTTCTAAATTCCAGCGATTACAGACCCAAAGATATCAAAAGTTCCTCGTATGATAACCCTTTCATTCCCGGAATCGTTCTTGTGAACATCCTCCGAGGCCCCTCGAATGCCAACAATCCTTTTCTTAGCTGAGCAACCCAAACTGTTCACAATACTCAAGGTGAGGCCTCACCAGGGCATTATAAAGTTCTCGGGAATAAGGAACCTTGCTTCTCAAGGGATATTGCAACTCTGATAAAGAAGAAGAGGGAGTTGCATGACATGTATAGGAAACAGGGAGTAAATAAGGTGCTTGAGGAGTATAAGAAGTGCAAGAAAATACTTAAGAAAGAAATCAGGAGGGATAAAAGAAGGCATGAGGTTGCCTTGACAGTCAAAGTAAAGGATAATCCAAAGAGCTTTTCCAGGTATATTAAGAGCAAAAGGATGTAAGGGATAAAATTGATCCTCTTGAAGATCAGAGTGGTCGGCTATGTGCGGAACCAAGGGAAATGGGGGAGATCTTAAATAGGTTTTTTGCGTCTGTATTTACTAAGGAAACTGGCATGAAGTCTATGGAATTAAGGGAAACAAGTAGTGAGATCATAGAAACTGTACAGATCGAAAAGGAGGAGGTGCTTGCTGTCCTGAGGAAAGTTAAAGTGGATAAATCCCCGGGACCTGACAGAGTGTTCCCTCGGACCTTGAAGGAGACTAGTGTTGAAATTGCAGGGGCCCTGTCAGAAATATTTAAAATGTCGCTGTCTACAGGTGAGGTGCCGGAGGATTGGAGAGTGGCTCATGTTGTTCTATTGTTCAAAAAAGGATCGAAAAGTAATCCGGGAAATTATAGGCCAGTAAGTTTAACGTTGGTAGTAGGTAAGTTATTGGGGGGAGTACTAAGAGACAGAATCTACAAACATTTGGATAGACAGGGACTTATTAGGGAGAGTCAACATGGCTTTGTGCGTGGTAGGTCATGTTTGACCAATCTATTGGAGCTTTTCGAGGAGGTTACCAGGAAAGTGGATGAAGGGAAGGCAGTGGATATTGTCTACATGGACTTCAGTAAGGCCTTTGACAAGGTCCCGCATGGGAGGTTAGTTAGGAAAATTCAGTCGCTAGGTATATATGGAGAGGTGGTAAATTGGATTAGACATTGGCTCAATGGAAGAAGCCAAAGAGTGGTGGTAGAAAATTGCTTCTCTGAGTGGAGGCCTGTGACTAGTGGTGTGCCACAGGGATCAGTGCTGGGTCCATTGTTATTTGTCATCTATATCAATGATCTGGATGATAATGTGGTAAATTAGAACAGCAAATTTGCTGATGATACAAAGATTGGAGGTGTAGTAGACAGTGAGGAAGGTTTTCAGAGCCTGCAGAGGGACTTGGACCAGCTGGAAAAATGGGCTGAAAAATGGCAGATGGAGTTTAATACAGACAAGTGTGAGGTATTGCACGTTGGAAGGACAAACCAAGGTAGAACATACAGGGTAAATGGTAAGGCACTGAGGAGTGCAGTGGAACAGAGGGATCTGGGAATACAGATACAAAATTCCCTAAAAGTGGCATCACAGGTAGATAGGGTCGTAAAGAGAGCTTTTGGTACATTGGCCTTTATTAATCAAAGTATTGAGTATAAGAGCTGGAATGTTATGATGAGGTTGTATAAGGCATTGGTGAGGCCAAATCTGGAGTATTGCGTTCAGTTTTGGTCACCAAATTACAGGAGGGATATAAATAAGGTTGAAAGAGTGCAGAGAAGGTTTACAAGGATGTTGCCGGGACTTGAGAAACTCAGTTACAGAGTAAGGTTGAATAGGTTAGGTCTTTATTCCCTGGAGCGTAGAAGAATGAGGGGAGATTTGATAGAGATATATAAAATTATGATGGGTATAGATAGAGTGAATGCAAGCAGGTTTTTTCCACTGAGGCAAGGGGAAAAAAAAAAGAGGACATGGGTTTAGGGTGAGGGGGGAGAAGTTTAAAGGGAACATTAGTGAGGGCTTCTTCACACAGAGAGTGGTGGGAGTATGGAATGAGCTGCTAGACGAGGTGTTAAATGCGGGTTCTTTTTTAATATTTAAGAATAAATTGCACAGCTACATGGATGAGAGGTGTATGGAGGGATATGGTCCGTGTGCAGGTCAGTGGGACTAGGCAGAAAATGGTTCGGCACAGCCAAGAAGGGCCAAAAGGCCTGTTTCTGTGCTGTAGTTTCTATGGTTTCTATGGAGTGTAAAAGAATCGGTCAGACATTGTGGCCCTGTAGCAGAAGCTATCAGGACGCTGTCTGCATATTGAATCAGTGTGAAATATTCGGACTGCTGGCATTCGGCCAAATCATTTTTAACTGCTGGCATTCGGCCAAATCATTTTTAACTGGGACTTTCGGTATATCCCTGGGGCAGACGTGTCCACGTATATCGCTCATTCTTATAAGTAAAGGCAAATGAATACTGGCTATCCTCGTGCAAAGGTATGGAGAAAAGTGCTGAGAACCGATCGACTACAGTAAAGGTACTACTAGCACCTGCAGGTATAGAAGTAAGCATAATGTTGGTGTCCGGCACCAGCGGAGTGTTAGGGATGAATATCTTATTACTGGCTCTTAGGTCCTGCGCAAAACGCCATTCATTTCTCCGGCCGGTTTTCGAGATAGATAATAGAGGGGTGTTATACATGCCTGTGTCGTCACCAGCACCCCTTTGCTGAAATGAGTCAATTGCTGGAGCGACACCTTCTTTAGCTTCAGTAGATATACTGTGCTGTTTAATACAAGGCAGTGGCACGTTCTTTTTAGAGTAACTTTATGCTCCGGAGCTGTTTGGGCCTTTCCCACATGATTTTTATGTTGTGCCCATAGGTTCCCTGGTGCCCGCGCTAAGGCTCTAGGGGGAAGTAAAGGATCTTCTGGTGGTGGCTGTTGCTTTTCAAAGGTTGTTGCCCAGCTCTCGGACCTTAACATTATTCTCCCCTCCATTTCGTTAAAGAATTCTATTCGGGCTTCCTGTCTCAGTACCGGCAGAGTTATAGTATAAACAGCCTTGGTTTCTTTCGCCAATCGTTTTACCATCGTCCCGATATCTTTAGGCTTCGCTGGTGGTTTTATGGCCACTGTAAAATGAGCCATTGAGGAGCCCCTGGTCGGAATCTTTTTTATTCTGATCTTCCACTAAGTCCACCAGGAGCTCTAATCCCTCGCGACCAGGATACACACACGGTGTTGCCTTCAGCTGTACCGTTTAAATAAGAGTGTACAGCCTGGTCACAGTGCGGCTCAGTTTGTAAAGTGTAACAGACCGTGCAATGGAGCTGATTCTTGTCTCGGCTGCTGTTAGTCAAGTATTGCAGATTTTGCGTGTAGAGGTTGTTGGCTCGTCCTATCAATGTGTCACCCAGTCTCTGAACTTGCCAATCATAGAGATTGCTGTCCAGCTGGCAACAGTACAGTATGGGTTCTGAACTGTCCTTTTCTCGCCCATTCGTTAATTTTAGCATTTGAGGGACCCTAATTTGAGGAAGCTCCATGTATGTTTGTATATACCTTCAGCTGTACAGTGCAGTGTTGCCCCTAATTTACAAATGATCTGCAGACCCAGCAGGGGAAGCGGGGCTGTTTTTAGATATAATTAAGGTGTCTGTTAAAAGCTTATCCTCCATTCTCTTTTTCTCTTTTCCTGCCTCTTTTTTTTGAGTCATCTCTAGTACTGCTAAAGCTCCCTCCGCTTCAGTTCCTCTTTCCTGAGACCCTTCTCTTGTAACAGTGATGTCCGCTCCCCTGGGGGTGTCAGGTGCCTGAACGTCTGGCATGGGGGGGGGGGGTTGTAAGGAGAGGGTGCGGGTCGTCCCACGGCAGTCGTTGTCATTATTAAATCGTCTATTTCACTATTTGATGCCAGTGGGGCACTGACCGGTACAGGGAGTTGGAGATAAAGTCCCGTGGCAAGTTTCGTTTCAGCCCCAATCTTCTCTGTTTCAGGCTGCTTAATCTCCTTTTTCTTTGGAGGTTGGTGTCTTTTAGCCACCTCCTTCCATCGTTTAAAACGTCTGAACATGTAATCAGCATCCCAATTTGAGTCGCCGTCCCCATTTCAGGTGGTGTCCTTCCAGTGCTGGATTAGTTTCAAATTAAAACTTCCCCTATACAGTCAATCCCAATGTGCCCACTCACTACTGAATGTTACCGCAATACGATCATCTGAGGTCTCTCTGATTACCATACCTGCCTGGCATCCAGGCGGGTCTAAGGGGTCTCCTATTCGCTGGTGGTGCCGTTTTATCTTTTTAATCTTTTTGGCGGTCTTTTTCCTACCGGCAGTTGAGCGTTCAAACCCTTCGTCTTACCTCCGGAACTCCTGGGTTTATTAGCAGGATCCGCGCGAGCCGATCGACTGCTGACACTTCCCATTTATCCTGGTTAGGATTTTAATTTCATTTAAGACAGCACAAAGTTTCTTTATACACACTATGTACACAATGAGCGCTCACTGGTGGGGTTCCTCTGTCTTTCCACTGGTCTCTGAGTTCAGTCACGGAATTGATCGGTAGCTACCTTGGTGCTCCCACGAGCACCCCCTGCCGTCCCCCTTTCAGGTAGGACGCAAGACACCTGTCTCTCCCTTTCAACTAGGAGACTGATTTTCCTTCCCAACTTGGAAGGAGCGAACAACCTCCTGCCGTCCCCCTTCCAGCTTGAAGGCAGGGCACCAGGCTCCCCGTTTCAGCTAGGAAACAGGCCACCAGTCTCCCCTTTTCAGTAGGACGCGGTACACCAGTCTCCCCCTTTCAGCTGGGAGACAGGCCACCAGTCTCCCCGTTTCAGCTGGGAGACTGGTTTTCTTTTCCAACTTGGAAGGCACCTTTCTCTTTTGCTTCTCCTTTTTCGCCGAGGGTTCTTTTCCTAGAATCGCGTAAGAGCCGCTGTCTTGCTTCCGCTCAAGCCTACTCCCCACTGTCTTGTCTCAGCTCATCCTCATCGCCATTTGGCTGCGGAGAAATCTCAGGAGCAGAAGACAGAACAAATCAGGCCGACTCAGAGAATTGTTTCAGACTAAACTTTCTCTGTCAAAGCTATCCCATGCCTCCTTTTGTATATCTTTATCAAATCTCCTCTCACGCTTCTACATTCTAGGGAAAAAAATCCTAACCTATTCTATCTTTCCATATATCTCAGATCCTCCAGACGGAGAGACTCTTTTCCTAAAAGCGCTGTTCAGAAGCTCTGGTTAGGTTTCAGGCACGCTTTGTTCTATAGACACCGCGTACGTAACTAAAAGCACTTCACAACAACATTGCATGACCGTGAGCTTCGGCCTAAAATGTAACAAACAACGTGACTTTGAACTTGGCCTAAATTTCAAGAAACAACAGCATTACGTAAATGCAGCGCCATAACCTTTTTCTTTGGACATTATCAAGGACTTTCAGCTAAATTCTAAGAGCAAGGACTTCAGCTGACATTTAAGAGCATCCACAAGCTCTTAGGTTAACAGCTACATATCCAAAGAGTCTGAAATTCTTCCTCGCAGAGCCTAAGGCAGTGACGTTTGCTGGATGCTCTTCTGCACATCACTGTTGTAACGGCTGGTTATTTGCCTTCCCAAGGGACCATAATACATACGAGCCGATTTGACTATTTGTCCCATTTCGTCTACTCCGCCATTTCATCATGGCAGATCTATTTTCGCAATCCTACTTTGAAACCCTTCCAGTTTCAGCACATCCTTTCTAAGTTAAGGGGCCGAACACTGCTCACAATCCCCCATGTGAGGCCCTGTAGTGCTTTATAAACTCTCAACATTACAATTTTGTGCTTATATTCAACCTCTTGAAATGAACGCTAAAATCACATTTGCTTTCTTCACCACAGACTCAACCTTGCAATTAATTTTCAGGGAATCTTAAACAAGGTCTCCCAAGTCCTTTTGCTTTGCTGTTTTCTTGCATTTTCTGCATATTTTCTCTCCATTTAAAAAAAGCTTGTCAACCTTTCACTTCTTCTACCAAAGAGCATGGCCATACACTTACCGACAATGTATTCCATCTGCTACATATTTCTCCATTCGCTTAATCCGCCTAGGTCCTACTGTCGTCTCTCCACTTCTTCAATACTGCCTTCCGTTCCACTTATCTTTGTATAGTCTGCAGAGTATGTATCAAAATGAACAATTCTATCATCGCAGTCATTAACATACAACATACAAAGTGTCGGTCCCAACGCAGGCCCCTGTGGAACATGAACCAGAAAAGGCTCCCTTTATGCAAGACACGCAAGATGCGAGAGGATCTCAGCAGGCCAGGCAGCATCTATGGAAACGAGTAAACAGTCGGCATTTCGGGTCGAGACCCTTGACAGCCTTGATCTCTTTTATCCATGTTAGGATCTTCGATGTAATACTATAGGCTCATAGCTTGTTGAGCAGCTTCGTGTGTGACACCCTTTCAAAGGCCTTCTGAAAATCCAAATACACAACATGAACTGATTTTCCTTTGTCTAACCTGCTTATTCTTTCTTCAAAGAATTTCAAATACTCTTGTCAGGCAAGATGTTCCCTTGCGGGAACCATGCTGTCCACGACCTATGTTATCATGTGGCCTATAACTCCCTTTCTTCTGCCTCTTTCCCTTCTTGAAGAGTGGAGTGACATTTGCAATTTTCCAGTCTTCCGTAACCATTCCAAAACCTAGTGTTTCTTGAAAGGTCATCATTAATGCCTCAACGATCACTCTGACAACCCCTTTCAGTACCCTGGTGTGCACACCACGTGGACCAGGTGACTTTTCAACTTTCAGACCTTTCAGTTCCCAGGAACCTTCTCACTAACAATGTTAACTTCATACACTTTATGACCCCTGAAACCTGGAACTTCTACCATGTGCTAGTGTCTTCCACAATGAAGACTGATACAAAATATTTTTTCAGTTGGCACATTATTTCGTTGCTTCCCATTACTACCTCTCCAGGATCGTTTTCTGACCGTCCAATATCCACTTTCGACTCACTTTTACAGTGTATGTATCTGAAGAAACGTCTCATATACTGAAAAGCTTCCACAACCTAAGGTAGAGAGTGTTGCTGGAAATCCTAACACTATAGATGTGGTCAGGAATTTCAGATATTTTGGGAATCAAATATCAGAATGGGGGGGGGGGGTCATGATATTTCAGTGACTTTGGCCGTGGACTGTTTTAATATCCTGTAGTATTTCACGTTTGTTCTGCCTCTTCCTGTGTATGGAAGTGTTCTTGTGTGTGATGGGCCGTTTTCCCATTGTTGGCTGTGGAGTTGTATTACTTAGTTCTCAGAGTGTTTGTGAAGACATCCTCAATTACAACCGTAAAATACAAGAGCAGAATTAGGCCATTCAACCTACATAACTGCTCTGCCATCCCGTCATGATTAATTTGTTTAACCCCTCAATCCCGTTCTTCTGCCTCCTCCCCGTAACATTTGACATCCTCGTTAAAAAAGAACCTGTCTACCTCGGCTTTAAATATACACAATGACATTGCCTCCACAGCCATCTGTGACAATGAATTTCACAGATTCACTACCGCTGACTGGCGAAATTCCTCCTCATCTCTGTTATAATTGGACAGCCCTCTATTCTGAGACTGTCCCTTCTGTGGTGCAGCTTATAAGAACTGGCAAGTATGATTTACAGAGAATATGGTGAGTGCATTAAGACGCACTGCGTTGTTCTTACAAGTACTAAAAACATTTTTCGGCACCATATCTCGGAACAGATGTGTTGTCATTGGAGAGAGTTCAGAGGAGGCTCACGAGGAGGATTCCGGAATGAAGGGGTTGACATACGAGTTCCGTTTGGCAGCTTTCTGCCTGTACTCACTGGAATTTAGAAGAATGCGGGCAGATCTCATTGAAACCAACCGGATGTTGAAAGGACTATGTAGGGTGGATGTGGAGCGGCTTTTCCTCTGGTGCAGGTAACCAGAGCTAGAATTGAAGGGTGACCTTTTAGAAAAGAGGCAAGGAGAAATTTTTAGCCAGTGTATAAATCTGAGGAATGCTCTGCCACAGACTGCGGTAGAGGTCAAATCCGTGTGTAAATTTAAAGCGAAAGTTGATCGTTTCCTGCTCGGTCATGGCATCAAATGAAATGGCGACCAGGCAAATTTATGGGATTGAGTGGTTTCCGGATCAGCCTTGATGGAACGGCGGAGCAGACTCAATGGGGTGAATGGCTTAATTCTGCTCCTATGTCTTATTGACTTATTATCTAATGATGAAGTGAAGTTGATGAAGTTATTCCCTTTGGTTCATGAGCCTGATGCTTGAGGGGTAATAAGTATTCCCGACGCTCGTTCTGTAAGTCCTGAGACCCCTGTACCTTCTTCTCAATGGCAGCAATGAGAGAGAGCATGTCCTGGGTGGTAGGGGTCCCTGGTGATAGATACTACTTTCCTGCATCAACCTCCTGTGTAGATGTGTTCAATAGTGAGGAACGCTGTACCCGTGAAGGACTCTGTCGGATCAATAACATTTGTACGATTCTCCGTTGAAGGGCATTGGTGTTTCCCTGTCAGGCAGTGACGCACCCAGTCAATGTACTCACCACCTCACATCTATAGAAGTTTGGCGACGTTTTAGATGTCGTGCCGACTCTTCGCAAACACAAAGAAGTAGAGGTGCTTTGCAATTGCACATAGGTGGCGGGTCCAGGGCCGATTCTCGGAAATAATAACACGGAGGAATTTAAAGTTGCTAACCCTCTCCACCTCTGATCCTCCGATGAGGACTGGCTTATGGACCTCTGGGTTCCTCCTTCAGAAGCCAATAATCAGCTCCTTGGTCTTGCTGACATTGAGTAAGAGGTTTGTGTTACAGGACCACCCGGCCAGATTTTCAGTCTCCATCTCATATGCTGATTCGTCACCACCTTTGATTCAGCCGGTGACAACGGTGTGGTCAGCACACTTGAGACAGGCATTGAAGCTGCGCTGAGCCACACAGTCAGAAGTGTAAAGTGAGTAGAGCAGGGACTGAGCACACAGCTTCGTGATGCGCCTGCGCTGATGGAGTCCGTGAAGGGGATGTTGTTGCCAATCCAAAATGACTGAGCTCTGCGAGTGACGACATCGTGAATGAAAGTCAAGAAAACTCTTTCCCCGGAGGCTGAAGAGAGATGGCCTATGCACAGCAATACTTATGCCCTCTACAGATGTGAAATAAAGAGCATCCTAACATGTTGAATGACTGCATGGTATGGAAACTGCAGGACCCCCACCTCCTGTCGCATTCCTTCTCGGCCACCCCTCCCGCAGCACTCCACGCTGGCCATTTCCAACATCCTTTACTCCTGTCAGATTCACAAACTCGCTTTCCGCTTCACGTTGTCAAATATAGTGCTGTGCTAAAGTCTTCGGTATCCTAGGTATAAGACTTTTGCACGCTACAGTATCTCGATGTTATAAAACTTGATTACTGTAAGTGAGATTAAATCGTGGATCAGTACTTGGAGCTATGATGTTGAGGCTGTTACAGAAACTGGATGGTTCGGGGGCAGGAATGGCCACTTCGACTGCCAGGTTTTAGAAGTTTCAGAAAGGACAGGGAGGGAGGAAAAAAGGTGGGGCGGGGCATTGCTTATCAGTGATAGTGTCACGGCTGCAGAAAAGGAGGAAGACATGGAGGGATTGTGTACTGAGTCTGTGTGGGTGGAAGTTAAATACAGGGAGGGGACAAAAACACTGCTGGGTGTTTTTATACACCACCCAATAGTAAAAGGGACACTGAGAGCAGATAGGGAGACAGATTCTGAAAAGGTGCAATAATAACTGGGTTATCGTAATGGGAAATTTTAAGTTCCCCAATATTGATTGACATATCCCTGGCGCAATGGGTTTTTATGGGGTGCAGTTTGTTCGGTGTGTGCAGGAAGGTTTTCTGACACAAGTTGTAGATAAGTCTACAAGACAGGCTATATTTGATCTGGTATTGGGAAATGAACCTGGTCAGGTGTCATGTCTCCCAGTGGGAGGGCATTTTGGAGATAGTGATCACAATTCTATCTCCTTTACCATAACATTGGAGATTGATAAGAACAGACAGGTCAGGAAAATGTTTAATTGGAGTAAGGGGAATTAAGAAGCTATCAGGCAGGAACTTGGAAGCAAATATTGGGAGCAGAAGTTCTCATGGAAATGTATGACAGAAATGTGTCAAATATTCAGGGATATTTGCGTGGCGTACTGCAAATGTTGCATTCAGACAGCGGAATGATGGTAGGGTACAGAATCCATGGTGTACAAAGGCTGCTGAAATCTAGTCAAGAAGAAAAGAAAAGTTTACGAAAGGTTAAAAAAAAACAAGTTATGATAGAAATCTAGAAAATTATAAGGCTAGCAGGAAGACGCTTAAGAATGAGATCAGTAGAGTCCGAAGGGGCCATGTGAAGGCCTTGGTGAGCGGGATTAAGAAACATCCCAAGACATTCTGCAACTATGTGAAGAGCAAGAGGATAAGATGTGAGAGAATAAGATCATTCAAGTGTGACAGTGGAAAGGTGTGCATGGAACTGCGGGAGGTAGCGGATGTGCTTAATGAATACTTTGCTTCAGTATTCAGTACAGAAAAGGACCTTTGCGATTGTAGGGACGACTTACTGAGAACTGAAAAGCTTGAGCATAGAGTCATTAAGAAAGAAGATGTGCTGGAGCTTTTGGAAAGCATCAAGTTGGATAGGTCACCGGGACCGGACGGGATATTCCCTCGGCTACACCAGGAGGCGAGGGTTGAGATAGCTGAGCCTTAAGCAATGATTTTTGTATCATCAACAGGGATGGAAGAGATTCCGGAGGATTAGAGGGTTGCGGATGTTGTTCTCTTATTCAAGGAAGGGAGTAGAGATAGCCCAGGAAATTATAGACCAGTGAGTTTTACAACAGTGGTTGGTAAGTTGACGGAAAAGATCCTGAGCTGCAGGATTGACGAACATTTGGAGAGGCATAAAATGATTAGGAATAGTCAGCATGGCTTTGAAAAACGCAAGTCGTGCCTTACGAGCCTGATTGATTTTTTTGAGGATGTGACTGTCATAAGGTCAGTGGCTGGGACCGGACCCAAGTGCAAGACACAGACATTGAAGTACTAGGATACAGGGCGATGGCACGGACATGGACAGGAAAACCAGGAACCTGGAACAGGACTGAACAAGACAGCTAGGAGCCCGGGCTTGGATTCCGAACCAGAGACTGGACAAGGACCCAGTACCTGGGTCTTGCCTCTGGCTCGGACCCCAGAACTAGGCAAGGACGAGGTTTGGCAGGCAGGCAGGACGAGGCTGGAGTCTTCAAGCTAGAAGCTAGAGGCCAGAGACTTGGCTTGGCAAGAGGCTAGAGGCTAGAGGCTGGAGGCTGGAGTCTACAGGCTCGAGGCTAGGCAAGAGACGAGGCGAGGCTTGGAAGGAGGCTGGAGACTTGACTAGAGGCGCGGCTGGAGGCTGGAGCCGAGGCGAAGCAAGGATGGAGGCTGGAGTCTTGAGGCGCGGCTGCAGGCTATAGACTTGAAGCGAGGCTGGAGACTTGAGGCGAGGCCTGGCAGGCTCCTCCTAGGCAAGGCGCGGATCACCACCCGACAGGGGCAAGTTACAGGAAAGGACAGAACCAATCCCAGGTAACGGCAAGATGGCCTGGCTTACCTGGGCGGAGGCAGGGGACAGGAAGGGACAGAACCAACCGCAGGTAAAGGCAAGACGGCCTGGCTTACCTGGGCGGAGGCGAGGGACAGGAAAGGAGCTAGGAACAGGGTGGCTCCAGGACCAGACAGCAAGACAAGGCAAGGCTACTGGCAAAGCAAGGCGAGACAGAACTTCAGGCGAGGCGAGAGTTGCCGGCAAGACAAAGCAAGGCTTCAGGCGAGGAAACAGAAGGCAGAGGAAGGGATACAAGGAGTAACGACAAGAACAATCCAGCAATCACGCCCTGGTCTCTGGAGGTATTTATGCAGCCAGCCCCAACGAGCATCAGCTGACTCAATTAGCTCAACAAGGACAGAAACAGGGTAGATAGGAAAACCTGGAGCAAGGGCTGATGGACCGGACCGTGAACCGGAATATGGACTTCACGGACCGGACTATGACAGTGACTAAACACGTTGATGAAGGTAGGGATGTATATATGGATTTTAGCAAGACATTTGATAAGGTATCCCATGCAAAGCTTATTGATAAAGTAAGGAGGCATCAAATCAACGGGGACATTGCTTTGGGGATCCAGAATTTGCTTGACCATAGGAGGCAAAGAATCGTTGTAGACGGGTCATATTCTGCATGGAGGTCAGAATGGAAGCCTGGATAACCTGGAGGGTGGGTGGCTATCGGCGGTGGCGGAGTATCAGGCGTTCAGTTTAAAGCAGATTGTCCGCCAATTTATTCAACGGCGGTGAGATCTATGAGGTGTCGAGAAATCTCCTGGTTCTAATTTACTCCCGGATGAACTCCTTACAGTGGCAGGGGTCGGAGAGATACCTGGTTCGGGAGCAATGGGGATGATTTAAAATGATGAACGATGTGGACTGAGGGAGGCTGTTCCCATTGGTGGACGGAGTTAGAGATTACTTTATAGAATGAACGTGAATCCGCAAATAACTAAACTATTGTCTGGAGAGATTGTTTCCTCCCCAGTAGAATTCAGAGTGAAAAGCGGGTCTGGGGTAGGAACTGGGCGTTGCAACTGGCAGCGGGGCAACTGTCTGCAAAGGAATTCACGGTGCTGTGGAGAGAGAATGAGGGCAGAATGTCCTTCAATTCTGCTGTAACTGTTCCGGCACTCCGAGGTAATTCAAACAACGCTCCCGGAGCCCTCCTACATTAGAATCCTATCCGCCACCCTAACAATCGAGACCCTATGACTATTGCTCAGCCCGACGTTACACTACCCTTCTGAGGCTCAGAGCTGACCACAGTGCTATTGGTCTGGCCGCTGCTGCAGTTGCCCAGATAGGTCATGCCCCATAGCATTATTTAAAGGGGGATGCCTCCTGTTGCTGAGGGGAATCACCACGGGAGACCCTGTACTGACTTCTTTCTCCTTTTACCTCTTATCTGAACTACACCCTAGGGTTTGGCGAGAGTTAGCGGTAGAGATTGTGGAGACATTACTGATGATATTTCAAAAATCACTGGACTCTGGCATCGTCCAAGAGGGCTGGAAAATTGCAATTATTACTCCGCTGTTTAAGAGAAGAGGAAGGCAGCAGAACGGAAACTGTAGAACATTTAGCCTGGCCTCAGTGGTTGAAGATGTTGGAGTCAGTTGTTAAGGATGAGGTTCTGGGGTACTTGGTGACAGGAGACAAGATAGGACAAAGGCAGTATGTTTTTAAGGGAAAATCTCTCCTGACGAACCTGTTGGAATTCCATGTGGAGATTACACGTAGGATATATAACGGATATGCACTGGAAGTTGCATATTTGGACTTTCAGAAGGCCATTGATAAGGTGCCACACATGAGGCTGCTTGCCAAGAACAAATGATATTACAGGAAAGTTCCTGGAATGGTTAGAACTTTGGCTGATTGGTGGGAAGCAGCGAATTTGAATAAAAGTGTCTTTTTTCTGGTTAGCTCCCAGGGACCAGTGGTGTTCTGCTGGTGTCTGTGTTGGGAGCGCTTCTATCTGCATTCCATACAGCATTGATATGCTGTATATCAAAGATTTAGATGATGGATTAGAAGGCGTTGTTGCCTCACCCCTCCTTATTCTTCCAATCACTTCAGACTTCTGTCTTTCCCCATCTCAATCCATCAATCAGCTCAGACCACTGCCTCACCTCTCCTCAAACCAGTAATCATTGAGAATCCTGGCTCAACACTTCACAATCCATCAATTACCTCAGACTCCTGTCTCACCCATCCTCAACACATCAGTTACCGCAGACACCTCTCTCATCCATCCTCAATCCCTCAGGCACCTCAGACTGCTACCTCCCTGACTCAATATTCCTATCACGTCAGACTCTGTCACTCCCCTCTTCAATCCATCAATCAATCATTTCAGACTACTGTCTCACCCTTCTTCAATTCATCAATCACCTAAGAATACTGTCTCACCGCTCTTCAAACCATCAATCACCTCCGGCTCGTGTCTCCCCCCTTCTCAATCCATCAAACGCCTCATATTCTTTTCTCACCCATCTTTAATCCTTCAATCACCTTAGACTCCTGTCTCACCCCTGCGCAATAAATCAATCACAGACTCCTGTCTCACCACACCCCTCAATACATCAATCGGTTCACTCAAGTTGGACCTCACTTCATTCCATTGATCACCTCAGACAGGTTCTATGCCTCCTATATCCAGCAATAACCTCAGACAGCTTCCTCACACCTCTTCAATCCATCAAAAACGTCATCGTCCTGCCTCACCTGAACTCAATCCATCAATGACCTCGCACTCCTGTCTCACCCTTCTTAAATCCAACAATCAACTCAAACGCCTCTCCCACCCCTCCTCAATCCACCAATACGCTCAGAATCCTTTCTCATTGCTCCTCAATCCATCAATCACCACAGAATCCTTTCTCACCACTCTTCAGTCCGTCAATCACTTCAATCTCTAGTCTCAACTCTGAAATATCCATCAATCACCTCAGACATCCGTCTCACCCTCCTCAATCTATCAATCAATCGAGACTCCTTTCTCATTCCTCCGTAATCCATCAATTAGCCAAGTCTGATGTCTCACCTCTCCTCAATTCATCAATCACCTTAGACTCCTGTTTCTCTCCTACTCAATCCTTCAATCACCTCAAATTCATGTCTTACTCCTCCTCAAACCATCAGTCACCTCAGACTCCTGTCTCACCCCTCCTCAGCCTATCAATCACCTCAGACATTTCTCATTCCACCTCAATCCATCAATCACGTGACAATCCTGTCTCACCCCTCCTTAATCGATCAGTTCCCTCAGACACAAATCTCACCCTCCTAAAGCCATCAATCATCTCAGACTCCTCTATCGATTATGGATTAATTGAGGTAATCCATCAATTACCTTAGACACCTGTCTCACCCATCTACAACCTATCAATCACCTCAGACACCGGTCTCACCCCTCCTCAATCCATCAATCTCCTGAGACCCCTGTTTCAATCCTCTTCAATCCATCAATCACATCAGACTCCTGTCTCACACTTCCTCAAACTATCAATCTCCTCAGACCCTTGTCTCAACCCTCCTAAATCCATCAATTACCTCATACTTCTCTCTGACGACTTATCAATGGAGGAATCACATCGGACCCATCTCACAAATCTTCATTCTTCAAAAACTTCTGAATCCTGTTTCACACTTCCTGAACTCATTAATTGCTTCAGACTCATTTCTCACACCTCCTCAAACTATCAATCAACTCAGACTTCGTTTCAGCTCTTTTCAATCCGTCAATCACCACAGACTCCTGTCTCACATCTCCTCAATGCACGAAACACGTCATAATTCTGTCTGACCACTCCTCAATACATGAATCACATCAAACTCGTCTCATAAATCTTCAATCCAACAAAAACTTCAGAAAACTGTCTCACACCTCCTCAATCCATCAATCACCTCAGACTCCTCTCTCACCCCTCTTCAATCTTCCAATCACCACTGATGCCTCTCATAACTTCTCCTTCCGTCAATCACCCGAGTCTCACTCATCATCAATCCATCAATCATCTCAGACTCCTGTCTCAACCTTTCTCAATCCATCAATCAACCGAGACTAATGTCTTAGCACTCCTCTATCCATCAATCACCTCAGACACCTCTCACCCCTCCTCAAACCATCAATCTCCTCAGACTCCTCTCTCACCACTCTTCAAACAATCAATCAAATTATACTCCTGTGTCATCGTTCTCAATGCATCACAACCTTTAGACTCCTGTCTTCCTGTTCCTCAGTACACTAACCACCTCAGACTCCTGGCTCACCCCTCCTCAGTCTACCAGTGACATCAAAATTCTGTCTCACCCCTCCCCAATTCATGAATCACAGGGGTCTCCTGTCTCACCTCTCCATAATCCATCAATCAACTGAGACTCCAGTCAGACCCCTCCTCAATCCATCAATCACCTCATACTCGTCTCACTCCTCCTCAATCCTTCAATCATCTCAGACTCATGTCGCATCCTCAATTCATCAATCACTTAATACTCTTGCCTCAGCCCTCCTCAACTATCAATCACTTCAGATTCTTGACTCACCCCTCCTCAATCCATCAATCACCCCAGTCTCGTCGCGTATTTCCTCAATCCTTCAGTCACCTGATATCACTGCCTCTCCTCTTCGCTATCGATCAATCGCCTCAAACTCCTGTCTTATCTCTCCTCAATCCAAAAATCACTTCAGACTTCTCTCTCACTCCTCAGCAATCCATCAATAAACTCAGACTCCTTTATCATACCTCCCCAATCCTTCAGTCACCACAGTCCCCTGTCTCCCCTCTCCTCAATCCATCTATCACCTCAGAATCCAGTCTCACTCCTCCTCAATCCATGAATCATCTCAGACTCCTGACTCTCCCCTCCTCAATCCATCTATCTCTTCACACTACTGTCTCAACCCTACTCAATCCATCAATCACTGACTCATTTTTCACCCCTCCTCAGTTCATGAATAATATCACTCCTGTCTTATCCCTCCTCAATCTACCATCACCACAGACTCCTGACTCTCCCTTGCTCAATCCATCAATCACAGCAGACTGCGCTTTCCTTTTCCTCTGGCTATTCAACAGTCCTCTATCAGTCCCGATGCAAACCAAAACTGCAGTGTTCTTTTACCCCCACAGATGCAGATTGTTTGTTGTTCAAAAATCGACCACTGTTCGTTCGTTCTCTCTCTCTCTCTCTCTCTCTCTCTCTTTCTCTCTCTCTCTCTCTCGCACGTGCGCGCTCTGTCTGTCTCTGTCTCTGATTCTCTCTCTGTCTCTGTCTTCAAATTTGACCTACCGAAATGAACCACTTCACACTTATCTGGAGTAAAGTCCATCTGCTACTTCTCAGCCCAGTTCTGCATCTTATCGATGTTCTGCTGTAACCTCTGACAGACCTCCAGACTATCCACAACATCTCCCAATGTTGTCTCTTAAGCACAAACCGACCCTTCTACTTCCTCCTCCGTGTCATTTATAAAAATCACAAAGAGGAGGGGTCCCGGTACAGATCCCTACGGACCACCACTTGTCACCGACCTCCATGCAGAACACTCTTAGTCTGGCCTCTACCCTTTGACCTTTTAGACATGGGCGACTGTCTAAAATGTGCTTAAATGTGCCTGCCTCTGACACATACCTGGCGAGGTGTTCTACACACCCACCACTCTCTGTGTAATGAACCTGCCTCTGACATCCCCCCTATACTTTCCTCCAATCACCTGAAAATGATGCCCCTTTATATTAGCCATTTCCACCCCAGGAAAAGTCTCTGGCTGTCTGCTCGATTATGCCTCTTATCATCTTGTTCACCTCTGATCTTTCTTCACTCCCAAGAGAAAGTCTCCAGTTCGCTCAACCTTTCCTCATTAAACATGCTCTCCGGTCCAGGCAGCATCCTGGTAGATCTCCTCTACATCCTCTCTAAAGCTTCCTCATCCTTCCTATAATGAGGTGAGCGGAACGGAACTTATTGCTGCTGCAGGTACGATTTTCACTGCACGTCTGCCGACGTGTCTGCACAGGTGCAGTGAAACTCTAGTTGCAGCAGCAACACAGGCACAGAGCGTTGCATCAGAAAATCAGCAATCAGGTTCAAGTTTATTGTCACCTGACTGTACACATATACAGAGCCAAACGAAACCACCTTCTTCCGGATCAGGGTATTGCACACTTTCAATACAGTGACTATCAGGCCACAGAGTGTTCACTGTAGAATTCCCTGTCAAACACACCAGCTCAGGCTGTTGAACACTTTCAGTACAGTAAATATTTACACTGGAGAGGGTTCACTGTAGAATTCCCTGTCAAACACACCAGCTCAGGCTGTTGAACACTTTCAGTACAGTCAGTATTACACTGGAGAGGGCTCACTGTAGAATTCCCTGTCAAACACACCAGCTCAGGCTGTTGAACACTTTCAGTACAGTAACTGTAACACCGGAGAGGGTGCAGAGTAGATTCAAGTCAAGTTCAAGTTCACTGTCATAGAAACATAGAAAGTAGGTGCAGGAGTAGGCCATTCGGCCTTTCGAGACTGCACCGTCATTCAGTATGATCATGGCTGATTATCCAACTCAGAACCCCGTACCAGCCTTCCCTCCCTACCCCCTGATCTCTTTAGCCACAAGGGCCATTTCTAACTCCCTCTTAAATATAACCAATGAACTGGCCTCAACTGTTTCCTGTGGCAGGGAATTCCACAGATTCACCACTCTCTGTGTGAAGAAGTTTTTCCTAATCTCGGTCCTAAAAGGCTTCCCCTTTATCCTCAAACTGTGACCCCTCGTTCTGGACTTCCCCAACATCAGGAACAATCTTCCTGCATCTAGCCTGTCCAATCCCTTTAGGATTTTATATGTTTCAATAAGATTCAAACTCAATCTTCTAAATTCCAACACGTATAAGCCTAGTCGATCCAGTCTTTCCTCATATGAAAGTCCTGCCATCCCAGGAATCAATCTGGTGAACCTTCTTTGTACTCCCATTATGGCAAGAATGTCTTTCCTCAGATTAAGGGACCAAAACTGCACACAATATTCCAGGTGTGGTCTCACCAAGGCCTTGTACAACTGCAGTAGTACCTCCCTGCTCCTGTACTCGAATCCTCTTGCTATGAATGCCAGCACACCATTCGCCTTTTTCACTGCCTGCTGTACCTGCATGCCCACTTTCAATGACTGGTGTATAATGACACCCAGGTCTCGTTGCACCTCCCCTTTTCCTAATCGGCCACCATTCAGATAATAATCTGTTTTCCTGTTTTTGCCACCAAAGTGGATAACCTCACATTTATCCACATTAAATTGCATCTGCCATGAATTTGCCCACTCACCTGACTTATCCAAGTCACCCTGAATCCTCTTAGCATCCTCCTCACAGCTAACACTGCCGTCTAGCTTCGTGTCATCCGCAAACATGGAGATGCTGCATTTAATTCCCTCGTCTAAGTCTTAATATATATTGTAAACAACTGGGGTCCCAGCACTGAGCCTTGCGGTACCCCACTAGTCTCTGCCTGCCATTCTGAAAAGGTCCCGTTTATTCCCACTCTTTGCTTCCTGTCTGCCAACCAATTCGCTACCCACATCAATACCTTACCCCCAATACCGTGTGCTTTAAGTTTGCACACTAATCTCCTGTGTGGGATCTTGTCAAAAGCCTTTTGAAAATCCAAATATACCACATCCACTGGTTCTCCCCTATCCACTCTACTAGTTACATCCTCAAAAAATTCTATGAGATTCGTCAGACATGATTTTCCTTTCACAAATCCATGCTGACTTTGTCCGATGATTTCACCGCTTTCCAAATGTGCTGTTATCACATCTTTGATAACTGACTCTGGCATTTTCCCCACCACCAATGTTAGGCTAACCGGTCTATAATTCCCTGGTTTCTCTCTCCTCCTTTTTTAAAAAGAGAGGTTACATTAGCCACCTTCCAATCCTCAGGAACTAGTCCAACATCTTGGGCTTCTTCCTTAAGCACTCTGGGATGCAGACCATCTGGCCTTGGGGATTTATCTTCCTTTAATCCCTTCAATTTACCTAGCACCACTTCCCTACTAACATGTATTTCCCTCAGTTCCTCTATCTCACTAGACCCTCTGTCCCCTACTATTTCCGGTAGATTATTTATGTCCTCCTTAGTGAAGACAGAACCAAAGTCGTTATGCAATTGGTCTGCCATGTCCTTGTTCCCCATAATCAATTCACCTGTTTCTGTCTGTAAGGGACCTACATTTGTCTTAACCAATCTTTTTCTTTTCACATATCTATAAAAGCTTTTACAGTCAGTTTTTATGTTCCCTGCCAGTTTTCTCTCAATCTTTTTTCCCCTTTCTAATTAAGCCCTTTGCCCTCCTCTGCTGGACTCTGAATTTCTCCTAGTCCTCAGGTGAGCCACTTGTTCTGGCTAATTTGTATGTTTCTTCTTTGGAATTGATACTATCCCTGATGAGAGACTGCAACATTGTCACCATATATAAGAACAAAGGGGACAGAAGCGACTGTAACAACTACAGAAGAATATCCTTGCTGAGCATCAGTGGGAAGGTCTTCACCCGCGTGGTCCTGAATAGACTGCAGAAAATAGCCGAAGTGTATATCCCGAGTCTCAGTGTGGTTTCTGGTCAGAACGCTCCACAGTCGTCATGATCTTCCCCCTTCGACAGCTACAAGAGAAATGCAGAGAGCAAAGACAACCACTCTATGTCGCTTTCATTGACCTTACGAAGGCCTTCGACCTTGTGAGCAGAGACGGCCTGTTCAATATCCTCGCCAGGATTGGTTGTCCCCCGAGGCTCCTCAGGATAGTTCATTCATTCCACACAGAAATGAAGGGTGTCGATCAGTTCGACGGCTCTTCTTTGGAGGCCTTCAACATCTGCGTGGTGTGAGGCAGGGCCGTGTGCTTGCCCCCACCCTGTTTGGCATCTTCTTCGCAGTCATGCTGAAGCACACCTTTGGAACATCAACTGATGGTGTCTACCTCCACACCAGATCGGACGGGAGGCTGTTCAGTCTGTCCCGGCTGAGGGCAAAAACCAAAGTTCGTGAAGTACTCATCAGGGACATGTCGTTTGCAGACAATGCGGCACTGGCAACACACTCTGAACAGCAACTGCAACGCCTCATGGACAGCTTCTCAAGAGCCTGCCAGGACTTCAGCTTGACCATCAGCCTGAAGAAAACCAACGTGTTGGGCCAAGGTGTTGAGCACCCCCCGCCATAACCGTCAACAACTACGAGTTAGAGGTAGTTCACGAGTTTACCTACCTTGGCTCCACCTTCACGGACAGCCTCTCCCTAGATCCCGAGATTAACATATTGATCGGACGAGCAGCCTCAACATTCGCCAGGTTGACTAAGAGAGTCTGAGAGAAGAGAAAGCTGACGACGCACACCAAAGTTGCAGTCTACAGGGCCTGCGTCCTCAGCACACTGCTTTACCTGGAGCCTTTACTACAGACAAGAGCGGCGTCTCAACGCCTTCCACCTTCGCAGCCTGAGACGCATCCTGGACATCACGTGGACTGACCAAGTCACCAACAATGAGGTTCTGGCCTGCGCCCAGATACCCAGCCTCTTCACCCTGCTCCAACAACGCCGTCTCCGCTGGCTGGGCCACGTACACCGCATGTCAGACGGGAGCATCCCGAAAGACCTGCTGTACGGGGAACTGGCCTCCGGCAAGAGAGCACAAGGGCGGCCCCATCTTCGTTTCAAAGACGTTTGCAAGAGAGACAGGAAGTCACTGAAAATGAACGTCGAGAGGCGGGAGGACATCGCAAGCGATCGCTCTCACTGGAGGCTGGAGAGGTCGGAAAAACAGCACCAAGACAACACTGGAGGACAGCGCCTTCAAGTGCAGTCGCTGCAGCCGAGACTGTCACTCCCGGGTGGGCCTCCACAGCCGCAACAGACGCTGCTCTAACACAGACTGAACCAAGACTTCCCAGGCGTAGATCCATGGTCTCGCGAGACTAACGGATTCCACCACCATATATATATATGGAGAGAGAGTCATTGTTTTGAGCCTAAAAATTCTTGCGCCTGCCCCTTCGTACAAAACCATTTAAATGATCCATCTTCCATTGCGATTCTCAGACGAGCCGGAAAACGAAGAGAAGGCTTAAAATTTTGGCTGTGCAGCTCCGCCATAACTTTTTTAAACTTAACACTTTCTGCCATAACTTCTGATGAAAAAATCTTCAACAATACGAATCTTCTGACCTTGGTAGTGAACCACAACTTTCCCACGGGCATCACGAATCAGACGGTCCTTTATTTGAAATTCATGGAAACATATAATGACTGATCTTGGTTTTGATTTTGAAGTCGATCAGTAGATAAGTGATCTGTGAGCACGATCAATCAAAGGCAGAGTCTTTATAATATCAGGGAATAATTCAATCAAAAAGTTTGCAAAGAATTCTTTAAGATTATCTCATTCCGTTTGCCCTTTAAGTCCAAAGAATCGTAAGTTGTTTCTCTCCTACTCCTGTTTTCCAAATCAACAATCTTCTGTCTCAGTATTTCGTTGGACATGGATTGTTTTTCATACAACTTTTGCAAATCATCCATTCTGTCGTCCAGTATAGTAATAACCTCTTCATGTTCCTTGATCTTCTTATCATGCTTGGTTAGAATTGCTTGAAAATCGTCTAATTTCTTACATATTTGTTTAATTTCCGCTCTGATCTATTGCGAATCAGCCGACGCTTCTTTCCTGAACTGTTGAAACTCCTCAGTAAGCTTTTGAATAGCTTCCAATGCTGCTTTGGTAGTCATAGTAATATAATAACCCGTCTAACAGTAGTACTTCAAAAGGTTGGAGTCAAAAGTAAGCAAGTTAAGAACACCAGCAGAGAGCTGTTACTCCATCAGCGGCCACCAGGCAAATCCTGGCGTACATCAGTCGCAGAGAAGTGATTACAGACTTCGAATTCACATTCTAGAAGAAGGTCATTAACCCCTTAACGTTCGTCACAGTATCTTACTATTTTTCTTCCACACATGGGGAGTAAAAATCTTTACATTACGTCTCAATCTAAATGTGCAACGTGCAATCAGAGTAATTTATGATAATATATAATAAATAGAACAGTCAATGTAATATAGAGTACATTCAAATCAGCGTGAGTTAATCAGTTTGATGGCCTGGTGGAAGAAGCTGTCCCGGAGCCTATTGATCCTGGCTTTTATGCCGCGATACCGTTTCCCGGATGATGGCAGCTGGAATAGATTGTCGTTGGGGTGACCCGGGTCCCCAATGGTCCTTCGGGCCCTGTTTACACACCTGTCCTTGCAATAGTCCTGAATCATGGGAAGTTCATAACTACAGATGCGCTGGCTGTCCGCACCACTCTCTGCAGAGTCCTGCGATTAAGGGAGTGTCACAATGCGTGCGTTGATGGCAGACCCAAATGCAAGACACAGACACTGAAGTACTAAAAACAGGACAAGGATGCAAGACCTGGGCTAGGACATGGACAAGAAACAGGGAAACCGGACAAGGAACTATGAACTAGGAGCCTGGGCTTGAACCCCGAGCCAGAGACTGGGCAAGGAACTACGAACTAGGAGCCTGGGCTTGTACTCCGAGCCAGAGACTGGACAAGGACATGGAACCTGGGTCTTGCCTCGGGGTCGGGCCATAGAACCAGGCAAGAACATAACATGACTACAGGACAGGACGTGGCTGGGGTCCAGAGGCTTGGAGACAGGCTCGGGGTCTTGAGGCTTGGACACAGGCTTGGGGTCTTGAGGCTTGAGTCTAGAGTATTTCGAGGCTTGGGTATGGACTCCGAGCCAGAGACTAGGCAAGGACCCAGAACCTGGGACTTGACTCGGGCTCAGACTCCAGAACTAGGCGAGGACAAGACGAGGCTACAGGACTGGCATTTCTTGGGTGAGGAACTCCTGGGTAGGGCGAGACACAAGAACAGGTAAACGCACATGGACAGTACTCGGATCGGACTGGACTGGGCACGGACTGGACGAGGGCCTGCAGGAGCACGGAACCTTGGACTAGAAGAGACGGGAGCACGGAACACAGTGCCGGGAATCCTCCTTGGGAAGAGGACGTAGGGCCGGGACTCATACACAGAACGCTGAACATGAAGAGACGGATCCCAAAACAAGGTGGCGGCAAACCGCCGGGCCTACCTAGCGAAGGCGTATGACACCGAGAAACAATTCCACACAACGAAAGACAGGTCCTTATCCTGATCTAACAAGGCTCCGGTCTTGGTCCGGCTGTAAAACTTCAGCGGTACAGGCGGGGTATCAAGGCTAGCAGAGCAGGCAGAGAGTCAGGCGAGGTATCCAGGCAGAGAGTCAGGCGAGGTGGGGAAGACAAGGAGGGGAACAGAACAGTCCAGCAGGGAATCCCTGGTTTGCAGAGGTATTTATGTCTCAGCCCCAAAACGAGAATCATGTGCCTACAACAGAAACTGGGGGAAACCAGAAACCCTGGAATAAGGAACTATGGACCGGACCGTGAAACGGAATACGGGCTTCACGGACCAGACCATGACAGGGAGGTACAGTTCCCATATCAGGCAGCGAGGCAGCCAGTCAGGAGGCTCTCAATTGTGCCCCTGTGGAAAGTTCTTAGGATCTGGCGGCCCTTACCAATCTTCCTCGATCGTCTGAGGTGAAAGAGGCGCTGCTGTGCTTTTTGCACCACACAGCTGGTGTGTGGTCCTCAGTGATGTGGATGCCGAGGAACCTAAAGCTCTTTACTCTCTCAACCCCAGATCCATTGATGTCAATAGGGGTTAGCCCGTCTCCATTCCTCCTGTAATCCACAACCAGCTCCTTTGTTTCTGCGACATTGAGGGAGAGGTGTTTTCCTAACACCCCTGTGTCAGAGAGATAACTTCTTCCCTGTAGGCCACCTCGTTATTGTTCGAGGTAAGGCCAATGAATGTGGTGTCGTCGGCAAATTTAATTAGTAGATTGGAGCTGTGGGTGGCTACACAGTCATGGGTATACAAGGAGTAAAGGAGAGGACTTAGTGCACAGCCCTGAGGGGCACCTGTGTTGAGAGTCAGAGGGGTGGCGGTGAGGGAGCCCACTCTTACCACCTGCTGGCTATCTGAAAGGAAGTCCAGCATCCAGCTGCTCAAGGCAGGGTCAAGGCCCAGGTCTCTGAGTTTCTGTCGAGCCTGGATGGAACTATGGTGTTGAATGCTGAACTGTAGTCCAAGAACAGCATTCTCACGTAAGCATCCTTCTTCTCCAGATGTGTAAGGACGGTATGTAGAGCAGTAGCTATTGCATCGTCTGCCGATCGGTTGTGCCGGTAGGCGAATTGTACGGGGTCCATTTTGGGTGGTAGCATGCTGCAGTCTTGACCAGCCTCTCAAAGTATTTGCTTATTATTGAAGTGAATGCAACAGGACGCCAGTCGTGCAGGCATGTTACCTTTTTGGTACAGGGACAATGGTGGATAATTTGAAGCAGGAGGGCACTTTACACTAGGAGACAAGAGATGGAATGATCCGGTATCTCCTCCGTCAGCCAGGTCTCCACGAAGCACAAAACGTTGCATTCCTTTGGTTTCCACTGATAGGAGATTCTGGCTCTCAGTTCGCAAAGATTGTCATCCAGGGACTGAACGTTAGCCAGGGAGCGGCAGTTTATTTGCATGCCGTCTCACCCTTAACAGGACGCTGGTCCTTCTCCTCGCCTCCGGCCCTTCTTCCGAGGTCGTGGCAGCGTAAGAGATGAGTCTCCCATGGATCGCCCGAGCAGGGGTTCACAGTGTAGGAAAGGCGGCACATAGTGGGTAAATGCCGTCTTTCCGATCTTCAGAAGGGTCAGTCTATTGTATCTGATGTGACTATCAGCTACTTGGACAGAAAATGCTAAGAAAATCGTAAGAATTAGTAGTATACAGTAGATTTGGAACGGAGCTCGCAACACGCCCGCCGAATACGGCGCCATCTTGATCTTCTATTGAAATATGAAAAATGAAATTGAAAATAAAACAGCAGAAGTAACAAAACTGAAAATGCTGGAAATACTCAGCTGGTCGGGCAGTATGTGTGGGAAGAGAAACAGAGTAACGTTTCATGTCGAAGACACTTCGTCGCAACTGATCAGTAGCTACTGTTCCGAATAAATGAAACAGACATACGCTGTCTTCCATTCGTCTGGCTCCTTACCTGAGATAGCAAAGTTTCAGTAATCTCATCAGTCTTCTGCAGACTATACGTCGGAGTTCAGGAAAGAGACAGAGAGCTTAATGCCATGGTTTCATGGCAAGAACCTTTCACTCAATGTCAACAGCGCAATAAAACAGGTCATTGATTTCAGATTGTGGGGAAGGTTGGGGGCCAGGGATGGCGGTGCACATGCTGCGCTCTACATTAACAATCTAGAGGTTGAGAGGGTTGAGAATTTCAAGTTCCTAGCTGTGACCATTACCAGCAGCTTGTCCTGTTCCAATCACGTTGACGTTACGGCAAAGAAAACTCAAAACCGTCTCTACGTCCTCAGGGGGTTGAAGGAATTCGGCACGTTCCCGATGTAGCTACCAAGTGTTCAGTCTGGATACATAACGCCCTAGTATGGCAACTGTTCTGCACGTAATCATAGGAATCTGCGGACGCAGCTCTGCACATCAGAGGAAACAGCCTCTCCTCTATAGAAACAACAGGAATTCAGCAGACGCTGGAAATTCAAGCAACACACATAAAAGTTGCTGGTGAACGCAGCAGGCCAGGCAGCATCTCTAGGAAGAGGTACAGTCGACGTTTCAGGCCGAGACCCTTCGACAGGGTCTCGGCCTGAAACGTCAACTGCAACTCTCCTCTACAGACTTTGGTTTCAGTAAAGAACCAGCATAATCAAACAGCCCACACAACCCGGAGATTCTCTCTTCTCTCTCTCCTATGAGGCAGAAGTCACAAAAGCCCGAAAGCCCGTATCACCAGCCTCAAATACAAATAGGACAAATTCTATGAAACTGCTCTCAGACTCTTCACGGACCCATTGTAAAACGTGGTGGTGGTGGTGGTGGTGGAGTGTGTGTGTGTGTGTGTGTGTGTCTGTGTGTGTGCGCGCGCTCATGTGTGCGTGTGTGTGCGTGTGTGTGTGTGTGTGTGTGTGAAATGAATTGACTTCATTACTTACATCCTTCATATACACGAGGAGTAAAAATCTTTACGTTACGTCTCCCTTTAAAATATGTAATGTGCAATTTATAATAAATAGTATGTATAACAGAACAGTCAATATAACATAGAAATACAATTGTATTAGCGTGAGTTAAGCAGTCTGAAAGCCTGGTGGACGAAGCTGTCCCGGAGCCTGTTGGTCCTGGCTTTTATACTGCAGTACCGTTTCCCGGATGGTAGCAGCTGGAACAGTTTGTGGTTGGGGTGACTTGGGTCCCCAATGATCCTTTGCGACCTTCTTACATAGCTGTCTTTGTAAATGTCCTGAATAGTGGGAAGCTCACATCTACAGATGCGCTGGAGACCAAACATTTCTGGGTAGTGTAATGAGAACGGATTCCAGTTGCGAAAGGTGGTTACTGACCGTTCGGGACGGGTCGCTAGTGGAGTGAGTGTGTATACTCGTTCAGAGAGTTAGTGCAGTATGATACTTAATTGATAATGTGTTTGTGTGTTGGTAAGAATGAGTTTAATTTTTTTGAGGCAACAAACTTTCCTATGAAAGGGCATCGTGAGTTCAGCGGCACCGAGTGCAATATTACAGAGTGCATACACTGTTGTGGTAACTATGCTGTTCCATGTTACCGCTGCTTTGATTAAACGTAAGCGTCATTTACGTGCGTGGGGATGACGTCATATAACAAACGGGGGAAGGGTTCTTCGACTCAGATCGGGAGTTTTCTGGAAACTTCAGTAGCTACGCCAGCGGGAGAGTGAGCTGGATGGAGTTAGTAAAGGGTCCAGTACAGCATTAGGCGATGCCAATATTTCTCCATGTCCGGAGGATTATCAAAATTAACGGCACACCGAGCATATTGGATACCTGACTGTCACTTTGTATGATCCACACATGGATTTCTGACTGTATCTGCGATAAACACTTTTTGTTAATCCAAGAATGGATTCGGGTGTGTAACGTGGCCACCACTCGTGTTAGAAAATATTCCGTGACTGTCACCTTGGGATATCCTCACGTGGAGTTTGGAACTTAGACTTTGTTACTTCCGCATGGACTCCCGTTTTTAAATGACGTCTACTCGATGTCTAGAACCTTCCGTGACTGTTGCCTTGTTTTCCCTGTGTAGTCCCAGTGTGAACGCGATGATCACTTGTCCCCTGGAATTGCCCCGCGATCGACCTCATTGTCAACTTAAGGTGGATTTTAAAACCCTTCTTTACAGACACCTGTACCTGCTCCCGTAGTTTTGGGAACCTTCTGGGTTGCCATCCTAAGACGTGGGAAGAACTGTTTCTAAACATCCACAATTTGTGCGCTAAGAGGTAGTAAACTCTGTTTTCTTTGTTTAGGGGAGTAATCTGTTTAAATCTGTTCAAATGTCTATATTTTTGGGGTGGTATTGAAAATACATTCGTTTAATATTAAAAGCTGAGTCTGTGGTCTATTGCTGCTGGTTCTTAATAACGTACTGTTCAATTTTTACCCATCCTTTATATTTTGCTCAATATGGGAATTAATTTGGAGATATTTGAGGGGACAATAGGTTGGGATGGCAGCCATTGATATCACACAACGGTAAATCGACCACCGTGACTGCTTCAGCCAGCTTTTAACACTGATTACCTCCATCCATAAACCCTTCAAACCCGGGGAGAAGCAGAACATTTTGTCAGAGCTGCCCTCACTTAAAATGGCTTGTGGGAATTCAGAATTTTTGAGCAAGTCTGAATAAATAATTGGAATTCACCCCGGGCATCCCAAAGGTACACACGTTTTGGTTAAGGAGAGTAAATGAATTTTGAAATGTTTTAGGAACCTCCTTAATCATGTCTGCTGTTGAAACTTTATTGCTACCCTTTGCCCTCTCAAGTTCAGTTTTGGGAACGCATCCGAACTCTCCGCACTGCTCAGGGGCTTCTTCCGTTTTCAGATGGTCACGACTGAATGCGTATGCGTGATGCCCACAAGGTGCTGCTCTTGCAACATACCAACCCTGTTCAGTTAGAAATCAGTGATTTGTCGAATTATAACCCGTTTATAAGGGTGGTGGATCTTTGACGAAATGACCAATACTTGACACGACTTCTGCATTTCAGTTTTAGGATGCACAAAGGATGTCAGACTAACGCGTTGGCGATGCGTTCCCTCCGGGTTTGCCTCTGCACGATCCTGCTATCCATCTCAGTCCAGGGATACAGTAAGTGTTTTTCATTATCCTCATTATCTCCTTGCCTCATCCGAATATTCGGGTTTCCGCTGTGGCAGCTCTACAGCTGTCTGGGCCTTGGATTACACTCAGGGAGTGAGGGGATATTGGGAGACTTTCCAACCCTAAGCGCTCCTGACTGATCCTCCTCCTTCGCACACTACACTCCCTCTGGTAGAGGTGATCTGGTGACCTGACAGCTGGAGGAACACACATCTGGATCCCAGGACTTTGTAACCCAGAGTGGAACCCTCGGCACATGGGAGGGTGGATGGATTTAGGCGGCGGGAGAGGATCGGGAGTTGAGTTTAACGTAGATCAGCTTCAATGGTGGTGAGATCTAGAGGTGCCGAGGCCTCCTGCTTCTAACCCACATACCCGATGGAGACCTGCTTTTGGGGGGACGGGGTTGGAGAGTTAAAATTATGAAGAGTGTGGACTGAGGGAGGCTGTTCCCATTGGTGGACGGGGAAAAAATGTCGTTACAGAATGAAAGTGATTCGACGAAGAGCTGTAGAGTTGCCTGGCCACATTATTTCCACCCCAGTAGTGTTCGAAATGAAACGTGGGGCCAGGTAGGAAGGCGGCGTTGAAAAGGAGAGAGCTACAAGTGTCTGAAATGAATTCGCGGGGCGGTGGAGAGAGGATTGGCGAGTCGGACTGCGTGGGTGGTTCTTACACCGGGCCAGTATGAGTTTAATAGGTTGAATGTTATCGTACCCAGCTGTAACCTTTCTTTCACTCTGAGGTAATTCCAAGAACTCTCCTGTTTGCAACCAATACCCAGAATCTCCAACTACTTTCCCTCTGATGCAGGAGGATTATAAATCCAACAGATCCGGGGAACAGACAATGACAGACCCCTGAAACCATCACTGGATCCCAGCCTGTAACCGATTCCCGGGCATCCGTTATTATACACACAACCCTCACCCCCACACCTTTGCCACTTCAGACCCCCGCCGGTAACCCACTCCTGGGTATCCATTATACTACATATGCCCTTCACCGCGGATCCCTCCCACGTCAGACCCAAGCCTCTATGCCGTTCTCATGTATCCGTTATTATACTAATAATCACGTCCCGCTCCCTCCCACGTCCGACCTCAGCCTGTAACCCCGCGTATCTGTTATTACATATATAAACCCCATCCCAGACCCCAAAAGGGTGTGACCACAAGCTGTAACACCCACCCGGGTATCCATTATAGTACATGTACCCATTCCCCGGACCCGCCGCACGTCAGTAACCCACTTGGCTGTGTCGATATAAAATCCAGGCTCACCGATACGTTACCATATCCCGTGCCGCTACAGACCAGGATCCGGTTCAGTTTTTTTTTCTGAAACTCTGTCTGTTCACCAGCTGCTCCGCTGTTGATCTTTCCTTCTCCCTCCCCCACCCTCTCTCTCTCTCTCTCTCTCTCTCACACACACACACACACACACACACACACTCACTCGATCTCTCCGCCCGTCTCTCTCTCTCAGCAGACAATTCGATCCGTGGTTGGTCAATGTCCGGCGCTGATGTGGTCTCTGCGGTGGAAGGGGCCTCAGCTGTGTTACCGTGGACTTTCACCCACCCACCCACTGACGTCGCCCTTTTCGGTTCCGTGATCTGGTACAGGGTGGAATCAGGTGCTAAAAAGCTGGTGCTTAATTGCACATTTCCCAGTCCCGGCCGCTCCCGGTGCGAAATAACGACACAGGAGACTGGAGGAGGGCGGTTCGGATTCGTGGAGAACTTCATTCAAAGAGACATTTCGATAATGGTGCAGCGTCTGAACCGGAGTGACGGTGGTCGGTATTGGTGCCAGGTGGAGCTCAATACTAATAAATTTCGAACAGTGGTTCTAACGGAGCTCTCTGTGAGAGGTGAGGACCAAATTCAGGTACTGTAGCTGCCTCAGAGCGCAAGGACCACAGGATCCCTATGGTCCAAACCTGATCAATAAATGTGGGAGTGAAGTGTCGGGGACCCTGATCCGGATCCCTCTCCGGTAAATCCTGTTGGGCAGTGTGCTTGGGGACCTGCATGAAACGCTGGCTCTGGTATATTTGGTCGGGCAGTTTGAGATAAAAGTGTTGCAGCTTTATAAAACTTTGGAGAACCGACATTAGGAGATTTCTGTGCTGATCTAGGAGCTACATTAGAGGAAGGGTATGGAAGCGTTGGAGAGTATTCAGAAGGGGTTTAATAGATTGGAAAGTGGTTGCGAACAGAAGTTGGACAATATTGGCTTCTTTTATTAAGAGCAGCAAAAGCCGGAGGCATGGGATTTGGTGAATAATCTGATAGTATTTAAACTCTGAGAATAGAGACAGAATGAAGAGTCAGGGAGTTTGTCAAGTGACCGAATGTCTTCCTTCCCAGCTGTAAACTCTCTGTCACTCCGAGGGAAATCCAGGAACTCTCCTGTATGTACCCGGTGCCCAGAAAATCTTCAATCCCTTCCCCGCCTCCAGAAAACGAAGCAGCGGAATTATGAAAGTCGACAGTCCAGGGGAACAGAGAAGGCAAATACTTAGACCATAAGATCATAAGACAAAGGAGCAGAAGTCGGCTATTCGGCCCATCGCGTCTGCTCCGCCATTTTATCATAAGCTGATCCATTCTCTCCCATTTAGTCCCACTACCCCGCCTTCTCACCATAACCTTTGATACCCTGGCTACTCAGAGACCTATCAATCTCTGCTTTAAATACATCCAAAGACTTGGCCTCCATTGCTGCCCGTGGCAACAAATTCCATAGATTCACCACCCTCTGACTAAAAAAATTTCTTCACATCTCTGTTCTGAATGGGCGCCCTTCAATCCTTAAGTTATGCCCTCTCGTACTAGACTCCCCCATCATGGGAAGCAACTTTGCACATCCACTCTGTCCATGCCTTTCAACATTCGAAATGTTTCTATAAGGTCTCCCCTCATTCTTCTAAACTCCAAGGAATACAGTCCAAGAGCGGACAAACGTTCCTCATATGTCAACCCTCATTCCCGGAATCATTCTAGTGAATCTTCTCTGAACCCTCTCCAACGTCAGCACATCCTTTCTTAAATAAGGAGACCAAAACTGCCCACAGGACTCCAAATCAGGTCTCACCAGTGCCTTATAGAGCCTCAACATCACATCCCTGCTCCTATACTCTATTCCCTCTAGAAATGAATGCCAACATTGCATTCGCCTTCTTCATCACCGACTCAACCTGAAGGTTAAACTTAAGGGTATCCTGTACGAGGACTCACAAGTCCCGTTGCATCTCAGAACTTTGAATTCTTTCCCCATTTAAATAACAGTCTGCCCGTTTATTAGAAGTAATAAAAGTGTCGGAGAACTTCTAAATAGAGGGAAAAATTTAAAAAAAATTCCGAGGTGAATAGGGCTTGGAAGCCGTCGTGCAGGATTCCCTAAAAGTGAATTTACAGGTTGAGTCGGTGGTGAGGAAGGCAAATGCAATGTTCGCATACATTTCGAGAGGACGGGAATATAAAAGCAAGAATGTAATGTTGAGACTTTATAAAGCACTGTCAATGTCTCACCTCGAGTATTATGAGCAGTTTTGGGCCCCTTACAAAGAAAAGATGTTCTGACAGTGGGGAGGGTTCAAAGGAGGTTCACGAAACTTATTCTGGGACGAAAGATGTCATACAGGGACCATTTTATGTCTCTGGGCCCCTACTCATTGGAATTCAGAAGAAGGAGATGTGGTCTAATTTAATCCTATTGAATAGTGAAAGGGCTTGATAGTGTGGATATCTGCTTTAATGGGGGAGTCTAAGATCGGAGGACACACAGTCAGAATAAAGGGGCGTTTTTTTAGAACGGGGATGAGAAGGAAGTTCTTTAGCCTGAAAATGGTGAATCTGTGGAATTCATTGCCACAGACGACTGTGGAGGCCACGTCATTGGGTATATTCGATTGATAGATTATTGATTGGTCAGGGCATGAAGGAATGCGGGGAAAAGGCATGAGATTGGAGCAGAGAAGGAAAATGAATCGGCCATGATGGAATGGCGGAGCGGACGCGACGGGCAAATGGCCCAATTCTGCTCCTATGTTCTTATAAAAAAACACAATAAGCATAACGAACACAATTAAAAAACAACCAAAACACACGCATAATAAATATAAAACACAATGCACAAGTGACTATTTAAGTGTGGCCGTATATACAAATGTACGTAGAAAGGATTAGCCTATGTACATAGACTCCAGAAAGTGATGGTAGGAGCAGGAGTATTTGAACATAAGGTGATTCTGACAGGACATCATAGTGACAAAACAACTCTAGGCAGGAGGAACTCCTCTAGGTCGAAGCAGGGCAAATGAAAATTCAGGAGGACAGTGAATGGTCAGTGGTTCAATGAGGAGTGGATGTGTCAGCGGCGCATGGGGTGATAAAGGATGCTGAGGGGCAGTGGAGAGGAGTGGCTGACGTGGATGTCGTTGTAGTGAGGGATGGTGGGGTTGGGATGGGTTAATGGGTGGAGGTGTGATTAAATATGTATAGATATATACATATAACTGACAGAAGATCGCCTGTCCTTCCCTCAGCTCCCGGCGACAGTGTCTCTGTGATGACTGGAACTGAGGGAGCTTCAGCCACGTTACCGTATGTGTTCACAGGGCCTCCGCAGAACCTCACCGCGCACACGGTGACGTGGATGAGGAAGGATCCCTACCGACACATCGTCACATTCAGGCACCGAGGACATGGATCGTGGGCAGCGGAAAACGGAGTGACTCGGTACGAGCTCGTCGGGAACCCAGAACTGGGAAACGCCTCGACCAGGATAAAGCAGCCTGCTGTTGAGGACGCTCACGGTTACCTGTGTCTGGCTGAGTTCAGGGACTCGGACTACCGTTATCCACACTTCTTCTACGGACACTATCTCAATCCCCCATATATCCATGTGTCCCAGAGTGAGATCAGGCTGCGGGTCAGACCTGGTAAGAAAACATTGCCACATTCTGTAGGGTACGGGGAGAAGATTAGATACAGGAAGGGGAGCAGAAATAGGAAGACGCATCTAACGACATTCAGGCGGCTGCAGCCCCGCCTTTGAATCTCGGATGTCGCACGGAGAGCGGGGGATAGGGGGCAGTCAGAGGGATAGCGGGTTTAGAGAAAGGAATGAAAAGGTTGACGTATGAGGAGCGTTTGATGGTTCTGGGACTGTATTCGATGGAGTTTATAAAAAGCCAGAGCCATCTCCTTGAACCCTATCGAATGTCGAATGGCGTAGATAGAGGGGATGTGGAGAAGATTCATGGTGGGTGGGGGGGGGGGGTGGAATCTGGATCCATAAGGCACAGCCCCAGAATGCAGGGACGTCCCTTTAGAACAGCGAGGAGAATGAATTTCTTTAGCCAGAGGGTAGCGAATATGTGGAATTCATTGCCACAGGTAACTGTGGAGATCAGGTCTTTGGTCTTCAAGCGGAGGTTTGTAGGCTCTTGATTATTAAGGGCGTCAAATTTTACGGGGAGATTGCAGTAGAATGGGGTTGAGAGGGATAACTAATCGGCCATGATGGAATAGCGGAGCTGACTCGATTGGTCGAATGGCCTAGTTCGGCTCCTATGTCTTCTGATCTATGGTCTTACTGCAGGTTAATTATTTTTTGTTCTGACGTTTTCCTGATCTCTACATTCTTAGTAATATCCTTGTCTTATTCCATCACACAAAAGTTATCTTCCGCAGTGCCATCGGTATAAATCTACTAAATTATATGTTCATCCCCATATCTACCCATTTCAATCAGTCTACATTATTGGTCTCTCCCCCTTTTCCGAGTCTGGATTGACCTCTCTCACTTTCACTTCAGGGACAGACGCTTTTGCCGAGTTGATGTTGTGTATCCCACTCGGATTGAAAACTCTCGCCCTGTTAGTGATGGGCGCCGTTCTCTGCTGTGACTTACTCAGGTACTGTATGAAATAATGCAGAAGGCTTTTGCCGTGACGTGACTGAAATCAGATTCACTGAGACGGTCGGTGGGAGTTGGAAACTGACTCAAACATTAAGGCGTCCCAGTCGGTATTGTCGACAAACAACTCATTATCAGATTGCTGTTTGTCGGAGCTACGCAGAAAATAGTCCACGTTTGTCAGCTATTTAGCATTTTGAGATAGCTTTCAGATTGAATGTCTCTGCTAAACACCCACTGAATGATAGACAAATGTAAGGATATGCAGGAGGGATGGGTTAGGACGCCACAGTAGCGTAGCGGTTAAGGGGACGCTATTACCCGTCGGGCGTCTGAGTTCAGGGTTCAATCCTGGAGTCCTTTGTTCCAGGTGCTCCGGTTTCCTCCCTCTGTCCAAAAAACGTACCAGTCAGCAAGTTAATTTTTAGTTGTAAATCGACCTGCGATTAGGGTGGGTTTAGTGGGTGAGGTGCTGGGCGGCGCGGCTCGAATAAGTCTAAAAGGCCGGCGCTGCATCGTGGGCCCGAGGTCCTGTACTGTGCTCTCATGTCCTACGTTCTAAATACATATGTAATCTTTGATATACGCAAAAAGTCGCCCTGGAACACAGCAGAAGGAAGTATACGGGAAAGTCTCGACTTTCAGCAATCCACCTTCACTGGGATCAGCTAACTCAGTCCAAGCCCAGGATGAATCAGCTCTCTTGGTCGACAGAAAGCGTCTACGAGGCAAAATCCCTCAGAGGTTTGCCTGCTAACCGAATCTCTGTAACCGTCTCCCTTCACCGTAATCCAGTTTGAACTGTAATCGTATCCACTTCAAACATATTAACACTCAAAGGGAATTCAAATGAAATCCATTTATCTTATATTATTGAAAATCAGGTTCCTCCTTAATTAACAACCTCCACCTGTTCCTGTCCCCAGTACGTTGCGTTTACTCAGCTCCGAGGAATTTTGCACTCACTTCCCAAGAAACCTAACATTCAGTGTCTACTTACACTACAGTCTGGATAACTTCAATCTTCCATTCACAGAAGGATGCCCCTTCAGAACAGAGAATACGAAGAAATTCCTCAGCCAGAGCGTGGTGAACCTGTGACATTTACTGCCACGTACGGACGTGGGTATTTTTAAAGTGGAGATTGATAGGTTCTCGTTGCGTAAGGGTGTCAGGTTTACGGCGTGAGAACAGGAGAATGGGGTTGATAGGGAGACTATCTCAACCATGATGGAATGACAGAGCAGAGTAGGAGGGCCGAATGCCCGAACTCTGCTCCTATGTCTTATGGTCTTAATATAAGTGCCTTGCTATTTGATCAAAGTTATCCTATAGCCTAAGACCATCTTCCTTACTATCAATACCACCTCCTATATCGTTACTTCACCGTAAAACTTCCAATTGATTGTGTTTCTGGGCTCAACTTCTGTTTTGTTGTCAAACACTAACACTGTCGATTAAACTTATCTTGTGGGAAATCCCGTTCAAGTCTCGAGCCAAATCTCTTCAAAAGCGGCCGATCGATCGTTCCAGGACGGCCAGGCCTCTTAGGCGCGGGTGGCACTTTCTTTTGGGCACGGACTTTCGAATGCGCATGCGTGTCGTCTTGGCAATCCCGGTTGGTCTCTGCGACTCTGTAAGTTACCCAGAGTGTACCCTGGCTACCATAACTCAGTAAAATGTTTAATCACACTACACCATTGTCGTTCTTGCTCTGCGCATACGCAACAACCAGCTGGAGGAAGGAACCTAATGAGAACGCTATGTTCCACGCGAAGAAATGTTACCTGACCTTCATTAACCCCCCACTCCTTTGACACTAGAAGCTGTGGTTGAATTCTCCGCTAAACGTGCCGAGATGTCTTGAATACGTGGGTTTGGAATCACGGCTGGTGGCCTCATCAGGCGACGGTTATCTCTGCATGGACGGCAACTGCCATTGGCTTTCGAGCGTAACTTGGAGTGAGGTCCAAGTGCTTGGCTATATGTCTTAAGATTTCCTAACAGTCGTGTGTGTGTGTGTGTGTGTGTGTGTGTGTGTGTGTGTGTGTGTGTTCGTTTGTGTGCGCGCGTGTGTGTGCGTGTGTGTGTGCGTGTGTGTGTGTGTGTGTGTGTGTGTGTGTGAATGTGTGAGTGTGTGTGTATGTGTGTAGGGGGGAGGGTTGGGGGGGCTGATGTTCCGATAAGTTTTAAGAATAACTTTGCTCTCTGTTCTGCCTCCTGATTCCTTTGAGTCATAAGTGTCAGTGTTGTGGTTGAACAGTTCCTCAAATTCTACAGGAACTGAAATAAGTCAGCATTTCAGAGTCAGCGGCGGGTGAGAAGTTCAAAACATTGAAGTGTGAGTGAAGAACTCAAGGATCCTGCTCTCAGTGTTGGTGCGGGATGACAATAGTTGATTCATTCTTCACAGTGGCTTACTCACACCAGCTGTGAAGTCCAGGACCTATGGCCAAACACTCGGGAATACGTGGTACCACATCTTGATAAGCAGAAATGTCTCCACCTCCAAGTGTGATGAAATTACAGAGCTGTCTCCGGCTCAAAATGTAAAGGAGGCCCGGTCGCTAAATATACTCAAGAAGGAGACAATTTCTGAATGACAAATCATAAACAGAAGAGTTTCTCTACATGGTGGAAATCCAGAGTAACATTCAGAAAGAATATGCCGGAGGAGTTCGTCAGATCAGGGAGCACATGATGGAAAAAAATAAACAGTTACCATTTTGGACCGAGACCCTTCATCAGTCTCGACATGATGAAAGGTCTCAGCCAGAAACGTTGACTGTCATTTCTTTCCATGGATACTACTTGACCTGTTGCGTTCCTTCATAATTTCCTCTTCTTTTCAAATCTTTTTATTATTATTATTATCCAAAATTAATAAGTGTACATCAAAGTAGGCAATACTTACAATGTCTCAAGAAAACAAAACATTGTTTTAAAGATTGAAAACATTTAGGTGTCAAAAAAAGAGAAAAAAATCCTACTAAGCAAGGAAGAGTGAGAAAAAACCCTATTGGGTATTCAACCCCGGAGCCATTCATCATACAAAAAGCTTCTAAAGATAAACATCAAACCGTCAGCAAAAAAAAAGTACCAAAAATTTACAATTAGATCGTGGAGGAAATCTATCAATCAACTCAAATAAAAGTAAAGAGCAAATGAACCCCACCTTTTCTCAAAATCAAACATAGGTTCAAACGCTCGACTTCTAATTTTCTCCAAACTAAGACATAGCATTACTTGAGAGAACCATTGTGACAAAGTGGAAGCTGATGTATCCTTCTACTTCAAAAAAATGGCCCTCCTAGCTATCCATGGAACAAATGCAATAACATGTTGGTCAGACAAAGAGATACCGTGGATATTTTGAGGAATTATTGCAAAGAGCGCAGTTAATTTGTTAGATTGTAAATTAATTTTAAATGCTGTAGAAATTGTAGAAGGAACTGACTTCCAGAACTGTTCCAGTATATAACAGGACAAAAACATGTGTGTCAGTGTAGCTGGCTCAGTTTTACATCTATCGCAATAACTATCAACATTAGGAAACATTTTAGACAATCTCTTCTTCGTCAAAGAGTAACGATGTACAATTTTAAATTGAACCAGTGAATGACTAGCACACATCAACGAAGAGTTAACTAACTTCAGAATCCACGTCCAGTCCTCCGTCATAAAAGCCAAAATAAGTTCCTTTTCCCAATCTTGTTTAATCTTAAATAAAGGACACTTATCCCATTGTAATAGTAAATTATAAATTCTTCCTATAGAACCCTTAATCAACAGGTTCATACTCGTAATATTATCTAACAGGTCGGCATCCAATATATAAGGAAAATTACTTAAATATTTTTGAAAGAAATGTCTAACTTGAAGGTATTCTAAAAAGTGTGAGTGTGAAAAAGGATACTTATCAACTAATTGTTCAAAAGACATCAGCCTATCTTCTTTAAATAAATCCAGAAAATAATTAATACCTTTAATTTGCCAAAGCAAAAAAAATGTATGACTCAAAGAAGGCTTAAGAAAGTAATTTCAATAAATTAAACTACACAGTTTAAATTCTTTAAGATTAAACAAAATTGCGGAACTGGATCTACGTTTGTAAAGAATGTTTAATCACAGGGTATAAATTTAAATTAACAACTTTAGCTAATTGTATAGGTAAAGCAGCTCCCAATAACGAGGTTAAGTAAAACTGTTTCACAGCTTTTAATTCCAAATCTACCCAAATTGCCCAAGCGTTCTTATCAACCCAGTGTAACCAAAAGGACGTGTATCGCGCATTAACGGCCGAGTAATACATTCTTAAATCAGGCAAAGCGAGACCTCCATCCTTTTTCAACATTTGTAAGTGACATTTACCAAATCTTGGTCTTTTATTATTCCACACAAAAGATAAAACAAATAGAATCAATCCGGTCAAAAAACTTCTTAGTCAGAAAAACAGTGATATTCTGAAATAAATATAACATTTTTCGTACAATCATCATTTTGACTATATGGATGCGACCAACAAATGAAAATTTAAGTGGGTTCCATTTACGAAATAAATACCCCCCACTCCTTTGACACGACAAGCTGTGAATGAATTCTAGGCTAAACGTGCCGAAATGTCTTGAATACGTGGGATCGGGATCACGGCTTGCTGGCCTCATCAGGCGACGTTTATCGCTGCATGGACGGCAACCGCCATTGGGTTCAGAGCATATCTTGGAGGATTTAAGTCCAAGTGCTTGGTTATATATCTTAAGATTTGCTAGCAATCGTGTGTGTGTGTGTGCGTGTGTGTGTGTGTGTGTGTGTGTGTGCGTGTGTGTGTGTGTGTGTGTGTGTGCGTGTGTGTGTGTGTGTGTGTGTGTGTGTTTAAGGGGGCGAGTTGGGGAGGCTGATGTTCCGATCAGTTTTAAGAATAAATTTGCTCTCTGTTCTGCCTCCTGATTCCTTTGAGTCATAAGTGTCAGTGTTGTGGTTGAACAGTTCCTCAAGTTCTACAGGAACTGAAATAAGTCAGCATTTCAGAGTCAGCGGCGGGTGAGAAGTTCAAAACATTGAAGTGTGAGTGAAGAACTCAAGGATCCTGCTCTCACTGTTGGTGCGGAATGACAATAGTTGATTCATTCTTCACAGTGGCTTACTCACACCAGCTGTGAAGTCCAGGACCTATGGCCAAAGACTCGGGAATACGTGGTACCACATCTTGATAAGCGAAATTTCTCCACTCCCGAGCGTGATGAACTTACAGAGCTGTCTCCGACTGATAAGGTAGCGGAAGCCCAGTCGCTAAATATACTCAAGAAGGAGACAATTTCCGAATGACAAATCATAAACAGAAGAGTTTCTCCACATGGTGGAAATCCAGAGCAACATTCAGAAAGAATATGCCGGAGGAGATCTGCAGGGAGCACATAATGGAAAAAAAAATAAACAGTTAACATTTTGGACCGAGACCCTTCATCAGTCTCGACATGATGAAAGGTCTCGGCGGGAACCGTTGACTGTTGATTTATTTCCAAGGATGCTATTTGACCTGTTGTGTTCCTTCATAATTTCCTCTTCTGTTCAAAACTTTTTATTATTATTACATAAAATTAACAAGCGTACATCGAAGTAGGCAGCACTTACAATGTCTCAAGAAAAAAAACATTATTTTAAAGATTGAAAACATTTTGGTGACAAAAAAAGAGAAAAAAAAATCCTACTAAGCAAGGAAAAGTGAGAAAAAACCCTATTAGGTGTTCAACCCCGGAGCCATGCATCATACAAAAAGTTTCTAAAGATAAACGTCAAACCGTCAGCAAAAAAAAGTACCAAAAATTTACAATTAGATCGTGGAGGAAATCTATCAATCAACTCAAATAAAAGTAAAGAGCAAATGAACCCCACCTTTTCTCAAAATCAAACATAGGTTCAAACGCTCGACTTCTAATTTTCTCCAAACTAAGACATAGCATCACTTGAGAGAACCATTGTGACAAAATGGGAGCTGATATATCCTTCTACTTCAAAAAAATGGCCCTCCTAGCTATCGATGTAACAAATGCAATAACATGTTGGTCAGACAAAGAAATACCGTGGATATTTTGAGGAATTATTCCAAAAAGCACAGTTGATTTGTTAGGTTGTAAATTAATTTTAAGTGCTTTAGAAACTGTAGAAGAAACTGACTTTCAGAACTGTTCCAGTATAGAACAAGACCAAAACATGTGTGTCAGTGTAGCTGTCTCAGTTTTACATCTATCGCAATAACTATCAACATTAGGTAACATTTTAGACAGTCTCTCCTTTGTCAAAGAGTAACGATGTACAATTTTAAATTGAACCAGTGAATGACTAGCACAGATCATAGAAGAGTTAACCAACTTCAGAATCCGCATCCAGTCCTTCGACATAAAAGTGAAATTAAGTTCCTTTTCCCATTCTTGTTTAATCTTAAATAAAGGACGCTTATCCCATTGTAATAGTAAATTTTAAATTCTTCCAATGGAACCCTTCATCAGAAGGTTCATACTCGTAATAGTATCTAACAGGTCGGCATCCAAAATGTAAGGAAAATTACCCAAATATTTTTGTAAGAAATGTCTAACTTGAAGGTATTCTAAAAAGTGTGAGTATGAAAGAGAATATTTATCAACTGATTGTTCAAAAGACATCAGTCTATCTTCTTTAAATAAATCCAGAAAATAATTAATACCTCTATTTTTCCAAAGTAAAAAAATTTCGATCACTCAAAGAGGGCTTAAAAAAGTAATTTCGATAAATTAAACTACAAAATTTAAATTGTTTAAGATTAAACAAAATTTAGGAACCGGATCCAAGTTTGTAAGGAATGTTTAATCAGAAGGTATAAATTTAAATTAACAAGTTTAGCTAATTTGTGGAGGGGAGGAGATGATGGCGGCACGTCGCGGCGTGCGCGGCCTCTCCGGTGAATGGTATCTGTAATTGCTAAATAGGGGCCGCGCACAATCCTGATTTGATGAAGACAGACTTCAGAAGCACAGAGGAACATCTGGAGAAACTTCTGAAATGCCCACTTCGCTGCCGCTGCCGCTGCTACTGTGTGATCCAGAATCCCCGGAGGGGAAGGCCCCGAATCCACGGCTTTGCTTGTTGCTTGGCGGCCGGGACCTGGGTTGAAGCGCTCGGCAAGGATGGTGCTTGGTGCTCGGTGTCGGAGGCTCGAAGTTTTCAGACGGACTCAGTCGGACTGTGGTCGGGTGCTTCCAGGGTGCTGCATCGGCAGCTGTGCGGCGCTGGAGGTTCATGGCAGGGAGAGTTTTCTTCCTTCTACCGTTTGCGTGAGATGATGGGACTTTCGAGAGACTTTGAGACTTCTTTTTTACCGTATCCATGGTCTGCTCTTTATCAAATTACGGTATTGCTTTGCACTGTTGTAACTATATTTTATTATTATGTGCTTTTTGTCAGTTTTTTAGACTTGATCTGTCTTGTGTTTCTGTGATATCATACTGGAGAAACATTGTATCATTTCTTAATGCATGCATTATTAAATGACAATAAACGAGGACTGCGTGTCCTCATAATCTAATCTAATCTAATTGTATAGCTAAAGCAGCTCCCAATAACGAGGTTAAATAAAACTGTTTCACAGCTTTCAATTCCAAATCTACCCAAATTGGCCGATCGTTCTTATCAACCCAGTGTAACCAAAAGGACATATATCGCACATTAACAGCCCAGTAATACATTCTTAAATTAGGCAAAGTGAGACCTCCATCCTTTTTCAGCTTTTGTAAGTGACATTTACCAATTCTTGGTCTTTTAATATTCCAAATAAAGGATAAAATAATAGAATTAATCCGATCAAAAAACTTCTTACTCAGAAAAACAGGGATATTCTGAAATAAATATAAACTTTTTGGTAAAGTCATCATTTTGACTATATGGATGCGACCAACAAGTGAAAATGTAAGTGGGTTCCATTTACTAAATAAATACCCCCCACTCCTTTGACACGACAAGCTGTAGTTGAATTCTAGGCTAAACGTGCCGAAATGTCTTGAATACGTGGGATCGGGATCACGGCTGCTGGTCTCATCAGGCGACGTTTATCGCTGCATGGATGGCAACCGCCATTGGGTTCAGAGCATATCTTGGAGGATTGAAGTCCATGTGCTTGGTTATATATCTTAAGATTTGCTAGCAGTCATGTGAGTGTGTGTGAGTGTAGGGGGGAGGGTTGGGGGAGCAATGCTCCTTTATGTTTTAAGAATAAATTTGCTCTCTGTTCTGCCTCCTGATCCCTTTGAGTCATAAGTGTCAGTGTTGTGGTTGAACAGTTCCTCAAATTCTGCAAGAACTGAAATAAGTCAGCATTTCAGGGTCAGCGGCGGGTGAGAAGTTCAAAACATTGTAGTGCGAGTGAAGAACTCAAGGATCCTGCTCTCAGTGTTGGTGCGGAATGACAATAGTTGATATATTCTTCACACCAGCTGTGAAGTCCAGGACCCACGGCCAAAGACTCGGGAATACGTGGTACCACATCTTGATAAGCGAAATTTCTCCACCCCCGAGTGTGATGAACTTACAGAGCTTTCTCTGGCTCAGAACGTAGCGGAAGCCCAGTCGCTAAATATACTCAAGAAGGAGACAATTTCCGAATGACAAATCATAAACAGAAGAGTTTCTCCACATGGTGGAAATCCAGAGTAACATTCAGAAAGAATATGCCGGAGGAGTTCAGCAGATCAGGGCGCACATGATGGAAAAAAAATAAACAGTTAACATTTTGGACCGAGACCCTTCATCAGTTGACTGTTCATTTCTTTCCATGGATGCGACTTGACCTGTTGCGTTCCTTCATAATTTCCTCTTCTTTTCAAATCTTTTTTTTTATTATTCTCCAAAATTAAGAAGTGTACATCAAAGTAGACAACACTTACAATGTCTCGAAAAAAACACATTGCTTTCATAATTGAAGAAATTTTGGTGGAAAAAATCAAAAGAGAAAGAAAAACCCTACTAAGCAAGGAAAAGTGAGAAAAAAAAGCCCTCTTAGGTGTTCAACCCCGGAGCCGTACGTCATACAAAAAGCTTCTAAAGATAAACATCAAACCGCCAGCAAGAAAAAAAAGTACCAAAAATTTCCAATTAGGTCGTGGAGGAAATCTAGCAATGAACTCAAATGATAATAAAGAGTAAATGAACCCCATCTTTTCTCAAAATCAAGCATAGGTTGAAAGGTTCGACTTCTAATTTTTTCTAAACTTAGCCATAGCTTCACTTGAATGAACCATTGTGACAAAATGGGAGCCGATGTATCCTTCCACTTCAACAATTTCCTAATGACAATGGGATTGATGAGAACAGAACACTGAATTGAATATTCTGACATGACGATGCTGACTGGTGGAGCACGGCTGGACTGCCGAGTAGCCTACATGTGTGAACTGCGGCACAGCTGGGAGGGGAACAGTTACCTACATTCACTGTTTCAGGAGATTGTCACACCCATTAGACTTCGGATGCACGGCAAATCTGGCAGGGTTTGCAAACGTTACTTTCTACAAAACAACACCCAATAGCATGAATGGCAGCGATGCTTCACTACCAGCTGAATTCAACGCTTCTACGCCTGCTTTGAAAGGGAGAATACAACTACAGTTTAGAAGATCGCTGCTGCACCTGATGACCCTGTGATCTTTGCCTCAGAGGCCGATGTTCGGCCGTCTTTAAAGAGAGTGAACCTTCCCAAGGCGGAAGGTCCCGATGGAGTACCTGGTAAGGCTCTAAAAACCTGTGCAATCCGACTGGTGGGAGTATTCAAGGACATTTTCAACCTCTCACTGCTACAGGGGAGAGTTCCCACTTGCTTCAAAAAGGAAACAATTATACCAGTGCCTAAGAAGAATAATGTGAGCTGCCTTAATGACTACCGCCCGGTAGCACTCACATCTACAGTGATGAAATGCTTTGAGAGGTGTGTCATGTCTAGACTGAACTCCTGCCTCAGCAAGGGCTTGGACCCATTGCAATTTGCCTATCGCCATAATATGTCAACAGCAGACATAATCTCAATGGCTCTTCACATGGCTTTAGACCACCTGGACAACACAAGAACCAACGTCAGGATGCCGTTCATTGACTATAACTCAGCATTCAATACCATCATTTCCACAATCCGGATTAAGAAGTTGCAGAACTTGGGTCTCTGGGCCTTTGCAGAACTTCCCTCTACAATTGGATCCTCGACTTCCTAACCGGAAGACCACAGTCTGTGCAGATTGGTGATAACATCTCCACCTGACTGACAATCAACACTGGTTCCTCTCAGGGGTGTGTTTTAATCCACTGCTCTATTCTCTCTATACCCATGACTGTGTGGCTAGACATAACTCAAATACCATCTACAAATTTGCTGACGATTTGTTAGTAGAATCTCAGGTGGTGACGAGAGGGCGTACAGGAGTGAGATATGCCAACAAATGGAGTGATCTCGCAGAAACAACTTGGCACTCAACGTCAGTAAGACGAAAGAGCTGATTGTGGACTTCAAGAAGGGTAAGACGAAGGAGCACATACCAATCCTCACAGAGGGATCAGAATGGACAGAATGAGCAGTTTCAAGTCCCTGGGTATCAGGATCTCTGAGGATCTAACCTGGTCCCAACATATCGATGCGGTTATAAAGAAGGCAAGATAGTGACTATACTTCATTAGTAGTTTAAAGAGATTTGGTATGTCAACAAATACACTCAAAAACCTCTATAGCTGTACCGTGGAGCGCATTCTGACAGGCTGCAGCAGTCTCTTGGATGGGGGATCGGGATGGGGTGGCGGCTACTGCACAGGACCGAAAAGAAGCTGCAGAGGGTTTTAAATTTAGTCGGCTCCATCTTGAGAACTAGCCTCAAAGTACCCAGGACATCTTCAGGGAGCGGTGTCTCAGAAAGGCAGCGTCCATTATTAAGGACCTCCAGCACCCAGGGCATGCCCTTTTCTCGCTGTTGCCATCAGGTAGGAAGTACAAAAGCCGGAAGGCACACACTCAGCGATTCAGGAACAGCTTCTTTCCCTCTGTCATTCGATTCCTAAATGGACATTGAACACGTGAACACTACCTCACTTTTTTAAAATATAGTATTTCTATTTTGTACAATTTTTAATCTATTCAATATACATATACTGCAATTGATGGATTTATTTATTATTATTATTATTATTGTTTGTATCTTTTTCTATATTAATTTGAACTGCTGCTACTAAGTTAACAAATTTCACGTCACGTGCCGGTGATAATAAACCTGATTCTGAGATTAGTTGCCTCAAATTCGGTCTGTGGTCAGGGTCAAGAGGGTGTGACTGCGAGTGAGGCGGGTAATGGGATGCAAGAGACAGTTCTGGAGGAGCATCAGCCCCTGAGCGTGCCCCAGTTGGTCTGAGATTCTTGCTCCCTGTGTGGTTGCGAGTGCGGGCTGTAGGAAGCATGAGCAACCTAACTGTGGCACCGTAGTTCAGGGAGTCATTCAAGGTATCGGGAGTGATGGAGGTGGGGGAGAGAAGAGAAATGTGGTAGTAATTGAGGATAGCATAGTCAGGGGAATAGATAGAGTTCTCAGTCGTGAGAATAGAGCGTCCCCAAGGCTGTGTGCCTGGTGCCCGAGTTCGGGACATCTTCTCTGACCTGCAGAAGAATTTGCAGTGGGAGGGGAAAGATCCATTTGTTGTGGTCCATGTGGGTACCAACGATATGAGTAGAACGAAGAAAGGGGTTCAGTTGAGGGAAATTAAATTAAGTTTTTAAATTAAGAAGCAGAACCAGAAATCTGGTAATCTCTGGATTACTATCCGAGTCACGTGCAAATTGGCATAGGATCAAGACGATTAGAGAGTTGAATGTGTGGCTCCAGGGTTGGTGTGGGAGAAGTGGGTTTGAATTCATGGGAAATTGGCCCCAGTATTGAGGAAGAAGTGAGCTGTACCAATGGGACGGGCTCCAACTGAACCGTGATGGGACTTGGATCCTAGCGAAGCGCAGAACTCGGGCTGTGGACAGGGCTTTAAACTAAACAGTAGTGTGGCGGGGGGGGGGGGGGGGGGCTTGTTGGAGAAGTATGGATAAAGTAAAATAGAAAAGTGTGGATAAAGATAAAGAAAAAGCAAAAGAGAAAAGAGAAAAAAGTGGAGTGAAGAAAAGTCCAGTGGAAAAAAATGAAAGATTACAAAATTTTAAAAGCACAATGACTGTAAGGGCACTTTATCTGAACTTCCGTCGTATTCGAAACAAGATCAGTGAACATGTGGCACGAATCAGTAAAAAGCGGTTGTTTATTGGCCATTACAGTGTCGTAGTTGCAGAGTGAAGAGGATCGGGAATTAAATATCCAAGGATATCAGGTAAAACGGAACGATAGGAAGGAAGGTAAGGGATGTGGATTAACGCTCTTAATTGAAGATGAGATCAGGGCGATATTGAGAGACGATATAAGATCCAAGTAGAATGTTTAATCCATCTTGGTAGAGATTAGGAAGAGTAAAGGGAAAAAAAATTACTGGTGGGAGTTGTCTAATGGCCACCGAACAATATTACAGTGGCACAGGCAATAAACGGAGAAATATCTGAGGAATGTAAGAATGGGGCAGTTATCATGGGGAACTTTAACTTACACATAGATTGAGTGAATCAAGTTGGTCGAGGATTTATCACTTGCATTCACTGGCCACTTTATTAGGTTTCGCCGCTTGTTCATGCAAATATCTAATCAGACGGTTCATGTAGTGGCAGAGCAAGGCATAAAGGCATGATGAATGCTTAAGAGGTTCAGCTACAAGCAAGAGAAAATTGAAATCGGAGCAACACACACAAAATGCGGGAGATACTTCGCAGGCCAGGCAGCATCTATGAAAGTCGACGTTTCGGGTTGAAACCTTTCAGTGGGACGTTCAGTTGTTGTTCAGAGCAAACATCAAAATGGGAAAGACATGTGATTCTTAGTGACTTCGGCCGTGGAATAATTGATATTCTGTGGTATTTCACGTTTGCTCTGCCGATTCCTGTGTATGAAAATGTTGTGTGTGTTAAGGGTATTTTCACATTGTTAGCTGTGCGTTTGCATTGCATAGTTCTCAGTGTGTTTATAATGACAGCCGCAATTAAGACTCTGTAAATGTAACTCCACTTTAAGAAAAGAGGGAGGCAGCACAAATTAGCCTGACCCCAGTGGTTTGGAAGATGTTGGAGTCAATTGTTAAGAATGAGGTTATGGAGTACTTGGTGACATAGGACAAGATAGGACAAACTCAGGATGGTTTCACTAAGGGAAAATCGTTCCTGACGAATCTATTGGAATTCTTTGAGGAAATTACATGTAGGATAGGTAAAGAGGATGCAAAGAATGCTGTATATTTGACGTTCAGAAGGCCTTTGACAAGGTGCCGCATACGCAGCTGCTTACAAAGTTAAGAGCCCATGGTCTTACAGGAAAGTTACTACCGTGTTTACAGCATTGACTGATGGTAGGAGCCAGCGAGTGAGAACAAAAGGATCCTTTTCTAGTTGGCTGCCAGTGACTAGTGGTGTTCTGCAGGAATCGGTATTGGGACCACTTCTTTTTATGCTGTTTGTAAATGATTTAGATGACAGAATAAATGGATTTGTTGCCAATGATAGAAGATGATGCGAAGATTGGTGGAGGAGCAGGTAGTGTTGAGGAAACAAGGATGTACTGATACAGATTAGGAGAATGGATAATTCAAATACAATGTTGAAAAATGCATGGTCATGCACTTTGGTAGAAGAAATAAATGTGCAGGCTATTTTCCAAACAGGGAGTAAATCCTAAATCCCTGAAATGCAAAGGAACTTGTGAGTCCTTGTGTAGAACACCCTAAAGATTAACTTGCAGGTTGAGTCAGTAGTGAGGAAGGCAAATGCAATGTTAGCATTCATTTCAAGCGGTCTTTAATACAAGATCAGGATGTGATGCTGTGTCTTTATAAGGCACTGGTGAAGCCTCACCTTGAGTATAGGGATCAGTTTTGTGCTCTTCACCTGAGGAAGAATGTGCTTGCATTGGAGAGAGTTAAGAGGAGGTTCACAAGGATGATTCTGGGAATTCAGAAGCATGAGGAGGGAATCACAGTGAAACCTTTCGAATGTTGAAAGGCCTAGACAAATTAGATGTGCAAAGGATGTTTCCCATGGTGGCGGAGTCTCAGACAAGAGGGCACGGCCTCAGAATAGAGGGGCGCACATTTAAAACAGAGATGCAGAGAAACTTCTTTAGCCTAAGGGTAGAGGGTAGAGGATATGAGGAATTTTTAACCACAGGCTGCTGTGGAGGCCAGGTCGTTGGGTGTACGTAAGGAAGAGATTGATAGAGATTGAAAGAATCAGCCATAATTGAATGGCAGAGCAGATGCAATGGGCTAAATGGCCTAATTCTGCTCCCATGTATAAAAAAGACCATGACACTTAGGAGCAGAATTAGAATATTCGATCCATCGAATCCAATCAATGACTAAATCATGACTAATTTATTATTGCCCTCAAACCCATTTTTCTGCCTTATTCCAGAAATATCTGACACCCTGACTACTCAAGAACCAACCAACCTCAGCTTTAAGTATGCACAATGTCATGGGCTCCACAGCCGTCTATGGCAACGAAGTCCACAGTTTCTATACCCTCCGGCTAGCGAAATCCTTACTCATCTTCGTTATAAGTGGACGTACTTCTGTTCTGTGGCTGTGCACTCTGGTCACGGACTCGCTCACTGTAGGAATCACCCTCCCAAAAACTGGTACTAATTTTTCCAAACTCCAGCGAATGGAGTCACAGAACCACCACACGCTCTCCACATGTTAATCCTTTCATTTCCGGAGGGGGAGGATGGTGGCAGTTTGAAAATCGGAGGAGGTTTGTTTTACGCGAAGTGTGATGAGAGCAGTGACACGCACTTTGCTTTGTTCCTTTAAGTTCTAAGAATAATTTCGCTCTCTGCTCGACCTCTTGATTCATTTTGAGTCATACGTGTCAGTGTTGCGGTTTAACAGTTCCTGGACCTTCTACAGCAAGTGAAAAGGTCAGCATTTCAGCGTCAGCAAGTGAAGGGCAGCGAGCGAGATGGCCCAAACACTGGGGCGTGGGTGAAGGACTCTGGCGTTGCCTTTGCAGTGGCCTTCTGTCTTTCTCAGGGGTAGGGTATTCATTCTTGACACTAATTTCCTTACTCAAATTATAAAGTCCAGAATCTGTGGCCACACTCTTGGGACACGTGGTACCAGTTCGAGATCAGCAGAAATTGCTCGACTTCTGAGCGTGATGAAGTTACGGATTGAGCAGAAGTTTCTTTGCACCCGAATGGAGAACTGACAATTTTTGTCTCCAGCACAGAAGTAGATTCTCAATCATGCACGGGTAGACTGGTGGAGCAGGGCCGGATAACCGAATGGCCTACAGTTGTTAACTGGGTCACGGCGGTGGGTGGGTGGAAGAGGAGGGACTGGGCGTCAGGGGGATACAGGGAGGTGGATCTGAGGCACGTGCGCTGAGGGCTGAGGCTCAGGAATCGACAAAGGAGGGACTGTGCTGAGAGGGAAACAAGGAGGAAAAGCTGGGCAACGCGGCCTCAGGGGCGGGATGGGTGCTGAGGAATTGAGTCTGGTTTCAGGTGAAGCACTCGGAAAGGGCCCAACTTTCAATTATAGCAAAAGTTGCATACTGTCCTCAGCACATCTTTAAGTGCTGGTCGTTAACGCAAATGGTGCATTTCACGAGTAATAAATCAATAAACGTATCTGAAGCTGAATTAATATGATCATGGACGAATTGTGTATGTTCTTCCAGATTCCTTGAAAGTTCAAAGTATCATTATTATGAAAGTACGTATATATCACCATGGACTACCCTGATTCATTTTCATGCTGGCATTCAGAGCAGAACAGAGGAGGTGTCAGGGGTAAGTTTTTTTAACACGGAGAGTGGTCAGTGCGTGGAATAAGCTGCCGACGACGATGGTGGAGGCGGATACGATAGGGTCTTTTAAGAGATTTCAGGATAGGTACATGGAACTCAGAAAAATAGAGGGCTATGGGTAACGCTAGGTAATTTCTAAAGTAAGGATATGTTCAGCACAGCTTTGTGGGCCGAAGGGCCTGCACTGTGCTGTAAGTTTTCTATTTTTCTAACAAAGAAATACGATAGAATCAATGAAAAACTGCACACAAAGACTGCCAAGTAACTATTGTATAAAACAAGACAGACCGTATCAATATAAAGAGACAAAAAATAAAATGCAGATTAATTAAATAGATAGACACAGGCAGATAGACAAATATATATATATAGGAACTAAGGTCAATGGGACTAGACAGAATAACAGTGAACGTGGAGCTAGTGGGCCGAATGACTAGTTTCTGTACGAGTGCTTTTTGACCCTACAACTGTAATGTTTTGACAACCTGCTTTCAGCTCTTTACTTGGCAGCCCTCTGCTTAAACACCAGGAATATCTCACGGAATCCATCCGAAGAAGTCACTCTGTTTAACTTACTAATTTCTGTACAGTATTTTCTATTAACTGAAATATTTAACTTTGTTAGGCTGGGAATGTAAGTAGGCGGATTGTGTAAATAACTGTTAAACTTACGTATTCAACACCCGATGTAGATTGGGGGACCGCTCCATTTGAAAAAGTTTGGATTTGCCAGTTGCCAACCACTTCCACTGCTATCCTCTTTCCTGTTCCAACATGACGGTCCATGGCCTCCTCTACTGCCACGGCGAGGTTACTCTCAGTCTAAGGAGCAACACCTCATATTTTGTTTGGTGGCCTTGAACTTGATGGCATGAGCATGGATTTCTCTAATTTCAGGTCCCCCCCACTTCTTTAATTCCTCACTCTGCCAACTCCCTGCTTCTCTCATCTCATCAGAGGCCAATCATCTCTCCCTGGTGGCCTTTCTACTGTACTTCCCTTTCGTCCATGGCCCACTATCCTGTCCGATCAGATTATTTGTTTCCTCAGCCCTTTACATTTTCCACCTATCACCTCTCATCCTCCGCCCACCTGGCTCCACTTCTCTTGTACTCCCTTCGTCCACTGTCTTATTCTGGCTTCTTCTCCATTTCTTTCCAGTACTGATGAATGGTCTCGGCCCAAAACGTCAAAAGTTTATTCATTCCATTATATGCTGCCGACCTGCTGAGTTTCCTCCAACGTTTTGTGTATGCGGCAGTGTATTGTTTAGATGATATCTATAGATGTTATTTGAATTCAGTAACTGTTCAATGTTACATATTAGTCAAAAGGAGGCCTTCCGGCCCATTGGACAATGCTGGCTCTCAGCAGAGTGGTCCCAGTCGTTCCATTCCCTCTCTGTTTCTTTGTAAGCTATCTTTTCATAAATGCCCATCAACTGCCCCCGAATCACCCTCCGGATAATTTACGTCAGAAAATTAACCACTCATCCCACGCGTCCTTAGGAAACCCGGAAAGGAACGGGGCACTCATGGGATACCCACCCACAGTGACAGTGACAATGTGCTGACTCCACACAGAGATCACCAGCCACCCGTGTTCAATTCCCACCGCTGCCTCAAAGGAGTTGGTACAGTTTGCCTGATACCACGTGGATTTCCCCCGTGTGCTTTGGTTACCTCCCACATTCGAAAGACGCGCTGGTTAGAAGGGTAATTAGTTCCACACTACATCTCTAAAAATAAAGTCATAAATGATAGATTGATCTTAACAGATCGGCACATCATGGTGGGCCGAAGGGCTGGGCTGTACTGTTCTATCTTCCAAGTACAAATCTAATCTTTGATGTACAGAAAAGTTCACCCTGGACCCCAGCAGAAACATGAAAACGGGATTTATGGGCAATGTGGAGGGGTGAAGCCCAAGGGCTACTCAATCTGCGTAGAATAATAAACATTTCTCAGTTAGCATACTTGGTTCTTCACGCTGACCAGCTGTTCCGAGTCCAGTCGACGCGCAAAGGAATGAACCTGCCATCCAGTTGTGGAAATGTGGTGCTCGACCCCATGATATGTGATTGTAGTGGAAAATGTGGGGTTGGTGAGGTTTAGGAATTCACCCGGCAGCGAATGAATTCACGTGGTGTGCATGCGCTAGATAGACTCATCGTGGGGAACTTACCTGAGATGCAATGCGACGACCCAAAGACATTTGTATCCGCAAACCAGTAGTTCTTAACATCTACTAACAGCCGTGTGTGTTGTTGTTGTTGTTGTTGGTGGTGGTGGTGGTAGTGGTGGTGGTGGTGATGGTGGTGTGTGTGTGTGTGTGTGTGTGTGTGTGTGTGAGAGAGAGAGAGAGAGAGAGAGAGAGAGAGAGAGAGAAGAGGGGGGCAAGTGATGGGGTGCAGTTTAAGGAGAAGTGCAAGTCCGGTTTACATCAGAATGCACTGACGGGACTCAGACACACTTTCCTGTTGTTCCTTTAAGTTCTGAGACTAACTGAGACTGGCCTTAGCCTGACCTCAGTGGTTAGGAAGATGTTGGAGATAATTGCTAAGGATGAGGTTATGGAGTACTTGATAACACGACAAGATAAGACAAAGTCGAATAGTTTCATTAAGGGAACATATTGTCTGATGCAACGGTTGGAATTCTTCGAGGGGATTACAAGCAGGGCAGATAAAGGGGATGAAGTGGATATTGCATAAGATGGGACATTACCAGACGGGACCATGACACGGACTGTTGGGCGGTCTGTAATATAGCCCCAGTAACGTGGTCATACAATTCTTGTTACTCAGTTCCACCCATAGCACCTCACTTCAAAAGGCTCCAGTACGTCCTGACTGAACACTGCCGTGACTAGTTTCCCTTGACTAGTAACGCCATCCCTTCTCCTTTAATCCCTTCCGCTCTGTCACGTCTGATATTGAACTGCTAGTCCTGCCCCTCCTGCAACTAAGGTTCACGAATGGTTGCAACATCATAATTCAAGCTGTTGATCCATGCCCTGAGCCCATCTGCCTTCCCTTTACTTGCACTGAAGTATACGCAGCTCAGGACATCAGTCGCACCGCGTTCAACCTTTTGATTCCCGAATTTGACTGAGGCCCCAGCAACATCGTCTCCACAACCTCTCTACAAACTGCCACTCAAGTTTCCATACTCCTGCAACTCTAGTTTAAACCCGCACCTGCCCCCCCCCAACTCACCCCCACCCCCCACAACCCCGAGCAGCACTATTGTCCATTTCCAGGTCAGGTGCAAACCGTCTCTTCTTTTTTTGCATTTTGTCGTCTTTTACACGTTGGCTACTTCTCAGTCTTTGCATACAGTTTTTCATTGAATCCGTTGTATTTCTTTGTTCTAGGTGAATGCCTGAATGAGAATGAATCTCAGGGCAGGAGATGGTGACATCTATGCACTTTGATGATAAGTTTCCTTTGAACTTTGGTGGAATCTGGAAGCACATACACAAGTTATCCACGATCTCATTAAATCAGATCCAAATACATTTATGTATTTATTTCATGTGAAATGAACCATTTGCATAAACAACCAGCATTTAAGGATATTCTGGGGACAACCCGCAAGGGTCACTAGAATTGGTTCGGATCTTTCCCGTGAGCTTCGCCTGAAACCTTACTCTATTCCAAAACCTCCTCCACCCTACATACTTTCAACTTCACCTCCCTGAATCCCTCTCAAGGACAGACCCTCCTCTCCCACCCACCCACCATCCTGAGCCCAGTTAACAGATGTAGGCCGATTTCAACTTCCCTCATATTGACTGGCACCTCCTGACTGCAAGGGGGATAGACGGGGCAGAATTTATCAGGTGCGTTCAAGAAGGATTCCTAACGCAGTATGTGGACCGGCCGACGAGAGGAGAGGCCATACTGGATCTAGTTCTGGGTAATGAACCTGGTCAGGTGGTAGACCTCTTGGTGGGGGAGCATTTTGGTGGGACTGACCACAACTCCCTTAGCTTCAGCATAGCTATGGAAAAGGATAAAAACAAACAAAATGGGAAAGTGCTTAACTAGGGAAGGGCTTAAATATGGGGCAGGAACTAACGAGAGTAAATTGGAAACATGTTCAAGGGTGAAAGCACAGAAGTAATGTGGAGGAAGTTTAGGGACCACTTGTAATGGGTTCAGGATAGGTTTGTCCCACTGAGACAAGGAAAAAATGATAGGAAAATGGAATCATAGCTGACAAAACACGTGAGGCAACTCGTCGAGAGGAAGAAGGAAGCATATGTTAGATCTAAGAAGCAGGAAGCAGGAGGGGCTCATGAGAAATATAGGGTAGCCAGGAAGGAGCTTAAGAAAGGACTTAGGAGAGCTCGAAGGGGGCATAAGAAGGCCTTGGCATGTAAGATTAAGGAGAACCCCAAGAAATTCTATGCGTATGTGAAGAACAGAAGGATGACAAGAATGAAGGTGGGGCCGCTAAAGGATAAAGAAGGCAACATGTGCCTGGAGGCGGACGAGATTGGGGAGGTCCTAAATGAATACTTTGCTTCAGTATTCACAAGTGAAAAGGACCTTGATTAGGGTGAGGTCGAAATAGAACAGGTCTGTGTGCTGGACAAAGTGGAGATTAAGGATGAAGTAGTGTTGGATCTTCTTAAAAACATTAAGATTGTTAAGTCTCCAGGGTCGGACGTGATTTCACCCAGGTTGTTGTGGGAAGTGAGGGAAAAGATCGCTGGAGCAGTAGCTATGATCTTTGAATCCTCTTTGGCTGCAGGGGAGGTGCTGGAGGATTGGAGAATGGCAAATGTAGTTCCCTTGTTTAAAAAAGGTAATAGGGAGAATCCTGGGAACTATAGACTGGTGAGTCTTACGTCGGTGGTCTGCAAACTATTGGAAAGGATTCTTAAGGATAGGATTTACTAGCATTTGGAGAAGTACAGTCTACTCAAGGATCGTCAACATGGCTTTGTGAAGGCAAGGTCGTGCCTCACGAGTCTAATTGAGTTTTTTGAAGAGGTAACAAAAGAAATTGATGAGGGTAGGGCGGTAGATGTGGTCTCCATGGATTTTAGCAAGGCATTTGACAAGGTCCCCCACGAAAGACTCATCTAGAAAGTCACAAGGCATGGGATCAGTGGAACCTTTGGCTGTTTGGATAAAAAAAAATGGCTTGCAGGAAGAAAGCGGAGGTTAGTACTGTAAGGAATGTATTCTGCCTGGAGATCGGTGATTAGTGGAGTGCCACAAGGATCTGTCCTGGGACCCCTGCTCTTTATGATTTTTATAAATATTCTGGATGAAGAGGCGGAAGGATGGGTGAGTAAGTTTGCGGATGACACGAAGATTGAAGGAGTTGTGGATGAAGCTGTAGGTTGTCGAAGGTTACAAGAGGATATAGACAGGATGCAGAGTTGGGTAGAAATATAGCAGATGGAGTTCAATCCGGATAAATGTGAGGTGATGCGTTTTGGAAGGACAAACCAGAAGGCTGAGTACAGGGTTATGGTCGGTTACTTATGAGTGTGGATGAACAGAGGGACCTTGGGGTTCAAATTCATACATCCCTCAAGGTCGCTGCACAGGTTGATAGGGTAGTTAAGGAGCCTATGGGATGCTAGGCTTCATTAATAAGGGGATTGAGTTCAAGAGTAGAGAGGTCATGTTGCAACTCTACATATCTCTGGTGAGAGCACACTTGGAGCATTGTGTTCGGTTCTGGTCACCTCATTTTAGGAAGGATGTGGAAGCTATGGAGAGGATGCAGAGGACATTTACCAGGATGTTGACTGCATTGGAAAACTAGTCTTATGAGGCAAGGTTAACAGAGCTGGGACTTTTCTCTTTGGAGCGTAGAAGGATGAGAGGGGACTTAATGGAGGTTTACAAGATTATGAGAGGCATAGATAGGATGGATAGCCAGTACCTGTTTCCCAAGGCATGAATAGCAAATACCGGAGGGCATATGTACAAAGTTAAGGGAGGGAAGGTTAGGGGAGACATCAGGGGTAAGCTTTTTACAGAGGGGTTTGTGGGTGCCTGGAATGACTTGTCAGGGATGGTGGTGGAGACTAAAATATTAGGGGTATTTAAAAACCTCTTGGACATGCGCACGGATGAAAGACAAATACAGGGGTACTGGGTAGTGTGGATTTAATACATTTTTAAAGGAAGTTATGGGTCGGCACAACATCGAGGGCCGAAGAGCCTGTACTGTGCTGTAGTATTCTAGTGTCTAGTGTCTAGTGCCATTCGGTCATCCGGCCCTACTCCACCCGTCAACACGATTATGGCAGACCATCCACTTCAGGATACTACTACTGCTACTACTACTACCATTACTACGTCAACTCAGGACTAGGGGGCCGACGTCGAGCACGATGACAGACTCTCCATTTCTCCCTCTCCCTCATCAGTGTGTTCAGTTTATCTACATTAGCCGCACCGCTGTCTTCTAGGAGTGTGTTGACCATAGTCTTGGGAGGGTGCCCAGGGTTCATCCTCCCATGCTTGGGCTCCCATATGATGACAAGGCTGCCAGGTAGCTCGGAGTGGCGTAGACAGTGCCCCGCTAGTTGCAGTCTTCAGCATACTTACACCTCAATCACTTTGTATTAAGACAACATGGAGGAACTCAGCTGATCAGACAGGAATAAACAGTCGATGTTTTGACCCCAGACCCTTGATCATTACAGTAATGTTTATTATTTTCCATAGAATCTGTCTGACCAGCAGATTTCCTCCAGCATTCTGTGTGTGTTACTCTAGATTTACAAAATCTGCAGAATTTTTTGTGTTTAAGATTTGGCATTAGGAAATTGACTTCTTGAATACATTTAGCGACTTGGACTCTTCAGCATTCTGGGCTGGAGACAACTGTGTACGTTCCTCACACTCGGAGACAGAGAAATTTCTGCTCATCCCAGACTGGTACCATACGTCCCAAGGCTGTGGCCACAGATTCTAGACCTTACAGTTAGCGTGGGGGAATTAGTGTGAAGAATGAATCAGCTATAGTCACCTCGCCCTGAGTCTGACGCCAGGACCCTGCGAAGACAACGCTAGAATTCGTCACTCACAACTCAGTGTTGGGGCCTTCTCGATCGCTGTCCTTTCTTTCCCGGCCCTGAAACACTTCTTTTTTTCACTTGCTGCAGAAGGTCAAGGAACTGCTAAGCTAAAACGCCGACATTTATGACACAAAGGAATCAGGTGGCAGAGCAGAGAATAAAGTTATTCTTGGAACTTAAAGGGGCAACGGCAAAGTTTGTCTTAATGCACTCATCACATTAAAGTTACCCGCTCTTTCAAATTGCACCCCTGCTCACTCCAAGCGACATCCTTTTCTCCCCCTCGCCCCCCCACAACACACACACACACACACACACACACACACACACACACACACACACACACACACACGTGCGTCAACCTTAAACTATGCCTTGTAATATTTGCAGTTCTGGGCCTTTTTCGAAGAACATTTGTGCTGGCATTGGACGGGGTCCAGAGAAGGTTCGTGAGGATGATACCGGCAATGAAAGAATGAGGAACAGAGTATATTTCTGCTGCTTAAAACGTCTTCATTTATCTTTTATTAATTCAAGACCCATGATCATGTCTGAAACAGGAAACGCCTCTCATGCACGGGTTCCCAAACTTTTCGTTTCCAAATGGAGCAATACCCTTAATAAAGGGGAGCGTGAACGTCAGTTTGAGAATCCCTGCTCTAGAATTTACATAGTAAACTGTATCTTACTAATAGAGGAAACTTTACTTTATATTATTATTCAGAGATGCAGCGCGGTAACAATCCTGCGCCGCCCAATTACATCCAAGTGACTAATTGCCCTCCTTATCCGTACGTCTTTCGAATGTGGGTGGTAACCGGTGCACCCGGAGGAAACCCAAGCGGTATCACAAAAGCATACAAACTCATTAGAGACAACAGCGAGAATTGAACGCGGATCACTGGTGCGTATGTGTGGAATTTGCAAATTCTCACTGTGACTGTGGGTGGGTATCCCATGAATTTTCTGTTTCTTTCCCCACGTCCTAAGGACACGTTGGATGATTAGTTAATTTTCCGACCTAAATTATCACGAGTATCATTTCCAGGAAATTTGGGGGCAGTTGATGGGCATTTATGAGAGAGGACGGGTTACAGGGAAGCAGGGAGGGAATGGGACAAGGGGGACCTCTCTGGTGAGAGCTGGCAGAGTGGTCCCCCTTGTGCGATGGGCGAGGAGGTCTCCTTTTAAATACTAAATAACATTGAACGGTTATTGAATTTAAATAACATCTACAGATACAGCTAAATAGTTCAGCAGAACACTCACAAAATGTTGGAGGAAGTTCAGCAGGTCGGGCAACATCTATGGGAAAGACGTTTAAGGCCGAGACCATTTACCGATACTGGAAAGGAAGGAGGAAGTTGCCTCAATGAAAAGGACAGAGTGCAAGATAAGTGAAGCCAGGTGGGTGGGGGTGGGAGGTGAAGAACGGAGCAGGAAGGTGATAGATGGAATAGATAAAGGGATGGAAAGGAAAAAAAATCTGATAGGGGACGGTAGCGCACCAGTGGCGAAAGGGAAGTACAGTAGGAAGGCCACCGGAGGAGATGGTTAGCCCGTGAGGAGACGAGGTAGGTAAGGGGGTGGCAGACTGGGGAACTGAGGAGGAGGGAAGTGGATAGGTAATTAGGAATGTTGCAGAAATTGATGTTCATGCCAGCAGGTTCAAGGCCACCCAAAGGAAATGTGAGGTGTTGCTCCTTCAACCTCAAGGGGGCGTCGTTGTGACAGTAGTGGAGGCCTTGGACTGTCATCTTGCCATGAGAATGGGATTGGAGTGAAAATGGCTGGCTGCTTGCAAATCTAAATTTTTGCCGATGGAGCGAAGGTGCTCGTTGCTTAGTTACTGTTTTCACACAATGCGCATTCTTATGTTCCCAACCTACAAGAAGTTATATGTTTTTAGTTCATTGAAATGCTGTTACAGGGGTCAGTAAGTGAAACACCCTGACTGCTTCAGATGGATTTTGTCACATGTTTCCAGTGCCAAGTAACGGATTGGAAATCGGTTGATATAACACTACAGTAGTAGATTCCTGAAGCGCCAGCACATAAAGGGTCCTTCGGCCCATCTAGTACATACCAAACTGCTAATCTGTCTAGTCCCATCGATCCACACAGGGACCAGTTTCCTCCATACCCTCTATTCCATGTATAGTGCTTATTTAAAATTCTCAAGTGTTGCCACAGAGCTGCACAGTACAAAAATCACCCTATTGGCCCTCCGCGACCTTGACAAACTTCGGGTCTTGGCACGAAACCTTGAGTGTACTTCCTTCCACAGATGCTGCCTGGCCCCCTGACTTCTTCCAGCATCTTGAGTCTGTTGCTTGGATTTCCAGCATCTGCAGATGTTCTTTCGTTTAAAGCTTTCGCTGTCTACGCATCCCACTTGACCCCTTTAGGTGCATAGGCTTCTGCACCTTGCCTATTTAAGTGACTGTCTCAATGGATCAAGCACATTCCAGATAACAACCAGTCCGTATGTAAATGTCATTCCCGCAACACCTCTTTAAACCCCTAACCCTCTGTCTGACCTTATTTTCGATCCTCTGTTGTGCAACGTTTGTTAGAAATGTAAAAGACTCCTACAAACAGCAGATCGGATAATTGATGATCAGAGATGATCAGTCATCTACTAATAATGGAGAGGGAACACCAATGCCCAAGAATGGAGACACTAACAAAAAGTGATCGGTACTGCCCGATCCGTCATAGGAAATCACCTACCCTGTCTCCCCATCACCAGCACCACCACCACTGAGCACATTTACAAGCAGCGCTGCCCCAGGGAAACAACATCCATCATTAAGGATGTCCACCACCCCAACATCCAAGTCATCTTCTGTTGTCTCTGCTGCCATTGGGAAAGAGATATCGGATTCTTAGGTCCCACACCACCAGACTGAGGAACAGTTATTATCCTTCAATCATCACGGCTAGCGTCGAAAACTGCACTCACCTTAACACAAAACTGATCACTGAACACAACTTACCTATCTATCTATCTATCTATCTTTCCATCTATATATCTATCTATATATCCACCTCCCTGTTTCCCTCGCAGGGTCAGTCCCTCCTCCTCCACCCAGTTAATATGTGTTGGCCATTCGGTCACCCGGCCCTGCACTACCGGTCTCTTTCAATATTTTTATCAGTTTCTGCATAGAAGAATACAGAGTACAAGAAGATGTATATTATAAGTCAAAAGTAAAAAAATAAAATCGTACCAAGTACATTGTACTAAAAACAGTTACAATCACAAAACCCTGTATTCATAAAAATTAAATTAAATGATAATGCTGAAATATAATAACTTTGTTACACAGAAAACGAATCTAAGCCCGCTACCAAAGTCAGAGCTGTAATGAAAAACAAGAAAAAGGGGGGAAAACTCCTTATCATATAATGAAATATATTATTAGCCACCATCTGTACTTTTACAACAAATCAAAAGTTTTGAAAATAACTCAAAAATTGTCGCCACAATGTATAAAAGTCTTTGCTAGATTCAAAAACTGAACAATGGATCTTCTCTAAATTTAAGCATGACATAACATCACGTAACCATTGAGCATGAGTAGGCGGAACAGTATCCTTCCATTTAAGCAAGAGCGCCCTCCTAGCTATAGATAGACAGATAGATAGATAGATATACCTTATTGATCCCGAGGGAAATATTGGGTTTCGTTACAGCCGCACCAACCAAGAATAGAGCGTAAATATAGCAATACAAAAACCACAAACAATCAAACAACAAAATGCAAACTATGCCAGATGGAAATAAGTCCAGGACCAGCCTATTGGCTCAGGGTGTCTGACCCTCCACGGGAGGAGCTGCACGTTCGATGGCCACACGCAGGAACGACCTCCTGTGCCGCCCAGTGTTGTATCTCAGTGAAATATGGCCGAAATCCAACAGTAAAAAAGGTCAATATCCGGTCTGCAAACACGTTCCTCGATCGTAATATGACCCGGATTGCACCATCCGTTGTTAACCAGAACAGTAAGCACCTAACTCCTTCACGCTTACCGCTCTCAGTGCACTTCCGGTCAGCCGGAACGGTCTGGAAGCCGTCCATGGAGAAGTTTTGATCGGGTATGTCCTCGTGCAGCCCCGTCCCAGTGAAACACATAATACTGCACTCCCGAATTGTTCTCTGACGCCTGGCTAGCGCCGTGAACTCGTCCATTTTATTACCCACCGAACTCCACTTCTCCATAAGTCTCTGTTGTCTCGACCCGGTCCTCTTTCCTCGACTTTGTGATCCCCCTCCGCATCCTCTGTGTGCTTTCCTCTAGATTTCAGCAGGGGTGTCCGCCACTCTGCTCGCTAAACCAGCCGGCATTTGGGCAAGCAGCTGGTCCCTGGAATAGACAATGCGACCATGCTTCTGTCCCGTGTGTCGGGATGTAACTATTTCCACCGCTAAAAACCCAGATAAAACTCTTTCTACCAGAATGTTAGAGAGGGTGCAGCTTCGACGTGTTACCGTGATAAAAAAAAACTGCGAAAAATAAGGTAAGTTAAAAAGGAAGAAGAAAAAAGTAAGAATCTGATCGGAACGGTTGTAACAGGCTGCATGCAAGACCGGCACATGCGCACTATAAGAGAGATAAAAGCCAGAATATGCAAATCAGGTGTCTCCAAAATAAAGTCTTTTCCTCCAACAATACCAAATAATGGGGTCAAAGGGTTAGGCTTAAAATTTACCATAAAAAGTACCGAGAAAGTTTGGAATACTTCCTTCCAGTATCTTTCAAGGCTCGGACATGTCCAAAACATGTGAATTAATGAAGCTTCTCCATTATTTCATCTATCACAGAAAGGATATATATCCGAATAAAAACGAGATGGCTTATCTTTAGACATGTGATCCCTATGAACCACTTTAAATTGTAATAGTGTCATGGTCTGGTCCGTCAAGTCTGCATTTCAGTTCAGGATCCGGACTCCGGGTCTTCCAGCTGTCCCTCGTTTGATTGAGTTAAGCACAGGCACCTGATTCCCATCTTGGAGCTTGGAATATAAGTAGCCTTGAGGTTGAGTGTGGGCTGCTTGTTTGTCTTTTCAGTTGCCCTGGGAGCAACCTGCCGGTGGAAGGCTACAGCGGCCACTTGTCATCTTCAGGCCGTGTTGGAGAGCCATCACTTCATGGAGCCTTGCTGTTGGCAGTCGGAGCTGTCTTTGCAGTATGGATTCGGCTGTTTACTGGGCCAGCTGAGTGACTGCCAGCTACTCCGAGCTAGGTTGGGATCCAGCTGTTTTCATAGCCTGCTGAAGTTGCTGGCCGAACTGAGACTCGGAGCTACCCCAAAGCAGAGATGGAACTGTCTGTTATTCTTTGGTGTTTGTCTCTTCTTGTCCTCGCTTCCGTGGGGTAAGTCAGGCCGTTTTGCATTTGGCCTGCGGGGGGGATCTGTCCTGTCTTGTCTTGTCTTGTCCTCGCTCCGTGGAGTAAGTCAGGCCGTTTTACCGTTGCCATGTGGGGGTCATGTCTTGTCTTTGCCTCTGTTGGGTAAGTCCGACCGTTCTGCCGTTACCCAACAGGTGGACCTGTCCCACCTTGGTGTGGAGAGGTTGAGTCCCTGCTTGTCTAAGTATAAGTCCCCGCTCTATGTCTATGTACTGTCCTGTCTCATGTTGGTGTCGTATTAACGATGAGTCCCGGCTTTTCGAAGGACAAGTCCCAGCTCTATCTTGTTCAGTTCCCAGTCTGTCTCTCAGCATCAGCCTCTGCATTTCAAGACGAAGATCCCGCAGCCAAGCTCCGAGAACCCAAGCCTCGAGGATCCCGCAGCCAAGCTCCGAGAACCCAAGCCTCGAGGATCCCGCAGCCAAGCTCCGAGAACCCAAGCCTCGAGGATCCCGCAGCCAAGCTCCGAGAACCCAAGCCTCGAGGATCCCGCAGCCAAGCTCCGAGAACCCAAGCCTCGAGGATCCCGCAGCCAAGCTCCGAGAACCCAAGCCTCGAGGATCCCGCAGCCAAGCTCCGAGAACCCAAGCCTCGAGGATCCCGCAGCCAAGCTCCGAGAACCCAAGCCTCGAGGATCCCGCAGCCAAGCTCCGAGAACCCAAGCCTCGAGGATCCCGCAGCCAAGCTCCGAGAACCCAAGCCTCGAGGATCCCGCAGCCAAGCTCCGAGAACCCAAGCCTCGAGGATCCCGCAGCCAAGCTCCGAGAACCCAAGCCTCGAGGATCCCGCAGCCAAGCTCCGAGAACCCAAGCCTCGAGGATCCCGCAGCCAAGCTCCGAGAACCCAAGCCTCGAGGATCCCGCAGCCAAGCTCCGGACCCAAGATCCCAGCCTCAAGAGCAAAGACCACAGCCTGTCTCCAAGCACACGCCTCTAGACCCCAGCCACGTCCTGTCCTGAAGCCATCTCATGTCCTTGCTTGGTTCTGGGGCCCGAGCCCGAGGCAAGACCCAGGTTCTGAGTCCTTGTCCAGTCTCGGGCTTGGAGTCCAAGCCTTGTCTCCTAGTCCATGGTTCCTAGTCCTGGTCCCGCTTTCCCTAGCCCAACTCTGCGTTCTTGTCCCTGCTCCTTGACTGTATCCTGTCATGTCCCTACTCCAGTCAAGTCCTGTTCCTTGTACTTCAGTGTCTGTCTCGCATTTGGGTCCGTTCCCAGCACCCCATTGTGACAAAGAGGGAATGACAGGCACATAACGATGAAGTGTTAACCAATTTAAAAATTTCATTCCAAGTTTCCTCAGAGACTGAAGTCTGTAAATCCTGTTCTCAAAGATTTTTAGTTTTTTAAATAGGAACATTTCTCATTCCTAACAACGTACCATAAATATTGGATATTGAACCATTATAAAAAGGTTTCAAATTAAAAGTTACATCTAATAAGTCCCTATTAGAACTTATAGTAAATGTACATAGTTGAGAACGCAGCAAGTCTCTAATTTGTAAATAACATAAAAAGTGAGTTTGGGGTAAACTATATTTAACTGACGTTTGCTCAAATGAAAGAAGTCTTCCTCCATTAAACAAATCCTGGAAGCATTCAATACCCAATCTATCCCATTCTTTAAAAACTGAATCAGTCATCGAAGGTTTAAGTTCCACCCAGTCTACACGTTCATGGATGACCATCTTCTGTGCTGGAGACAAAAAGAATTTTCTACTCAAAGCTGTAAGTTCATCGCACTTGGAAATTTCTGCTCATTTCAGACTGGTACCGTGTGTTCCGAGGTTAGAAATCATAGAAAACCATAGAAAAACAACAGCACAGAAACAGGCCTTTTGGCCCTTCTTGGCTGTGCCGAACCATTTTCTGCCTAGTCCCACTGACCTGAACACGGACCATATCCCTCCATACGCCTCCCATCCATGTATCTGTCCAATTTATTCTTAAATGTTAAAAAGAACCCGCATTTACCACCTCGTCTGGCAGCTCATTCCATACTCCCACCACACTCTGTGTGAAGAAGCCCCCCCCAATGTTCCTTTTAAACTTTTCCCCCCTCACCCTTAACCCATGTCCTCTGGTTTTTTTTCTCCCCTTGCCTCAGTGGAAAAAGCCTGCTTGCATTCACTCTATCTATACCCATCATAATTTTATATCCCTCTATCAAATCTCCCCTCATTCTTCTACGCTCCAGGGAATAAAGTCCTAACCTATTCAACCATTTTCTGTAACTGAGTTTCTCAAGTCCTGGCAACATCCTTGTAAACCTTCTCTGCACTCTTTCAACCTTATTTATATCCTTCCTGTAATTTGGTGGCCAAAACTGAACACAATATTCCAGATTCGGCCTCACCAATGCCTTATACAACCTCATCATAACATTCCAGCTCTTATACTCAATACTGTGATTAATAAAGGCCAATGTACCGAAAACTCTCTTTACGAACCTATCTACCTGTGACGCCACTTTTAGGGAATTTTGTATCTGTATTCCCAGATCCCTCTGCTCTACTGCAGTCCTCGGTGTCTCACCAATAACCCTGTATGTTCTACGTTGGTTTGTCCTTCCAAAGTGCAATACCTCACACTTGTCTGTATTAAACTCCATCTGCCATTTGTCAGCCCATTCTTCCAGCTGGTCCAAGTCCCTTTGCAGGCTCTGAAAACCTTCCTCACTGTCTACTACACCTCCAATCTTTCTATCATCAGCAAATTTGCTGATCCAATTTGCCACATTATCATCCAGATCCTTGATATAGATGACAAATAACAATGGACCCAGCACTGATCCCTGTGGCACACCACTAGTCATAGGCCCCACTCAGAGAAGCAATTCTCTACTACCACTCTTTGGCTTCTTCCATTGAGCCAATGTCTAATCCAATTTACCATCTCTCCATGTATATCTAGCGACTGAATTTTCCTAACTAACCTCCCATGAGGGACTTTGTCAAAGGCCTTACTGAAGTCCATGTAGACAATATCCACTGCCTTCCCTTCATCCACTTTCCTGGTAACCTCCTCGAAAAACTCCAATAGATTGGTCGAACATGACCTACCACACTCAAAGCCATGTTGACTCTCCCTAATAAGTCCATGTCTATCCAAATGTTTGTAGATTCTGTCTCTTAGTACTCCCTCCAATAACTTACATACTACTGACGTTAAATTTACCGGCCTATAATTTCCCGGATTAATTTTTGATCCCTTTTTAAACAACGGACCAACATGAGCCACTCTCCAATCTTCTGGCACGTCACCTGTAGACAGCGACATTTTAAATATTTCTGCCAGGGCCCCTGCAATTTCAACACTAGTCTCCTTCAAGGTCCGAGGGAACACTCTGTCAGGTCCCGGGGATTTATCCACTTTAATTTTCCTCAAGGTTCTGGACTTTACAGAGTATGTGATGAAATTGAAAAATGGATCAGCTATCGGTACTCTTCCCTGAGACTGACAGTACAGATTGTCTCAGGGTCAGTCTACCCTCTTCCAACCAGCCAGCACCCTGAGCCCAGACAGCGGTGGGAATTCAACCGCGAAGTTTCATCACTGACTGGTGATCAATGCCATAACCGCTACTCTACTGAGTCAGGCGACTGTCAGACTGAGCTTAGAGTAGGTTAAAAAGTTGTGTCAACATTATGGACTGACAGGCCTTGAGTGTGCTATACTAGTCTATTCGGTGTGATAGAGCAAGAGCTAGAAGAGAACTAGGCCACTCTGCACCCTGCATCCGGTCCTCTTCTCAAAAAGGGCTAGGCTGCATTTTGAATTCCCATGCTGTCTGCGTCTGGAAGAACTTTAGATTTAAAACATCTGATTCTAACAACAAAGCGGATGAGGAAACAAGTCTTTTCCCAGGTGGCAGGCAGTAACTAGAGGCCAACCAGAGGAATTTGTGTTTATGCCCCAGTTGTTCAAAGTCGACAGCAAGGAAGTTGATGAAGGAAGTAAATTTAACACCTCCAGCTCTGAGGATGGCGCAATGCCAGGAGGAGAGGATGAATTTTCTATGTGACTTGCAGCAGTTAATCGAGAGGGCAAATGGATAGCAGAGGCAGTTTAATGTACACAAGTATGAGTCTAAATATGGCAATGCAAATTGTTTTTGAATGGTGGGAGGGAGGAAAGAAATAGATGCCACTGCACAGTACAAATCAGGAGTTCAGCAGTGACAGGTTGGAATGCAACTGTTACGTTGACATTCATCGCAAGGTGATTTAAGAACAGAAGAAAGGATGTCTTGCTGTAGTTGTACAGAGCCTTAGTGATTCCCTATCTGAAAATTGTGTATTTTTAAATTTGTTTGAGTTAGGGTGATTTATCACAGAGCAAGTGCAGTGAGCATCCCAGGATGAGCAGAACTGATGCCTGTTGGCCCCATAGTCCCTGGAGTTGAGAGAAATGAAGGGTAACTCATAAAGCCGTGTAAAATTCTAACAGGACAATATGGGCGTGACAAGGGCAAAGTTGCTGAATGTCAGAGGGGCTGGAACCATAAAACACAGACAAGAGAGAATCAGAAAGCAATTTGGAAATAAGATCAGAAATGCCCGCACCCAGAGTGCGGTAAGCTGATGGAGCGAGGAGGGCGGGGCGTCTGTTCCTGGTTCTTGGAAGTCTGGTCTTCTCTGCCTCCTGCGGTGCATGAGTCTCCTCCCTTTCTGTGGACAGAACAAGACCAGTTAACATGAACCTCCCTGGCAGTTGTACAACAAGACCTAATCCGGCCTCCCCATTCACTTACAGCCTTTGAAGGGATTTAGATCGAGACTTGAACGGGATTTTCCGCAGGATAAATATCATCGTTGGTATCAATGTTTGACAACAACATTGGAGATGAGCACAGATACACAATGAATTGGAAGCTTTGCAGTGACACACAATATACAGTACCTATGAAAGTATTCACCCTCCCCCCCCCCACCCCGTTGGAAGTTTGCATGTTTTATTGTTTCACAACATTGAATCACGGTGGATTTAATTTGGCTTTTTAGCGCTAATCAACAGAAAAAGACTCTTTCATGTCAAAGTAAAAACAAATCACTACAATGTGATCTAAATTAATTACAAATATAAAAACAAATTAATTGATTGCATACGTATTAAACCTCACCCCCCCCCCTTTAAGTTAGTATTTAGTAGATGTACCTTTGGCAGCAATTACAGCCTTGAGTTTGTGTGGATAGCTCTCTATCCAGTTTACACATCTGGACACTGCAATTGTCCTTACAATACTGCTCAAGTACGATCAGATTGCATGGGGGTCGTGAGTGAACAGTCCTTTTCAAATCCAGCCACAAATTCTCAATTGGATTGAGGTCTGGACTCTGATTTGGCCACTCCAGGACATTAACTTTGTTGTTTTTAAGCCATTCCTGTGTAGCTGTGGCTTTATATTTGGGATTATTTTCTTACTGGAAAACAAATCCTCTCCCAAGTCGCAGTTCTCTTGCAGACTGCATCAGGTTTTCCTCCAGGGTTTCTCTGGTTTTTGCTGCATTCATTTTACCCTCTACCCTCACAAGCTTTCCGAGACCTGCTGCAGTTAAGCATCTCCACAACATGATGCAGCTACCACTATGCTTCACTGTAGGGATGCTGTGTTTTTGATGGCGTGGGGGGTTTGGCTAATGCCAAGCATACAGTAGGTAGTGTTGGTAGAAAGGAGGATGGTCTCGGACTATGGTATAATATTTATCAAATAGTACGATACTTAGATTAAGTCCAGAAAACCAGAAGACTTCAGAGCAGAATTAGGGCATTCAGTCCTTCTATTCTGTTCTGCTATTCTATCGTGGTTGAGTTATTGTCCCTCCCAACCCATTCTTATGCCCCCATCTCGTAATCTTTGACACTCTTACAAATCAAGATCCTATCAATCTCCGCTTTAAATATACCCACAGCAGTTTGTGGCAATAAATTCCTTGTATTCTTTGCTCTAAAGGGAGATCCTTTTATGAATGGCAGATGCAATATCTTGGCTGCAGCGAAATTTTTATGGAATAGACTTTGGATGTTAGTTCTCCTGGACTATTAAGGAACAGAGAGAAATGGGTACACAGGGTGTTAAGTACATGCAAGGTACTGGGGACATAACAGACAGCGGTTGTAAATTAAGCAGGAAACTGATTGTCCATAATGCAAGAGAAATGGACACAAACTACTGAGCCGCTACGCTACTGTGGCGCCCTTCCCTCCTACATATCCCTCCATTTTTCTATCATTCGGTGGTATTTACCAGGTATTTTCGATACGAAAGGTTTTTCAAAATGTAAACATATAATAAACACGTTTGAAGCAGTCACTGTTATGATGTAGAAAATTTAGCAACCATTTTCTGAGTATCAAAGGCTCCCACGCCAGCAATGAGGTGTTCGTAGGCGAATACCTACTGGACGCTTCAAGTGTTCGAATCGCTTCCCAACGCCCACCGACTGTCTCAGTGAATCAGATTTCAGTCACGTCACGGCAAGAGCCTTCAGCATTATTGTGCACGGTACCTGAGTTTGTCACAGCAGAGAACGGCGCCCATCACTAAAAGGGCGAGAGTTTTCAATCCGAGTGGGATACACAACATCAGCACGGCAAAAGCGTCTGTCCCTGAAGTGAAAGTGAGAGTGGTCAATCCAGACTCAGGCGAAGGGGAAAAACCAATAATTTGCACAGATTATAATCTGTAGATGTGGAGACGAACAGATAATTTAGCAGATTTATACTAACAGAACTACGGAAGATTACGCGTGTACGAAGGAACAAGAAAAAGATATTACTAAGAATGTAGAGATCACAATGACAGGAATTAAACGTTGGAACAAAAAATAAACCTACAGTAAGACCACAAATCATAAGACAAAGGACATTCGGCCCATCGAGTCAGTTCCGCCAGTCTATCATGGATGATTATTCGTCTCAACCCAATTCTCCCGCCATCTCGCCGTAAACTTTGACGTCCTTGCAAATCAGGAACCTATAAATCTCCACTTAAAGAACAAAGACGACCTCCACAATCGCCTGTGGCAATGACTTCCACACATTCACCACCCTCTAGCTAAATAAATTCCTCTTCATCTTTGTTCTTGCTCTTCAGGGCCGTTTCTCTATTTTGAGGCTGTTCTAGTCTCCCCCACTATATGAACTCTCTCTACGTCCTCTCTATCCAGGCCTTTCAATAGTCGATAGGTTTCAAAGAGTCCCCTCTCCCGCCCCACTCATTGTAGTAAACTGGCGAAAGCAGTCCAGAGTCCAATCAGCGTCGGGTGCAGAGCACTGCGAAGAGTTGACTCGCAAGTCAGCGAAGCTATTAGAAAAGGATTGCTTCGCGGGAGTTCGCACATTCTAGAGGGCCAATCAGCGTCGAGAGCAGAGCACTGCGAAGTAAATAAAAGTATAGAAGGGGCAAGCGGGGCGGCTATTGCTGGGAGTAGGCCAGCGGTGTGAGTGAGAGCATAAGGCTCGGACTCAAGAGGCCAAAGAAGGCGCCGAGCCCAAAGACACGGGTTAGTAGGGTTGTTCTTCGTTGCCCATTGTACAGTGCAGGCAGGATGGCAGATATGGCAGTGGAATGCTCCCCCTGTAGGATGTGGGAATTCATGGAACCTGATGGTTTCCCTGATGACTACACCTGCGGGAAGTGCAGCCAACTCCAGCTCATGAAAGACGCAGTAAGGAGCCGGAGCTGGAGTTGGACGAACTAAGGATCATCCGGTAGGCGGGGCAATCGATAGATAAGACTTTTGAGCAGGTGGTTACACGCAGACTGCAGAATTCGGGGAGTAGATGGATGAACACCGAGAGAGGTGAAGGGAGAAGGAAGTCACTGCAGCCTCCTCCTGTGGCCATTCCCCTCAGCAACAGGTATACTTTGAGTACCCTTTGGATACTGCTGAGGGGGATGACATATCTGGGCAACGCAGCAACAGGCAGACCAATAGCACTGTGGTTAGCTCCGAGTCTCAGAAAGGAAGGGTGAAGTCGGGCGGAACAATAGTCAAAGGGGACTTGATAGGACAGATAGGGGATTCTGTGGCAGCAAAAGAGACACCAGGATTGTGGGTTGCCTCCCGAGTGTTCGGGTCCAGGATTGTAGAATATTCTTGACGGGGAGGGTGAGCAGCCAGAATCGTGGTACATATTGAAACCAATGACGTATGCAGGAGAGGGGTAGACGTCCTGCGCAATATGCTTAGGGAATTAGGAAGGAGGCTGAAGAGCAGGACATCCAAGGTGGTAATCTCCGGATTACTGCCGGTGCCACAGCTAGTGAAGGTCAGAACAGGAAGATAGCACAGACGAATGAGTGGCTGAGGAGATGGTGCAGGGGGCAGGGATTTGCCGTTCTTGGATGATTCGAACCTTTTCTGGGGAAGGAGTGACCTGTACAAGTGGGACAGGTCGCACCTGAACTGGAGGGGAACCAATATCCTGGGAGGGAGGTTTGCTAATGCTGTTGGGGAGGATTTAAACCAGATTTGCAGGGTATTGGGAACCGAAGTGAAGATGCAGAGGATGGGGCGTTTGGCGCACAAGTAGTGACAGCTTGTAGGAAGTTTATGATGAAAGATAGGTAGATGATAAAGCAAAGAAGCACTCAGCCAGATGGTTTGAGATATGTCTATTTTAATGCAAGGAGTATCATGGGCAAGGCGAATGAACTTAGAGTGTGGATCAATACGTGGAACTATGATGATGTGGCCATTACAGAGTTTTGGATGAGTCAGGGGCGGTAATGGCTGCTGAGTGTGCCAGACTTTAGATGTTTCAAAAAGGACAGGGAGGGAGGCAAAAGAGGTGGAGGAGTGGCACTGCTAATCAGGGATAGAAGCACGGCTGCAGGAAAGGAGGAGGTCTGAGAGGGATTGTCTGTTGAGTCTCTGTGGGTGGAAGTCAGAAGCAGGAAGGGACAATAACTTTACTGGGTGTTTTATAGACACCCCCCCCCCCAAAGTAATTTAGATATATCAGGGATTAGACTGGGACGCAGATTCTGGATGGTGCAATAATAATATGGTTGTTGTGATCATTGTCATGGTCCAGATCGGGGTCCCTTTAAATTTACTTTGTTTATGCAACAATCCGGACCGTTGACTCCCTGTTTCCCTTTGGTTCCCTGTTTTCCCATGTCCAACGGGCTTGATTCACTAAAGTGATTCCGGGAATGAGAGGGTTAATATATGAGGAACGTTTGTCCGCTCTTGGACTGTATTCCTTGGAGTTTAGAAGAATGAGGGGAGACCTCATAGAAACATTTCGAATGTTGAAAGGCGTGGACAGAGTGGATGTGGCAAAGCTGTTTCCCATGATGGGGGAGTCTAGTACGAGAGGGCATGACTTATGGATTGAAGGGCGCCCATTCAGAATCGAGATGCGAAAGGGGATTTTTTTTTTAGTCAGAGGGTGGTGAATCTGTGGAATGTGCTGCCACGGGCGGCAGTGGAGGCCAAGTCATTGGGTGTATTTAAGGCAGAGATTGATAGGTATCTGAGTAGCCAGGGAATCAAAGGTTATGGTGAGAAGGCGGGGGAGTGGGACTAAATGGGAGAATGAATCAGCTCATGATAAAATGGCGGAGCAGACTCGATGGGCTGAATGGCCGACTTCTGTTTCTTTTTCTTACGGTCTTATGGTCTTATGGTGATTAGAGGCAATTTACTTTCGGCTGAACCGGCAGTTTATAAGTCTCCGGCTTTCAGCCGTTCGGGGCGACAGCGTTTGCAAAGTCACCAAAGGTACAACGAGCCAATGTCATCTGGCCGGACCAAGCCTAGTCTCCTCCCGGAGCAAATGCCAGCAAGCCGCCTTCCCTCGTCAGTGCAGGTCTAAATTAACCCGCTGTGGTGAGTCTAGAGCTCGTCGCGGCTTGGAGCGTGCTTGAGCCCAGTTATAGTTCTATTCATTGTTGAGTGGTCTCCGTATCCATGTCGTGCGTCTAAAACGGGTCCTGTGTCTGTATCTGTCCCGTGCATAAGAAGAGCTCCTGGCTCCGGAGGCTCCAAGTACCAAGTCCTGACTCCGGAGGCTCCCAAGTACCAAGTCCTGGCTCCGGCGGCTCCAAGTTCCACGTCCTGGCCCCGGCGGCTCCAAGCACCAAGTCCTGGCCCCGGCGGCTCCAAGCACCAAGTGCTGGCCCTGGCGGTCCATGATTCCAAGTCCTAGCCCAGCTTCTAGCCCCAATACTCAAGACTCAAGACACCAGCCTAAAACAACAAGAGCCCAGACCCCAGTCTCAAGCCTCAAGAACCCAGACCCTTAGTCCCAGCCTAGTCCTAGGCCTGAGTCTTTGTCCGGTACGCCATTCCTGTTTCTGCTTTGCTCTCCCTGTAACGAGCATCTGTTAGTGTCTTGCATCTAGGTCCACTCCCAGCGCCCTCGTATTGTGATAATGGTTGATTTTAACGTTCCTAATATTGATTGGCATCTCCTTAGAACAAGGGGTTTAGGTGGGGTGGTGTTCGTTATCTGTGTTCAGGATGGTTTCCTGACGCAATATGTAGATAAGCCAAGTAGAGGAAAGGCAGTACTTGATCTGGTATTGGGAAATGAAACTGGTCAGGTGTCAGATCTCTCGGTGGGAGAGCATTTTGGAAGTAGTGAACACAACTCTATTTCCTTTACAATAGTGCTGGAGCGGGATAGAATGTGAAGATTTGGGAAATCATTTAATTCGGGAAGAGGAAAATATAATGCTATTAGGCAGAAATTTGGCAGCAGAAATTGGGAGCACATGCTCTCAGGGAAATGCACGGCAGAAATGTGGCAAATGATCAGGGAACATTTGTATGGCGTTCTGTATAGTTATGTTCCATTGAGGCAGAGAAAGGATGGGACTGTAAAACAACCGTGGTGTGCAAAAGGCGTAGAAAATCTAATTAAACCATTTTAAAAAGGACTGATAGCTATAATTTATAAATGGTTATTGCATTTGCGAAAGGTATCTAAAGATAAAATTAAAGGTTCGTGGGAACTGGAATTTCGAGAGTCACTTTCAGGTAATCAAAGGGGTAAAATTTTTCATTTGGTAAATACGTCATCTATTTGTGTCAGTCATTCGTTGATACAGTTCAAGGTAGTACATCGGGCACATATGTCCAAGGATAAGTTAGCCCATATTTTCCCAATATTAATCCTATTTGCGACAGATGTAATATTGAGGTGGCCACCAGCCTCCGGGTCCAACATATTATTCTCCGTAACTTCCGCCACCTCCAACGGGATCCCACCACTAAGCACATCTTTCCCTCTCCCCTTCTCTCTGCATTCCGCAGGGATCGCTCCCTACGCAACTCTCTTGTCCATTCGTACCCCCCCCCCCCATCCCTCCCCACTGAGCTCCCTCCTGGCACTTATCCGTGTAAGCGGAACAAGTGCTACACATGCCCTTACATTTCTCCCTTACCACCGTTCAGGGCCCCAAACAGTCCTTCCAGGTGAGGCAACACTGTGACTGGGGTGATATACTGCGTCCGGTGCTCCCGATGTGGCCTTTTATATATTGGCGAGACCCAACGCAGACTGGGAGACCGCTTTGCTGAACATCTACGCTCTGTCCGCCAGAGAAAGCAGGATCTCCCAGTGGCCACACATTTTAATTCCACATCCCATTCCCATTCTGACATGTCTATCCACGGCCTCCTCTACTGTAAAGATGAAGCCACACTCAGTTTGGAGGAACAACACCTTATATTCCGTCTGGGTAGCCTCCAACCTGATGGCATGAACATCGACTTCTCTAACTTCCGCTAATGCCCCACCTCCCCCTCGTACCCCATCTGTTACTTATTTTTATACACACATTCTTTCTCTCACTCTCCTTTTTGTCCCTCTGAATATACCCGTTGCCCATCCTCTGGGTCCCCCCCCCTTGTCTTTCTTCCCGGACCTCCTGTCCCATGATCCTCTCGTATCCCTTTTGCCTATCACCTGTCCAGCTCTTGGCTCCATCCCTCCCTCTCCTGTCTTCTCCTATCATTTTGGATCTCTCCCTCCCCCTCCAACTTTCAAATCCCTTACTCGCTCTTCCTTCAGTTAGTCCTGACGAAGGGTTTCGGCCTGAAACGTTGACTGCACCTCTTCCTACAGATGCTGCCTGGCCTGCTGCGTTCACCAGCAACTTTTATGTGTGTTGCTTGAATTTCCAGCATTTGCAGAATTCCTGTTGTTTGGCTACTTTAACTCATATGTTTTGGACTTGTATCAAGATAGATAATTTTTGGAAAGATGTCCTTAAAACTTTATCAAAAGTCTTGAATTTGGACCTACGACCGAATTTACTTACAGCAATTTTTGGGATCATTCCACCGGAAGCAGGATATAATCCTATTTACGCTCAACGGATGATAGCTTTTACAATTTTATTGGCTAGGAGAGCCATTTTGCTTAAATGGAAGGGTTCTAATCCACCTACTGTTTTTTATTGGGTTTCCTCCATTATGCTCTGCCTAAGTTTAGAGAAAATAAGAAGTTAGACATTTGATACATCCTTTAAATTTGAAAAAACCTGGAGTCCTTTTATTCAATATTTTCATATGGTTTGATTTATCGCTCTTCCAGTTACTTTCTCGAAAGTTGGATTTGATCAGGAAGTTTCTCTTTCTTCTTGCTTTTACTCTCAGTATGGGCTGCCCAGTCCCCTTTTTTCCCTTTTTCTTTTTTTTTTAACTTTTGTTTTTGTTTATAGAGAATAGTGGGGTTCTTTATATATATATATATATATATAGATATAAAATTATAGAAGTTTCTTTGTCTTTTTTCTTTCTATGAAATGATAAGAGGAGAATTGAATATCTTATTTTTATTATATATTTTTAGATTAATACTATATATGATATAGATATGTTTATTTTACCGCTTATATGTATTGTTATCAATATAAATACTTGTGATAACTCTCCTCGTGTTTGTATATATGTACCTTTTTTAAATTAATAAAAAGATTGATAAAGAAAGGAAGAAAAAAAGAAAAGAAAGGCTTTCGAAAGATTCAAGAAACGAGGTACTGTTAGAACTCTAGAAAATTACAAGGGTGGCAGGATGGAACTCAAGAATGAAATTAGGAGAGCTAGAAATGGCCATGAAAAGGCCTTGGCGGGCAGGATAAAGAATAACCCCAGGCATTCTACGAACATGTGAAGGGCAAGAGGATGAGCCGTGTGAGAATAGCCCTAATCAGGAGTGAGAACAGAAACATGTGCATGGAGCCATAGGATGTAGCAGAGGCACTTAATGAATACTTTATTTCAGTATTCACCAGTGAAAAGGACCCTGGCAATTATGGGGATGACCTAAAGAGGACTGAAACGCTTGAGCGTATAGACATTAAGAAAGAGGATGTGCTGGAGCTTTTGAAAGGTATTAAGTTAGATAGGTGGCCGGGACTGGACGAGGTATACCCCGGGTTACTGTGGGAAGCGAGGGAAGAGATTGCTGAGCCTCTGGCAATTCTCTTTGCATCATCAATAGGGACTGGAGAAGTACCAGAGGATTGGAACGTTGCAAACGTTGTTCCCTTGATCAAGAAAGGGAGTAAAGATAATCCAGGAAATTATAGCCCAGTAAGTCTTACTTCAGTGGTGAGCAAGTTGTTGGAGAAGATCCTAAGAGGAAGGATTTATGAGCATTTGGACAGAAATAAACTGATTAGGGATAGTCAACATAATTTTGTCAAGGGCAGACCCTGCCCTTGAAAACCTGATTAAATTTTTTAAAGATGTAACAAAACACATTGATGAAAGTAGAGCAGTGGACGTAGTGTATTTGGATTTCAGTAAGACACTTGATAAGTTTCCCCATTCAAGTCTCATTCAGAAAGTAATGAGGCATGGCATCCAAGGAGATCTTGCTTCGTGTATCCAGAATTGGCTTTACCACAGAAAACAAAGAGTGGTTGTGCATGGCTCGTATTTGGCATGGAGGATGGTGACCAGTGGTGTTCTGCATGGATCTGCTCTGGGACACCTCCTCTTTGTGCTCTCTATCAATGACCTGGATGAAGAAATAGAAGGGTGGGTTAGTAAGTTTGCTGATGGCACAAAGGTTGGTGGTGTTGTGGATACTCTGGGGGGTTGTCAAAGGTTACAGCGGGACATCGATAGGATGCAGAACTGGGCTGAGAAGAGACAGACGGAGTTTAACCGTCTGTGAAGTGGTTCATTTCGGTAGGTCAAATTTGAAGACAGAATATAATATTAATGGTAAGACTCTTGGCAGTGCGGAGGATCAGTGGGATCTTGGGGACCATGTCCATAGAACACTCAAAGCTGCTGCGCAGGTTGACAGTGTTGTTAAGAAGGCATACAGTGTGTTGGACTTTATCAACAGTGGGATTGAGTTCAAGAGACGTGAGGTAATGTTACAGCTATATAAGACCTTACTTAGACCCCATTTGGAGTACCGTGTTCAGTTCTGGTCACCTCATTACAGGAAAGATGTGGATACTACAGAGAGAATGTCGAGGAGAATTACAAGGATGGTGCCTGGATTGGAGAGGATACCTTATGAGAATAGGTTGAGTGAACTTGGCCTTTTCTCCTTGGAGTGTCGGAGGACGAGAGGTGACCTGATAGAGCTGTATAAGATGATGAGAGGCATAGATCATGTGGATAGCCAGAGGCTCTTTTCCCAGGGCTGAAATGGGTAACACGAGGGGTCACAGTTTTAAAGTGCTTGGAAGTAGGTACAAGGGGAACGTCAGAGGTAGGATTTTAGCACAGAGAGTGGTGGGTGCGTGGAATGAACTGCCAGCGAAGGTGGTAGAGGCGGATACAGTAGGGTCTTTTAAGAGACTCTTAGATACATGCAGCTTAGAAAAATAGAGGGCTATGCGGTAGGGAAATTATAGGCAGTAGGTTACATGGTAGGCACAATATTGTGGGCCGAAGGGCCTGTAATGTGCTGTAGATTTTCTATGTTCTACAGTCCCAAATCCATCAAACGGTCTTCATACGTTAACTGTTGTATTCCAGGAAACATTCTCGGGAACTTTTAATTATATGTAATTATGTAATAGTTATAAGATTGTTGTATAATATCTTTACTCTAGTTAAACTCTCCCTTACTTGGGAAAAATGACAACTCGTTGTCTCTCTGGTTTACCAAGAACCCGCCGCTTTACTAAGTTTCTCCGTGTTACCCCAGATGAACATTGGACAGTCCCTTATCGAATTCTCGTTAGGGTTATTTACTCCATTATTAAACAAAACGACAGAGTGTTGTATTTTTGGTCTGCGATATTCCAGCCGGTTCTCTTGCCCTCTCCGTGTTTCACTGAACACTTCTCTAAACCCGCTTCCTCTTTCATCTGCCCCCCTCCCCCGCTCTCCACCTGACAGCCCAGATTCCTACTCTGCAGAAGCTGGCCTCTCAGAGGCGAGGCTACAGCCGCCTCAACGTCGTTAGGTGCGTCTTCCATCCCTGTTCCCCTTCCTCCCTTCCCTCCAGCTTCCTCCCCGTATCCTGCAGAATGTGTCAATGATTTCTTACCTGGTCTGACCCGCAGCCGGATCTCACTCTGGGGCAGATGGATATATGGGGGATCGAGCTGGTGTCCGTAGAAGTGTGGGTAAGGGTGGGTAAAGTCGCTGAAATCAGCCAGACACAGGTAGCTGTGACTGTCCCCCACCCTCAGCTGCCTTATCCTGGTCGAAGCGTTTCCCCGCTCTGGGTCCCCGACGAGCTCGTACCGAGTCACTCCGTTTTCCGCTGCCCACGATCCATTTTCATAACGCCTGAATGTGACGATGTGTCGGTAGGGATCCTTCCTCATCCACGTCACCGTGTGTGCAGTGAGGCTCTGCGGAGGCCGTGTGAACACACAGGGTAACGTGGCCGAAGCTCCCTCGGTTCCATTCATCACAGAGACACTCTCGCCGGGAGCTGAGGGAAGGACGGACAATTTGGCGTTGCAGCAACTGGAAGGTGTGAGCAGGCTTTCAATAGTTATATTTATGAACATCCTTTATCGCACATCCATGCCAAGACCACTAGACACAGAAACAGTTATTGCTTCGAGCTGCCAGGCTGATCAACACTTCCACCCATTAACCCACCCCACCATCCACCACCACCAGCACTCTCCACAGCCCCACAGAACCCGTCGTCCCCTCACCAGCGGCCACTTTACACTTACACTCCACAGTAAAAATAAGATGATTGGGGCCAGGGAATTTGAAATCCTTGAAAACAGTCCATGGTGAGAGCCGAGACCCTCCGTTGCTCTGGATTTCGACATTCTGCAGAATCTCGTGTGATCCCTATTGGAGTGGATGAGATGGCTGTCAGGCAAGAAGCAGGCTCCCCCTGTAGCGCGTGGAAACTAGGGAGACCTCCACTTTCCCTGATCACTTCAGCTGCTGGAAATGCGTCCAGATGCAGCTCCACGCTTACCGTGCGGAGGAAACCGGGCAGAGTTTGAATTGGAGTCTGTGGAAGTGAGCGAGGCGCCTCAGTGAATACTTCAGTTCGGCATTCACCAATGAGAGGGAACTTGATGATGGTGAGGACAATATAAGTGAGGTAGATGTTCTGGAGCATGTTGATATTAAGGGAGAGGAAGTGTTGGAGTTGTTAAAATATATTAGGACGGATAAATCCCCGGGTTCTGACGGAATATTCCCCAGGCTGCTCCATGAGACGAAGGAAGAGATTGCTGAGCCTCTGGCTAGGATCTTTATGTCCTCGTTGTCTACGGGAATGGTACCGGAGGATTGGAGGGAGGCGAATGTTGTTCCCTTGTTCAAAAAAGGTAGTAGGGATAGTCCGGGTAATTATAGACCAGTGAGCCTTACGTCTGTGGTGGGAAAGCTGCTGGAAACGATTTGTAGAGATAGGATCTATGAGCATTTAGAGAATCATGGTCTGATCAGGGACAGTCAACATGGATTTCTGAAGGGCAGATCGTGTCTAACAAGCCTGATAAAGTTCTTTGACAAGGAGACCAGGCATATAGATGAGGGTAGTGCAGTAGATGTGATCTACATGGATTTTAGTAAGGCATTTGACAAGGTTCCACATGATAGGCTTATTCAGAAAGTTAGAAGGCATCGGATCCAGGGAAGTTTGGCCAGGTGGATTCAGAATTGGCTTGCCTGCAGAAGGCAGAGGGTGGTGGTGGAGGGAGTACATTCAGATTGGAGGATTGTGGCTAGTGGTGTCCCACAAGGATCTGTTCTGGGACCTCTACTTTTCATGATTTTTATTAACGACCTGGATGTGGGGGTAGAAGGGTGGGTTGGCAAGTTTGCAGACGACACAAAGGTTGGTGGTGTTGTAGATAGTGTAGAGGATTGTCGAAGATTGCAGAGAGACATTGATAGGATGCAGAAGTGGGCTGAGAAGTGGCAGATGGAGTTTAACCCGGAGAAGTGTGAGGTGGTACACTTTGGAAGGACAAACTCCAAGGCAGAGTACAAAGTAAATGGCAGGATACTTGGTTGTGTGGAGGAGCAGAGGGATCTGGGGGTACATGTCCACAGATCCCTGAAAGTTGCCTCATAGGTAGATAGGGTAGTTAAGAAAGCTTATGGAGTGTTAGCTTTCATAAGTCGAGGGATAGAGCTTAAGAGTCACGATGTAATGATGCAGCTCTATAAAACTCTGGTTAGGCCACACTTGGAGTGCTGTGTCCATTTCTGGTCGCCTCACTATAGGAAAGATGTAGAAGCATTGGAAAGGGTACAGAGGAGATTTACCAGGATGCTGTCTGGTTTCGAGAGTATGGATTATGATCAGAGATTAAGGGAGCAAGGGCTTTACTCTTTGGAGAGAAGGAGGATGAGAGGAGACATGATAGAGGTGTACAAGATAATAAGAGGAATAGATAGAGTGGATAGCCAGCGCCTCTTCCCCAGGGCACCACTGCTCAATACAAGAGGACATGGTTTTAAGGTAAGGGGTGGGAAGTTCAAGGAGGTATTAGAGGAAGGTTTTTTACTCAGAGGCTGGTTGGTACCTGGAATGCACTGCCTGAGTCAATGGTGGAGGCAGATACACTAGTGAAGTTTAAGAGGCTACTGGACAGGTACATGGAGGAATTTAAGTTGGGGGCTTATATGGGAGGCAGGGTTTGAGGGTGGGCACAACATTGTGGGTCGAAGGGCCTGTACTGTGCTGTACTATTCTATGTTCTATGTTCTATGTATCTAGGATCTTGCGGGACGCTGAGAGCATCACAGGCAAGATTTTTAGTGAGGTGGTCACACCTACAGCGCAGGCTGCAAGATAGTTGGGTGACCACCAGGAGAGGTCGTGGACGGGACCGACGGAGCAGGGTGCCCCCCGTGACTGTTCCTCTCAGTAGCAAGTCCACAAGTAGACACTTTTAGCACTGCTAGGGTGGAGGGGGAGTTGTAGTGAGCTTTTCTGGACACAACAGCAGTAGCCAGGTCGCACTGAGGCAGCCTCTGAATTTCAGTGTGTATGTGACATGCCAGATAAGGCAGTAGCGAAGGGGACTCCATAACAAGTCCATGAGACATGTAAGTAGAATTGGGACATTCGGCCCGCCGGTTTTACTCTGCAATTCGATCATGACTGTTGTATTTTCCCTCTCAACCCCATTCTCCAGCCTTCTCCCCGTAAGCTTTGACGCCGTTACAAATTAAGAACATATCCAGCTCCGCTTTCATATGTCTAATGACTTGGCCTCCACTGATTTATCACTCTCTATCTAAATAAATTTCTCTTCATCTCTGTTCTAAAGGGACGGCCTTCTATTCTGAAGCTGCGGCCCCAGTCCTAGATTCCCCAACTACAGGAAACATTGTCTCCACGTCCACTCAGCCTAGGCCTTTGATTAATATTAGGTACGTTTCAATAAGATAACCCTCCCCTACCCCTACCTACCACCTCCCCCACACCCCGTCTTCTAGCGGGTACAGACGCACAGCCATCAAACACTCCTGATACGTTAACCCTTGCATTCCCGGAATCACTCTTCTGAAGCTCCTTTGAACCTTCTCCAGTGCCTGCGCATCTTCACTGAGATAAGCACAGGGCTTTTTTTTCACAGATCAATTTCCATCTACTGGACTGCCAGATATGGCAGTTTTGGATACGAACGTGAATATGCAAGCTTTGGAAGGATGTGGTCATGTGCGGTTCGATCGGATTTAATTCGCCGACATGGTCGCACAGACTGGCGAACCAAACGGTCTACTCCTGTACCCTGCTGTTTTACTTTCGATATTCCACTCTCTGTGAACGAAAAAAAACTGCCAGTCTAAACCTCTTTAAACTTTCTCGCATTTTACCTGAAAGCAATACACTCAAGTGTTTGCCTTCTCTGTTCCCCTGAACTGTTGGTTTTTATAATTCTGCTGCTTCGTTTTCTGGAGGTGGGGAAGAGATTGTCGATTTTCTGGGCACCGGGTAAATACAGGAGAGTTCCTGGATTTCCGTCGGAGTGAGAATGTTTACTGCAAGGAAGGAAAATATTCGGTCATTTGACAAAGTCCCTGACTCTACACTCTGTCTCTATTCTTAGAGTTTTATCTACTATCAGATCGGCCACTCCTCTCCCTTTTCCTACTCTTGATAAAAGAAACCAATATTGTCCAACTTCTCCTGTTCCTTACCACTTTCCATTACATTGAACACCTTCTGAATACTCTCCAACGCTTCCATACCCTTCCTCTAATGTAGCTCCTAGATCAGCACAGAAATCTCCGAACGTCGGTTCTCCAAAGTTTTATAAAGCTGCAATACTTTTATATCAAACAGCCCGAACAAATATACCAGAGCCAACGTTTCATGCAGTTCCCCAAGCACACTGCCCAGCAGGATTCACCGGAGAGGGATCCGGATCAGGGTCCCCGATACTTCGCTCCCACATTTATTGATCAGGTTTGGACCATGGAGATCCTGTGGTCCGTGCGCTCCGAGACAACTACAGTACCTGAAATTTGGTCCTCACCTCTCACAGAGAGTTCTGTTAGAACTGCCGTTTGAAGTTTGGCTATATTGAGCTCCAGCCGGCACCGATACCGACCACCGTCACTCCGGTTCAGACGCTGCACCATTATCGAGGCATCTCTCCGACTGAGGTTCCCCACGAATCCGAACCGCCCTCCTCCAGCCTCCTGTGTCGTATTGCACCCGGCGCGGCCGGAACCGAAAAATGTGCAGTTAAAAACCTGTTTACTAGCACCTGATTCTATCTTGTACCAGTTCACGGAGCCGTTCAAGGCGACGTCAGTGGGTGAGTGGGTGAAAGTACACGGTAACACAGCGGAGGCCCCTTCCACCGCAGAGACCACATCAACGCCGGATATTGACCAACCATGCTTCGAATAGTCTGCAGATAGAGAGACAAACAGACAAAAATCGCTTGAGTATGTGCGTGAGAGAGAGAGAGAGAGAGAGAGAGAGAGAGAGAGAGGGAGTGGGGGTAGAGAGATCAATATTGAAACAGCTGATGAACAGAGTTTCAGAAGAAAATTGAACGGGATCCTTGGCTGTAGTCCCACGTGGTATCGTAACATATCGGTGAGTCTGGTTCTCATATACATACAGACTCAGATTCCGGTTTATTATCAACGGCATAAGACCATAATAAATAGGAGCAGAAGCAGGCCATTCGGCCCATCGGGCCTGCTTCGCCATTCAAACACGGGCTCATTCAACTCTTCCCAGTCGCCCCTACTCCCCTGCCTTCTCCCCATACCCTTTGATGCCCTGGCAAATCAACTACTTATCTATCTCTGCCTTACATGCACCCAATGACTTGGCCTCCACAGCCGCTCGTGGCAACAAATTCCACAGATTTACCACCCTCTGACTAATTTCTCCGCTTCAGAATTCCCTACCATGGGAAATAACTGTCATATCTAAATAAATACTTAACGGATGGGGTACGAGGGGGAGGTGGGGCATTGGTGGAAGTTAGAGAATTCAATGTTCATGCCATCAGGTTGGAGGCTACCCAGACGGAATATAAGGTGTTGTTTCTCCAACCTGAGTGTGGCTTCATCTTACTTATATACACACATTCTTTCTCTCACTCTTCTTTTTCTCCCTCTGTCCCTCTGACTATACACCTTGCCCAACCTCTGGGTTCACCCCCCCCCGCCCTTTTCCTTCTCCCTGTGCCTCTTGTCCCATGATCCTCTCATATCCCTTTTGCCAGTCACCTGTCCAGCTCTTGGCTCCATCCCTCCCCCTCCTGTCTTCTCCTATCATTTTGGATCTCCCCCTCCCCCTCCCACTTTCAAATCTCTTACTATCTCTTCCTTCAGTTAGTCCTGACGAAGGGTCTCGGCCTGAAACGTCGACTGTACCTCTTCCTAGAGATGCTGCCTGGCCTGCTGCGTTCACCAGCAACTTTGATGTGTGTTGCTTGAATTTCCAGCATCTGCAGAATTCCTCGTGTTTGCGTGACTTTGAAAGGAGTATTATCATATATAGAAACAGATTCATTTAAAGGAAACAGTTTATTTTATATCCTGAAAAAGTTTCCAAATTCATTAAATAATTTTAGCAAGGCAGGAATAGATTCCTCGGGATTGTATATATAAACCAGTAAATTGTCAGCGTAAAAAGAAATCTTATGAATGGTCACATTTACAGAAATCCTATAAATTCTTTAGCTTCACGAAGAGCAATAGCAAGGGATTCTAATATTAAATTAAATAACAAAAGGCTGAAAAAGGAGACCTACAGTTATTAGTAATAACAGTTGCAATAGGAGTTCTATATATCACTCTAATCCAATTATTAAAATTAACACCAAAGACAAATTTCTCTAAAACATTAAATAAATATTTCCATTAGACTCTATCGAACGCTTTTTCAGCATCCAAAGAGACGACGCATTGTGGAGTTTTAAAAGAGGACGAATATATAATGTTAGATAATCTCCGAACATTTGAAAAAGAATACAACACTTTATAAAGCCTGTTTGATCTTTAAAAGAAATTTTACCCAAAATGTTGTCCAACCGATTGGTCATTATCTTTGACAGAATCTTGGCATCGACATTCAATAAGGAAATAAGTCTATATGAGGCGCAATCAGTAGGATCTTTGTCCTTTTTAAGAATTAAAGAAATAGAAGCTTCATTAAAAGTAGAGGGTAAATCACCTTTCACAAAAGAATCCTGAAGCATTTCCAACGTATACGGAGAAAGCAATTTTCCAAATTTTTTATAAAATTCTACAGGACAGCCATCAAGTCCAAGGGCCTTACCAGACTGCATTGAAAAAATAGCTTAATGAATTTCGGCTTCAGTAACTTGGGCATCAAGAGTTTTTTGATTCTCAACAGAAATTTTAGGAAAAGCAATCTTTCGTAAGAAAGCATTCATTTTAGAAGAATCTACTAGATATTGAGATTTATAAAGTTCAGCATAAAAATCTTGAAAAATCTTATTAATTTCTTTATATTCCCAAGCCAGGGTACCATCTTTCCTACGGATTTTCAAAATTTGCCTTTTGGCTCTAGCCATTTTTAATTGAGATACAAGCAGTCTATTATTTTTATCTCCAAACATATAAAATTGGCTATTTAACTGAAGCAAATAGCCTTCAATATGATGAGTTAATAATAGATTATATTGTGATTGGAGTTCCACCCTTTGTTTGAATAAATCAGTATTAGGGGAAATTGAACAAATATTATCTAAGTCTTTAATTTGTTTTGAAATCTTATCTAATTCTACTTTACTCTGTTTTAAGCTTAGCTGAATAAGAAATGATCTGACCATGTAAAAATGCTTTAAATGTATCCCATATGATTAATTTAGACGTACCCCCTATATCATTAAAAAGAAAAATTTCTTTTATCTGGGTTTCAATGAAACTGACAAAGTCGGAGTTTTGCAATAAGGTCTGAGACATGCGCCATGGTGGGAGAACAAGAATGACATCATCAAATTCAAAAGACAAACTCAGAGGCGCATGATCAGATATAGCAATAGTCATAGTCAGAGTCATAGTCATACCTTATTGATCCCGGGGGGAATTGCTTTTCGTTACAGCGTCATATTCACAATTTTTAAGACTACGCAAGAAGCGAGGATCGATTATAATATAATCTTTTTAGAATATTTTTATAAACATTTGAAAGGAAAGAATATTCTCTGTTATCAGGGTGTAGATAACTCCATAATTCAATCAATCCAAAATCAGTCAAAAAGGAGTTAATAAGTGACGCGGAGCGATTTGGAAGTCGCTGATTGGTTGAGCTCTTGTCAATCAAAGAATTTAAACAACAGTTAAAATCCCCACCCATTATTAACATATATTCATTTAAATCAGGCAATAAAGCAAATACCTTTTTTAAAAAAAAGAAGGATTATCTAAGTTAGGACTGTACAAATTGACTAAAACAACTTTTCTGTTACAAATTACTCCTTTAACAATTAAAAATCTACCATTAAAATCAAAAATACAAAATAATCTGCAGATGCAGGAGTCAAAGCAACACTCACAACACGCTGGAAGAACTCGGCAGGTCGGGCAGCATCGTGGAAAAGATCGGTCGACGTTTCGGGCCGGAACCTGGACTGATGAAGGGTTCCGGCCCGAAACATCGACCGATCTTTTCCACAGATGCTGCCCGACCTGCTGAGTTCCTTCAGCGTGTTGTGACTGTTACCATTAAAATCAGACTCATTATCTTCTTGAGTAAAGATATTGGATTTAATAAAGATAGACATGCCCTTAGTTTTACTCTAAGAAGTGGAGTGAAACTTCAAACCCCTCCATCATCCAAAAAAATCTATTTTGATCTCCCGTCCTGATATGTGTCTCTTGGGCAAAAATTATATCAGGTTGGAATCGGTTAATGATTTTAAAAGTCTTTTTTTCGTTTGATAGGATGATTCCAACCACATACATTCCAATTTATTACATTAATCCGTTTAAATACAATACTGTACTATAATTTTATTCTACTTTACACATGCGCAGAGCACATACTAATACTGGATGATCAAAAATGGCGGCAATGAAGACTACGACCACATAGAAAGCACGCATGCTCCGGGATCACCCAATGGGGAAAAAACCCTAACTCTAACACCACCCCCTTCCCCCCATAGTCCGAAAAACAGCAGGTACACTATGATAGAATACGAAGCCAGGGACTGCTCTGTCTTTACAAAATAACTTTAAAAGATTCTCTCTCCCTCCCCCTAGTTAAAAAAAAACAAAACCCACTGACCTTGTAAGAGAAACGACAAAATCTCAATAAAAGAAAGTGTTTACATTCCAGCATCTACAAAATATCCCATGTTTATATTTAATCTTCTTTTTAAACAAGAAAGAACCGACATAATGTTATGTGTTACAAAGAAAAAACAGTGCCATTTTTAAATTTAACATTAAATCCCTAAAGAAAAGCTTTAAATTCGGTTATAAGGCGCTATAATAAAGCAGAAAAAAGTTAATAGTATATTTAACCCAACTAAATTTTCAAAAATACCAACTAGTAATATTATAAGTAATTGAACCCTCCCCTAAATATATATATAAAAAGAAGCCCTATTAGTAGGAAAAACTACCAATTAATTAATCAAGAAAGAAACAAACCAGATATTAGGTTAAAGGACTTTCTGTTTTCTGCCGATCAGCCAATGCTCCACCCACTCTAGTAACTTCCTTGTAATTCCATGGGCCCTTATCTTGCTCAGCAGACTCATGTGCGGCACCTTGTCAAAGGCCTTCTGAAAATCCAAATACACCACGTCTACTGCATCTTTTTTGTCTATCCAGCTGTAATTACCTCAAAGAGTTGCAGTAAGTTTGTCAGGCAGGATTTTCCTTTCAGGAAACCATGCTGGCTTTAGCCTATCTTGTTATGTGCCTCCAGAAATTCCGTAATCTCATACCTAACAATCGATTCCAACAACTTCCCAACCACTGGTGTCAGGCTAACAGCTGCATCCCACCCTTCTTAAATAACCAAGTAACATTTGCAATTTTCCAGTCATCCGGTACAATGCCAAAATCTATCAATTCTTGAAAGATCATCGTTAATGCCCCCGCAATCTCTCTAGCTTCTTCCTTCAGAACCCGAAGGTGCATTCCACGAGGTTCAGGAGGTTTATCCACCCTCAAACCATTAAGCTTCCTGAGCACCTTCTCGGTCGCAATTTTCACTGCACAAACTTCAGTTCCCTAATATTCTTGAATGTCTGGTATACTGCAGACGTTTTCTACTGTGAAGACTGATGCAAAATACGCATTGAGTTCCTCTGCCATCCCTGCATCTCTCATTACAATATCTCCAGCGTTATTTTGTATTGGTCCTATATTTACCCTCGACTCTCTTTTACCCTTTATATATTAAAAAAAAAGCTTTTGATATCTTCTTTGATATTAGTCGCCAGCTTTCTCTCATAATTCATCTTTTCCTTCCAAATGACATTCTTAGCTTCCTTCTGCAAGTTGTTAAAAGCTTCCCAATCATCCCACTAGTTCTGGCTTCCTTGTATGCCCTCTCTTTTGCTTTTACTTTGCCTCTGACTTCATTTGTCAGCCACGGTAGTGTCCTTCTTCCCCTTGAAAATTATTTGGAATATATCTGACTTGCACTTCCCTCATTTTACGCAGAAACTCCAGCCATTGCTGCTCTGCAAATGTCCCTTTCCAATCAACTTCGGCCAGTTCCCCTCTCATGCCATTGTAATTTCCTTTATTCCATTGAAATACCGACACATTGGATTTCATTTTTTCCCTCTTGAGGTCCAGTACTGACCTAGTTTTCCTAATCCACTTTCATGTTAAAATCCCCAACTATTATCATAACATTGCCCTTCTGACATGGTTTTTCTATCTCCTGCTGTAATTTATAATCCACATCCCGCTGCTGTTTGGAGGCCTGTATACAATTTACATTAGGGTCCTTTTACCCTTGTCATTTCTTAATTCAATCCAAAGATACTCTACACCTTCCAATCCTATGTCATCTCTTTCCAATGGTTTAATATTATTTCTTATACACAAGGCTACACCACCCCCTCTGCCTACTAACCTATCCTTCTGATATACTGTATATGCTTGGACGTTCAGCTCCCAATGGCAGCCATCCTTTAGCCAAGTTTCAGGGATGGCCACATTGTCATATTTGGCAATCTGTTGCTGAATTTCAAGATCGTCCATTGTATTTCTTATGCTGCGTGCATTCAAATACAACACTCTCAGTCCAGTATTTGTTGCATTCTGTTTTAACTGCACCACGCCTCTATTGCTCTGTAATTCATGCCACTGGCTTTGATTAAGCCTCATCTCCTGCATGTGCTAACGCAGCAGCAGCAGTTCAATGCAATACAAAATATAGAAGAAAACAGTATAAATAAATAAGTAAAACAATTACAGTATATGTATATTGAATATATTAAAATTGTGCAAAAACATTGAAGTAGTGTTCACGGGTTCATTGTCCGTTTAGGAATCGGATGGCAGAGGGGAAGAAGCTGTTCTTGAGTCTCAGAGTGTGTGCCTTCAGGCTTCTGTACCTCCTACCTAATGGTAACAGTGAGAAAAAGGCATGCCCTGGGTGCTGGGGGTCGTTAATAATGGACACTGCCTTCCTGAGACACCGCTCCTTGAAGAAGTCCTGGGTACTTTGTAGGCTAGTACCCAAGATGGAGCTGACTAGATTTACAACCCTCTGCAGCTTCTTTCGGTCCTGTTCCGTAACCCCACCCCCCCCCCACCCCGCCCCCATACCAGGCAGTGATGCAGCCTGGTCAGAATGCTCTCTACAGCACATCTACAGAAGATTTTTTTAGTGTATTTGTTGACATACCAAATCTCTTCAAACTCGTAATGAAGTATAGTTGCTGTCTTGCCTTCTTTATAACTACAACAATGTTTTGGGACCAGGTTAGATCCTCAGAGATCTGGACACCCAGGAACTTGAAACTGCTCACTCTCTCCACTCATAATCCCTCTATGAGGATTGGTATGTGTTCCTTCGTCTTAGCCTTCCTGAAGTCCACAATTAGCTCTTTCGTCTTACTGACGTTGAGTCCAAGGTTATTGCTCTGACACCAGTCCACTAATTGGTATATCTCACTCCTGGACGCCCTCTCATCACCACCTGAGATTCTACCAACAATGGTTGATTCATCAGCAAATTTATAGATGGCATTTAAGCTATGCCTAGCCACACAGACATGGGTATAGAGAGAGTAGAGCAGTGGGCTAAGCACACACCCCTGAGTGTTGATCGTCAGCAAGGAGAAGATAGTATCACCAATCCACACAAATTATGGACTTCCGGTTAGGAAGTCGAGGATCCAATTGCAGATGGAGGTACAGAGGCCCAGGTTCTGTAACTTATCAGACAGGATTGTGGGAACGATGGTATTAAATGCTGATTATAGTAGATGAACAGCATCTTAACATAAGTGTTTGCATTGTCCAGGTGGTCTAAGGCCGTCTGAAGAGCTACTGAGATTGCGTCTGCCATTAACCTATTGTGGCGATAGGCAAATTGCAATGAGTCCAGGTCTTTACTGAGGCAGGAGTTCAGTCTAGTCATGACCAACCTGTCAAAGCATTTCATCACTGTAGATGTGAATGCTACTGGGTGACAGTCATTAAGGCAGCTCACACTATTCTTCCTAGGCACTGGGAAAATTGTTGCATTTTTGAAGCAAGTGGGAATTTCCGCCCTTGGCAGTGAAAGCTTGAAAATGTCCTTCAATACTTCCGCCAGTTGGTTGGCACAAATTTTCAAAGCTTTACAAGGTATTCCATCAGGATCTTCCGCCTTGCGGGGTTTCACCCTATATAAAGACAGCCTAATATTCGCACCCGAGACAGAGATCACGCAGTCATCAGGTACAGCAAGGATCTTCACAGCTGTAGTTGTGTTCTCCCTCTCAAAGTGGGCATAGAAGGTGTTGAGTTCATCTGGTAGTGAGGCATCGCTGCCATTCATTCTACTTGGGTTTCGCTTTGTAGGAAGTGATGTCTTGCAGACCCTTCCAGAGTTGCCGTGCATCCGATGTCACTTCCAACTTCGTTCGAAATTGTCTCTTCGCCGTTGAAATAGACCTCCGCAAGTCATACCTGGCTTTCTGGTACAGACCTCAGTCGCCAGACTTGAAAGCCACAGATCTAGCCTTCAGCAGACGGCGTACCTCCACAGCTTTTGGTTTGGGAATGCACAGCAAGTCTTTGTAGGCACACAGTCATCCACACAGGTTTTAATGAAGTCGGTAACAACTGCAGCATACTCATCCAGATTCGAAGATCAATTCCTGAATACAGTCCAGTCCGCCGATTCAAAGCAGTCCTGTAAGCGCTCCTGTGCCTCCCTTGTCCACACCTTCTTGGTCCTCGCTGCTGGTGCTGCAGTCCCCAGTCTCTGCCTATACTTAGGGAGTAGAAGTACAGCCAGGTGATCAGACTTCCCGAAGTGAGGGCGTGGAATCGCACGGTAGGCATTCTTGATGGTGGTGTAGCAATGGCCCAGTGTGATGTTTCCTCTGGTATTGCAAGTGATCTGTTGATGGTAATTGTTTAGTGTGTTTTTTTTCAGGTTGTGGTTTTGTCACAACCACGGATTCTGCAGCGCAACAGATGCGGCAATTCCGCGGGTGAATATGCACGTGTCGTTCTTAGTACTTCTTTTCAGCCGCCGTGTAGGCTTTCGTTTTCCATCTGAGAGTTTTAGTTAACGACCCCGTTTGGCCTAGTGTTTATTGTTTTCTTTTCCCTTTCGCATTAAAGTCTGTGAACTGTCGACCTGTTACAGATTCTCTCACTCCGCACTTGGGCCATACCCGCACCGGGTGACAGGTTTAGCGTAGGAGGGGTTCGGGTGGTGGTTATGTGTACAATAACGGACAGCGGGAGTAGGATAAAGGCTGCGGAGTGACGTGGCAGGGGTGCGGGAGTGAGCGTCATATGTCTGGTAACGGGTACCCGGGATCTGACGTGGTGGAGGTGTGGGAGTGACGGTTATATGTATAATAACGGATACCCGGGAGTGGGTTACATGCTGGAAGCCAGTCGGGGTTTCGAGGGTTCGTAATTGTCTGTTCCCGGAATCTGCTGGCTTTTGCAATCCTTCAGAGGGGAACTGATTGGAAATTCTGGGACACCGGTTACGGACAGCAGAGTTCTAAGAATTCCCTCGGAGTGACGGAAAGCTTACAGCAGGGTAGGGGGACATTCAGCCCATTGGTTTCATACTGCCCGTGTGTGAGAACAACCCACCCAGTCCCATTCCCCCATCCTCTATCCACAGCCCCACGAATTCCTTTTCCCGCTCCCCTTTTCAACGCCCACTTCCTACGCCGGTCCCACGTTTCACTCCGAACACAGGCAGGGTGGGAAGAATGCATCCGAGCAATGCTGTAGTTTAGTTATCTACCGATTAACTGTCATTCTGCGACGTAATTTCCTACCACGCCCACCAATGGGAAGAGTCTCCCACAATCCAAACTCTCATAATTTTAACTGCCCACCTCCCCTTCTCCCAACTAGGAATCCCTCCGACCTCCTTAACTGTAAGGAGATCATCCGGGGTGTGAATTAGAAGCAGGAGGCCACTCGGCACCGCTAGATCTCACCGCCATTGAATAAGATGCCGGCTGATCTGTTTAAACTCAACGCCCAATCCTCCGCCATCGACCAACAGCCGCCTTCCCTCCTGTTTATCGAGGGTTCCACTCTGGGGTACAAAACCCTGGGATCTATATGTGTGTGTTTCTCCAACTGTCCGGCCATCAGATCACCTCCACCAGAGGGTGTGCAGTGTGTCAAGAAAGCGGATCAGTCAGGAGCGCTTACGGTTGGACAGTTTCCCACCAACCTCTCACTCCCTCTGTGTGATACAATGCTCAAACACCTGCAGAGCTGCCACAGCGGACACCCGAACAAGGAGATAATGAGGACAATGGAAAACACCTACTGTATCCCCGGACTGATACGGCAAGCAGAAACGTGCAGAGGCAAACCCGGAGGGAGAGCATCGCCGACACTGCAGTCTGGTGTCCTTTTTGCTTCCTGAAACTGAAATGCAGAAGTTGCACGAAGTGTTCGTCATTTCCTTAAAGATCCACCACTCTTATAAATTAGGTAAGTCACTGATTCTTAACTGAACAGGGTTGGTGTATTGCAGGAACACGCACACGCCTTCTGCCCTGACCATCGGAAAACTCCCTGAGGAGTTCGGAGAGTTCAGACGCGTTCCTAAAACTGAACTTGAGAGGGCAAAGGGTAGCAATAAAGTTTCAGCGGCACATATGATTAAGGAGGATCCCAAAGCTTTTCAAAAATTATTTACTCGCTTTCACCAACTCGTGAATCCCTTTGGGATGCGTCTGGTGAATTTCGATCATTTATTCGATCTTCCGCAAAGATTCTGATTTCGCACCAGCGACTTTAAGTGAGGGCAGCTCTGACGAAATACTCTGCTTCTCCGCGGGGCTGACGAGTTCATGGAAGGCGGTAATCAGAGTTAATAGCTGGCTGGAGTCGTCATGATGCTCCATCTACATTTGTGTGATGTCAATACCTGGGTATATCGTCTCCCTCATACATCTCCAAAATAATTCCTACATTGAGCGATTGGTGAAAATTAAACAGTACATACTTAACACCACAATGTTGGCACTCTGTAATATTTCACTTCGATGCCACAGAACTCATAAGACCCTTTCGTAAAAAAAGTCCTTTACCGCCCAAAAAATTCAATCTTATTCTTACAAACATTTTCAAACAAGTTTGATACTATTCGTCGTGGCAGTTTGCGGTAGAGTCTCACAAGTGCGAAAGTACATCATATTTTTACGTCCTTAAGTACAAAGAGCTTTTGGCATGTGGGCCTTTGTAAATCTAAGTAGTGAGTACTGGAATTAGCATGTTGTGGTGACATTGTATAAGATGCTGATGAGTATTTAGGGATTTCGGGTCAAGCAGGAAAGATATCAATGTTTGAAAGAGTTCAGAGAAAATTTAAAAGACGTTGCCGGGACTTGAGTACTGAGTTATTAGAGAAAGGTTAAATACGTTAGGTCTTTATTTCCTGAAGCATAGCAGACTGAGGGGAGATTGGACAGAGGGAAACAAAGTGATGAGAGGCATGGAGAAGGCCTATCAATTCGTTAAAAGAAGACCTTCTAATTTTTAACAGAGCATTTTAATTTTAATGCCCATTCCCGTTCCGACATGTCAGTCCATGGCCTTCTCTTATACACCAATGAGGTTTCCCTCGGGCTGCAGGAGCAACACCTCATATTCCGTCTGGGAGACCTTTAAACTGATGATATGAATATCGATTTCTCCTTCCAGTAAAAAATAATCTCTCCCCCTCCCCTCTTATTCTATTCTCTGGTCTGGCCTCTTACCTCTTCTCACCTGCCTATCATGTGCCCTGGTACCCTTCCTCCTCCCTTTCTTTTATGGTCCACTCTTTTCTCCTATCATATTCCTTCATCTCCAGTCCTTTATCTTTCCCATCCAACTGACGTCACCAGTCACCTTCTCGCTTGTATAACCGTATAACCATATAACAATTACAGCACGGAAACAGGTCATCTCGGCCCTTCTAGTCCGTGCCGGAATCTTACCCTATCCTATTCCCACCGACCTGCACTTAGCCCATAACCCTCCATTCCTTTCCTATCCATATATCTAGCCAATTTAACTTTAAACGACAACATAGAACCTGCCTCAACCACTTCTGCTGGAAGCTCATTCCACACAGCTACCACTCTCTGAGTAAAGAAGTTCCCCCTCATGTTGCCCCTAAACTTTTGTCCTCTAATTCTCAACCCATGCCCTCTTGATTGAATCTTCCTTGTCCTTCTTCTCCACCCACCTACTCGTTCTGGGATTCTCCCCCTTCCTTTCCAGTCCTGAAAAAAGGGTCTCATCCAGAAACATTGAGTGTTCATTCATTTCCATGGATGCTGCCTGACCTGCCGAGTTTCTCCTGAATTTTGAGCGTATTGCTCTGGGTTTCCCAGCATCTGCAGGATTTCAAATTATGAAAGGTATAGATGGGGTCAATGCAAGGAGGCCTTTTCCACTGAGGCTGAGTGAGACTAGAACTAGAGGTCAGGGGTTAAGGGTGAAGGGTGAAATGTTTAGGGGGAAGATGAGTGGGAATTTTTTTCATTCAGAATGAGGTCAGAGTGTGGAACAACCCACCAGCAGAAGTGATAGATGCGGATTCGATCTCAACACTAAAGCAACTTCGGATAGGTCCACTGATGTGAGTGATATGAAGAGCTATGGTCCAAATGAAGGTCGATGGGACGAGGCAGCATAATGGTTCAGCATGGACTAGATGGACCGAAGAGCCTGTTTCTGTGTTGTACTGTTCAATGATTTTATTACTCTACATTGAGGTAGATTTTAAGGCCAAGAGTCTATCATGTTTTACAATAGATCTGATAGCAGTTGGATTGAAGCTGTCCTTGAGGCTGGTGATATGTGCTTTCAGGCTTTTGTATCTTCTGCCTGATGGGAGAGGAGAGAAGAGGGAATCTCCGGGGTGTGTGGGCTGCTTGGTTATGCTGGCTCTTTACTGTGACAAAGTCCATAGAGCAGAGGCTGGTTCCTGCAATGTGCTGAGCTGTGTCTACAGATTCTTAAGATTATGTGCAGAACAGTTGCCATGCCATGACCTTATTCATGCAGACTGCATATTTTCTGTGGTGCATCGATAAAAATTGGTAAGATAAATCCAGGATGTACTGAATTCCTTTAGTCTCCTGAGGGAGTAGAGAAGGTCCAGAGGAGGTTCACAAGGATGATTCCAGGAATGAAAGGGTTATCATATGAGGAACATTTGATGCTTGGTTATGCTGGCTCTTTACTGTGACAAAGTCCATAGAGCAGAGGCTGGTTCCTGCAATGTGCTGAGCTGTGTCTACAGATTCTTAAGATTATGTGCAGAACAGTTGCCATGCCATGACCTTATTCATGCAGACTGCATATTTTCTGTGGTGCATCGATAAAAATTGGTAAGATAAATCCAGGATGTACTGAATTCCTTTAGTCTCCTGAGGGAGTAGAGAAGGTCCAGAGGAGGTTCACAAGGATGATTCCAGGAATGAAAGGGTTATCATATGAGGAACATTTGATGGCTCTGGGTCTGTACTCACTGGTATTTAGAAGGATGGGGGTGTGGATCTCATTGAAACTTTTCAAATGTTGAAAGGCCTAGACAGAGTAGATGTGGAAAGGACAGGGAGTCTAGGACAACAGGGCACAGCCTCAGAATAGAGGGGCATCCATATAAAACAGATGCGGAGAAATTTTTTTAGCCAGAGGATCGTGAATTTGTGGATTTTATTACCACAGGCAGCTGTGGAGGGCAGGTTGTTGGGTGTATTTAAAGCAGAGATTGATTGGTTCTTGATTGGACACGGCATTAAAAGTTCCAGGGAGAAGGCCAGGGAGTGGGCAGAGGAGGGGAAAAAAATAATCAGCCATGATTGAATAGCAGAGCAGACACAATTCTCCAAATAGCCTATTTCTGCTCCTGTGTCTTATGGTCTTATGTTGATGGGTTTTCTTTGCTGTAACATCAATGTGGTTGGAGTAGGACAAGTTATTGTTAATAGTCACAGCTTAGAACTCAACCCTCTCAACATCAAGATCATTGATGTAGGGTGGAGCATGGCCAGCTTCGTATGTGGCTGTATCAGGTTGTGTGTAGAACCCAGGTATGTGGGCACCAAGTACCACTATGTGCCCAGGTTCTACCTGTCGCCCTGGCTACGAAGGATGGGTCTGGCCCCACTCCCGCGCAATGCCCCAGTCAGCTAGTCGTTGCCGCCATACCTGTCCTTCGTAGAAAAGTTCTTCCAAGAGAACACCTTTGACCACAGGGCCATCAGGTAGTAGTCGGCACGTAATGTCCTGCAGGCGCTGCAGGAGGAGGACGTGATGGACACAGTGGGTTGGTTCCCCGAGCAGTCCGTCCAGTTCAGCTGGCAAAATGCCTCATCGCCAGATCTCACCAACAGGCACCAAGACCTCGCCTGGCTGGCGGTGAGAGGGTCCCTCCCAGTCAGATCCCTCCTGTATGCCCGGAAAGTCGTCTCCGCACCCCACTGCCCACGGGAGGACTGCAGTGAGGAGGAGTCTGTGACCCACCTCTTTGCACACTGTCAGTTCGCAGAGAGGGTGTGGAGGAGGATGGACGGGCTAGTGTCACGTTTTATCCCCAGCAGCTGCGTAACAGAGGACTCTCTGATCTACGGGCTGTTCCCGGGGACGCACACGGAGACCAACATCTGGTGCTGCTGGCAGATCATCAACTCAGTGAAAGACGCTCTTTGGTCGGCCCGAAACTTGTTGATCTACAAGCACATGGAGATGTCCGTGGGAGAATGCTGCCAACTGGCACATTCTCGGCTGCAGGAGTACGTGTTGAGGGACGCACTGAAACTTGGCGCAGCCACCGCAAGGGCCCGGTGGGGAAGGACCACGGTAGAGGTTTCTTCACCCACGGGAGTGGGAGGGGTCGGGTGGCGGGGAGTATACCCATCAACAATGGTGTGGTAAGGTGAACAACTGGAGTACCACGTGGGTGGCCATAAGTATGGATATGTACAGACTATGATGGAAACGTATGTAAAGGATGGAAAATTATTGAATGGTTTATTGTATATAATTTTATTTTTGAATAAAGTATATTTTGAAATTTTAAAAAATGTATGATACCATTCCTAACCAAGAACCATTCCCATAGTCTGAAGTCAATGACCAGCTTTTTTGTGCTGTTGACATTGAGTGAAGGGTTCTTGCCATGACACCATGTCATTAAGTTCTCTATATCCTACTAAGTTCTCTATATCCTACTTATACTCCGTTTAGAGTCCGCATGAGTCTGGTGGGGCCCTGATAGAGACTACTGAATCTTTGCTACCTCAGACAAGGAACCAGATGACTGGAAGACAACATATGAAGGCTTCATTTATTCCAAAAAGTCGCAGAGATAATGACAGATCAGTTGCGATGAAGTCTTGGACACAAAACGTCACTCTGTTCTCTTTCCACATGAAACGTCACTCTGTTCCATAAGAAATGTCACTCTGTTTCTCTTTCCACATGAAACGTCACTCTGTTTCTCTTTCCACACGAAACGTCACTCTGTTCTCTTTCCACACGAAACGTCACTCTGTTTCTCTTTCCAGACGAAATGTCACCGTTTCTCTTTCCATAAGAAATGTCACTCTGTTTCTCTTTCCACACGAAACGTCACTCTGCTTCTCTTTCCACACGAAACGTCACTCTGTTTCTCTTTCCACACGAAACGTCACTCTGCTTCTCTTTCCACACGAAACATCACTCTGTTCTCTTTCCACATGAAACGTCACTCTCTTCCATATGAAATGTCAGTCTGTTTCTCTTTCCACACAAATCGTCACTCTGTTTCTCTTTCCACACGAAACGTCACTCTGTTCTCTTTCCACACGAAATGTCACTGTTTCTCTTTCCACACGAAACGTCACTCTGTTCTCTTTCCACACGAAACGTCACTCTGTTTCTCTATCCAGACGAAATGTCACCGTTTCTCTTTCCATAAGAAATGTCACTCTGTTTCTCTTTCCACACGAAACGTCACTCTGCTTCTCTTTCCACACGAAACATCACTCTGTTCTCTTTCCACATGAAACGTCACTCTCTTCCATATGAAATGTCACTCTGTTTCTCTTTCCACACAAAACGTCACTCTGTTTCTCTTTCCACACGAAACGTCACTCTGTTCTCTTTCCACACGAAACGTCACACTGTTTCTCTTTCCACACGAAACGTCACTCTGTTTCTCTTTCCACACGAAACGTCATTCTGTTTCTCTTTCCACACGAAACGTCACTCTGTTCTCTTTCCACACGAAATGTCACTCTGTTCCATACGAAATGTAACTCTGATTCTCTTTCCACACGAAACGTCACTCTATTTCTTTTTCCACATGAAACATCACTCTGTTTCTCTTTCCATAAGAAACGTCACTCTGTTTCTCTTTCCACATGAAACGTCACTCTTTTTCTCTTTCCATAAGAAACGTCACTCTGTTTCTCTTTCCACACGAAACGTCACTTTGTTTCTCTTTCCATAAGAAACGTCACTCTGTTTCTCTTTCCACACGAAACGTCACTCTGTTCTCTTTCCACACAAAACGTCACTCTGTTTCTCTTTCCATAAGAAATGTCACTGTGTTTCTCTTTCCACACGAAACGTCACTCTGTTTCTCTTTCCACACGAAATGTCACTCTGTTTCTCTTTCCACACGATACATCACTCTGTTTCTCTTTCCACACAAGAGGTCACTCTTTTCTCTTTCCCCACGAAACGTCACTCTGTTTCTCTTTCCACACGAAATGTCACTCTGTTCCTCTTTCCACATGAAACGTCACGCTGTTTCTCTTTCCACATGAAACGTCACTCTGTTCTCTTTCCACACGAAACTTCACTCTGTTTCTCTTTCCACACGAAACGTCACTCTGTTTCACTTTCCATAAGAAACGTCACTCTGTTTCTCTTTCCACATGAAACGTCACTCTGTTTCTCTTTCCACACGAAATGTCACTCTGTTTCTCTTTCCATAAGAAATGTCACTCTGTTCTCTTTCCACACGAAACGTCATTCTGCTTCTCTTTCCACACGAAACGTCACTCTGTTTCTCTTTCCACACGAAACGTCACTCTGTTTCTCTTTCCACACGAAACGTCACTCTGTTTCTCTTTCCACACGAAACGTCACTCTGTTCTCTTTCCACACGAAATGTCACTCTGTTTCTCTTTCCACACGAAACGTCACTCTGTTCTCTTTCCACACGAAACGTCACTCTGTTTCTCTTTCCAGACGAAATGTCACCGTTTCTCTTTCCATAAGAACTGTCACTCTGTTTCTCTTTCCACACGAAACGTCACTCTGCTTCTCTTTCCACACGAAACATCACTCTGTACTCTTTCCACATGAAACGTCACTCTCTTCCATATGAAATGTCACTCTGTTTCTCTTTCCACACAAAACGTCACTCTGTTTCTCTTTCCACACGAAACGTCACTCTGTTCTCTTTCCACACGAAACGTCACTCTGTTTCTGTTTCCACACGAAACGTCATTCTGTTTCTCTTTCCACACGAAACGTCACTCTGTTCTCTTTCCACACGAAACGTCATTCTGCTTCTCTTTCCACACGAAACGTCACTCTGTTCTCTTTCCAGACGAAACGTCACTCTATTTCTCTTTCCACACGAAACGTCACTCTGTTCCATATGAAATATCACTCTGTTTCTCATTCCACACAAAATGTCACTCTGTTTCCCTTTCCATAAGAAATGTCACTCTGTTTTTCTTTCCACACGAAACGTCACTCTGTTCCATACGAAATGTCACTCTGTTTCTCTTTCCACACGAAACGTCACTCTGTTTCTCTTTCCACACAAAATGTCACTCTGTTTCTCTTTCCACACGAAACGTCACTCTGTTTCTCTTTCCACACGAAACGTCACTCTGTTCCGTACGAAATGTGACTGTTTCTCTTTTGACACGAAACGTCACTCTGTTTCTCTTTCCACACGAAACCTCACTGTGTTTCTCTTTCCACACGAAATGTCACTCTGTTTCTCTTTCCGCACGAAACATCACTCTGTTTCTCTTTCCATAAGAAACGTCACTCTGTTTCTCTTTCCACACGAAACGTCACCCTGTTTCTCTTTCCACATGAAACGTCACTCTGTTCTCTTTCCAGATGAAACGTCACTCTATTTCTCTTTCCACACGAAACGTCACTCTGTTCCATATGAAATATCACTCTGTTTCACATTCCACACAAAATGTCACTCTGTTTCCCTTTCCATAAGAAATGTCACTCTGTTTTTCTTTCCACACGAAACGTCACTCTGTTCCATACGAAATGTCACTCTGTTTCTCTTTCCACACGAAACGTCACTCTGTTTCTCTTTCCACACAAAATGTCACTCTGTTTCTTTTTCCACACGAAACGTCACTCTGTTCTCTTTCCACACGAAACTTCACTTTGTTTCTCTTTCCAGACGACACGTCACTCTGTTTCTCTTTCCATAAGAAATGTCACTCTGTTTCTCTTTCCACACGAAATGTCACTCTGTTTCTCATTCCATAAGAAATGTCACTCTATTTCTCTTTCCACACGAAACATCACTCTGTTTCTCTTTCCACACAAAATGTCACTCTGTTTCTCTTTCCACACGAAACATCACTCTGTTTCTCTTAGCACACGAAACGTCACTCTGTTTCTCTTTCCACGCGAAACATCACTTTCTTTCTCTTTCCACATGAAACGTCACTCTGTTTCTCTTTGCATAAGAAACGTCACTCTGTTTCTCTTTCCACATGAAACGTCACACTGTTTCTCTTTCCACACGAAACGTCACTCTGTTCTCTTTCCAGATGAAACGTCACTCTATTTCTCTTTGCACACGAAGCGTCACTCTGTTTCTCTTTCCATAAGAAATGTCACTCTGTTTCTCTTTCCACACGAAACGTCACTCTGTTCCATACGAAATATCACTCTGTTTCTCTTTCCACACGAAACGTCACTCTGTTTCTCTTTCCACATGAAACGTCACTCTGTTCCGTACGAAATGTGACTGTTTCTCTTTTGACACGAAACGTCACTCTGTTTCTCTTTCCACACGAAACCTCACTGTGTTTCTCTTTCCACACGAAATGTCACTCTGTTTCTCTTTCCATACGAAACATCACTCTGTTTCTCTTTCCATAAGAAACGTCACTCTGTTTCTCTTTCCACACGAAACGTCACCCTGTTTCTCGTTCCACATGAAACACCACTCTGTTCTCTTTCCAGACGAAACGTCACTCTATTTCTCTTTCCACAAGAAAAGTCACTCTGTTTTCCTTTCCATAAGAAATGTCACTCTGTTTTTCTTTCCACACGAAACGTCACTCTGTTCCATACGAAATGTCACTCTGTTTCTCTTTCCACACGAAACGTCACTCTGTTTCTCTTTCCACACAAAATGTCACTCTGTTTCTCTTTCCACACGAAACGTCACTCTGTTCTCTTTCCACACGAAACTTCACTCTGTTTCTCTTTCCACATGAAACGTCACTCTGATCCATACGAAATTTCACTCTGTTTCTCTTTCCACATGAAACGTCACTCTATTCTCTTTCCACACGAAACTTCACTCTGTTTCTCTTTCCACAGGACACGTCACTCTGTTTCTCTTTCCATAAGAAATGTCACTCTGTTTCTCTTTCCACACGAAATGTCACTCTGTTTCTCTTTCCATAAGAAATGTCACTCTATTTCTCTTTCCACACGAAACGTCACTCTGTTTCTCTTTCCACGCGAAACATCACTTTCTTTCTCCTTCCACACGAAACGTCACTCTGTTTCTCTTTCCATAAGAAACGTCACTCTGTTTCTCTTTCCACGCGAAACATCACTATCTTTCTCTTTCCACATGAAACGTCACTCTGTTTCTCTTTCCATAAGAAACGTCACTCTGTTTCTCTTTCCACATGAAACGTCACACTGTTTCTCTTTCCACACGAAACGTCACTCTGTTCTCTTTCCAGATGAAACGTCACTCTATTTCTCTTTCCACACGAAACGTCACTCTGTTCCGTACGAAATGTGACTGTTTCTCTTTTGACACGAAACGTCACTCTGTTTCTCTTTCCACATGAAACATCACTCTGTTTCTTTTTCCATACGAAATGTCACTCTGTTTCTCTTTCCATAAGACATGTCACTCTGTTTGTCTTTCCACAAGAAATGTCACTCTGTTCTCTTTCCACACAAAACGTCACTCTGTTCCATACGAAATGTCACTCTCTTTCCCTTTCCACACGAAACATCACTCTGTTTCCCTTTCCACATGAAATGTCACTCTGTTTCTCTTTCCACACGAAATGTCACTCTGTTCTCTTTCCACAGAAACGTCACTGTGTTCCATACGAAATATCACTCTGTTTTTCTTTCCACACGAAACGTCACTCTGTTCCATACGAAATGTCACTCTGTTTCTCTTTCCACACGAAACGTCACTCTGTTTCTCTTTCCACACAAAATGTCACTCTGTTTCTCTTTCCACACGAAACGTCACTCTGTTTCTCTTTCCACACGAAACGTCACTCTGTTCCGTACGAAATGTGACTGTTTCTCTTTTGACACGAAACGTCACTCTGTTTCTCTTTCCACACGAAACCTCACTGTGTTTCTCTTTCCACACGAAATGTCACTCTGTTTCTCTTTCCACACGAAACATCACTCTGTTTCTCTTTCCATAAGAAACGTCACTCTGTTTCTCTTTCCACACGAAACGTCACTCTGTTCCATATGAAATATCACTCTGTTTCTCATTCCACACAAAATGTCACTCTGTTTCGCTTTCCATAAGAAATGTCACTCTGTTTTTCTTTCCACACGATACGTCACTCTGTTCCATACGAAATGTCACTCTGTTTCTCTTTCCACACGAAACGTCACTCTGTTTCTCTTTCCACACAAAATGTCACTCTGTTTCTCTTTCCACATGAAACGTCACTCTGTTTCTCTTTCCACACGAAACGTCACTCTGTTCCGTACGAAATGTGACTGTTTCTCTTTTGACACGAAACGTCACTCTGTTTCTCTTTCCACACGAAACCTCACTGTGTTTCTCTTTCCACACGAAATGTCACTCTGTTTCTCTTTCCGCACGAAACATCACTCTGTTTCTCTTTCCATAAGAAACGTCACTCTGTTTCTCTTTCCACACGAAACGTCACCCTATTTCTCTTTCCACATGAAACGTCACTCTGTTCTCTTTCCAGACGAAACGTCACTCTATTTCTCTTTCCACACGAAACGTCACTCTGTTCCATATGAAATATCACTCTGTTTCACATTCCACACAAAATGTCACTCTGTTTCCCTTTCCATACGAAATGTCACTCTGTTTCTCTTTCCACACGAAACGTCACTCTGTTTCTCTTTCCACACAAAATGTCACTCTGTTTCTTTTTCCACACGAAACGTCACTCTGTTCTCTTTCCACACGAAACTTCACTCTGTTTCTCTTTCCACACGACACGTCACTCTGTTTCTCTTTCCATAAGAAATGTCACTCTGTTTCTCTTTCCACACGTAATGTCACTCTGTTTCTCATTCCATAAGAAATGTCACTCTATTTCTCTTTCCACACGAAACGTCACTCTGTTTCTCTTTCCACACAAAACGTCACTCTGTTTCTCTTTCCACACGAAACGTCACCCTGTTTCTCTTTCCACATGAAACACCACTCTGTTCTCTTTCCAGACGAAACGTCACTCTATTTCTCTTTCCACACGAAACGTCACTCTGTTCCATATGAAATATCACTCTGTTTCTCATTCCACACAAAATGTCACTCTGTTTCCCTTTCCATAAGAAATGTCACTCTGTTTTTCTTTCCACACGAAACGTCACTCTGCTCCATACGAAATGTCACTCTGTTTCTCTTTCCACACGAAACGTCACTCTGTTTCTCTTTCCACACAAAATGTCACTCTGTTTCTCTTTCCACACGAAACGTCACTCTGTTCCGTATGAAATTTGACTGTTTCTCTTTTGACACGAAACGTCACTCTGTTTCTCTTTCCACACGAAACCTCACTGTGTTTCTCTTTCCACACGAAACGTCACCCTGTTTCTCTTTCCACACGAAACATCACTCTGTTTCTCTTAGCACACGAAACGTCACTCTGTTTCTCTTTCCACGCGAAACATCACTTTCTTTCTCTTTCCACATGAAACGTCACTCTGTTTCTCTTTCCATAAGAAACGTCACTCTGTTTCTCTTTCCACATGAAACGTCACACTGTTTCTCTTTCCACACGAAACGTCACTCTGTTCTCTTTCCAGATGAAACATCACTCTATTTCTCTTTCCACACGAAACATCACTCTGTTTCTCTTTCCATAAGAAATGTCACTCTGTTTCTCTTTCCACACGAAACGTCACTCTGTTCCATACGAAATATCACTCTGTTTCTCTTTCCACACGAAACGTCACTCTGTTTCTCTTTCCACACGAAAAGTCACTCTGTTCCGTACGAAATGTGACTGTTTCTCTTTTGACACGAAACGTCACTCTGTTTCTCTTTCCACACGAAACCTCACTGTGTTTCTCTTTCCACACGAAATGTCACTCTGTTTCTCTTTCCGCACGAAACATCACTCTGTTTCTCTTTCCATAAGAAACGTCACTCTGTTTCTCTTTCCACACGAAACGTCACCCTGTTTCTCTTTCCACATGAAACGTCACTCTGTTCTCTTTCCAGATGAAACGTCACTCTATTTCTCTTTCCACACGAAACGTCACTCTGTTCCATATGAAATATCACTCTGTTTCACATTCCACACAAAATGTCACTCTGTTTCCCTTTCCATAAGAAATGTCACTCTGTTTTTCTTTCCACACGAAACGTCACTCTGTTCCATACGAAATGTCACTCTGTTTCTCTTTCCACACGAAACGTCACTCTGTTTCTCTTTCCACACAAAATGTCACTCTGTTTCTTTTTCCACACGAAACGTCACTCTGTTCTCTTTCCACACGAAACTTCACTCTGTTTCTCTTTCCAGACGACACGTCACTCTGTTTCTCTTTCCATAAGAAATGTCACTCTGTTTCTCTTTCCACACGAAATGTCACTCTGTTTCTCATTCCATAAGAAATGTCACTCTATTTCTCTTTCCACACGAAACATCACTCTGTTTCTCTTTCCACACAAAATGTCACTCTGTTTCTCTTTCCACACGAAACATCACTCTGTTTCTCTTAGCACACGAAACGTCACTCTGTTTCTCTTTCCACGCGAAACATCACTTTCTTTCTCTTTCCACATGAAACGTCACTCTGTTTCTCTTTCCATAAGAAACGTCACTCTGTTTCTCTTTCCACATGAAACGTCACACTGTTTCTCTTTCCACACGAAACGTCACTCTGTTCTCTTTCCAGATGAAACGTCACTCTGTTTCTCTTTCCACACGAAACGTCACTCTGTTCCATACGAAATATCACTCTGTTTCTCTTTCCACACGAAACGTCACTCTGTTTCTCTTTCCACATGAAACGTCACTCTGTTCCGTACGAAATGTGACTGTTTCTCTTTTGACACGAAACGTCACTCTGTTTCTCTTTCCACACGAAACCTCACTGTGTTTCTCTTTCCACACGAAATGTCACTCTGTTTCTCTTTCCATACGAAACATCACTCTGTTTCTCTTTCCGTAAGAAACGTCACTCTGTTTCTCTTTCCACACGAAACGTCACCCTGTTTCTCGTTCCACATGAAACACCACTCTGTTCTCTTTCCAGACGAAACGTCACTCTATTTCTCTTTCCACACGAAACGTCACTCTGTTTTCCTTTCCATAAGAAATGTCACTCTGTTTTTCTTTCCACACGAAACGTCACTCTGTTCCATACGAAATGTCACTCTGTTTCTCTTTCCACACGAAACGTCACTCTGTTTCTCTTTCCACACAAAATGTCACTCTGTTTCTCTTTCCACACGAAACGTCACTCTGATCCATACGAAATTTCACTCTGTTTCTCTTTCCACATGAAACGTCACTCTATTCTCTTTCCACACGAAACTTCACTCTGTTTCTCTTTCCACAGGACACGTCACTCTGTTTCTCTTTCCATAAGAAATGTCACTCTGTTTCTCTTTCCACACGAAATGTCACTCTGTTTCTCTTTCCATAAGAAATGTCACTCTATTTCTCTTTCCACACGAAACGTCACTCTGTTTCTCTTTCCACGCGAAACATCACTTTCTTTCTCTTTCCACACGAAACGTCACTCTGTTTCTCTTTCCATAAGAAACGTCACTCTGTTTCTCTTTCCACATGAAACGTCACACTGTTTCTCTTTCCACACGAAACGTCACTCTGTTCTCTTTCCAGATGAAACGTCACTCTATTTCTCTTTCCACACGAAACGTCACTCTGTTTCTCTTTCCACACGAAACGTCATTCTGTTCTCTTTCCACACGAAACGTCACTCTGTTCCATACGAAATATCACTCTGTTTTTCTTTCCACACGAAACGTCACTCTGTTCCATACGAAATGTCACTCTGTTTCTCTTTCCACACGAAACGTCACTCTGTTTCTCTTTCCACACAAAATGTCACTCTGTTTCTCTTTCCACACGAAACGTCACTCTGTTTCTCTTTCCACACGAAACGTCACTCTGTTCCGTACGAAATGTGACTGTTTCTCTTTTGTCACGAAACGTCACTCTGTTTCTCTTTCCACACGAAACCTCACTGTGTTTCTCTTTCCACACGAAATGTCACTCTGTTTCTCTTTCCACACGAAACATCACTGTTTCTCTTTCCATAAGAAACGTCACTCTGTTCTCTTTCCAGACGAAACGTCACTCTGTTCTCTTTCCACACGAAACGTCACTCTGTTCCATATGAAATATCACCCTGTTTCACATTCCACACAAAATGTCACTCTGTTTCCCTTTCCATAAGAAATGTCACTCTGTTTTTCTTTCCACACGAAACGTCACTCTGTTCCATACGAAATGTCACTCTGTTTCTCTTTCCACACGAAACGTCACTCTATTTCTCTTTCCACACAAAATGTCTCTCTGTTTCTCTTTCCACACGAAACGTCACTCTGTTCTCTTTCCACACGAAACTTCACTCTGTTTCTCTTTCCACACGACACGTCACTCTGTTTCTCTTTCCATAAGAAATGTCACTCTGTTTCTCTTTCCACACGAAAAGTCACTCTGTTTCTCTTTCCACACGAAATGTCACTCTGTTTCTCTTTCCACACGAAATGTCACTCTGTTTCTCTTTCCATAAGAAATGTCACGCTATATCTCTTTCCACACGAAACGTCACTCTGTTTCTCTTTCCACACGAAACGTCACTCTGTTTCTCTTTCCAAGCGAAACATCACTTTCTTTCTCTTTCCACACGAAACGTCACTCTGTTTCTCTTTCTATAAGATACGTCACTCTGTTTCTCTTTCCACATGAAACGTCACTCTGTTTCTCTTTCCACACGAAACGTCACTCTGTTCTCTTTCCAGACGAAACGTCACTCTATTTCTCTTTCCACACAAAACGTCACTCTGTTCCATACGAAATATCACTCTGTTTCTCTTTCCAAACGAAATATCACTCTGTTTCTCTTTCCATAAGAAATGTCACTCTGTTTCTCTTTCCACACGAAACGTCACTCTGTTCCATACGAAATATCACTCTGTTTCTCTTTCCACACGAAACGTCACTCTGTTTCTCTTTCCACACGAAACGTCACTCTGTTCCGTACGAAATGTGACTGTTTCTCTTTTGACACGAAACGTCACTCTGTTTCTCTTTCCACATGAAACATCACTCTGTTTCTCTTTCCATACGAAATGTCACTCTGTTTCTCTTTCCATAAGAAATGTCACTCTGTTTGTCTTTCCACAAGAAATGTCACTCTGTTCTCTTTCCACACAAAACGTCACTCTGTTCCATACGAAATGTCACTCTCTTTCTCTTTCCACACGAAACATCACTCTGTTTCCCTTTCCACATGAAATGTCACTCTGTTTCTCTTTCCACACGAAATGTCACTCTGTTCTCTTTCCACACGAAACGTCACTGTGTTCCATACGAAATATCACTCTGTTTTTCTTTCCACACGAAACGTCACTCTGTTCCATACGAAATGTCACTCTGTTTCTCTTTCCACACGAAACGTCACTCTGTTTCTCTTTCCACACAAAATGTCACTCTGTTTCTCTTTCCACACGAAACGTCACTCTGTTTCTCTTTCCACACGAAACGTCACTCTGTTCCGTACGAAATGTGACTGTTTCTCTTTTGACACGAAACGTCACTCTGTTTCTCTTTCCACACGAAACCTCACTGTGTTTTTCTTTCCACACGAAATGTCACTCTGTTTCTCTTTCCACACGAAACATCACTCTGTTTCTCTTTCCATAAGAAACGTCACTCTGTTTCTCTTTCCACACGAAACGTCACTCTGTTCCATATGAAATATCACTCTGTTTCTCATTCCACACAAAATGTCACTCTGTTTCCCTTTCCATAAGAAATGTCACTCTGTTTTTCTTTCCACACGAAACGTCACTCTGTTCCATACGAAATGTCACTCTGTTTCTCTTTCCACACGAAACGTCACTCTGTTTCTCTTTCCACACAAAATGTCACTCTGTTTCTCTTTCCACATGAAACGTCACTCTATTTCTCTTTCCACACGAAACATCACTCTGTTTCTCTTTCCACACAAAATGTCACTCTGTTTCTCTTTCCACACGAAACATCACTCTGTTTCTCTTAGCACACGAAACGTCACTCTGTTTCTCTTTCCACGCGAAACATCACTTTCTTTCTCTTTCCACATGAAACGTCACTCTGTTTCTCTTTCCATAAGAAACGTCACTCTGTTTCTCTTTCCACATGAAACGTCACACTGTTTCTCTTTCCACACGAAACGTCACTCTGTTCTCTTTCCAGATGAAACGTCACTCTATTTCTCTTTCCACACGAAACGTCACTCTGTTTCTCTTTCCATAAGAAATGTCACTCTGTTTCTCTTTCCACACGAAACGTCACTCTGTTCCATACGAAATATCACTCTGTTTCTCTTTCCACACGAAACGTCACTCTGTTTCTCTTTCCACATGAAACGTCACTCTGTTCCGTACGAAATGTGACTGTTTCTCTTTTGACACGAAACGTCACTCTGTTTCTCTTTCCTCACGAAACCTCACTGTGTTTCTCTTTCCACACGAAATGTCACTCTGTTTCTCTTTCCATACGAAACATCACTCTGTTTCTCTTTCCATAAGAAACGTCACTCTGTTTCTCTTTCCACACGAAACGTCACCCTGTTTCTCGTTCCACATGAAACACCACTCTGTTCTCTTTCCAGACGAAACGTCACTCTATTTCTCTTTCCACACGAAACGTCACTCTGTTTTCCTTTCCATAAGAAATGTCACTCTGTTTTTCTTTCCACACGAAACGTCACTCTGTTCCATACGAAATGTCACTCTGTTTCTCTTTCCACACGAAACGTCACTCTGTTTCTCTTTCCACACAAAATGTCACTCTGTTTCTCTTTCCACACGAAACGTCACTCTGATCCATACGAAATTTCACTCTGTTTCTCTTTCCACATGAAACGTCACTCTATTCTCTTTCCACACGAAACTTCACTCTGTTTCTCTTTCCACAGGACACGTCACTCTGTTTCTCTTTCCATAAGAAATGTCACTCTGTTTCTCTTTCCACACGAAATGTCACTCTGTTTCTCTTTCCATAAGAAATGTCACTCTATTTCTCTTTCCACACGAAACGTCACTCTGTTTCTCTTTCCACGCGAAACATCACTTTCTTTCTCTTTCCACACGAAACGTCACTCTGTTTCTCTTTCCATAAGAAACGTCACTCTGTTTCTCTTTCCACGCGAAACATCACTTTCTTTCTCTTTCCACATGAAACGTCACTCTGTTTCTCTTTCCATAAGAAACGTCACTCTGTTTCTCTTTCCACATGAAACGTCACACTGTTTCTCTTTCCACACGAAACGTCACTCTGTTCTCTTTCCAGATGAAACGTCACTCTATTTCTCTATCCACACGAAACGTCACTCTGTTTCTCTTTCCACACGAAACGTCATTCTGTTCTCTTTCCACACGAAACGTCACTCTGTTCCATACGAAATATCACTCTGTTTTTCTTTCCACACGAAACGTCACTCTGTTCCATACGAAATGTCACTCTGTTTCTCTTTCCACACGAAACGTCACTCTGTTTCTCTTTCCACACAAAATGTCACTCTGTTTCTCTTTCCACATGAAACGTCACTCTGTTTCTCTTTCCACACGAAACGTCACTCTGTTCCGTACGAAATGTGACTGTTTCTCTTTTGTCACGAAACGTCACTCTGTTTCTCTTTCCACACGAAACCTCACTGTGTTTCTCTTTCCACACGAAATGTCACTCTGTTTCTCTTTCCACACGAAACATCACTCTGTTTCTCTTTCCATAAGAAATGTCACTCTGTTTCTCTTTCCACACGAAACGTCACCCTGTTTCTCTTTCCACATGAAACGTCACTCTGTTCTCTTTCCAGACGAAACGTCACTCTGTTCTCTTTCCACACGAAACGTCACTCTGTTCCATATGAAATATCACCCTGTTTCACATTCCACACAAAATGTCACTCTGTTTCCCTTTCCATAAGAAATGTCACTCTGTTTTTCTTTCCACACGAAACGTCACTCTGTTGCATACGAAATGTCACTCTGTTTCTCTTTCCACACGAAACGTCACTCTATTTCTCTTTCCACACAAAATGTCTCTCTGTTTCTCTTTCCACACGAAACGTCACTCTGTTCTCTTTCCACACGAAACTTCACTCTGTTTCTCTTTCCACACGAAATGTTACTCTGTTTCTCTTTCCACACGAAATGTCACTCTGTTTCTCTTTCCATAAGAAATGTCACGCTATATCTCTTTCCACACGAAACGTCACTCTGTTTCTCTTTCCACACGAAACGTCACTCTGTTTCTCTTTCCACGCGAAACATCACTTTCTTTCTCTTTCCACACGAAACGTCACTCTGTTTCTCTTTCCATAAGATACGTCACTCTGTTTCTCTTTCACACATGAAACGTCACTCTGTTTCTCTTTCCACACGAAACGTCACTCTGTTCTCTTTCCAGACGAAACGTCACTCTATTTCTCTTTCCACACAAAACGTCACTCTGTTCCATACGAAATATCACTCTGTTTCTCTTTCCACACGAAATATCACTCTGTTTCTCTTTCCATAAGAAATGTCACTCTGTTTCTCTTTCCACACGAAACGTCACTCTGTTCCATACGAAATATCACTCTGTTTCTCTTTCCACACGAAACGTCACTCTGTTTCTCTTTCCACACGAAACGTCACTCTGTTCCGTACGAAATGTGACTGTTTCTCTTTTGACACGAAACGTCACTCTGTTTCTCTTTCCACATGAAACATCACTCTGTTTCTCTTTCCATACGAAATGTCACTCTGTTTCTCTTTCCATAAGAAATGTCACTCTGTTTGTCTTTCCACAAGAAATGTCACTCTGTTCTCTTTCCACACAAAACGTCACTCTGTTCCATACGAAATGTCACTCTCTTTCTCTTTCCACACGAAACATCACTCTGTTTCCCTTTCCACATGAAATGTCACTCTGTTTCTCTTTCCACACGAAACGTCACTCTGTTTCTCTTTCCACACGAAACGTCACTCTGTTCCATACGAAATGTCACTCTGTTTCTCTTTCCACACGAAACGTCACTCTGTTTCTCTTTCCACACAAAATGTCACTCTGTTTCTCTTTCCACACGAAACGTCACTCTGTTTCTCTTTCCACACGAAACGTCACTCTGTTCCGTACGAAATGTGACTGTTTCTCTTTTGACACGAAACGTCACTCTGTTTCTCTTTCCACACGAAACCTCACTGTGTTTCTCTTTCCACACGAAATGTCACTCTGTTTCTCTTTCCACACGAAACATCACTCTGTTTCTCTTTCCATAAGAAACGTCACTCTGTTTCTCTTTCCACACGAAACGTCACTCTGTTCCATATGAAATATCACTCTGTTTCTCATTCCACACAAAATGTCACTCTGTTTCCCTTTCCATAAGAAATGTCACTCTGTTTTTCTTTCCACACGAAACGTCACTCTGTTCCATACGAAATGTCACTCTGTTTCTCTTTCCACACGAAACGTCACTCTGTTTCTCTTTCCACACAAAATGTCACTCTGTTTCTCTTTCCACATGAAACGTCACTCTGTTTCTCTTTCCACACGAAACGTCACTCTGTTCCGTACGAAATGTGACTGTTTCTCTTTTGACACGAAACGTCACTCTGTTTCTCTTTCCACACGAAACCTCACTGTGTTTCTCTTTCCACACGAAATGTCACTCATTTTCTCTTTCCGCACGAAACATCACTCTGTTTCTCTTTCCATAAGAAACGTCACTCTGTTTCTCTTTCCACACGAAACGTCACCCTGTTTCTCTTTCCACATGAAACGTCACTCTGTTCTCTTTCCAGACGAAACGTCACTCTATTTCTCTTTCCACACGAAACGTCACTCTGTTCCATATGAAATATCACTCTGTTTCACATTCCACACAAAATGTCACTCTGTTTCCCTTTCCATACGAAATGTCACTCTGTTTCTCTTTCCACACGAAACGTCACTCTGTTTCTCTTTCCACACAAAATGTCACTCTGTTTCTTTTTCCACACGAAACGTCACTCTGTTCTCTTTCCACACGAAACTTCACTCTGTTTCTCTTTCCAGACGACACGTCACTCTGTTTCTCTTTCCATAAGAAATGTCACTCTGTTTCTCTTTCCACACGAAATGTCACTCTGTTTCTCATTCCATAAGAAATGTCACTCTATTTCTCTTTCCACACGAAACGTCACTCTGTTTCTCTTTCCACACAAAACGTCACTCTGTTTCTCTTTCCACACGAAACGTCACCCTGTTTCTCTTTCCACATGAAACACCACTCTGTTCTCTTTCCAGACGAAACGTCACTCTATTTCTCTTTCCACACGAAACGTCACTCTGTTCCATATGAAATATCACTCTGTTTCTCATTCCACACAAAATGTCACTCTGTTTCCCTTTCCATAAGAAATGTCACTCTGTTTTTCTTTCCACACGAAACGTCACTCTGCTCCATACGAAATGTCACTCTGTTTCTCTTTCCACACGAAACGTCACTCTGTTTCTCTTTCCACACAAAATGTCACTCTGTTTCTCTTTCCACACGAAACGTCACTCTGTTCCGTACGAAATTTGACTGTTTCTCTTTTGACACGAAACGTCACTCTGTTTCTCTTTCCACACGAAACCTCACTGTGTTTCTCTTTCCACACGAAATGTCACTCTGTTTCTCTTTCCACACGAAACATCACTCTGTTTCTCTTTCCATAAGAAACGTCACTCTGTTTCTCTTTCCACACGAAACGTCACCCTGTTTCTCTTTCCACACGAAACATCACTCTGTTTCTCTTAGCACACAAAACGTCACTCTGTTTCTCTTTCCACGCGAAACATCACTTTCTTTCTCTTTCCACATGAAACGTCACTCTGTTTCTCTTTCCATAAGAAACGTCACTCTGTTTCTCTTTCCACATGAAACGTCACACTGTTTCTCTTTCCACACGAAACGTCACTCTGTTCTCTTTCCAGATGAAACATCACTCTATTTCTCTTTCCACACGAAACATCACTCTGTTTCTCTTTCCATAAGAAATGTCACTCTGTTTCTCTTTCCACACGAAACGTCACTCTGTTCCATACGAAATATCACTCTGTTTCTCTTTCCACACGAAACGTCACTCTGTTTCTCTTTCCACACGAAACGTCACTCTGTTCCGTACGAAATGTGACTGTTTCTCTTTTGACACGAAACGTCACTCTGTTTCTCTTTCCACACGAAACCTCACTGTGTTTCTCTTTCCACACGAAATGTCACTCTGTTTCTCTTTCCACACGAAACATCACTCTGTTTCTCTTTCCATAGGAAACGTCACTCTGTTTCTCTTTCCACACGAAACGTCACCCTGTTTCTCTTTCCACATGAAACACCACTCTGTTCTCTTTCCAGACGAAACGTCACTCTATTTCTCTTTCCACACGAAACGTCACTCTGTTCCATATGAAATATCACTCTGTTTCTCATTCCACACAAAATGTCACTCTGTTTCCCTTTCCATAAGAAATGTCACTCTGTTTTTCTTTCCACACGAAACGTCACTCTGCTCCATACGAAATGTCACTCTGTTTCTCTTTCCACACGAAACGTCACTCTGTTTCTCTTTCCACACAAAATGTCACTCTGTTTCTCTTTCCACACGAAACGTCACTCTGTTCCGTACGAAATTTGACTGTTTCTCTTTTGACACGAAACGTCACTCTGTTTCTCTTTCCACACGAAACCTCACTGTGTTTCTCTTTCCACACGAAATGTCACTCTGTTTCTCTTTCCACACGAAACATCACTCTGTTTCTCTTTCCATAAGAAACGTCACTCTGTTTCTCTTTCCACACGAAACGTCACCCTGTTTCTCTTTCCACATGAAACGTCACTCTGTTCTCTTTCCAGACGAAACGTCACTCTATTTCTCTTTCCACACGAAACGTCACTCTGTTCCATATGAAATATCACTCTGTTTCACATTCCACACAAAATGTCACTCTGTTTCCCTTTCCATAAGAAATGTCACTCTGTTTTTCTTTCCACACGAAACGTCACTCTGATCCATACGAAATTTCACTCTGTTTCTCTTTCCACATGAAACGTCACTCTATTCTCTTTCCACACGAAACTTCACTCTGTTTCTCTTTCCACAGGACACGTCACTCTGTTTCTCTTTCCATAAGAAATGTCACTCTGTTTCTCTTTCCACACGAAATGTCACTCTGTTTCTCTTTCCATAAGAAATGTCACTCTATTTCTCTTTCCACACAAAACGTCACTCTGTTTCTCTTTCCACGCGAAACATCACTTTCTTTCTCATTCCACACGAAACGTCACTCTGTTTCTCTTTCCATAAGAAACGTCACTCTGTTTCTCTTTCCACATGAAACGTCACTCTGTTTCTCTTTCCACACGAAACGTCATTCTGTTCTCTTTCCACACGAAACGTCACTCTGTTCCATACGAAATATCACTCTGTTTTTCTTTCCACACGAAACGTCACTCTGTTCCATACGAAATGTCACTCTGTTTCTCTTTCCACACGAAACGTCACTCTGTTTCTCTTTCCACACAAAATGTCACTCTGTTTCTCTTTCCACACGAAACGTCACTCTGTTTCTCTTTCCACACGAAACGTCACTCTGTTCCGTACGAAATGTGACTGTTTCTCTTTTGTCACGAAACGTCACTCTGTTTCTCTTTCCACACGAAACCTCACTGTGTTTCTCTTTCCACACGAAATGTCACTCTGTTTCTCTTTCCACACGAAACATCACTCTGTTTCTCTTTCCATAAGAAACGTCACTCTGTTTCTCTTTCCACACGAAACGTCACCCTGTTTCTCTTTCCACATGAAACGTCACTCTGTTCTCTTTCCAGACGAAACGTCACTCTGTTCTCTTTCCACACGAAACGTCACTCTGTTCCTTATGAAATATCACCCTGTTTCACATTCCACACAAAATGTCACTCTGTTTCCCTTTCCATAAGAAATGTCACTCTGTTTTTCTTTCCACACGAAACATCACTCTGTTCCATACGAAATGTCTCTCTGTTTCTCTTTCCACACGAAACGTCACTCTATTTCTCTTTCCACACAAAATGTCTCTCTGTTTCTCTTTCCACACGAAACGTCACTCTGTTTCTCTTTCCACACGAAACGTCACTCTGTTCTCTTTCCACACGAAACTTCACTCTGTTTCTCTTTCCACACGACACCTCACTCTGTTTCTCTTTCCATAAGAAATGTCACTCTGTTTCTCTTTCCACACGAAAAGTCACTCTGTTTCTCTTTCCACACGAAATGTCACTCTGTTTCTCTTTCCACACGAAATGTCACTCTGTTTCTCTTTCCATAAGAAATGTCACTCTATATCTCTTTCCACACGAAACGTCACTCTGTTTCTCTTTCCACGCGAAACATCACTTTCTTTCTCTTTCCACACGAAACGTCACTCTGTTTCTCTTTCCATAAGATACGTCACTCTGTTTCTCTTTCCACATGAAACGTCACTCTGTTTCTCTTTCCACACGAAACGTCACTCTGTTCTCTTTCCAGACGAAACGTCACTCTATTTCTCTTTCCACACAAAACGTCACTCTGTTCCATACGAAATATCACTCTGTTTCTCTTTCCACACGAAATATCACTCTGTTTCTCTTTCCATAAGAAATGTCACTCTGTTTCTCTTTCCACACGAAACGTCACTCTGTTCCATACGAAATATCACTCTGTTTCTCTTTCCACACGAAACGTCACTCTGTTTCTCTTTCCACACGAAACGTCACTCTGTTCCGTACGAAATGTGACTGTTTCTCTTTTGACACGAAACGTCACTCTGTTTCTCTTTCCACACGAAACCTCACTGTGTTTCTCTTTCCACACGAAACGTCACTCTGTTTCTCTTTCCACATGAAACATCACTCTGTTTCTCTTTCCATACGAAATGTCACTCTGTTTCTCTTTCCATAAGAAATGTCACTCTGTTTCTCTTTCCACAAGAAATGTCACTCTGTTCTCTTTCCACACAAAACGTCACTCTGTTCCATACGAAATGTCACTCTCTTTCTCTTTCCACACGAAACATCACTCTGTTTCCCTTTCCACATGAAATGTCACTCTGTTTCTCTTTCCACACGAAATGTCACTCTGTTCTCTTTCCACACGAAACGTCACTCTGTTTCTCTTTCCACCCGAAATGTCACTCTGTTTCTCTTTCCACACGAAAAGTCACTCTGTTTCTCTTTCCACGCGAAACGTCACTCTGTTCTCTTTCCACACGGAACGTCACTCTGTTTTTCTTTTGACACGAAACGTCACTCTGTTTCTCTTTCCACACGAAACCTCACTCTGTTTCTCTTTCCACACGAAATGTCACTCTGTTTCTCTTTCCATAAGAAACGTCATTTTGTTTCTCTTTCCACACGAAACGTCACTCTGTTTCTCTTTCCACACGAAACGTCACTCTGTTCCATACGAAATGTTACTCTGTTTCTCTTTCCATAAGAAACGTCACTCTGTTTCTCTTTCCACAAGAAACGTCACTCTGTTCTCTTTCCACACAAAACGTCACTCTGTTCCATACGAAATGTCACTCTGTTTCTCTTTCCACACGAAACGTCACTCTGTTTCCCTTTCCACACGAAATGTCACTCTGTTTCTCCTTCCACACGAAACATCACTCTGTTCTCTTTCCACACAAAACGTCACTCTGTTTCTCTTTCCACCCGAAATGTCACTCTGTTTCTCTTTCCACACAAAAAGTCACTCTGTTTCTCTTTCCACACGAAACCTCACTGTGTTTCTCTTTCCACACGAAATGTCACTCTTTTTCTCTTTCCACACGAAACATCACTCTGTTTCTCTTTCCATAAGAAACGTCACTCTGTTTCTCTTTCCACACGAAACGTCACCTGTTTCTCTTTCCACATGAAACGTCACTCTGTTCTCTTTCCAGACGAAACGTCACTCTATTTCTCTTTCCACACGAAACTTCACTCTGTTCCATATGAAATATCACTCTGTTTCACATTCCACACAAAACGTCACTCTGTTTCCCTTTCCATAAGAAATGTCACTCTGTTTTTCTTTCCACACGAAACGTCACTCTGTTCCATACGAAATTTCACTCTGTTTCTCTTTCCACATGAAACGTCACTCTGTTCTCTTTCCACACGAAACTTCACTCTGTTTCTCTTTCCACACGACACGTCACTCTGTTTCTCTTTCCATAAGAAATGTCACTCTGTTTCTCTTTCCACACGAAATGTCACTCTGTTTCTCTTTCCATAAGAAATGTCACTCTATTTCTCTTTCCACACGAAACGTCACTCTGTTTCTCTTTCCACGCGAAACATCACTTTCTTTCTCTTTCCACACGAAACGTCACTCTGTTTCTCTTTCCATAAGAAACGTCACTCTGTTTCTCTTTCCACATGAAACGTCACTCTGTTTCTCTTTCCACACGAAACGTCACTCTGTTCTCTTTCCACACGAAACGTCACTCTGTTCCATGCGAAATATCACTCTGTTTTTCTTTCCACACGAAACGTCACTCTGTTCCATACGAAATGTCACTCTGTTTCTCTTTCCACACGAAACGTCACTCTGCTTCTCTTTCCACACAAAATGTCACTCTGTTTCTCTTTCCACACGAAACGTCACTCTGTTTCTCTTTCCACACGAAACGTCACTCTGTTCCGTACGAAATGTGACTGTTTCTCTTTTGACACGAAACGTCACTCTGTTTCTCTTTCCACACGAAATGTCACTCTGTTTCTCTTTCCACACGAAACATCACTCTGTTTCTCTTTCCATAAGAAACGTCACTCTGTTTCTCTTTCCACACGAAACGTCACCCTGTTTCTCTTTCCACATGAAATGTCACTCTATTCTCTTTCCAGACGAAACGTCACTCTGTTCTCTTTTCACACGAAATGTCACTCTGTTCCATATGAAATATCACCCTGTTTCACATTCCACACAAAATGTCACTCTGTTTCTCTTTCCACACGAAACGTCACTCTGCTTCTCTTTCCACACAAAATGTCACTCTGTTTCTCTTTCCACACGAAACGTCACTCTGTTTCTCTTTCCACACGAAACGTCACTCTGTTCCGTACGAAATGTGACTGTTTCTCTTTTGACACGAAACGTCACTCTGTTTCTCTTTCCACACGAAATGTCACTCTGTTTCTCTTTCCACACGAAACTTCACTCTGTTCCATATGAAATATCACTCTGTTTCACATTCCACACAAAATGTCACTCTGTTTCCCTTTCCATAAGAAATGTCACTCTGTTTTTCTTTCCACACGAAACGTCACTCTGTTCCATACGAAATTTCACTCTGTTTCTCTTTCCACATGAAACGTCACTCTGTTCTCTTTCCACACGAAACTTCACTCTGTTTCTCTTTCCACACGACACGTCACTCTGTTTCTCTTTCCATAAGAAATGTCACTCTGTTTCTCTTTCCACACGAAATGTCACTCTGTTTCTCTTTCCATAAGAAATGTCACTCTATTTCTCTTTCCACACGAAACGTCACTCTGTTTCTCTTTCCACGCGAAACATCACTTTCTTTCTCTTTCCACACGAAACGTCACTCTGTTTCTCTTTCCATAAGAAACGTCACTCTGTTTCTCTTTCCACATGAAACGTCACTCTGTTTCTCTTTCCACACGAAACGTCACTCTGTTCTCTTTCCACACGAAACGTCACTCTGTTCCATGCGAAATATCACTCTGTTTTTCTTTCCACACGAAACGTCACTCTGTTCCATACGAAATGTCACTCTGTTTCTCTTTCCACACGAAACGTCACTCTGCTTCTCTTTCCACACAAAATGTCACTCTGTTTCTCTTTCCACACGAAACGTCACTCTGTTTCTCTTTCCACACGAAACGTCACTCTGTTCCGTACGAAATGTGACTGTTTCTCTTTTAACACGAAACGTCACTCTGTTTCTCTTTCCACACGAAATGTCACTCTGTTTCTCTTTCCACACGAAACATCACTCTGTTTCTCTTTCCATAAGAAACGTCACTCTGTTTCTCTTTCCACACGAAACGTCACCCTGTTTCTCTTTCCACATGAAATGTCACTCTATTCTCTTTCCAGACGAAATGTCACTCTGTTCTCTTTTCACACGAAATGTCACTCTGTTCCATATGAAATATCACCCTGTTTCACATTCCACACAAAATGTCACTCTGTTTCTCTTTCCACACGAAACGTCACTCTGCTTCTCTTTCCACACAAAATGTCACTCTGTTTCTCTTTCCACACGAAACGTCACTCTGTTTCTCTTTCCACACGAAACGTCACTCTGTTCCGTACGAAATGTGACTGTTTCTCTTTTGACACGAAACGTCACTCTGTTTCTCTTTCCACACGAAATGTCACTCTGTTTCTCTTTCCACACGAAACATCACTCTGTTTCTCTTTCCATAAGAAACGTCACTCTGTTTCTCTTTCCACACGAAACGTCACCCTGTTTCTCTTTCCACATGAAACGTCACTCTATTCTCTTTCCAGACGAAACGTCACTCTGTTCTCTTTCCACACGAAACCTCACTGTGTTTCTCTTTCCACACGAAACGTCACTCTGTTTCTCTTTCCACATGAAACATCACTCTGTTTCTCTTTCCATACGAAATGTCACTCTGTTTCTCTTTCCATAAGAAATGTCACTCTGTTTCTCTTTCCACAAGAAATGTCACTCTGTTCTCTTTCCACACAAAACGTCACTCTGTTCCATACGAAATGTCACTCTCTTTCTCTTTCCACACGAAACATCACTCTGTTTCCCTTTCCACATGAAATGTCACTCTGTTTCTCTTTCCACACGAAATGTCACTCTGTTCTCTTTCCACACGAAACGTCACTCTGTTTCTCTTTCCACCCGAAATGTCACTCTGTTTCTCTTTCCACACGAAAAGTCACTCTGTTTCTCTTTCCACGCGAAACGTCACTCTGTTCTCTTTCCACACGGAACGTCACTCTGTTTTTCTTTTGACACGAAACGTCACTCTGTTTCTCTTTCCACACGAAACCTCACTCTGTTTCTCTTTCCACACGAAATGTCACTCTGTTTCTCTTTCCATAAGAAACGTCATTTTGTTTCTCTTTCCACACGAAACGTCACTCTGTTTCTCTTTCCACACGAAACGTCACTCTGTTCCATACGAAATGTTACTCTGTTTCTCTTTCCATAAGAAACGTCACTCTGTTTCTCTTTCCACAAGAAACGTCACTCTGTTCTCTTTCCACACAAAACGTCACTCTGTTCCATACGAAATGTCACTCTGTTTCTCTTTCCACACGAAACGTCACTCTGTTTCCCTTTCCACACGAAATGTCACTCTGTTTCTCCTTCCACACGAAACATCACTCTGTTCTCTTTCCACACAAAACGTCACTCTGTTTCTCTTTCCACCCGAAATGTCACTCTGTTTCTCTTTCCACACAAAAAGTCACTCTGTTTCTCTTTCCACACGAAACCTCACTGTGTTTCTCTTTCCACACGAAATGTCACTCTTTTTCTCTTTCCACACGAAACATCACTCTGTTTCTCTTTCCATAAGAAACGTCACTCTGTTTCTCTTTCCACACGAAACGTCACCTGTTTCTCTTTCCACATGAAACGTCACTCTGTTCTCTTTCCAGACGAAACGTCACTCTATTTCTCTTTCCACACGAAACTTCACTCTGTTCCATATGAAATATCACTCTGTTTCACATTCCACACAAAACGTCACTCTGTTTCCCTTTCCATAAGAAATGTCACTCTGTTTTTCTTTCCACACGAAACGTCACTCTGTTCCATACGAAATTTCACTCTGTTTCTCTTTCCACATGAAACGTCACTCTGTTCTCTTTCCACACGAAACTTCACTCTGTTTCTCTTTCCACACGACACGTCACTCTGTTTCTCTTTCCATAAGAAATGTCACTCTGTTTCTCTTTCCACACGAAATGTCACTCTGTTTCTCTTTCCATAAGAAATGTCACTCTATTTCTCTTTCCACACGAAACGTCACTCTGTTTCTCTTTCCACGCGAAACATCACTTTCTTTCTCTTTCCACACGAAACGTCACTCTGTTTCTCTTTCCATAAGAAACGTCACTCTGTTTCTCTTTCCACATGAAACGTCACTCTGTTTCTCTTTCCACACGAAACGTCACTCTGTTCTCTTTCCACACGAAACGTCACTCTGTTCCATGCGAAATATCACTCTGTTTTTCTTTCCACACGAAACGTCACTCTGTTCCATACGAAATGTCACTCTGTTTCTCTTTCCACACGAAACGTCACTCTGCTTCTCTTTCCACACAAAATGTCACTCTGTTTCTCTTTCCACACGAAACGTCACTCTGTTTCTCTTTCCACACGAAACGTCACTCTGTTCCGTACGAAATGTGACTGTTTCTCTTTTGACACGAAACGTCACTCTGTTTCTCTTTCCACACGAAATGTCACTCTGTTTCTCTTTCCACACGAAACATCACTCTGTTTCTCTTTCCATAAGAAACGTCACTCTGTTTCTCTTTCCACACGAAACGTCACCCTGTTTCTCTTTCCACATGAAATGTCACTCTATTCTCTTTCCAGACGAAACGTCACTCTGTTCTCTTTTCACACGAAATGTCACTCTGTTCCATATGAAATATCACCCTGTTTCACATTCCACACAAAATGTCACTCTGTTTCTCTTTCCACACGAAACGTCACTCTGCTTCTCTTTCCACACAAAATGTCACTCTGTTTCTCTTTCCACACGAAACGTCACTCTGTTTCTCTTTCCACACGAAACGTCACTCTGTTCCGTACGAAATGTGACTGTTTCTCTTTTGACACGAAACGTCACTCTGTTTCTCTTTCCACACGAAATGTCACTCTGTTTCTCTTTCCACACGAAACTTCACTCTGTTCCATATGAAATATCACTCTGTTTCACATTCCACACAAAATGTCACTCTGTTTCCCTTTCCATAAGAAATGTCACTCTGTTTTTCTTTCCACACGAAACGTCACTCTGTTCCATACGAAATTTCACTCTGTTTCTCTTTCCACATGAAACGTCACTCTGTTCTCTTTCCACACGAAACTTCACTCTGTTTCTCTTTCCACACGACACGTCACTCTGTTTCTCTTTCCATAAGAAATGTCACTCTGTTTCTCTTTCCACACGAAATGTCACTCTGTTTCTCTTTCCATAAGAAATGTCACTCTATTTCTCTTTCCACACGAAACGTCACTCTGTTTCTCTTTCCACGCGAAACATCACTTTCTTTCTCTTTCCACACGAAACGTCACTCTGTTTCTCTTTCCATAAGAAACGTCACTCTGTTTCTCTTTCCACATGAAACGTCACTCTGTTTCTCTTTCCACACGAAACGTCACTCTGTTCTCTTTCCACACGAAACGTCACTCTGTTCCATGCGAAATATCACTCTGTTTTTCTTTCCACACGAAACGTCACTCTGTTCCATACGAAATGTCACTCTGTTTCTCTTTCCACACGAAACGTCACTCTGCTTCTCTTTCCACACAAAATGTCACTCTGTTTCTCTTTCCACACGAAACGTCACTCTGTTTCTCTTTCCACACGAAACGTCACTCTGTTCCGTACGAAATGTGACTGTTTCTCTTTTAACACGAAACGTCACTCTGTTTCTCTTTCCACACGAAATGTCACTCTGTTTCTCTTTCCACACGAAACATCACTCTGTTTCTCTTTCCATAAGAAACGTCACTCTGTTTCTCTTTCCACACGAAACGTCACCCTGTTTCTCTTTCCACATGAAATGTCACTCTATTCTCTTTCCAGACGAAATGTCACTCTGTTCTCTTTTCACACGAAATGTCACTCTGTTCCATATGAAATATCACCCTGTTTCACATTCCACACAAAATGTCACTCTGTTTCTCTTTCCACACGAAACGTCACTCTGCTTCTCTTTCCACACAAAATGTCACTCTGTTTCTCTTTCCACACGAAACGTCACTCTGTTTCTCTTTCCACACGAAACGTCACTCTGTTCCGTACGAAATGTGACTGTTTCTCTTTTGACACGAAACGTCACTCTGTTTCTCTTTCCACACGAAATGTCACTCTGTTTCTCTTTCCACACGAAACATCACTCTGTTTCTCTTTCCATAAGAAACGTCACTCTGTTTCTCTTTCCACACGAAACGTCACCCTGTTTCTCTTTCCACATGAAACGTCACTCTATTCTCTTTCCAGACGAAACGTCACTCTGTTCTCTTTTCACACGAAACGTCACTCTGTTCCATATGAAATATCACCCTGTTTCACATTCCACACAAAATGTCACTCTGTTTCCCTTTCCATAAGAAATGTCACTCTGTTTTTCTTTCCACACGAAACGTCACTCTGTTCCATACGAAATGTCACTCTGTTTCTCTTTCCACACGAAACGTCACTCTATTTCTCTTTCCACACAAAATGTCTCTCTGTTTCTCTTTCCACACGAAACGTCACTCTGTTCTCTTTCCACACGAAACTTCACTCTGTTTCTCTTTCCACACGAAATGTCACTCTGTTTCTCTTTCCATAAGAAATGTCACTCTGTTTCTCTTTCCATACGAAATGTCACTCTGTTTCTCTTTCCATAAGAAATGTCACTCTATATCTCTTTCCACACGAAACGTCACTCTGTTTCTCTTTCCACACGAAACGTCACTCTGTTTTTCTTTCCACGCGAAACATCACTTTCTTTCTCTTTCCACACGAAACGTCACTCTGTTTCTCTTTCCATAAGATACGTCACTCTGTTTCTCTTTCCACATGAAACGTCACTCTGTTTCTCTTTCCACACGAAATGTCACTCTGTTCTCTTTCCAGACGAAACGTCACTCTATTTCTCTTTCCACACAAAACGTCACTCTGTTCCATACGAAATATCACTCTGTTTCTCTTTCCACACGAAATATCACTCTGTTTCTCTTTCCATAAGAAATGTCACTCTGTTTCTCTTTCCACACGAAACGTCACTCTGTTTCTCTTTCCACACGAAACGTCACTCTGTTCCGTACGAAATGTGACTGTTTCTCTTTTGACACGAAACGTCACTCTGTTTCTCTTTCCACACGAAACCTCACTGTGTTTCTCTTTCCACACGAAACGTCACTCTGTTTCTCTTTCCACATGAAACATCACTCTGTTTCTCTTTCCATACGAAATGTCACTCTGTTTCTCTTTCCATAAGAAATGTCACTCTGTTTCTCTTTCCACAAGAAATGTCACTCTGTTCTCTTTCCACACAAAACGTCACTCTGTTCCATACGAAATGTCACTCTCTTTCTCTTTCCACACGAAACATCACTCTGTTTCCCTTTCCACATGAAATGTCACTCTGTTTCTCTTTCCACACGAAATGTCACTCTGTTCTCTTTCCACACGAAACGTCACTCTGTTTCTCTTTCCACCCGAAATGTCACTCTGTTTCTCTTTCCACACGAAAAGTCACTCTGTTTCTCTTTCCACGCGAAACGTCACTCTGTTCTCTTTCCACACGGAACGTCACTCTGTTTTTCTTTTGACACGAAACGTCACTCTGTTTCTCTTTCCACACGAAACCTCACTCTGTTTCTCTTTCCACACGAAATGTCACTCTGTTTCTCTTTCCATAAGAAACGTCATTTTGTTTCTCTTTCCACACGAAACGTCACTCTGTTTCTCTTTCCACACGAAACGTCACTCTGTTCCATACGAAATGTTACTCTGTTTCTCTTTCCATAAGAAACGTCACTCTGTTTCTCTTTCCACAAGAAACGTCACTCTGTTCTCTTTCCACACAAAACGTCACTCTGTTCCATACGAAATGTCACTCTGTTTCTCTTTCCACACGAAACGTCACTCTGTTTCCCTTTCCACACGAAATGTCACTCTGTTTCTCCTTCCACACGAAACATCACTCTGTTCTCTTTCCACACAAAACGTCACTCTGTTTCTCTTTCCACCCGAAATGTCACTCTGTTTCTCTTTCCACACAAAAAGTCACTCTGTTTCTCTTTCCACACGAAACCTCACTGTGTTTCTCTTTCCACACGAAATGTCACTCTTTTTCTCTTTCCACACGAAACATCACTCTGTTTCTCTTTCCATAAGAAACGTCACTCTGTTTCTCTTTCCACACGAAACGTCACCTGTTTCTCTTTCCACATGAAACGTCACTCTGTTCTCTTTCCAGACGAAACGTCACTCTATTTCTCTTTCCACACGAAACTTCACTCTGTTCCATATGAAATATCACTCTGTTTCACATTCCACACAAAATGTCACTCTGTTTCCCTTTCCATAAGAAATGTCACTCTGTTTTTCTTTCCACACGAAACGTCACTCTGTTCCATACGAAATTTCACTCTGTTTCTCTTTCCACATGAAACGTCACTCTGTTCTCTTTCCACACGAAACTTCACTCTGTTTCTCTTTCCACACGACACGTCACTCTGTTTCTCTTTCCATAAGAAATGTCACTCTGTTTCTCTTTCCACACGAAATGTCACTCTGTTTCTCTTTCCATAAGAAATGTCACTCTATTTCTCTTTCCACACGAAACGTCATTCTGTTTCTCTTTCCACGCGAAACATCACTTTCTTTCTCTTTCCACACGAAACGTCACTCTGTTTCTCTTTCCATAAGAAACGTCACTCTGTTTCTCTTTCCACATGAAACGTCACTCTGTTTCTCTTTCCACACGAAACGTCACTCTGTTCTCTTTCCACACGAAACGTCACTCTGTTCCATGCGAAATATCACTCTGTTTTTCTTTCCACACGAAACGTCACTCTGTTCCATACGAAATGTCACTCTGTTTCTCTTTCCACACGAAACGTCACTCTGCTTCTCTTTCCACACAAAATGTCACTCTGTTTCTCTTTCCACACGAAACGTCACTCTGTTTCTCTTTCCACACGAAACGTCACTCTGTTCCGTACGAAATGTGACTGTTTCTCTTTTGACACGAAACGTCACTCTGTTTCTCTTTCCACACGAAATGTCACTCTGTTTCTCTTTCCACACGAAACATCACTCTGTTTCTCTTTCCATAAGAAACGTCACTCTGTTTCTCTTTCCACACGAAACGTCACCCTGTTTCTCTTTCCACATGAAATGTCACTCTATTCTCTTTCCAGACGAAACGTCACTCTGTTCTCTTTTCACACGAAATGTCACTCTGTTCCATATGAAATATCACCCTGTTTCACATTCCACACAAAATGTCACTCTGTTTCTCTTTCCACACGAAACGTCACTCTGCTTCTCTTTCCACACAAAATGTCACTCTGTTTCTCTTTCCACACGAAACGTCACTCTGTTCCGTACGAAATGTGACTGTTTCTCTTTTGACACGAAACGTCACTCTGTTTCTCTTTCCACACGAAATGTCACTCTGTTTCTCTTTCCACACGAAACATCACTCTGTTTCTCTTTCCATAAGAAACGTCACTCTGTTTCTCTTTCCACACGAAACGTCACCCTGTTTCTCTTTCCACATGAAACGTCACTCTATTCTCTTTCCAGACGAAACGTCACTCTGTTCTCTTTTCACACGAAACGTCACTCTGTTCCATATGAAATATCACCCTGTTTCACATTCCACACAAAATGTCACTCTGTTTCCCTTTCCATAAGAAATGTCACTCTGTTTTTCTTTCCACACGAAACGTCACTCTGTTCCATACGAAATGTCACTCTGTTTCTCTTTCCACACGAAACGTCACTCTATTTCTCTTTCCACACAAAATGTCTCTCTGTTTCTCTTTCCACACGAAACGTCACTCTGTTCTCTTTCCACACGAAACTTCACTCTGTTTCTCTTTCCACACGAAATGTCACTCTGTTTCTCTTTCCATAAGAAATGTCACTCTGTTTCTCTTTCCACACGAAAAGTCACTCTGTTTCTCTTTCCACACGAAATGTCACTCTGTTTCTCTTTCCATAAGAAATGTCACTCTATATCTCTTTCCACACGAAACGTCACTCTGTTTCTCTTTCCACACGAAACGTCACTCTGTTTTTCTTTCCACGCGAAACATCACTTTCTTTCTCTTTCCACACGAAACGTCACTCTGTTTCTCTTTCCATAAGATACGTCACTCTGTTTCTCTTTCCACATGAAACGTCACTCTGTTTCTCTTTCCACACGAAATGTCACTCTGTTCTCTTTCCAGACGAAACGTCACTCTATTTCTCTTTCCACACAAAACGTCACTCTGTTCCATACGAAATATCACTCTGTTTCTCTTTCCACACGAAATATCACTCTGTTTCTCTTTCCATAAGAAATGTCACTCTGTTTCTCTTTCCACACGAAACGTCACTCTGTTCCAGACGAAATATCACTCTGTTTCTCTTTCCACACGAAACGTCACTCTGTTTCTCTTTCCACACGAAACGTCACTCTGTTCCGTACGAAATGTGACTGTTTCTCTTTTGACACGAAACGTCACTCTGTTTCTCTTTCCACACGAAACCTCACTGTGTTTCTCTTTCCACACGAAACGTCACTCTGTTTCTCTTTCCACATGAAACATCACTCTGTTTCTCTTTCCATACGAAATGTCACTCTGTTTCTCTTTCCATAAGAAATGTCACTCTGTTTCTCTTTCCACAAGAAATGTCACTCTGTTCTCTTTCCACACAAAACGTCACTCTGTTCCATACGAAATGTCACTCTCTTTCTCTTTCCACACGAAACATCACTCTGTTTCCCTTTCCACATGAAATGTCACTCTGTTTCTCTTTCCACACGAAATGTCACTCTGTTCTCTTTCCACACGAAACGTCACTCTGTTTCTCTTTCCACCCGAAATGTCACTCTGTTTCTCTTTCCACACGAAAAGTCACTCTGTTTCTCTTTCCACGCGAAACGTCACTCTGTTCTCTTTCCACACGAAACGTCACTCTGTTTTTCTTTTGACACGAAACGTCACTCTGTTTCTCTTTCCACACGAAACCTCAGTCTGTTTCTCTTTCCACACGAAATGTCACTCTGTTTCTCTTTCCATAAGAAACGTCATTCTGTTTCTCTTTCCACACGAAACGTCACTCTGTTTCTCTTTCCACACGAAACGTCACTCTGTTCCATACGAAATGTCACTCTGTTTCTCTTTCCATAAGAAACGTCACTCTGTTTCTCTTTCCACAAGAAACGTCACTCTGTTCTCTTTCCACACAAAACGTCACTCTGTTCCATATGAAATGTCACTCTGTTTCTCTTTCCACACGAAACGTCACTCTGTTTCCCTTTCCACACGAAATGTCACTCTGTTTCTCCTTCCACACGAAACATCACTCTGTTCTCTTTCCACACGAAACGTCACTCTGTTTCTCTTTCCACCCGAAATGTCACTCTGTTTCTCTTTCCACACAAAAAGTAACTCTGTTTCTCTTTCCACGCGAAACGTCACTCTGTTCTCTTTCCACACGAAACGTCACTCTGTTTCTCTTTCCACACGAAACGTCACTCTGTTCCATACGAAATGTAACTCTGTTTCTCTTTCCACACGAAACGTCACTCTGTTTCTCTTTCCACACGAAACGTCACTCTGTTTCTCTTTCCACATGAAATGTCACTCTGTTTCTCTTTCCATAAGAAATGTCACTCTGTTTCTCTTTCCACACGAAACGTCACTCTGTTTCTCTTTCCACACGAAATGTCACTCTGTTTCTCTTTCCACACGAAACGTCACTCTGTTCTCTTTCCACACGCAACGTCACTCTGTTTCTCTTTCCACACGAAACGTCACTCTGATTCTCTTTCCACACGAAACATCACTCTGTTTCTCTTTCCACACGAAACGTCACTCTGTTCTCTTTCCACACGAAATGTCACTCTGTTTCTCTTTCCACACGAAACGTCACTCTGTTTCTCTTTCCATAAAAAATGTCACTCTGTTTCTCTTTCCATACGAAATGTCACTCTGTTCTCTTTCCACACGAAACGTCACTCTGTTTCTCTTTCCATACGAAATGTCACTCTGTTCTCTTTCCACACGAAACGTCACTCTGTTCTCTTTCCACACGAAATGTCACTGTTTCTCTTTCCATAAGAAATGTCACTCTGTTTCTCTTTCCACACGAAACATCACTCTCTTTCTCTTTCCACATACACTGCCTGTCCAGTTGAGTATTTGCAGCATTTTCAGGGTTTATTTATTTTAAATTTCCAAAATCTGCCATTTTATTTTGAATGTGAACCAGTGATTCTTTCTATCAGTGGAAGGGGAAATACTGGAAAACATTTTACAGAACAGGGGTTATTAACAGAAATGAGACAACAGCGGTTTGACCCAAATTTATACCCCTGAAGATCAATTCCAATGAAACCACAAGTACAAATCCCAGCATAATGGAAGTCAGCTGCCTTTGCAAAATGCTTTGTGCAGAATATGGATGAATTTCAACACAGATGAATAAACAAGTCAGTAATTTCGTTAATTTTGCAGATGTGGCCACAAATTATTTCAACAGAACAGTGCATTGAGTTAGTACAAGGAGAAGCAACAACAGAATGCAGTATGAAGTGTTCCAGTTACAGAGAACATGCAGCACTGGCACACGATAAGGTGCAGTGTCATGACAGGGTAAATTGCAAGGTCAAGAGTCAACCCAATCATACAATGATCAGTATTCTTATTACGTCGAGATAAGTACTGTGCAAAAGTTTTAGGCACTTGCATTTACAGTAGCTAGGGTCAACGTGGAGTAGACAGTGAGGTTGAAAATCTGGCGGGAGCAAAAGGCGTTTGGAATGGCGAGACTGGAGTGCCATAGGAGCGGTGTGGAATCTGTGACAGATAAGGAGTGCGATTGGCAAAGGAGTTGGCAGTGCAGTTAAAGACTGGTCTAAGAACACTGAAGCTGTCTACAAGAAGGGTCAGAGCCATCTCTATTTCCTGAGGAGACTGAAGTCCTTTAACCTCTGACGGACGATGCTGAGGATGTTCTACGAGTCTGTGGTGGCCAGTGCTATCATGTTTGCTGTTGTGTTCTGGGGCAGCAGGCTGAGGGTAGCAGACACCAACAGAATCAACAAACTCATTCGTAAGGCCAGTGATGTTGTGGGGATGGAACTGGACTCTCTGACGGTGGTGTCTGAAAAGAGGATGCTGTCCAAGTTGCATGCCATCTTGGTCAATGTCTCCCATCCACTACATAATGTACTGGTTGGGCACAGGAGTACATTCAGCCAGAGACTCATTCCATCGAGATGCAGCACAGAGCATCATAGGAAGTCATTCCTGCCTGTGGCCATCAAACTTTACAACTCCTCCCTTGGAGGGTCAGACACCCTGAGCCAATAGGCTGGTCCTGGACTGCTTTCATAATTTACTGGCATAATTTACATATTACTACTCAACTATTTATGGTTCTATTACTATTTATTATCTATGGTGCAACTGTAATGAAAACCAATTTCCCCCAGGATCAATAAAGTATGATTATGACTATGACTACTAAGTTTCCATTCCATGCAGTGATGCAGCATGTTAAGGTGCTCTCTATTGCACATCTGAAGAAAGGTGTAAGTATTGATGTGCATAGTCTACCTCTCTTCAGCCTCCTCGTAAAGAGAGTTTTCTTGAATTGGATACTTGATTTCCTCACATGAGGACCTCAGTCAGTTTGAATTGGCAACAACAACTCCTCCAAAGTCTCTATCAGCACAGGTGCACCACAAGGCTGTGCACTTAGCTCCCTGCTCTACTTGCTTTACTTATGACTGTGAGGCTCCAATGCCATATTCAAGATTGCTGACACCACTGTCGTAGGCAAAATCAAAGGTGGCGACAAATCTGCATATAGGAGGGATACTGAAAATCTGGCTGACTGGAGCCACAATAACAACCTCTGACTCAATGTCAGCAAGACCAATGAGCTGATTATTGACTTCAGGAAGAGGAAAACAGAGGTCCATGAGCCAGTCCTCATCAGAGGTTCAGACGTGGAGAGGGTCAGCAACTTTAAATTCCTGGGTTATATCATTACAGAGGACCTGTCCTGGGCCCAGCATGTAACTGCAATTACAAAGCAAGGACAGCAATGCCTCTACTTCATTAGAAGTTTGCAAACATTAGGCATGACATCTAAACCTTTGAAGAACTTCTAAAGATGTGTCGTGGAGAGTATGTTGACTGACTGCATCAAAGCCTGGTATGGAAACACAAATGCCCTTGAAAGAAATATCCTGCAAAAAGTAATGGATCACAGGTAAAGCCCTCTCCACCATTGAGCACACCTACACAAAACATTGATGCAGAAAAGCAGCACCCAACATCAGGGGACCCCCACCACAAGAACATGCTTCCTTCTCACTGATGCCATCAGGATGAAGGTACAGAAGCCTCAGGACTCACATCACCAGGTTCGGGAACAGTTATTACTCTCAACCATCAAGCTCTTAAACCAAAGGGATAAATTCATTCAACTTCACTTCATCATCGAAATGTTTCCACAACCTATGGACTCACTTTCAAGGATTCTTCATCTGTTGTCCTTAATATTTATTGCTTATTATTCATTTATTATTATTATTTCTTCCTTTTTATATTTGCATTTAGTGTATTTTGCACACTGGTTGATTGCCAAAGTTGGTGAAGTCTTTCATTGATTCTATTATGAGTAATAACAGAGAAATCGATTTATTAAGTATGCTTGCAAGAAAACAAATCTCTGAGATATACACCTGGTTTGTACACCTTCCCCTCCCCCAACTTCTTATTCGGGCTTCTTTCCTCTTCCTTTCCAGACCCAAAGAAAGTTCTCAGCCCGAAACATTGACTTCCTTTCCATAGCTGCTGAGTTCCTCCAGCTTTGGATTTTCGTCGTCTGTAGAATCTCATGTGATTGTGATTTGCTGAGTTCCTGGAGCCTTTTCTGTGTGTTGCTTAAGAACATAGAACATAGAAATCTACAGCACATTACAGGCCCTTTGGCCCACAATGTTGTGCCGATCATGTAATCTGCTCTGGAAACTACCTAAAATTTCCCTACCACATATAGTCTATTTTTCTAAGCTCCTTGTAACTATTTAAAAGGTTCTTAACAAAAACCTATTGTATCCGCCTGTACCACCATTGCCAGCAATACATTCCACACACCCACCATTCTCTGCATGAAGAACTTACCCCTGATATCCCTCAGTACCTATTTCCAAGCACCTTAAAACTGTGCCCCCTCATGTTAACCACTTCAGTCCTGGGAAAAAGCCTCTGGCTATCCACATGGTCAATGCCTCTCATCATCTTATACACCTCTATCAGGTCAACTCTCATTCTCCGTCACTTCAGGGAGGAAAGGCTAAGTTCACTCAACCTGTTCTCATAAGGTACAACCTCCAATCCCGGCAATATACTTGTGAATCTCCTCTGCACTCTCTCTATAGTATCCACATCCTTCCTGTAGTGAGGTGACCAGAATTGAACACAGTACTCCACATGGGTCTAACCAAGGTCTATTAAAGCTGTAACATTACCTCACGGCTCTTCATCTCAATCCCACAGTTGATGAAGGCAACACACCATATGCCTTCTTAACAGCATTGTCAACCTGCGCAGCAGCTTTGAGTGTCCTATAGACACAGACCCCAAGATCTCTCTGATCCTCCACACCGCCAAGAGTCTTACCATTAATATTATATTCTATCTTCATATTTGACGTACCGAAATGAACACTTTCACATTTATCTAAGTTGAAGTCCATCTCATACTTCTCAGCCCAGTTCTGCATCCTATTGATGTCCCACTGTAACCTCTGACAACCTTCCAGATTATCCACAACACCCCAACCTTTGTGTCATCAGCAAACTTTCTAACTCACTCTTCTACTTCCTCATCAAGTCATTTATAAAAATCACAAAGAGTAGGGGTCCCAGAACAGAGCTATGTGGAACACCACTGGTCACTGACCTCCACGCAGAATACGAACCATTTACAACCACTTTTTGCCTTCTGTGGACAAGCCAATTCTGGATTCACAAAACAATGTTCCATTGGATCCCATGCCTCCTTATTTTCTGAATGAGCCTTAAATGGGGAACCTTATCAAATGCTTTACTGAAATCAATATACACTACGTCTACTACTCTATCTTCATCAATGTGTTTTGTTACATCCTCAAAGAATTCAAATCAGACTCATAAGGCACGACCTGCTGTGGACAAAGCCATGCTGACTATCCCTAATCAGATTAAGTCTCTCAAAATGCTCATAAATCCTGGCTCTCAGGATCTTCAGCAACTTGCCCACCACTGAGGTAAGACTGGAGGGGCAGGTAGAGGAAACAGGTAGGATGGAGGAGGACAACAGGTTAGGATAATGGGTAAGAAAGTGGCATATTAAATACAATGTTGGAAAATCCATGGTGATGCACTTTGGTAGTAGAAATAAATGTGCAGACTATTTTCTAAACAGGGAGAAAATCCAGTAATCTGAGATGCAAAGGGACTTGGGAGTCCTTGTACAGAACACCCTGAAGGTTAACTTGCAGGTTGAGTCGGTGGTGAAAAAGGCAAATGCCATGTTGGCGTTCATTTCAAGAGGTCGAGAATACAAGAGCAGGGATGTGATGTTGAGGCTTTATAAGGCACTGGTGAGGCCTCACCTTGAGTATTGTGAAGAGTTTTGGGCTCCTTATCTTAGGAAAGATGTGCTGGCATTGGAGAGGGTCCAGAGGAGATTCACAAGGATGATTCCAGGAATGAAAGGGTTATCACATGAAGAACATTTGATGGCTGAGGGTTTGTACTTGCTGGAATTCAGAAGGATGAGGGGGGCACTTCATTGAAACCTTTCAGATGTTGAAAGGCCTAGACAGAGTAGATGTGGAAAGGATGTTTCCTATGGTGGGAGAGTCTAGGACATAAGGGCACAGCCTCAGGACAGAGGGGTGCCTTTCAAAACACAGATGCGGAGAAATTTCTTTAACCAAAGGGTGGAATTTGTGGAATTTGTTGCCACATGCACCTGTGGAGTTCAAGTTGTTGGGTGTATTTAAAGCAGAGATTGATAACTTCTTGATTGGACAGGGCATCAAAGGTTACGGGGAGAAGGCCAGGAACTGGGGCAGCCATGATCGAATGGCGGAGCAGACTTGATGGGCCAGGTGGCTTAATTCTGTTCCTGTGTCCTGTGGTCTTATGTGAGAATAATAACCAGTACCAATACCGTGGCTTCACAGTGGCTTCAGTGTTACCACCTACAAGATGCACTGCAATTAATCACCAAGGGTACTCAATTACTCCTCCCAGACCCACCACCAACTCTCCCATCAGTAAGGAACAGGGCAGTGGCTGGCAATATCCTGATCTGACATAAAATGTACACATTGAAAGTAAATGATAGCACAGGATAGGCATGATGGACTGAGTGGTCTCCCACACTCTGACTTTATGAAAAATTGTATTTCACATTATCACTAAAGATGAGTCAATGTCCACGCAGTTGTTTGTATCATGGTCCTCGGTCAATCAACTACTTTTGGAAAGTAAGATCATATATTTTGGGTATATACCTCAAGAATGGTTGAAAAGAGATAAATATTTAATGAGAATACTGCTGGTGGCTGGTGAAAAGACTCTCACCAGGAAATGTTTATCACAGGAGAGCCCAGCTTTAAATGTATGGATACAAAATACAGTCGACATTTACAAAATGAAGAAGATAACAGCATCTGTTAATCATAAGTTGGAACAATTTGATTCATACCGGGAAAAATGGTTTAACTACATAACACCTCATAGGCCTGATTTTATTCTCACAAGTCAATGAATATGTTGTAAAAAAATCACTCTCTACCCTGTACATAGTTTTCTCCTTTTGATTGTTCTTTCTTTCCTCTCCTTTCTATAAGTGTATACCTCAGATAAATATTATGTGGAGATCTGTGACAAATATGACTATATGATAAATATGTACAGTATCTGAAATACATGTTATGGAAGGTTTAGTTTGATGATGAACTTCAAAAAAAAAAAATTACAAAAGAAAAGAAACACTGAACAAAAACACAGACCATCATATTGACAGAGGTAAGAAGGACAAATACTAGGGATCCTTTCAGGGGCTGAAGAACTGAATTGACCAGAGCCAAAGGGCAAAAGTTAATCCTGTGGCCAACAGGATGGGTTGTGAATGTCCCGGTGTCCAGAGGATTAGAGGAGCATTTCCCAACTCATTGTGAAATGGAAACTCTCGCAATTACTTCTGTTCTCCTTTCTAGAATTTCACACTGTAAACTTGCTATTATCTGTAAGTTAGTGTGTGTGTATGTGTATATACATGTGTGTGCATGCATGTATGTGCATGTTTGCACAAGTGTGTGCAAGTGCAGATTATGCATGCGTGTGCATGGATTTGTTTGTGCATGTGTGTGTTTATGTACATGTCTGCATATGTGTGTTTATACATTTGTGATTTTGCATGCTAACATTAATAGTGCAGCTACAAGTATTTGTTTGTGCGCATGCAAGCACGTGTATGTGCGTGTGTGTGTATGGTATACATCTTTGTGTGTCCATGTGCCTTTTTCCGAAGATGACAATGGCTAATATGAGAGGGCAGCATTTTAAGTTGATTCCACAAAAGTATAGGGAGATTTAAGAAACCCTCAGCAACACACAGAAAACACTGAAGGAACTCAGCAGGTCAGGCAGCATCTATGGACAGGAATAAACAATCAATGTTTCAAGCTGAGATCTTCATGAGGACTGGAAAGGAAGGGGGAAAATACCAGCATAAAAAAGTGGGCGGGGGTGAAAGAGGATAACTAGAAGGTGATAGGTGAAGCCTGGTGGATAGGAAAGGTAAAGGGCAGGAGAGGAAGGAATCTGATAGGAGAGGAGCTTGGACCATAGGAAAAGGAGAAGGAGAAGGAGAAGGAGAAGGAGAAGGGGCACCAGGGGGAGGTGATAGCTTGGTGAGAAAAGGTAAGAGGCCAGAGTGGTTAATAGAAGAGGGGAAGGGTAGGGAATTTTTTTAACCAGAAGAAGAAATCGATATTCATGTCATCAGGTTGGAGATTACCAAGACGGAAAATAAGGTAAAAAAAAACTCTTGTATAGGCACATAGATAATACAAAAATGGACAGCCAAGTGAGAGGGAACTGTTAGATTGATCTTGGAATCATGAGTCAAAGGGCCAATGCTGTGCTGTACTTTCTATGTTTTATGTTCTATGTGTGCACATGCTTGCAAATGCAAGCATTGTGTGTGTAAGCAGTTATCTCTGTAATTCACTGCAATTAAACGTGTCTGAATTTGTGAACTTGGTGGTCTGTGTGGGGCATGTATACTTTGGCAATAATATATTCTTCTGTCTTCACTACTGCAGTTGTGTGCACACCTATGTCTACCCACAGGTTTTTTCTCAATCCTTCCTCTCACACCCCATCAGCTCTCATACTCCTTCTTAAACCCCTTCCACCCTCTGCCCCTCTTCCCTCACCTCCCCCTCTCTTTGCTACTCTACACCCCTGCCCCGTGTGAAATAAACGTGTCCAAATTTCTGTCCCTGGGTATTTATGAAGATGTTTATCAGAGGAGAATACACGCTCATTCATTGCAGATGCTGGTATGGAGAATCAGTATTGCAGAGTAGCTCTTTAACAGGATGGAATTTGCACATCAGACCAGCCACCACCAATGTTTCCTCTATACAGCTGTGTGGATCAACCATTGCTCTGAGCAGGAAGTCTCTTCCTTGCCTCAAAATTGCATATTTTTGTAATATGTATACTATGTAAATTTAGAATGAAAATTGAAAAATCAAATACCTTTTAATTTTATTTATTAATTGAAGAGTAGTACAACAAAGAAAATATTTCACATTTCATAAACTTTTAAACTTAGACAATATCGACATTCAGAAGGCTGATAGTTTATTAACAATGTGATACAGACTTCCATTCTGTGTTTATTGTTACAATTTGTAACAGTATTGTAACTTGAAACACTAACAATGTAAATATGTTTCAAAGTAAAGGTTGTGGTACATTTATTATTTAGAAAATTTATGGATTATATTTACTAACAAAATTAATTACACATTTATATTAACATAGATTTCAAAATTATATTAACATTAACATCGTGAAAAAGAAAAATTCAGCAGTGTGGCAACAAAGTCTACACATACGAGAGCACTTAAGTCACGGCGCAGCCACACACCCATGCAGATTGGAGGGAACGGCAGACCCCATACAACAAATGATTGCTGCTCAGATCAGCAGAAGCACTCAGTTGCAGAGAAGTTGGGGCAGGAGAAGTTCCTGTGTGTGAAGGGAGAAAAATGGGTTCTCGGTCTCCAACAATGGATTAGTCTGGATCATCTCTGTGGATAAAATAAGACCAATTAAAATCAGTTTCAGTTATTGTATGAGGAAGATACATTTCCCATTTATTGACATTTTAGAAATATTCCTCCACCCCGCCATCGGATTTCTGAATCCATGAACAGTGACGCACCGTCCACTCTCTTTTTGGACTACCTATTTATTTACTTTTCATATATTTCTTATTGTAACTTTTAGTATTTTTAATGTATTGCACGGTACTGCTGCCACAAAACAATAAATTTCACATGTCAGTGATAAACCAGATTTCCACTCCGATTCACAGAATTACAGATCAGTTCCAGTATAGTCATAGTCATAGTCATACTTTATTGATCCTGGGGGAAATTGGTTTTCGTTACAGTTGCACCATAAAAAATTAAATGGTAATAAAACCATAAATAATTAAATAGTAATATGTAAATTAAGCCAGGAAATAAGTCCAGGACCAGCCTATTGGCTCAGCGTGTCTGACCCTCCAAGGGAGGAGTTGTAAAGTTTGATGGCCACAGGCAGGAATGACTTCCTATGATGCTCAGTGTTGCATCTTGGTGGAATGAGTCTCTGGCTGAATGTACTCCTGTGCCCACCCAGTACATTATGTAGTGGATGGGAGACATTGTCCAAGATGACATGCAACTTGGACAGCATCCTCTTTTCAGACACCACCGTCAGAGAGTCCAGTTCCATCCCCACAACAGCACTGGCCTTACGAATGAGTTTGTTGATTCTGTTGGTGTCTGCTACCCTCAGCCTGCTGCCCCAGCACACAACAGCAAACATTATTGCACTGGCCACCACAGACTCGTAGGACATCCTCAGCAGCGTCTGGCAGATGTTAGAGGACCTCAGTCTCTTCAGGAAATAGAGACGGCTCTGACCCTTCTTGTAGACAACCTCAGTGTTCTTTGACCAGTCCAGTTTATTGTCAATTCGTATCCCCAAGTATTTGTAATCCTCCACCATGTCCACACTGACCCCCTGGATGGAAACAGGGGTCACTGGTGACCTAGTTCTCCTCAGGTCTACCACCAGCTCCTTAGTCTTTTTCACATTAAGCTGCAGATAATTCTGCTCACACTACGTGACAAAGTTTCGTACCGTTGCCCTGTACTCAGCCTCATCTCCCTTGCTGATGATAGAAGGATGTTTTAAGCACTTTATAGTTTGTCCACCCTGTCTCCCCTCACACATTCTCTATTTCCAACACAGGGACGTTTCTTATTGAATGTGGGCCAGTATATCACAGAAACCAGCCTTCCCTCCATGGATTCTGCCTACACTTCCCACTGCCTCAGGAAAACATCCAACATAATCAGAGACCAGTCCCATCACACCTATTCTCCTTCCTCTCCCCTTCTTTCAGTCCAAAAGAGTCAAAAGCCTGAAAGCACATGCCAGTATCTCAGGGACAGCTTCTGCCCCACTGTTGTCAGACTCTTGAACTGACCTCCTCTATGACCATCTTATGATCTCTCAATCCAGCACATCGTGGTCCTGTCACTGTATCTGTCCACCTGCACTGTGCTTTCTCTGTAACTGTGACACAATGTTCTACACTCTTATATTTAATAGTACTACCTCAATGTACTTGTGTGTGGAGAGAGCTCTCTGGATAGCACACAAGCATTTCACTGTATCTTGGTACACCTGACAATAATGTATCTATTACTCACTTTCAAGGATGCTACAACTCCTGCCCTCGGTATTATGTACAAACATACTTACTTATTCATTATCATTATTTCATTACTTATTATTGCATTTGCAGAGTTTGTCTTCTTTTGCACATTGGCTGTTTGTAGTTTTTCATTGACTCCATTGTATTTGCTTATTCTATTGTGAATATCTATTGTAATTCTATTGAGTTTTGCAGCTACTGTGAATGCTCACAAGAAAATGAATCTCTTTGTAGCATAAGGCAATATATTTGTTTGTTTGTTCAGTATGTGCCATCTTGTATGACATGGGCAATCTTAGTCTTTCCGTGACCGTGATTGTCCTTGGCAAATTTTTCTACGGAACTGGTCTTCCATTGCCTTCTTCTGGTCAGTGTCTTTACAAGACGGGTGACCCAGTCATTTTCAATACTCTGCCTGGCATCAATGATCACATAACCAGGACTGGTGATATGCACCAGCTGCTCATACAACCATCCACCACCTGCTCCCATAGTCTCGCATGACCCTGAGTGAGGGCTAAGCAGGTGCTACACCCTGCCTAAAGGTGACCTGCAGGCTAGCAGAGGGCAGGAGCATCTTACACCTCCTTTGGTAGAGACGTATCTCCACCCAGCTACTCATATACATACTTCGGTAATAAATGTACTTTGAACTTTGGGTCCACCAGTGCCCTTGACCTTTATGGGTTTGAGTGATGCTGCCAAAGGCATAGGTTGTTTGTCAGTCTTTGTGTGCAGTATTTCATTGAATATGTTGTATTTCTATGTTCTGCTGTGAATGCTTGCAGGAAAATTAATTCAGAATAGTATATAGTGACATTAACGTACTTTGATAACAAATGCCTTTGAACTTCATTGCTAATGACGGAGACACCAGAGGGTCTGCAGATGCTGGAAATCTTGAGCAACACTCACACAATACTGGAAGAACTCAGCAGGTCAGGCAGCATCAAAAGAGGGAAATGAACAGTCTCAGGCTGAGACCCTTCATCTGGACTGGCAAGGAAGGGGGCGGAAGGCAGAATAAAAATGCAGGGAAGGGGAAGGACCGCAAGCTAGCAGATAATAGATTAGCTCAATTAGAGTCATAGAAAAGAACAGCACAGAAACATGCTCTTTGCCCACCTAGTCAGTGCTGCAGTGCTGAATGATTTAAACTGTCCAGTCCCATCGAACTGCAGCAGGACCATAGCCCCCCATATCACTACCACCTACCTATGTACCTATCCAAACTTCTCTTAAAAGTTGAAATCAAACTCATAGGCAGCACTTGTGCAAGCAACTCATACCACACCCTCACAATCCTCTGAGTGAAGAAGCCTCCCCTTGTGTTCGTCTTAAATTTTTTGCCTTTCTCCCTTAATGCTTGGCCTCCAGTTGTTGTCCCACCCAACCTCAGTGGAAAAAGCCTGCTTGTATCTACCCTATCTATACCCTCATAATTTTGTACATCTCTATCAAATCTCCTCTCATTTTCCTGTGTTCCAAGGAATAAAGTCCTAACCTAGTCAATCTTTCCATATAGCTCATCTCTTTAGCCAGAGATAACTTGAGGCAACATCCTTGTAAATTTTCTCTGTACTCTTTCAGCCTTATTTACCATAAGACTAAAAGATATGGGAACAGAATTAGGCCATTTTGCCCATTGGGTCTGTTTTGCCATTTCATCATGGCTGATCCAATTTTCCTCTCAGTCCAGCCCCAGTCTCTTGTCTTCCCCCGTATCTCATAATTCCCTGATCAATCAAAAATCTATCAACCTCTCCCTTAAAGATACATAAAGACTTGGCCTCCAGAGAATACCACAGATTCGCCACTCTCTGGTTAAAGAAATTCCTCCTCATCTCCGTACTAAAAGGACTCCCCTCTATTGTGAGCACATGGCCAAGTGGTTAAGGCATTGGACTAGGGATCTGAAGGTCGTGAGTTCGAGCCCCAGCCGAGGCAGCGTGTTGTGTCCTTGAGCAAGGCACTTAATCACACATTGCTCTGTGACGACACTGGTGCCAAGCTGTATGGGTCCTAATGCCCTTTCCTTGGACAACATTGGTGTTGTAGAGAGGGGAGACTTGCAGCTTGGGCAACTGCTGGTCTTCCATACAACCTTGCCCAGGCCTGTGCCCTGGAGAGTGAAGGCTTTCCAGGTGCAGATCCATGGTCTCACAAGACTAACCGATGCCTTTACTTTACTATTGTGGGGCTATGTCTTCTGGTCTTAGACTCTCCTACATTCGGAAACAACCTCTCCACATCCACTCTATCAAGGCCTTTCACCGTTCAATAGGTTTCAATTAGGTCACTGCTCACTCTTCTGAATTCCAGTGAATAAAGGCCCAGAGCCATCAAACATTCTTCATATGACAAGCCATTCAATCCTGGAATCATTTTTGTGAACCTCCTTTGAATCCTCTACAGTTTCAGCACTTCCTTTCTAAGATAAGGGGCCCAAACCTGCTCACAATACTCCGTGAGGCCTCACCAGGGCTTTATAAAGTTTCAACATTACATCCTTGCTTTTATATTCTAGTCCTCTTGAAATGGATGCTAACGTTGCATTTGCCTTCTTCACCACAGACTCAACCTGCAAATTAACCTTGAGAGAATCCTGCACAAGGACTCTCTTCCCTTTGCACCTCAGTTTTCTGTATTTTCTCTCCATTTAGAAAACAGTCAACCCATGACCATACACTTCCTGACACTGTATTCCATTTGCCATTTCTTTGCCCATTCTCCTAATCTGTCTAAGTCCTTCTGTAGCCTCTCTACTTCCTCAAATTGACCTACCTCTCCACCTACCTTCATATCATCTGCAAACTTTGCAACTGTGATAAAATACCAAGTTATCAGAAGATTGATGCCAATAAGAGAGTTAAGAGAGAGACAAATGGGGGAAACATTCAAAATGCTAATCAGAGAGAGACGAGAGATATTAACGAAAAGAGACACAGTTCCGAGTATTGTTTAGACCGGTTGCTTTGAACCTGAACTGTTTGAAGTTTGATGGACAGGCGATACTCCAGCAGGAGGATAAAAGGAACAGGTTCGCTAAGGCGAGGAACACACACTATGACACCACGAGATAACGAGACCCTAGAAGAGCGGTGTGCCCCCACAAGTTGGTGGGAGTTGTGGAGGTCTGGTCACGGGACCAACCGTAGACGCACAGGGTGAGAAGGTACGATCGGCGGGAACATGGTGTGTGTGTCCGCCCTTGCCTGGGTGTCGGGTTCACCGCAGAAGAACGATTGTATCCGGAACGGAGGGGTCACAGTCGGTGACCTCAGAAGACATTACAAAGGGCTCGCCCGAAAGCTAACTGCGAGGAATATCAAAGGTCTGTTGAATCCAATTTGAATATCATCATTCGCTCTCTCTCTCCCCCATCGGCACAACAGCGATTACTACGAACTGAACTGAACTGAACTCTGTGTCACTTGAGACTGATCATTTTACCCCTAGACTGGGATAGAGCTTGATTGATCCTATAATCCTAGTTCTGTGTACATGTGTGTTTTATCATTGCTAACCGATTGCATTTATATCCTTACGTTTAGAGTACTGTGTTACTTATTTCTTTAATAAAACTTTCTTAGTTCCAGTAATCCAGACTCCAACTAAGTGGTCCATTTCTGCTGGTTTGGCAACCCAGTTATGGGGTACGTAACATAAGTGGGGGCTCGTCCGGGATTTTAAATGCTAAATTTGGGACAGGGTAAATTGATTGGGTTAAAATTCCCGAAAGAAAGAAAAGGCAAACAGCAGAAATGGAGATTGAGGAATTTCTAAAGGCGCCGACCTTGGAGGCATTAGAGGATGCCAGGAAAGTAGAATTGGCAGCTGTGGCTAAACAGTTGAATCTTTTTAAGGGGAAGTCGACCATGAGGAGAGAAGAGATGCACAGAGCTATCATAGAGCATTATGTATCTAAAGGTGTGTTTCCCCAAGGGGAGCTGGAGGTGATATCTATTGAAAAACCTGATGGAGACGCAGTACAGCTGCAGCCTGAAAAACTGAGACTCAAGCACGAGTTCTGGGTAAGACAGCTAGAACACGAAGAGAAACAGTTAGAATGACAACGAGAAGAGAGGCAGTTGGAGTGAGAAGGGAAACAGAGGGAAAGGGAATTTGAGCTGGAGAGGTTAAGGATGACGGCAGCGCAGGGGCCCATGCCGAACCAAGGTGGAGGGTTCAGGGTGACCCAGGATGTTAGGCTGGTTCCCCCATTTGACGAGACCGATGTTGATCAGTACTTTCTCCATTTTGAAAAAGTTGCTGCAAGTCAGGACTGGCCGAGGGATAAGTGGGCTGTTTTGCTTCAGAGTGTACTTAAAGGAAAAGCCCAACAAGCTTACTCGGCTTTGTCCGCAGAAGATGCCCAGAGGTATGAGGTGGTGAAAGAGGCCATACTCAGGATTTACGAGTTGGTCCCAGAGGCATACTGGCAGAGGTTCTGGAATGCGAGGAAGCAGTGGGACCACACGTATTTAGAGTTTGCCCGTGAGATGCAGACATATTGTGAGTGTTGGTGCGCCTCGAAGGGGGTGGATGGGGATTATGACAGACTGCTACAGCTAATCCTGATTGAGCAGTTTAAAGGTTGTATCCCTGAAGGTATGAGACCCTACCTAGATGAGAAATAGGCAGACACTTTAGCCGCAACTGCTAAGTTAGCGGATGAGTACGCGTTGACGCATAAAATGAAGTTTGCCCCGAGTAAAAGCTACCAGAAGGGTAGTCAAGAGGGCGGGGAGAGTCCGCCAGAAAAGTCAGGAAGTAAGCCGGGGACTAGTGAGAAGGATAAGGTAGACCGGAAGCAGTCTGGTAGGAAGTCTCCTGGAGTCGTATGCTATAATTGTGGGAAAGTCGGACACTTTGCATCCAGGTGCTTTGCCCCAAAGAAGGAGACAGGAAAAGGGAAAACGGCGGTTCCGACTGGCTGTATTGAGCTGGTAAGCAAACCGCTAGGAGAGAAGAGGTCTGATAAAGTTCAGGAAGGGTGCAAGAGGTTTATCTCGGCCGGATTGGTGTCGGTGAAGGAGGGGTTAAACCCAGTTCCAGTACGGATCTGGAGAGACACTGGAGCTTGTCAGTCATCGATATTAAAGAGTGTGTTAGACTTTAGTTCAGAGACCCAGAATGGGGAGGTCAGGGTGATAAAGGGCATTGGGAAAGGGACTGAGGCAGCACCTTTGCACCAGATACACCTAAAAAGTGACTTGGTCTCTGGACCGGTCACGATCGGGGTGAGGCCCGAACTACCGTGGAGGTCTTACTCGGTAATGACCTCGCCGGTGGAAATGTGTTCTCAGCAGTAAAACTGACAGGCCAGCTTGCCAGCATTGAGGCCCCGCCTATGGACTCACAGGTTTATCCTGTTTGTGCAGTGACTCACTGCATGCCCAGAAAGGCTGCCGAAGTAACTATAGAATTGGCTGAGATGTTTCTACCAGCCTTGTACCAGGGGGAGGTAGAAAGTGAAAAGAAGGAGTGTGGTGGAACAGGAGGAAGTGAGGGAGCTGAGGCAGACTTAGCATTAGCCAGGAAGGAATTTGTACAGGCACAGGAGCGAGACGAGGAGCTGATGGTTTCAGCGGACACAGCTCTCTCTGAAGCAGAATTAAAAAGGGAGCCAGTAGGCTATTGTGTGGAGGAGGGAGTACTAAGGAAGAAATGGAGACCAAGTACCATGCCCGCAGATGAGGAATGCGGGGTGGTGCCAAAAATTTATGGGGATGAGATTCTTAACCTGGCCCACAAGATACCCCTCAGTGGACATTTTGCGGGGAGGAAAACAGTCAGCGGAATCATGAAAGAGTTTTACTAGCTGCACAGGAGTAAGGATGATATTGACTATTGTAGACGTGAGTTAACACAGTTAGAGGCTATTAACATGTTAAAAGCTCACCATGATCAGAAAACAGATCTAGCTGGTGATATCATGAAAATTAATGAGGCTAGGGTGCCACCTGATAAAGGGAGGACCCATTTTGAAAAGATAAATGTGGTGCTGACCAGATGGGAGAACTCTATTGTGTTGACCAACTTTGCTGATGAGTTCTCTCACTTAATCCCTGAACAAAGCGACCCATTACGAGAACTAATTAAACGGCACGCACACATATGTCCGAATGTCCCGAGGTGATGCAAAGAGCTGGAACATGGTGTTGCTGTCACATCAGGTCAGCCTAGTGAGCAACACCCCTATAGAATGATTAATTCAGTGACAAAAAGGCTAAAGAACACAGAAGTGTATATTGGGAATGTAGTGGTCTGGAGTGACACGTGGGAGGAGCACATTGTGGCAGTAGAGGAGTTGTTTAAACGGCTGTCCGAAGCCAACCTGACAGTGAACCTCGCAAAAAGTGAATTCGGCCACGCGAAAATCACTTATCTGGGATTTGTGGTAAGACAGGGGCAGCTGGCCCCGATGCAAGTTAAGGTGCGGACTATCTCTGACGTCCTAACCCCGACAGACAAGAGAGCCCTGAGAAGGTTCTTGGAGATGGTGGGGTACTATAGGAAGTTTTGCAAGAACTTTGCGGATATTACCCACCCTCTTACTAAGCTCTTGCCAAAGAATGCTAAATTGGTATGGGACGACCCTTGTTATCTTGGTCCGGGACGAAAACCACTGAGAAGTTACAAGGATCACAACTTATTGGTGTTTTTGGCCACTATGAAGTTTGCTAAATTGGAGCCTGGTCTTAGAGGATTATTAAAATAACACATATAAAAGGAATGGAAAATGTGATTGCTGACTGTCTGTCAAGGTGTTGGCAACTTAAAGTTCTCTGTATTAGCCAAATAGCTGATGAACATGTATATTTGTGTGTATCTAATAGTGTATTCATGCCTATAATTTTTACCTCGGTAAAAATCCTTGAAGGATAGGGGTATGTGACAAAATACCAAGTTATCAGAAGATTGATGCCGATAAGAGAGATAAGAGAGAGACAAATGGGGGAAACATTCAAAATGCTAATCAGAGAGAGACGAGAGAGATTAACGAAAAGAGACACAGTTCTGAGTATTGTTTACACTGGTTGCTTTGAACCTGAACTGTTTGAAGTTTGATGGACAGGCGATACCCCAGCAGGGGAATAAAAGGAACAGGTTCGCTAAGGCAAGGAACACACACCACGACACCACGAGATAATGAGACCCTGGAAAAGTGGTGTGCCCCCACAAGCTGGTGGGAGTTTTGGAGGTCTGATCGCTGGACCAACCATAGATGCACAGGGGGAGACGGTACGGTCGGCGAGAACCTGGTGTGTGTGTGTGTCCACCCTTGCCTGGGGGCCGGGTTCACTGCAGAAGAACGATTGTATCCGGAACGGAGGGGTCACAGTCGGTGACCTCAGAAGACATTACAAAGGGCTCGCCCGAAAGCTAACTGCGAGGAATATCAAAGGTCTGTTGAATCCGATTTGAATATCATCATTCGCTCTCTCTTTCTCCCCCCAACGGCACAACAGCAATTACTGCGAACTGAACTGAACTGAACTCTGTGTCACTTGAGACTGATCATTTTACCCCTAGACTGGGATAGAGCTTGATTGATCCTATTATCCTAGTTCTGTGTACATGTGTGTTTTATCATTGCTAACCCGTTGCATTTATATCCTTACATTTAGAGTACTGTGTTACTTATTTCTTTAATAAAACTTTCTTAGTTCCAGTAATCCAGACTCCAACTAAGTGGTCTATTTCTGCTGGTTTGGCAACCCAGTTACGGGTACGTAACACAACAAAGCCATCAATTCCGTCATTGATATATAATGTAAAAAGAATCGGTCCCAACACAGATCCCTGTCGTACACCACTAGTCACCGGCAGCCAACTAGAAAAGGCTCCGTTTATTCCCACTCTTTGCCTCCTGCCAATCAGCCACTGCTTTATCCATAGTCGAGTCTTTCCTGTAGGTAGGTAGCTAAGCTGCACACAGTACTCCAAATTAGGCCTCACCAACTTATGCAATTGCTTATTCCAGTTACTAATAACTGCAAGTTTAGAGCGGGGAAAAGTAGACTGTGAGAAGGGACTGGATGAGCCAAGACAGTTAACACCATATTGCTAATTAGCAATGGATAGATCAATGACAGAAGGTAAGAGGTTGGAGTGAGGGGTACACTGAGAATTTATGGATGGGAGGGAGAATCTGTGTGTTCCTCAGGCTGGAGGATAATGAACAGTGATGTCCCTGAGGCACCGAGCTGGGTCCAATTTTATTTTGGGCTCCTAGACACGTAGACACTTCTAAATTTGCAAATGACACAAAGCTTGCAAAGCAACAAGGATAGCAATAGAAGGTGAAGAGACACGGATTGGGTGCTGGAGGGGCAGGCAAGTGGTAGGCCTAACAAAGTGATAACCTGGGAATGGATTATAAAGAGAGACCATGCAGACTTTGGCAGTGGGCCTGTGGCATTCGGGTAATTGAAAATGCTGGTTATGGCAGGAGAATCTATGCAAGTAGATGGGATAGTAAAGAAGTCTATAAGGCTTAGGGATGGAATGAGGCCATTCGGCCCATTGAGTCTGCTCCATTATGGCTGATTTATTACCCTTCTTAGTCCAATTTTCCTGCCTTCTCCTTGTAACCTTTGGCACCCTGACTAATCAAGAACCTATCAACTTCCACTTTAAATATACCCAATGACTTGGCCTCCACGGCCGTCTGGCAAAGAACTTCACAGATTCATCACTCTCTGGCTAAAGATATTCCTCCTCAATGCCTACGTTCGTTGGTCCGGACATTGAGTATAAGATTCAAAAAGTCATATTGCAGCCATGTAGAACTTTGATTGGGTTGCCGAGTATTATATGCAACTGGAGTATTGGGGTGACATGGTGGTGTAGTGGTTCGTGCAATCACTTTACAGCAGTGAGCGGGGTTCAATTATCCCCGCTGTCTGTATGTTCCCCCTGTGACCACATGGGTTTCCTCCAGGTGCTCAGTTTTCTTCCCAATCCTCCCTTCATTGCAAAAACATGTGTTGAGGGTTGGTAGTTGTGGGCGCACTATGTTGGCGCTGGAAGCATGGGACTGTGGGCTGCCCCCTGCACCATCCTCACTGATTGGATTTGGTGCAAGTGATGCACTTCACTGTATGTTTCAGTGTACATGTGACAAATAAATTCTGGGCTGTACCTCCTGTACCTAATAAAGTGGCCACTGAGGATAAATGTGTGGTCTTCTGCTGCTGTTGCCCATCCACTTCAAGGATCAACATGTTGTGTGTTCAGAGATGCTCTTCTGCACACTACTGGTGTAACATGTGGTTATTTAAGTTAATCTCACCTTGAGCCAATCGGGCCATTCTCCTCTGACATCTCTCAATAACAAGGTGTTTTCACCCACAGAACTGCTGCTCACTGGATGCTTTTTGATTGTTGCACTATTCTCCGTAAATTCTACTACCTGTGGTGTGTGAAAATCCCAGAAGATCAGCAGTTTCTGAGATACTCAAACCAGCGTGTCTTGCAACAGCAGTCATTGCACAGTCAAAGTCACTTAGATCAAATTTCTTCCCCATTCTGATGTTTGGCCTTAACAATATCTGAACTTCTTGACCATGTCTGCATGCTTTTATGCATTGCATTGCTGCCATATTATTGGCTGATTAGATTATGAATGAACAGGTGTCCCTGATAAAGAGGCTACCGAGTGTGTAAGTCACAACTCAGGCATTTAAAGGCAAATCTCCCAGCACCTTTACATACCTGGGTTTGATCTTGTATAAAATGATGCCCATCACTAACAAGGTGAAAATTTTCATTCCGAGTGGGATACACAACAGCATAACGGGGGACATCTGCTTGACTGAAGAGAAAGTGAGAGAGGTCAAACTAGATTCCAACAAAGTGGGAGAGAGCCCAAAAATGCAGGGACATTTAAGTAAACTCTGTGGGCAGACTGAAGAGTGTGTAACTCAGAAGCAAGTGGCAATTGTCAGAAGGGAGGTGGGATCGGCAAAGGACAAACAAAGTGGAGAGAACCGAGTAGGTTGGTCACAGGATTTCCCCTAAGACTGAGGCAGCAAGAAACCTTAATAATGATGAGAATTTAGATCATAAGACACAGAGCAGAATAAGGCCAATCTGACATTCCATCATGGCTGATCTATTAACCCTCTCAACTCCATACTCCTGTCTTCTTCCCATAACCCTTGCCAACGTGACTAATCAAGATCTTATTAATCTCCACTTTAAATTTCTGCAATGACTTGGCCTCCACAGCTGTCTGTGGCAATGAGTTCCACAGATTCACCACCCTCTGCCTAGAGAAACTCCTTCTCATCTCTGTTCTAAAGGGACATCCCTCTATTGTGAGGCTGTGCCCTCTGGTCCTAGACTCTCCTACGATAGGAAACATCCTCTCCACATCGAACCTATCTAGGCTTTTCAATATTCAATAGCTTTGAATAAGGTTCCGCCGCCCCCCCCCCCCCACCATTATTCTAAACTCCAGAGGGTACGGGCCAATGGCCAGTTAACCCCTTCATTTCTGGAATCAGTCCCATGAACCTCCCCTGGACCCTCTCCAATGCCGGCATATCTTTTCTTAGATAAGGGGCTCAAAACTGCGCACAATACTCCTAATGCCTTATAAAGCCACATCATCACATCCTTGCTTTTATATTCGACTCCCGTCAAAATGAATGCTAACATTGCATTTGCCTTCCTCACTGACTCAACCTGCAAGTTAACCTATAGGAAGTCCTGCATGAGGACTCCCAAATCCCTTTGTACCTCTGATTTGTTAAACCCATTTTCATGTTCTTCCCACACCAACGTAGATTCTATCAATCACCCCAACTAGGGGCATTTTACATAACCCGATTAACCCGCTGACTTGCACGCCTCTGGGGTGTGAAAGGAAGCACCAGAGTGTCAGAGAAATACAGGCATTCACAGGGAGATAGTACAAACTCCACACAGCTGGTGCTGGTGGTCAGCACTGAACACACAGATCTCTAGTGATTGGGGTTCACATCCACAGATAAATCAAAATTGCTGTTCTACTTGATAGGGTGGTTCGGAAAGCGAATGGTGTGTTTGAATTCATTAGTCGAGGGATTGAATTCAAGAACCACAAGAGTTGCAACTCTACAAAATCCTATTTAGACCACACTTAGAGTACCGTGTTCACTTCCGATCACTTCATTACAGGAAGGATGTGGAAGATCCAGAGAGGGTACAGAGGAGATTTACCAGGATGCTGCCTGGATTAGTGAGCATGTCTCATGAGGATAGATTGAGCGAGCTTGGGCTTTTGTCTTTGGAGCAAAGGAGTTGAGGGCTGACTTGACAGAGGCGTACAAGATGATAAGAGGCATACAAGATGATAAGATGATAAGGGCTGAAATGACTAATAAGTCAAAGCACAGTTTTAAAGTGACTGGAGGGAAGTATGGAGTGGGGGGGAATGTCAGAGGTAGGTCTTTACACACAGAGCGGTGGATGCTAGGAACACACCCAGCAGGGGTGGTGGTACAGGCAGATACGTTAGGGACATTTAAGATACTCCTGGATAGGCAAGTGAATGCATGGCAGAAAAATGGAGGCAATGTGGGACAGAAGAGTTAGACTGATCTTTGGGTAGGTTATGAGGTTGACACAACATCGTTGGCCGAAGGGCCTGTACTGGGCTGTACGGTGCAGCGTTGCTTGCTCCCCTTCCTCCCTCACCCTCCGTGTACACCCCAGGGTGCGATTTCTCACCAGCTCTCATCCGCAGGTGGGCCTCATACAGGGACAGATGGATGATCAAGGACGAAGTAAATTCATTGTCAGTCCTGATCTTCAACTCAGCCAGACACAGGTAGCTGTGACTGTCCTCCACACTCAGCTGCTTTATCCTGGTCGAGGCATTCCCCAGCTCTGGATCCCCGACGAGCTCGTACCGAGTCACCCCGTTTTCCGCTGCCCACGATCCACTTGCTTGGCGCCTGAAGGTGACGATGTGTCGGTAAGGAGTCTTCCTCATCCACGTCACCGTGAGTGAGATAAGGCTCTGTGGAGGCCGTGTGAACTCACAGGGTAACGTGGCCGAAGCTCCCTCGGTTCCAGTCACCTCCAGGTCTTTCCCATCGGAAGCTGAGAGGAGGACAGACACCAGACAGTATTGATTCACGAATGGCTCCAAGCAAAGAGTGAGGAGAAAAGAGGGAGGTTTCTTAGACAAACTTGGAAATGTGAACCGATGCCTTGTATCACACTGAATAAGTTTTAGACACAACACTGGACATCCCAGTAGGAAGGGTAGAGAGAACAGAGGCCCAATGCCTATAGAGATCTAGCCATGTGGTGAAAATCTCCCCCCAGGGATCGGAGCCCATACTCTTGGTGGTGGGATCTGAGGTCTCACACTGGTGTTGAAGGTCAGCAAAGATGTGGTTGGTCAGTAACTCAATCATCTACATCCCAGAAGATCCCTGTCGCAGTTGGTGCCCAACGCACACACATGTTACCCCCATACATAATACATCCCCCCCACACACACACACACACACACTCACACTCACACAAACACACACACACACACCTTCTTCGGTTGGTCAGTTGTCCATCGAAATCTGATGACGACGTCCACTCCTTTAATGGTGAGATCTTTGATGACTATACAGTCCTATCCTGGACCCACAAGCTCTATTGCAGGTGGGACATGTATATGTGGTGGTGGTGACAACCATGACTGCATTTCTCCTGGCTCTCTTCTGCTGTCTTCTGGTTGTTCTTTCCATCTCCAGAATACGAACCCCGTCCCTACACAGCCGTCGCCAAGTGGTACGGTCAGCAGCAACATCCTCCAGGTCCTTGGGTCTGATGTTGCACTTCCTCAAAGCATTCTTCATCTGATCCTTATAGCGCTTCTTCGGCCCTCCAGCTGAGCGCCGACCATGATGTAGCTGGCCGTATAACACTCTGCGGGGTAGCCGACATGGGGGCGTCCTTATCACCTGCCCCAGCCACTGCAGCTGGCGCTGGGTGATCATGGCCTCAATACTTCTGCAGTTGGTCTTTACAAGTATTTCAGTGTGAGGCACCCGCTCACGCCAGGTAATTCCCAGGATGCGCTGGAGGCAGCTTATGTGGAAGCGCTCCAAGGACTTGATGTGACGGCTGTAGGTTACCCAAGCTTCACAGCTATAAAGGAGGGTGGTGACACAGACCGCTTGGTATACGGCGACCTTTGCGGAGGGACGAAGGCTCCTGTTCTGAAAGACTCTACGCCGAAGTCTCCCAAAGGCAGCTGATGCCTGTTTAATGCGGCTCAGGATGTCGTTGTCAATGCCGCTATCCCCAGAGAGAATGCTCCCCAGATATTTGAAAGATGGCACTACTGATAGCTTTTCATCACCAACAGTGAAGGCAGGTAGAGTGGGTGGGACACTGGTACTCCATTGGCAAACCACTTCTGTCTTGGTGGTATTGACAGTCAGCCCCATCCTGCTGTACACTCTCACCGCCACGGCAAGGACAGTCTGAAGATCCTCCGGAGTATGGGCCACAGAGCACAGTCGTCTGCATACTGCAGCTCCAGAACCCGCTCTCTATCGAGTTTGCTGGCTGCGTGAAGCCTCCTGATGTCAAAGAGTTTGCCATCTAATCTGACGTCCACTGCCACCCTGCTGCTGTCTTCAGTCTCGTTGTGGAGAAGCTTGGTAACACACAAGAGGAAGATGTTAAAGAGCACAGGTGCTAGTACACACCCCTGCCTCACCCCTGTGCGTACAAGGAAGGGCTCAGACTCTTGTCCTCCTATTGTCACCCGAGCAATCATCCCATTGTGGAACTGGCGGAGGATGTTAACAATTTATTGGGACAGCCAAACCTAAGGAGGACATCCCATAAGAGCTCTCTTTGCACGGTGTCGAATGCTTTGGAGAGGTCGACAAAGGCCATAAGCAGGTCCTGATGTTGCTCCCGGCACTTTTCTTGAAGCTGCCTGGCTGTGAAGATTATGTCGATCGTGATCCTGTTCTTCCTAAATCCACACTGCGATTCAGGCAGCATTGACTCGGTGATTTTGCTAATCAGTCTCTGAAGCATCACCTTAGCCAGGACTTTCCAGCAACAGAAAGGAGTGATATGCCCCTACTATTGCCGCAGATGGCCTTGTTACCCTTGTTCTTATAAATGACAACAGTGTTTGAATTTCTCCATTGCTGTGGGATGTTCTCATCAGTCCAGGCCTTGGCGATGTACTGGTAGAGGGTGCGCATACACATGTACCCTCCGTTCTTCAGTAACTCAGTAGGGATATTGTCAGTGCCGGGGGACTTGTTGTTCTTAAGGGATTGAACCTCCTGGAAGGTTGGTGGTAGTCTGAGGTCGTGGATAGGAGGAAGTTCAGGCAGGTCGTCCGGGATGGTGGGGTTTGCGTCAGAGTCCTGATTAAGCAGGGTGTTAAAATGCTCAGCCCACCTCAGCAGAATGGTATTCTGATTCTTTAGAAGTGTTAGACCATCTGCTGTTTTCAGGGGAGTAACTCATCGATTTATCGGGCCATAGATGGTTTTGACAGCATTGTAAAAATTATGCATGTCATTATTATCGGCAAAGGACTGGATTTCATGTGCCTTTTCAGTCCACCACTCATTTTGTATGGCCCGTATTGCCTTTTGCACTTTCCTCCGAGCTGCCTGCCAATGCTGTCTGATGCTGGTGAATGAAGGGTTGTCTAAAGTTGCCTGATGTGCTTTGAGCATGTCCTTTAGCAAGTTGTGGATGGTGTCTGAGTTATCATCAAACCAGTCTTGGTGGATCCTGCTGTTATGGCCAATGGATTGGGCTGCTGCCTCATAGAGCGCAGAGCTGATATACAAACGTAGGTCCACTGTTGTTCCATGGTATTTTCTGAGCTTAGATAAGGTTCCAGCTCTCTTAGTTTCTCAGCTAGGATGTGTTGAAACTCACTTCTTGCTTCTGTGTTTCTCAGGCAATTGCAATTTGGCTGCTTTTTATTGGGTTTTTGCAGCCGCAAGGGGGGACGCACTTTCATATGGAGCTTTTGGCCACAATCATACGGTGGTCAGTCCAGCACCCTGCACCTCTCATGGCACGGGTGATGAGAACATCCTTGATGTCACTACGTCTCACAATGACGAAGTCGATCATGTGCCAATGTTTAGAGTGAGGGTGCATCCACGAGGTCTTATATTCTGCCTTCTGCTGGAAGATGGTGCTGGTTATGCTCAGAGCAAAGAGTAAGCAGTCTCCTGCCATCTGCATTCACCTTGCCAATACCATGCCTACCTAGCACTCCACTCCATATCCTGTTGAAGTTCCCAAGCAAAAGGATCTTATCATTCTTAGGGATCCGGCAAAGAGCTTCATCCAATGTCTGATAAAAGCATTCCTTGGCCTCATTCTCAGAAGGCAAAGTTGGTGCTAGGCACTGAGAAGCATGGCATGACGTTTCTTTGCCAGGGGGATACGGAGGGTCATTAGTCTTTCAGTAATGCCAACAGGTGTTTCTGTGAGACTTGGTAGAGAGGTGTTCTTGATGGCCAATGCGACTCCCACATACACAGAACCACCACCCCCACATACACACACACACACACACACACACACACACACACACACACACACACACACACACACACACACGCACACACACATTCCTCCCACACGTGTATGTACTCACAAACAAACACAAACCCACACATCGCTCCTTCTTGTACCATTACCACACTTCAGACTTCCACACCCTTCTGGCTGATCTCACTGCACGCATGTCTCACCGAGGCACTTCCCACTCAAATGTACTCGTGAGCCAGTGACAGCCTTCAGATGTGATAGTGACAGTGACGGTGGTGGTGGGAGACACTGTCCAGTGGTGGGAGACCCTTTGGATGTGACAATGACAGTGATGGTGCTGGGAGACACTGTCCGGTGACCGCACAGGTAAGACCAGTCCACCCACTACCATCAACAGCTGGTTGATACAGTTGGCTTTGGGCCGCAACCTCTCACATTGCCTGGGTGCCTTTCTTCGTTCCAGTGTCCTGGGACACCCAGCCGTTCAGGGAGCCGCTATTTAGCAAGAGGACAGGTCTACGAAGGCAGCTGTCACTTGAGAAGGTGTGGTCAGCCACCAGCTCAGATACTGGCATTCCTCAACCCAGGTCAGCCCAGGGGACATCTCCTCAGCAGGTGGCTGAGGGACTTGGTGTCCAAAAGCATCTGCTGCACTCTGTTGGATTGGAGTGTAGAATTGTTATTTTTCTAGTAATTTAGTCTTCTGTGCTTGCTTTTAATTTTTATATAATCACCGTATGTAGACTTAATTGTTCAGTAAATTTTCTAGTGATTAGGGTACAGCTGATTCTGTACTTTCTCAGTTTTACTCAGTCAGATATACGGGTTGGGGTCAGTAAGTTGTGGGCGTGCTACGTTGGTGCCAGAAGCATGACGACACTTGTGGGATGCTCTCCAGAACATCTTTGGACTGTGTTGGTCGCTGACGTAAATGACACATTTCGCTGTATGCTTTGGCGTGACAATTAAAGCTAATCTGATCTAACCTCCCGTGCAGTCACCAGGGGGATGTACAAAACTCCTTACAGACAGTGGTGGGAATTGAAGCAGGATGGCTGGCACTGTAAAGTGTTGTGCGAACTGCTACACAACCACAGCCCACCCCTATTTGCCTCTGAACTGTGGTGGCTGTTATGGGTGCACCACGCTGGCATGTCCGTTGTCACATGTAAGCCAAAGTTCAAACTTAACTTATCAAAGTATGTATACTTTACATAACTTTGAGATTCGTCTCCTTGGAGGCAGCCACAAAACAAAGAAATCCCAATAGAACTCATCAAAACAGAAGAAGACCATCGAACACCCAAGTTACAGTGAGAAGAAAAACAATAAAAGTAAGTAAATGGCATTCAGAACTGAAGTTCATGATTCAGAAGCCAGTTAGGTGCAGGCCACAGCCTCAGTTCAGTGCAAAGACCAGTAAACCTCGTGGAGCAGCGATCTGAACCAAGTCGTCCCTCGCCCCTGGTCCTGATACCATGAGTTTTCAATCTGGCCCAGTGCTTCAATCATCCAAACCTGGGGTCATTCCTCACTCGCAGACTCAGGCCCTGCCGGACAAGGTAAGCAAGATAGACTTCCTTCCCAGACTATAGCAATGAAGTAGATTTGGTTTGACTAACTCTGCATTTCCACAATTCATCCTAACTAGGATTAATTTTAGTTTCCATGACAATTTTATTTCAATGTTACATTTAAAACCCTGGAATGATATGGACTCACGTTCCCTTGATTGATGACACAACCTCATGGTTTCAGCCAATGCCCTTTCTTTTAGCGGCCTGGCCAACACCAACACTTCCCTTGTGAAAGCTGCTGATCCAATGCTGTTTAATTAATAAATGTATTTATTTATTGAGAGACACAGCAGCATGGAACAGGCCCTTCCGGCACTTTGAGCTGCAACCCACCTATTTAACCCCAGCCTAATCACAGGACAATTTACAATGACCAATTATCCCGCTAACTGGTACGTCTTTGGACTGTGGGAGGAAACCAGAGCACCCGGAGGAAGCCCATGCGCTCACGGGGAGAACGTACAAACTCCTTACGGACAGCACTGGAATAAACTCCGAGCTCCAACATCCCAAGCTGTAAGGGCATTCCACTAACTGCCACGCTCTCTGCTTGGGATGCTGCACAAGTCAGTTTTTCATTGCTCTTCTGTGTAACTTCAACTTTGAACAAGCAGTGGCTTACTTAACTGTGGGAGTATGTCAGACAGCCCCTGTTTGCGGGAACGCAACTTCCAGCGGGTTTCGCTACAGAGGGGTTAGTTCTGTAGGCCAGACGTACAGGTTCGTGCTGGACTTCTTCTGCTGTCTATGTGGAGTCTGTACGTACTCCTTGTGATGGCGGGTGCCTCGGTTTCCTTCCACACTCCAAAGACGTGCAGGTGGGCAGATTAGCAGGTTGTGGGCATGCTATGTGGGTGCTGAAAGCATGCGAGTTGCCTCCAAAGACTCCTCGGACCGTATTGGTTGCTGATGCAAATGTGAAATCTTGCTGCCTGTTTCCATGTACGTGGGACAAACGAAGCTAAGTTTGGGCACCACGGTAGGTTAGTGGTCTGTGTAGTTATAGTCATAGTCATAGTCATACTTCATTGATCCCGAGGGAAATTTAGTTTCATTACAGCTGCACCAACCAAGAGTAGAGTATAAATATAGCAATATAAAACCATAAATAATTAAATAATGATATGTAAATTATGCCAGATGGAAATAAGTCCAGGACCAGCCTATTGGCTCAGGGTGTCCGACCCTCCAAGGGAAGAGTTGTAAAGTTTGATGGCCACAGGCAGGAATGACTTCCTATGACTCTCAGTGTTGCATCTCGGTGGAAGGAGTCTCTGGCTGAATGTACTCCTGTGCCCACCCAGTACATTATGTAGTGGATGGGAGACATTGTCCAAGATGGCATGCAACTTGGACAGCATCCTCTTTTCAGACACCGCCGTCAGAGAGTCCAGTTCCAACCCCACAACATCACTGGCCTTACGAATGCGTTTGTTGAGTTTGTGATGTGGGCACGTGGCCAAGTGGTTAAGGCATTGGACTAGTGACCTGAAGGTCGTGAGTTCGAGCCCCAGCCGAGGCAACGTGGTGTGTCCTTGAGCAAGGCACTTAATCACACATTGCTCTGCGATGACACTGGTGCCAAGCTGTATGGGTCCTAATGCCCTTCCCTTGGACAACATTGGTGTCGTGGAGAGGGGAGACTTGCAGCATGGGCAACTGCCGGTCTTCCATACAACCCTGCCTAGGCCTGCGCCCTGGAGGGTGAAGACTTTCCAGGCGCAGATCCATGGTCTCAGAAGACTAACAGATGCCTTTACTTTACTAGATACCCTAACAGCTCGAGGCGTCAGAGTTCAGAGCTCAGTTCCAGCGTCCCCTGTCAGAAAGTTTGCACGTTCTCTCTGTGAGTGAGCAGGTTTCCTCCGGGAGCCACTGTTTCCTCCCTCACTGCAATGACATGCTGCTTACAGGCTCGTTGGTCATCGTAATTACAGACCACTACAGAGGGGTTACCCCTGTAGGTCCACATGTATGCTAGTTGGTCATCCTGTGATTAGGCTGGGGTTAAATCAGGGGGCTGCTGAGTGGGCAGCTCGTTGGGCTGGAAAGACCAGTTCTACACTGTCCCTCTAAATAAATAAGAACAAAAAATAAGCTTTAGTTTTAAACCTGAACATTGCTCCTTACCTCTGACCGTCAGTTGTGTATAGCCCATTGTTACAAACATCCCACTGATGTCTGGAATGTAACACTGATACTGACCACCGTCACTCCGCTTCAGACGCTGCACCATGATTGAGGCATCCCCCTTGCTGAGGTCCCCCACGAATATGATCCGGCCGCCTTCTGCCTCCTGAATCATGTTGCTGCACTGGGAGTGGAAGGGACTGTGGTACGTACACTTGGCCACGGCATTGTAACCCCACAGGTCGCTTTTTAACCATGTCACAGTGTAGGGGAGAGTGAGGTCGATGACAGTACACGGCAACAGCGCAGAGCCTCCTTCCATCGCAAACACGTCGTCGGCATAGGGAATGGTCCAAACAGTGGAGGCTGAAAGAGGGGAGAACAACGGGTTTTAATTGCTATGCTTAAATTTAGAGATGCATCGTGAACCAGGCCCTTCGTTGCCCAGCAACCCATCAATTTAACCCTGGCCTAAACACAGGAAAATTTGGAATGACCAATTCACCTATTAACTGTGGGGTGTGGGAGGAAACTGGAGCACCCGGAGGAAACCCACGCGCACACGGGAAGAGCGTACAAACTCCTCACAGCCGCCACTGGCACTGACCTCTGAACTCCGACGCCCTGAGCTGTGATGACGTTGCATTAGCTGCCGCGTTACCGTGGCGCCCCCCCCCCCACTCCCCCCCCAATTCTCGCAACCGGATGACCAGTGGTGACAGCTCAGTCATGTGGTGAACAGAGACACTGCATCACAGCTCCAGTCACCCAGGTCCAATCCTGGATTCCGGCACTGTCTGCACACTCTCCCCGCCTCCAGTCTCCAGTTTCCTCGCTACAACCCTGGGATGCGGCGGGGCGGGGCCAATGGCAAACCACCTGTGTGGAAAAATTTGCCAAGAGCAATCATGGTCAAAGTCCGCGATCACCCACATCATAGGACATGCCGTAATGATGATGATAACAGAGTGCACACTGACTAAGAAACCCATCATCAGGCCTTCTGTCCATGTTGGGGTTTATCAATTTTGCAGGAGGAGTCAGACTTCAAGCACTTTGCGTGTCAGGTGCTACAAATAAAGAACTACAGACAAGGGCAAGACCTTTGAATACAAGTCCTTGCCAGGTGGCAAACACCTGACTTACGCATAGCCTATACAGAGAAGCAAGCCGTGCCCTGGGAAAAGCATACGGTGAACATACACACTGTCTATGCCCCTAATGATTTCATACACCTCTGTAAGCTGTATCAGAAACCGCAGAAACACATCAACACATCACAGGAACCAACGTCCCCCCCTGCCCCCTCCCAGCCCACCTCCGTGGACTCTATCTGTACTTGTCACTCCTCAATAATAATCAAAGACCCCCAAACATCCCAGACATTCTCTCGTCTCCCTCCTCCCACTGAGCAGAAGATACAAAAGCCTGGAAGTACGTCCCACCAGGCTCGAGGACAGCTCCTATCAATTGCTCATTGTGCACTGTGATGTAAGACTCTGGTACGATAAGATGCAGAGCAGGAGATTAGACTGTTCCACTTGAATCTGACACATGGGTGTTTGATAATATGGACAACATCCTGCACGATACGATGGACACTTGGCCTCACAATCTAACTCATTATGATCCTGCACTTCATTGTTTACCTGCACTGCACCTTCTCTGTAGCTGTTACACTTTATTCTGCATTCTGTTCTTGTTTTACTTCGTTCTACCTCAATGCACTGTGTTATGACTTGATCTGCAGGAACTGTCGGCGAGACAAGGTTTTCATTACAGCTTGGTAGATGTGACAGTAATAAACCAAAGTTAGAGTTAGTAAACTGTGGGCATGTTGCTTTGGTAGCGGAAGCATAGTCACACTTGCGGGCTGCCTCCAGAACATGCTTGGACTGCGTCGGTCGTTGCCGCAAGCAATGCATTTCACTGTATGTTTCGATGCACGTGCGACAAGTAAGGCTAATCTTTCATTCTTTAAGTTTAAATCTTTAAGAGAGGCATGGTAGCAAAGCAGTTACAATGATCAATAATGAAAGTCCCCTGCCCAATCACCGGTTGAACATTAATGGAAGTGGAAAACAGTTTTGAGACCGGGTTCAGATTTGTGTGAGTATTGTGAATAGTTCCAGGTTACCCGCCTACAGGGAAGATGTCAAGGAGACTGAAAGAGTTCAGAGACAACTTATAAGGATGATGCTGGGGCTTGAGGACCTGAGTTATAGGGAAAGGCTGAGTAGTTTAGGACTATATTCCCTGGAGCACAGAAGAATGAGGGGAGATTTGACAGAAGTTTATGTGGGTATATGTAGGGTAAATGCAAGCAGACTTTTTCCACCAAGGCTGGGTGAAATGAGAACTCACTAGTTCTAGTCTTGGAGTATTGTGAGCAGTTTTGGTTCCCTTATCTAAGAAAAGATGTGCTGACATGGGAGAGGATTCAAAGGAGGTTCATGAAAATGATTTCCAATTGAAAAGTTATCGTTTAAGGAGAGTTTGATGGCCCTGGGGCTGTGTTCACTGGAATTCAGAAGAATGAGGAAGGAAGCTCATTAAAACCTATCGAATGTTGAAAGGCCTCGATAGAATTGAATTGAATTGATTTTATTTCTTACAACCTTCACATACATGAGGAGTAAAAATCTTTACATTATGTCTCTGTCTAAATATGCAATGTGGAACCATAGTAATTTATAATACTTCATAATAATTAAAACAGTTAATGTAATATAGAAATACACTCAAATCAGTGTGAGTTAATCAGTGTGATGGCCTGGTGGAAGAAGCTGTCCTGGAGCCTGTTGTTTCTGGCTTTTATGCTGCAGTACCGTTTCCCAGATGGTAGCACCTGGACCGGACCATGGTTGGGGTGACTCGGGTCCCCAATGATCCTTTGGGCCCTTTCTTCACACCTGTCTTTGTAAATGTCCTGAATCATGGGAAGTTCACAACTACAGATGAGCTGGGCTGTGGATGTGGAGAAGATGTTTCCTTTGGTGCAGGAATCTAAGACCAGAGGGGACAGCCGCTGAATAGAAGGACGACTAAGAGATAAGGAGGAATTTCTTTAGCAAGAGGGTGGTGAATCTGTGGAATTCATTGCCACAGACGGCTGTGGAGACCAAGTAACTGGGTATACTTAAGACAGAAATTGATAAGTCAGGGCATGAAGGGATATAGAAACATAGAAACATTGAAAACCTACAGCACAATACAAGCCTTTCGGACCACAATGCTGTGCCGAACATGTACTTACTTCAGAAATTACCTAGGGTTACCAACAGCCCTTTATTTTTCTAAGCTCCATGTACCTATCCAGGAGCCTCTTAAAAGACCCTATCGTATCTGCTGCCACCACAGTTGGTGGCTGCCCACTCCACGCACTCACAACTCTCTGTGTAAAAAGCGTGCCCCTGACATCTCCTCTGTACCTACTTCCAAGCACCTTAAAACTGTGCCCTCTCGTGCTAGCCATTTCAGCCCTGGGAAAAAGCCTCTGACTATCCACACGATCAATGCTTCTTATCATCTTATACACCTCTGTCAGGTAACCTCTCATCTTCCGTCACTCCAAGGAGAAAAGGCCAAGTTCACTTCACCTATTCTCATAAGGCCTGCTCCCCAATCCAGGCAACATCCTTGTAAATCTATGTTTATATGGGGAGAAGGCAGGAAACTGGAGCTGAGAGGAAAAAATGGATCAGCCATGTTGAAATGGCAGAACAGACTTGATGGGCCAAATGGCCTAATTCTGCTCCTATATCTAAAAAAAAACACATGAAAGGTATAAAATATTGAAGGTGGAATGTCTTCACTCAGAGCGTGGTGAGAGTGTGGAATGAGCTGTCAGCAGAAGTGATGAATTGGGCTTGATTGCAATATTTAAGAAAAATTTGGATAAATACATGGATGGGAGGGGTACAGAGCAGTAGGGTGCAGATGGGACAAGGTAGAGTATCAGTTCAACACATACTAGATGGGCCAAAGGGCCTGTTTGTGTGCTATTATACTTTATGGTTCTCTGACTCTAATGACAATGAGCCAATTGACATTAAAAGCCACCCTGTAGCTCTGAGCCTTTGTGGGGTGTGAGGCACAAGCTGCTCGGTGAGCAGTCTCCAGAACATTCGTGCCAGTTCCCGTTGTAGACTGAACTTCGATATTTCATCACTTCTGCAGCCAATGTTGACATTGCTTTCACAAGAACTTAGGAAATGAGAGGTCAAGGCAATTCATCTCCTTAAGCCCTGTCTGCCATTCATCGAGACCACGCCCAATCCTTTATCTCAATACCATCTCCCTTGCCTCTCAATGCTCTTAATGTCCAGAATCCTATCACTTTCTTTTTAAATGAACAAAGACCATATGACCATACAACAGAGGAGCAGGATTAGGCCATTCAGCCCATCAAGTCTGCTCCACCTGCCCATTATGGCTGATTTATTATCCCTCTCCTGCCTTCTTCCCGTAACCTTTGACACCCTGACTAATCAAGAACCTATCAACCTCTGCTTTAAATATACTAAATGACTGTCTGTGGCAATGAATTCCACAGATTGACCAACCCCTGGCTCAAGAAATACCTCCTCATCTCTGTTCTAAAGAGAAGTCCTTCTATTCTGAGGCTGTGCCCGCTGGTGCTAGCCTACCCCACGATAGGAAACATCCTCTCCATATCCACTCAATCTAGGCCCTTCAATATTTGATAGGTTTTAATGAGATCACCATTCATTCTTTTCAACACCAGTAAGCACAGGCTCAGAGTCACCTCGTATGTTAACCTTTTCATTCCTGGGATCATTCTCGTGAACTCCTTTGGACTCTAACACATCCTGAGGCCTAAAACTGCTCATAATACTCCAAATGTGCTCTGACCATTGCTTTGGAAAGCTTCAGCATTACAGTCTTGCTTTTATATTCTAGTCCTCTCAAAATGAATGCTAACATTGCATTTGCCTTCCTCACCACTGCAAATTTGGGAATCCTGCACTGGGGCTCTCAGGTCTCTTTGCACCTTTGGTTTCTGAATTTGCTCCCCATTTAGAAAATAATCTACATCATGAGGAAATCTGCAGGTGCTGGAAATCCGGAGTAATCGCTGAGGATCTCACCTACTCCCGACATATCGATGCCGCTATAAAGAAGGCAAGACAGTGGCTACACTTCATTAGGAGTTTGAAAAGATTTGGCATGTCAACAAATATACTCAAAATCTTCTATAGTCGTGCCGTGGAGAGCATTCTGACAGGCTGCATCACTGTCTGGTATGGAAGGGTTACTGCACAGGACTGAAAGAAGCTGCAGAGGATTGGAAATCTAGTCAGCTCCATCTTGGGTACTAGCCAGCAAAGTACCCAGGAGAACTTCAGGGAGCAGTGTCTCAGAAAGGCAGCGTTCATTATTAAGGACCTCCAGCACCCAGGGCATGCCCTTTTCTCACTGTTACCATCAGATAGGAGGTACAGAAGCCTGAAGGCACACACTCAGCAATTCAGGAACAGCTTCTTCCCTCTGCCATCTGGTTCCTAAATGGACATTGAACCTGTGAACACTACCTCACTTTTTAAATATATATGTGCATTTAATCTATTAAATACATGCATCCTGTCATTTATTTATTTATTATTTCTACTTCTTCTAGATTATGTATTGCATTGAACTGCTGCTGCTAAGTTAACAAATTTCACGACACATGCCGGTGATAATAAACCTGATTCTGATTCTGACAAAATGCTGGAGGAACTCAGCAGGTCAGACAGCATCTGTGGAAAAGAGTAAAGAGTGCTGATGAAGGGTCTTGGCCCGAAACTTTGACTGTTTACTCATCTGCATGGATGCTGCCTGGTCTGCTGAGTTGCTCCAGAATTTTGCATGTGTTACACCTTTATTCTTTCTGCCAAGGTGGATGACCATACACTTCCCTGCACTGTAGGAGGCAAAGCGAGGACGTTGGAGACTTTAGCAGCCTTGCCTCTGTCCTGGCCGTGAGTGCTTTAACACAGAGCAACTTTTTAGGCTGCGTTTACTAGTGCCCGCCCCTGAGTGAGAAACAAAATAACAAAACGGCTTCGAGAGCAGGCAGAATCCCCTCTGGTGTTCTGAAACTCGGCGAAGAGAAACCTCAGTTACAGACCTGCAAACTCCCACATCCAGAAAGAGGAGAATATTCCAAGGGTTAGGGTTTGCTTGGAATATGGCAGCAATCGAGATCTACATCGATGATTCCGCTGAGGGGATGAAATATCAGCCTGGGGTCAGGTGCAATATACTACAGAGAAGTGTGAGGGAACCTACAGGGCTGAACAAAACAGAAATGCAGAGTATTTGTTAAATAGTGGGAGATCAAGTTCAAAGTTCAAAGTAAGTGCGAGGAGTGATTGATAAGTTCGTGTCCTAAGGTAGAAGGAGTCCATTTTAGAAAACCCAGCACATTTGTTTTCAACATAGTCCCCTCCTACATTTACACACTTAGTCCAGCGCTCGTGGAGCATATGGATCTTGGACCTCCTGAAAGTGTCCACAGCAGGGGTGATTGATAAGTTTGTGGCCTAAGGTAGAAGGAAATAAGATATTAACTTCAAACTTTCTGCATAATCAATCAAAGAGTTGAACTGCATGTGCACATAACGAGAGCTGTATAACTCATCGCCTTCTACCTTAGGCCACGAACTTATCAATCACCCCTTGTATTTATGGGCTCTCAAGTGGCTTATGAGTCCAATCTTGGCTTTGAAAGTTCTTCCGCATTCAGGACAGGTAGTTCCAGATGGCAGATCGGACTTTGGTTGTTGCTGCCTCTCTCTCCATTTTCTTCTCTTTTCTTCTAATTCTGCACATCTGTTGGCTTGGAAAGTTGCTGTTCCTTCTCGGATGATGCCTTGCCAGAGTTTCCTGTCCTTGGCACTGGTTTCCCAATTGTTGACGTTGATGTTACATTTCTTCATGTTGGGTTTTAAGACGTCTTTGAATCTCTTCTGTTGTCCGCCTCTTTTACGTTTGCCTTCTTTAAGCTGGGAGTAGAAGATTTGTTTCGGCAGATGTTCGTTTTTCATCCGAACGTTTTTGATCGCTCCATCTTAGTTGGTTTTTGATGACGTAGGCTTCAATGCTTGTTGTTTTTGCTTTATTTAGCACACTGACGTTGGTTCTTCTATCTTCCCAGCTGATATTTAAGATGTTTCGAAGACAACGTTGATGGAACTTTTCAAGTGCCTTCAGATGTCATTGGTATGTTGTCCAGGTTTCTGATGCATACAGGAGAGTTGGGATCACCACTGCTTTGTACAATAACATTTTGGTGTCTGTTCAGATGGCACGATCATGAAAGACTCTTGTTCGGAGACATCCAAAAGCTGTTCCAGCGTATTGTTGGATCTCACTGTTAACATCAGGTAGGAGATACAGAAGCCTGAAGGCACAGATTCAGCGATTCAGGAACAGCTTCTTCCCCTCTGCCATCCAATTCCTAAATGGACATTGAACCTTGGAAGACGACGTTGGATCTCGTCATTAAAGTCGACATTGGAGGAGAGGTGACTTCCAAGATACGGAAAGTGGTCCACGTTTTCCAGGGTTGTTTCGCCAAGTTGAATTGATGGTTCTATCCAATTTGTCTCAGTTGGTGACGGTTGATAGATGATCTGAGTCTTCTTGGAATTGATGGTAAGTCCAAGTTTCATGTATGCACGGTTGAAGGCAGTCAGAATCTGTCGTAGGTGGTTTTCTGAAAGAGCTGCAACACTGTTGTCATCTGCGTATTGGAACTCGATGAGGGAACTCGTGGATGTCTTGTTTCTGGATTTGAGACGGGCAAGATTGAAAAGTCTGCCAACTGTTCTGTAGACAATTCCAATTCCTGGGAGTGGGTCATCCCTGATGACGTGGATGATTGTCACAATAAAGATGGTGAACAAAGCTGGGGCAAAACAAAGTTGCTTTCTTTGGCTGTATAAATGTGTGCGGTTGAATGACAATAAACTTCAACTTGAACAATGACTATTGTGTAGTTAGTGACACACAAAGACTGGCAAATGACAATGTACGAAGACAATGTGTACAAATATAGAAGTTATATATTGATAAATAATACTAAGAACATGAGTTGTAGAGTCCTTAAATGTGATTCCACTGGTTATGGAATTAATTCAGGGTTGAGGTGAGCGAAGTTAACCACACTGGGTCAAGAGCCTAATGGTTGAGGGATAATAACTGTTCCTGAACCTGGAGGAGTGGGACCTAAGGCTCCTGTATCTCTTTCCCTTATTAGCCTCAAATCCTGAGCCTCTTGTACCTCTGCAACTAGATCCTTGACTTTGTCATCGGGAGACCACTGTCAGTGCAGGTCAAAGATAACATCTCCACCTCCCTGACAATAAACACAGGTGAACCTCAAAGGTGCCCGCTGGGCGATGTTTCCTCTCATTTGTAATGACCAGTGTGCGCAATTTTTTGCCCAATGACAACAACATATGCACACTGAATAATTTCTTCAATAAAAACAGCATAAATAAGTCAGTTCTAAAATCTGCAGACAAATCATCTCAAACTCCATGTTGTCAACGCCGTCCGCATCAGAAACCGGAAAAGGAACTGTGATTGTGTATGATAGTGAAATAAGCTTAACTTAAGCTTAATAAGCGAGGTTGAAGGTGACAATGTTTAATGTTGAAAGGGTTGGACAGAGTAGATGTGGAAAGGCTGTTTCCCTTGGTGGGTGAGTCCAGGACAAGAGGACATAGTCTTAGAATTAGAGGGTACCCAGTTAAAACAGAGATGAGGAGAAATTTTTTTAGCCAGAGGGTCGTGGATTTGCACATACAGTTGTGGAGGCCCGATCATTGAGGGTGTTTAAGGAGGAGATTGATAGATATCTAATTAGTCAGGGTATCAAGGGATATGGAGAAAAGCCGGAAATTGGAACTAGATGGGAGAATTAGTTAGCTCATGGGGGAGTTGCGGAGCAGACTTGATGGGCCAAATGGCCTAATTCTGCTCCTTTGTCTAGTGATCTTGTGATCTTGTGACAACCTGTAGTGTGTAGTTTAAATTCCTTTGCGCACTAGTAGCAAAAGAATGTGTGTGCATGTGTGTGACCTTAGAGAGAACATTGGTGGCTAGTCCATTGCTCTACTTTCCTGGCATTCATGACTTGTAGTAGCATCGCAGTTAGTGCAAAGTTTTACAGTGTGGTTAGTGTGGTAATCGCGGTTAGCGGAAAGCTTCACAGTGCGTCAGCTGTAGGATCGGGGTTCAATTCCTGCCACTGTCTCGAAGGAGTTTGTACCTTCTCCCTGCGTCTGTGTGGGTTTCCTCTGGGTGCTCTGGTTTCCTCCCACAGTCCAAAGACATACGGTGGGGTTAGAGTTAGTGAGCTGTGGCCACATTACGTTGGCACTGCAAGTACAGAGACACTTGTAGGCTGACCTCAGCACATCCTCGGACTGCGTTGGTCATTAACGCAAACGACACATCTCACTGTATGTTTCACAAAAACACAGAAAACCTACAGCACAATACAGGCCCTTCAGCCCACGATGCTGTGCTGAACATGTACTTTAGAAATTACCTGGGGTTACCCATAGGTAATTTCGATGTACATGTGACAGATAAAGCCTATTTGTGTTCCTGAACTGCGGTGATCAGAGTTGTGTCAGTCGGTTCAACAACTGAATGGTCGAGGAGAAGCAGTTGTTACTGATCCAGTGGTGTGGGACTTCAGAATTTTTGTTTTTTAATGTTTTATTTATTTATTGAGATACAGCACTGAACAGGCCTGTCCACTGCCGCCCAGCAATCCCTGATTTAACCCTAACCTAATCAGAGGACAATTTACAATGATCAATTAGTCTGCCAACTGGCAGGTCTTTGCACTGTGGGAGGAAACGGGAGCACCTGGAGGAAACCCATGCAGTCACAGGGAGAACGTACAGGCAGTGACAGGAGTTGAACCCGGGTTACTGGTACAGTAAAGTGTTGTGCTAACCACTATGTTACCGTGCCGCCGAGCTGTGAGAAGATGAAAATAGCCTGTATGGTGGGGATCTCTGCCTCCCGTCGATACAACCGATGGTGGGGAGGGGTGTACCGGTGATGCTTTGGGCAGAATCCACTGCTCTCTGCAGCTTCGCACATTCCTATAACTTTCCAAAGGAGCCACAGATAAACATCTGAAAGAATATCTGCTAGGAGGTGGCATGGCCTGGATGGTGGGGATCTTTGTTGATGGACATTGTCTCCCTGAGGCAGCTCCTCCTGTAGATACCACATCTGGGGTGTTGATCGTAGGTTCTTCAAGTAGGCCTGTTCTGCGCTGTGTACTCAGCCCCCTGCTGTACTCACTGTACACCCATGATTGTGTAGCCAAGTTTCCATCAAACTCAATATATAAGTTTGCTGATGACACAACAATTGTAGGCTGTATCTTGGGTAATGATGAGTTTGAGTACAGAGAGGAAATTAAGAACCTGGTGGCATGGTGCGAAGACAATAACCTATCCCTCAATGTCAGCAAGACGAAAGAATTGTTTGTTGACTTCAGAAGGAGTAGCGGACCGCACGACCCAATTTACATTGGTGGTGCGCAAGTGGAACAGGTCAAAAGCTTTAAGTGCCTCGGGGTCAATATCACAAATGACCTGGCTTGATCCAACCAAGCAGAGTCCACTGCCAAGAAGGCCCACCAGCGCCTTTACTTCCTGAGAAAACTAAAGAAATTTGGCCCGTTCCTTAAAACCCTCACTAATTTTTATAGATGCACCGTAGAAAGCATTCTTCCAGGGTGCATCACAGCCTGGTATGTAAGTTATCCTGTCCAAGACCGGAAAAAGCTGCAGAAGATCGTGAACACGGCGCAGCACATCACACAAACCAATCTTCCATCCGTGGACTCACTTTACACCGCACGCTGTCGGAGCAGTGCTGCCAGGATAATCAAGGACATGACCCACCCAGCCAACACACTTTTCGTCCCTCTTCCCTCTGGGAGAAGGCTCAGGAGCTTGAAGACTCGTACGGCCAGATTTGTGAACAGCTTCTTTCCAACCGTGATAAGACTGCTGAACAGATCCTGACCCGGATCTGGGCCGTACCCTAGATAGATATCTTATGGATAGGGGAATTAAGGGTTATGGGGACAAGGCAGGAACCGGGTATTGATAGCAGATGATCAGCCATGATCTCAGAATGGCGGTGCAGGCTCGAAGGGCCAAATGGTCTACTTCTGCACCTATTGTCTATTGTCTAATATCCAGCCTCTCGGTTTTTTTGCACTAACTTTACTTTCCATTTTTCTATTTTTTATTTATGATTTATAATTTAAATTTTTAATATTTACTATCGATTTGTAATCCAGGGAGCGGGAAGCGCAGAATCAAATATCGCTGTGATGATTGTATGTTCCAGTATCAACTGTTTGGCGACAATAAGGTATAAAGTATAAAGTAAGGTCAAGCCAGCTATCAGCTCCAACTATCCCGACCAGTATTCACCGTGCTGCCACTGGACAAAAGGCTGCCACAACCTGCTCCGATAGCTCCACCTCTCAGTTTCCCAGATGCTGACCCTGCCCGTGGAGATGAAGTGAAAACTCACACAGCTAAGTCAGTCTGAGAAAAATAAAAAGCACTTACTGTCACTGAGTACAGAGCCCAACAACAGGGCAGCAGGCAGCCAGGAACCCAGTAAGCTCATCTCCGACTCTATCCTCAGTGTCCTGTTTGTCTCTGGACAATAAAATGCAGAAGTTTCGGTAAGGGTTGCTTCATTTCCTGACATATTCCCGTCCCACCGTGATTTCAACAACAAACAAGGGAAGCAACTTTCTATACATCAGCAGACATGGCCCCAACAGTCACTACACGCCCATTATCACAAAGCACCATTGGAGCAGGCCACTCGGCCCATTGTCTCCCTTCAAGATCCAAGATCGTTTATAGTCATGCCTCAGTACATGAGTGCAAGGAGAACAAATTAATTGTTACTCCAGATCTGATGCAGCACAAAAAAAACACAATAAGATAAAGAACACAACAAAAATATAATAAATATAAATATAAAAGCAACTCTATAAAACACAATGCACAAGTAACTGTTTTAGTGTGACCTTAAATACATGCGCTTAGCTTATATACATAGACTGAATAAAGTACATGAGGTGACGCTAGTTGCTGGAGTGTCTGAACACAAGGTGATTCTGACAGCAGATGATAAAGTCACAAGGTGACTCTTGGCAAGAGGAACTCCTCGGGGTTTTCCATTCACCACGATTGTATCTGTATCAGTATCAGGATTATTATCACTGATATAAGGCCTTTGACAAGGTCCCGCATGGAAGGTTAGTTAGGAAAATTCAGTTGCTAGGTAACACGGAGAGGTAGTAAATTGGATTAGACATTGGCTCAATGGAAGAAGCCAAAGAGTGGTAGTAGAGAATTGCTTCTCTGAGTGGAGGCCTGTGACCAGTGGTGTGCCACAGGGATCAGTGCTGGTTCCATTGTTATTTGTCATCTATATCAATGATCTGGATGATAATGTGGCAAATTGGATCAGCAAGTTTGCTGATGATACAAAGATTGGAGGTGTAGTAGACAGTGAGGAAGGTTTTCAAAGCTTGCAGGGGGATTTGGACCAGCTGGAAAAATGGGCTGAAAAATGGCAGACGGAGTTTAATACAGACAAGTGAGAGGTATTGCACTTTGGAAGGACAAACCAAGGTAGAACATACAGGGTAAATGGTAAGGCACTGAGGAGTGCAGTGGAACAGAGGGATCTGGGAATACAGATACAACATTCCCTAAAAGTGTCGTCACAGGTAGATAGGGTCGTAAAGGGAGCTTTTGGTACATTGGCCTTTATTAATCAAAGTATTGAGTATAAGAGCTGGAATGTTATGATGAGGTTGTATATGGCATTGGTGAGGCCGAATCTGGAATACTGTGTTCAGTTTTGGTCACCAAATTACAGGAAGGATATAAGTAAGGTTGAAAGAGTGTAGAGGAGGTTTACAAGGATGTTGCCAGGACTTGAGAAACTCAGTTACAGAGAAAGGTTGAATAGGTTAGGACTTTATTCCCTGGAGCGTAGAAGAATAAGGGGAGATTTGACAGAGGTATATAAAATTATGACGGGTATAGATAGAGTGAATGCAAGCAGGCTTTTTCCACTGAGGCAAGGGGAGAAAAAAACCAGAGGACATGGGTTAAGGGTGAGGGGGGAAAAGTTTAAAGGGAACATTAGGGGAGGCTTCTTCACACAGAGAGTGGTGGGAGTATGGAATGAGCTGCCAGACGGGGTGGTAAATGTTGGTTCTTTTTTAACATTTAAGAATAAATTGGACAGATACATGGATGGGAGGTGTATGGAGGGAAATGGCCCGTGTGCAGGTCAGTGGGACTAGGCAGAAAATGGTTCGGCACAGCCAAGAAGGGCCAAAAGGCCTGTTTCTGTGCTGTAGTTTTTCTATGGTTTCTATAAGATGTGAAAATTGTTGCCTTGAGCCACCAATACTGCAAAGACTTACAAACAGGTCAATTACAACAAGAATCAGAATCAGATTTCAGAGTCAGAATCACCAGATATACGTCGCAAAATGTGTTGCTTAACAGCAGCAGTAGAGTGCGTCCGTTCATTGTGTGCCGAGTCGTATGACGTGGGCGATCATGGTCTTTGACCAGGATTGTCCTTGGCAAATTCTTCTACTGAAGTGGTTTGTCATTGCCTTCTTCTGGACAGTGTCTTCTCAAGATGATGACCCCAGCCATTATTAATACTGTTCAGAGATTGTCTGCCTGGTGTCAGTGGTCACATAACCAGGACTTGTGATCTGCTCTGGCTGTTCATACGACCATCCATCACCTGTTCCCACGGTTGCATGTGGCCCTAATCAGGGGTGGTGTGAGGGTGGTGTGGTAAGCAGGTGCTGCACCTTGCCCAAGGGTGATCTGCAGGCTAGCGGAGGGAAGGAGAGCCTTACATCTCCTTCTGTATAGACATCTCTCCACCCCACCACCCAAGCAAGATACATACCACAATACATGGATTTTCAGGCATTGCAACCAGTAGCTGCAATACATAAAAATCCATAAATTTCAGAAATATTGCAAAAACAAGGTAGTGTTCATGGGTTAACGGACCATTCAGATGGGCATGAACCTCCTTGATCATTGATTGTGGGTCCTCAGACCCCTGTATCTACTCCCCGATGACATGCCCCTAGCAGCGAGGGTGATTAGTGACATCGCTGCCTTCCTGAGGCACCGCCCATTGAAGATCCCGTTGGACGTAGGGAGGGAGGGTTGTGCCCGGCACAGAGTTGTCTGTAAACCTCTGCAGCTTCTTGCAGCCCAGTGCACGGGAGGCTCCACACCAGACTGTGGTGCAACCCATCAGAATGTTCTCCACTGTAATTCAGTGGAAATTTAGTGACAAACCAAATCTGAAACTCCAAAAGAAGTAGAACTTCTGTCACTACTTCAAGCCCCTTAGGAGATGGATTGCGAAGAAAATACTACCTAAAAAAAACAGTCTTCTCATCGCTCTTCGATGACCTCTACTTCAATGCTCTGTTCCTGTGGCTAATCCTTCTGTCAAAGAACTTTAAAAGAATGTTACTCAGGTTTCTGGCAAGACAAGCATATAAAGCTCTTTGCTAGCTGAAACAGAACATGACAGCACAGACAGGCCCCTCAGCCCATTCTGTTATGTAGAATTGTCACACAGAACACTACAGCACAGATAGGCCCCGGGCCCACTCTGTTACATGGAATTGTCACACAGAACACCACAGTACAGGACAGGCCCCTCGGCCTGCAATGTTGTGTCAACCCTTTAACCTAGTCTAAGATGGTGTGGGCGTGGCACTGTTGATCAGAGATAGTGTCATGGCTGCAGAAAAGGAGGAAGACATGGAGGGATTGTCTGCAGAGTCTCTGTGGGTGGAAGTCAGGAACAGAAAGGGGTCAATAACTCTACTGGGTGTTTTTTATAGATCACCCAATAGTAACACGGACATCGAGGAGCAGATAGGGAGACAGATTCTGGAAAGACGCAGTAATAACAGGGTTGTACGTTCTAGTATCAATTGTCTGGTGACAATAAAGTATATAGTATGTATCTCCTGCCCGGGAGTGTAGTGAGAAGAGATCATGACCTGGATGGTGGCCTTCGGTCATGGACCCAAACCAGGCCGCAGTGCATCCAGTTCGGAATCACTCCATCGTGCATCAATAGAGCTTTCTGGAACACAATCTTGCATGCCAAGGGACAATTCTACACTAAGCTAGAATCAGAAATGATGCTGGACGGCTGTGGCAGGGTTTACATGTTTGCATCCTACAAGCCGAGATCGGGTAACATTAGTGGCAATAACCCATCACTTCCGGATGAACTCAATGATTTTATGGACTCTTTGAAAGGCAGAGCAATGATACCCCTACACCACCCCCCATAACTCCCGATAACCCTGTGATCTCAGACTCCGAGCCTGATCTGTCTGGGACTTCTGCTCTTCATGATTTTCATAAATGATATGGATGAGGAAGCGGAGGGATGGGTTAGTAAATTTGCTGATGACACAAAGGTTGGGAATGTTGTGGATAGTGTGGAGGGCTGTCAGGGCTTACAGAGAGACATTGATAGGATGCAAAACTGGGTTGAGAAGTGGCAGATGGAGTTCAACCCAGATAAGTGTGAGGTGGTTCATTTTGGTAGGTCAAATACGATGGCAGAATATAGTATTAATGGTAAGACTCTTGGTAGTGTGGAGGATCAGGGGGATCTTGGAGTCCGATTCCTTAGGACACCCAAAGCTGCTACGCAGGTTGACTTTGTTGTTAAGAAAGCATACAGTGCATTGGCCTTCATCAATCATCGGATTGAGTTTAGGAGCCGAGATGTAATGTTGCAGCTATATAGGACATTTCTAAGGTAGGGACGTGTTCGGCACAGCTTTGTGGGCTGAAGGGCCTGTATTGTGCTGTAGGTTTTCTATGTTTCCATGAATCTAACCATTCCCTCCTACACAGCCTCCATTTTTCTTTCATTTTGTGCCTGATCTGTTGTGCTGATCCAATTAAACCGATGACTCCTGATGAATCGAATCCACCTTCATCTCACATTGACCGTATCCCTCTTTCTCTGCACATCCATGTGCATATCTGGGAGTCTCCTCAATGCTGCCATGTCACCTACCTCCACCACCACCCTGACAGCGCTTTCCTGGCATCAGACACTCTCCGTGAAAAAAAATCTGACACAGCACACCGCCTTCGAACTGGCCCCCTCTCACCTTTTAACATATGCTTCCATTGCTGGACATTACAGTCATAGTCACAGTCATAGTCATACTTTATTGATCCTGGGGGAAATTGGTTTTCGTTACAGTTGCACCGTAAATAATAAATAGTAATAGAACCATAAATAGTTAAATAGTAATATGTAAATTATGCCAGGATAAATGTCCAGGACCAGCCTATTGGCTCAGGGTGTCTGACCCTCCAAGGGAGGAGTTGTAAAGTTTGATGGCCACAGGCAGGAATGACTTCCTATGACGCTCTGTGTTGCATCTCGGTGGAATGAGTCTCTGGCTGAATGTACTCCTGTGCCCCACCAATACATTATGTAGTGGATGGGAGACATTGTCCAAGATGGCATGCAACTTAGACAGCATCCCCTTTTCAGACACCACCGTCAGAGAGTCCAGTTCCATCCCCACAACATCACTGGCCTTACGAATGAGTTTGTTGATTCTGTTGGTGTCTGTCACCCTCAGCCTGCTGCCCCAGCACACAACAGCAAACATGATCGCACTGGCCACCACAGACTCGTAGAACATCCTCAGCATCGTCCGGCAGGTGTTAAAGGACCTCAGTCTCCTCAGGAAATAGAGACGGCTCTGACCCTTCTTGTAGACAGCCTCAGTGTTCTTTGACCAGTCCAGTTTATTATCAATTCGTATCCCCAGGTATTTGTAATCCTCCACCATGTCCACACTGACCCCCTGGATGGAAACAGGGGTCACCGGTACCTTAGCTCTCCTCAGGTCTACCACCAGCTCCTTAGTCTTTTTCACATTAAGCTGCAGGTAATTCTGCTCACACCATGTGACAAAGTTTCCTATCATAGCCCTGTACTCAACCTCATCTCCCTTGCTGATGCATCCAACTATGGCAGAGTTATTATAATCCTGGGGATAAAAGGGCAGGCTGGCTGTTCCCATTATGCCACTGGTGTTTCGGGCAGCAACGAAGGCCCTCTGTCTCTGGCAGTGTCAGAGCTTCCTTCATCGTGCCAGTAGCTTCCTCTCAGTTTTCACTACTGTCAGTCATGCAGGTCCCGGGTGGAAGATCAGGAATACCATCACACTCAGATGTCGAAGGCTTCTTCATTGCTGTTTCCTTAACAGTTTTGTTTGACCATTCAGGGTTGTTAGCCCTGAGCTGAACCCCCGAACCCGGAGGACCGGTGGACACTCTTAGTCTATTCTCTACCCTTTGACCTGCTTGGCATGGGTGACCCTACCAAGAGCCAAAGCATAAAGCCCTGACTCCAGCCAACGTAGCTCTCCGGGTCATTGAGGCACACAGGCCTCCAAACCCTACGGCAAGGTTGTGGTCCTTTTAGAGGTGGGGGCAAAAGGATAACTTTTATTTGTCACGTCTAGATCAAAAACATACAGTGAAACCTGTCACTTGTGTCAAGAAGATACCAGATGGCATAAGAAATTCTGCGGGAGCTGAAAATGTGCAGCAACGCCCACACGCAAAGTGCAGGAGGAACTCAGCAAGTCAGCCAGCAGCTATGGATGAAATAAACAGTCAACATTTCAGGCCTGATGATGGATTTCGGCTTGAAACAGTAACAGTTCATTCCCCTCTATAGATGTTGCCTAACTTGTAGAGTTCCTCCAGCATTTCATGTGTGTTGCTCAAGATACCAGCCGTGTACTCTAATCTGTATAAACTTCTCCCCTCAGCCTTTGCCACTCAAAAGAAAGCAGCTTCTGCCTGTCCGACCTCCTGAGGCTGAGGTTGTCCTTGAGGTGGAATTAAATGGTGCCTGATTTCAAAGTAAACTTATTAACAAAGCAAAGTACCTATATGATTCTGTTCCACTATCTGACAAGTTGCTCAGGGTTTAAATGATTCACTTTCTAGGATGTTACGACTCTTGGTATCAGCTTTATTTATTTAGTTATGTATTCATTTCTTATCCATCTTTTGTTTGTCTATTTATTTATTATTCATTATTCTGGGGTTTTTTTTGTATTTCTACAGCTTTGTCTTCTTTTGCACATTGGCTTTGTGTGTCAGTCTTCATTCATTGCATCGTACTTCTTTGTTCTACTGGGAATGCCTGCAAGAAAATTTAAACTTCAAAGTAAATTTACTATCAAAGTACATACAGTACATGTCACCATAAGCAACCCTGAGATTCGGAGATTTGTTTTCTTGTGGCTGTACTCAGTAAATCCAAAAACCATAATAGAATCAATGAAAGACCACGCCATTCAAGCAATAAATGAAGAACATGGGATGAAGAGTCCTTGAAAGTGAGTCCATGGACTATGGGAACAGCTCAGTGATGGGATGCATGAAGTTATCCCCTTTGGTTAAAGAGCCTGATGGCTGAGGGGTAGTAACTGTTCCTGACCCTGGTTGTGTGGATCCTGGTGCTCCTGTATCTTCTTCCCAATGGCAGAAGCTAGAGGTAAACACATCCCGGGTGGTAAGGGGTCCCCGATGTCAGATGCTGTTTTCCTGCGACTATGCTCTGTGTAGATATGTTCAAAGGTGAGGAGGGCTTTACCAAAGAAGAACTGGGCTGTGTCCACTACGTTTTGTAGGATTTTCAGTTCGAGGGCATTGGCATTTCCATACCAGGCAGTGATGGAACCAGTCAAAATACTCTCCATTACTCATCTATAGAAGCTTTTCCAAGTTTTAGAGTAGAGCTACTAGGACTTGATGTTTCAATCCCTATGGTAAGTTGGCATTCTCGATGTTGGCAGTGGTTTTGGAGTGGTGACAAGGAGGGAGGGTAGGTACGTCATCGGGGTCATCAGGTGGGCACCCTCCTTCTTTGACGTTTCATTAATAAGCCCACAACATCTCCAGAGGTCTCAACGGTGCTACCTGGCGTCCCAGATACACCCCCTTCAGTTCCATACCCTCCTGTCTTCATCTTGCAGCCCAGTTGTTGTCTTTCCTTTTAATCCAAATCCAATTGCTGCTTTCTTCTGCTGCATTTGACAAGGACTTGATTGCTTGTTGGAGGGAGTGACCCCTCACCCCCATCTTCTTCAATAGACTGGTCGTAGATGTAGCAACGAATCCCCTGCATCCCACTTCTACAGGGAAAATCTTGGTCTTCCAGCCATTCTGGGCTGCTTCAGTTGCCAGTTCAGAGTGCTTGGTCTTTTTCCTCTCATAAACTTCTTTGACCATCTTCCCATGGTACTGTCAATTCCACAACATATAGATAACATAAATGAATCTTCAGATAGTATATGGTGACATATACTGTATGTACTTCGATAATAGATTTACTTTGAGCTTTAACCTATTTGAACTTTGATATAAATAATGATTACTTTCCTAATTACCACACCCAAGATTCTTGGCAAAATCAGAACTGTACACTGTGTTTTTGTAATTGCACGTTTGTTGCTGTCTGCACTCTGGTTGGGAGATCCTTTACTGATTCTGTTGTAATTATTATTCTATTTATTGAGAGTGCCCACAGGAAAACGAATCTCTGGTTTGTTTGTGGTGACATATATGTACTTTGATAATAAATTTACTTTGAACTTTGAAAAGCAGAGTTGTTAAGAGATATTATACTAATGAAGTGCAGTAGTAAGGCAACACAGAAGTATTCTTAAACCCTTGTTAAACTCGACTTCTTGCGTCAAACGTACTGCTTGACCTGATAACTTCCTACTGCATTAGCCTATGCAATCATGAAATCCAAGTTCCTTTCACAAGATCATTGAGAAAGCAAAAATTTATCAACCGTTCCAACCTCCGTTGAACTGAGTGGCTTCCCAGAGCATTTTAGTTCTGAATGCTATTTGCTTACTTTTATTGTTTGCACAATTTGTTATTTTCTCTCTGCACAATGGGTGTTTGATGGTCTTTTTTGTTTTAATTATTTCCACTGAGTTTCTCTGTTTTGTGGCTGCCTGTAAGGAGACGAATCTAAAGGTTGCATAATATCGACAAACTTTGGTAATAACTGTACCTTGAACTTTGAACTTCAGAGGGAAGTTAAGATGCTGATGTGTCAAAGTCAAAGTTGAGTTTATTATCACGGACACAGGTGCAATGAAAAACTTACAGCAGCATCACAGGCCCGGATCATCAGATAAGCAGCGCTCACAAGAAATATATAAATCATAAATAATAACCACATAGGGTTTCTCTGGGTGCTCTGATTTCCTTCCAAATTCCAAAGATGTATGGGCTTGGGTTAGTAAATTATAGGCATGCTATGTTGGTGCTAGAAGCAAGGTGACACTCGTGGGCTGCCCCCAGCACATTTTTGGACTGTGTTGAACATTGACGCAAATGATGTCAATAAACTAAAAATTCTTTACATGGGTGTTTGACAGGCTGAAGGGCTTGTGTCACTATGATGATAAAACCCTGACCTCTGTTCACTGTTGACCTGGAAGTTAAATCCCTCTAAGAATGTTCAAGTTTATTTTCATTCAACTGTACACATGTACACTGTTAAACAAAACAATATTCTTCCGGACCAAAGGGCACAACACCATACATATAACTCACACACACAGCACATAAAGTAATATTACAATAAATAAATTAACAAATAATAAAAATAGATTCCAGAAGACTGGCATTTAGCATAAGGTGCAATTACAACACAAGTTAAAAAGTAAACAGTATAATGCTACTGGTGCTTCTTTCGTGATGGGTGGCATCAGGGAGGACTTAAATGTGACTTCAAAAGTAAAGAGTGGGAGGAATTCAACAGGTCAGACAGCATCTGTGGGAGGAAATGAACTCTTGGTGTTTCCAATCAAAACCTGAGAGAGTGAGGGGGTAGATGCGCAAAGTAAAGAGAAGTGCAGAGAGTGGACGGGCTGGTCGGTATTTAGTGGACTAAGGAGTTGGGCAAGAAGCATACTGGCCCCCATCTCAACCCTCCCTTTAACTTGGTCATCTCACCTCTCTACTGTCAGTCCCAATGCAGGTTGTCCACCTGAAATGTTGACCATTTCTCCCCCAGTGCAACACACACAGAAAGCTAGAGGAATTCGGCAAGCCAGTCAGATTCCAGAAGGTTGACATTTAGCATAAGGTGCATTTATGACACGGTATAACTACTGGCCCTTCTTTTGTGATGAGATCTGGGTGGCATCAGGAAGGACTTAAATATGACTTCAACAGTAAAGTGTGGGAGGAACTCAACAGGTCAGACAGCATCTGTGGGGGGAAATGAACTGTTGGTGTTTCCAGTCAAAACCCTGGAGAGTGGAGAGGGTAGATGGGCAGAGTAAAGAGAAGGAATCTATTTTTATTATTTGTTATTTTATAGTAATATTACTTTATGTATTGTGTGAGTTATATGTACTGTGTTGTGCATCTTGGCTCAAAACGCCATCTGTTCACTCTTTCCCATGGATGCCACCTGACCTATGAAGTTCCTCCAGATTTTTGTGAGCATTGCTTTGATTTCCAGCATCTGCAGACTTTCTCTTGTTTGTGATTCCTTCTCCCGTATCAGATGCTGCTCGACCCGCCGAATTCCTTCTGCAGTTTGCTTGTTCCCGATTCCCATGTCTGCTGTCTCCTAAAGTTTAGAGATCAGCTTTATTTGTCACATGTACATCAAAGTATTGAATGTCGTTCGAGTTGAGAATGTGCTGGGGGCAGTCTGCAAGTATTGCCACACTTCTGGCACCAACATAGCTGACCCAGCTTACTGACCCTTATCCGTGCGCCTTTGGAATGTGGGAGGAGACCAGATCATCCGGAGGAAACTTACACGGTCACGGGGCGAATGTACAAGCTCCTTACGGGCAGTGGCGGGAATTGAACCCTGATAACTAACACTGTAAAGAGTTACACTAACTGCCACAGTACTGTGTCAGCTTTGATTTAATGGAACTCCATCCTTACGTTGGTGATTGATCATTGGATTCCTGTTCAGTTTGCAACCTCGGTTTGCTCTCCATGTCTAACAGTTCGGTTTGCTCTCAGTGTCCAACTGTTAACATTGACTAATTAATTGTCTTAACTCCTACGAAGAGATTCATTTGACAGATGTGCAGTGGAGAGCATCCCCACAAGCTGCATCACTGTATGGAATGGAAACTGCGCTGCAGGAGGGCTCGACTACGGCTGGTCAAAACTGCCCAATGCATCACTGGCACCAGCTGGCCCACCATCAAGGGCGTGCATACAGAAAGTTGCCAGCAAAGGGCTAGTAACTTCATAAAGGATCCCACACACCCTGCCCGTGGATTGTGAGTCCCATTCCCATTAGCTACAGCCACACCAGGACCACCAGGCACCTAGTTTCCCCAAGCAGTAAGGCTGACCAACACGTCCACCCACTAGCCCAGCTCTCCACACCACTCCCCCACCACTACATTATCATTTCCTGTCAGTCACCTTGTGTACAGACACTCCTGTGCCCTGTGTCAATTTATGGGCGCACAATCAATCTTATTTATTGGATCTCCCCCGCCCCCTCCCACTTTCAAATCTCTTACTAGCTCTTCCTTCAGTTAGTCCTGACGAAGGGTCTCAGCCCGAAACGTCGACTGTACCTCTTCCTAGAGATGCTGCCTGGCCTGCTGCGTTCACCAGCAACTTTGATGTGTGTTGCTTGAATTTCCAGCATCTGCAGAATTCCTCGTGTTTACAATCTTATTTATTTAAATTTATAGTGGTTTACATTATTATTGTGTTCTTTATCTTATTGCGTTTTTGTGCTGCTTCGGATCCGGAGTAACAATTATTTTGTCCTCCTTTACAGCTGTATGTTGGAAATGACATTAAACTATCTTGAATTCGCTCCAACGCCAACGACTGATGAAACCAGAGCCTGCGCGGTGCAGTTCCCGAGGTACATCACTAGAGGGGGCTATAGTCCCTCTCGCGTCGGTGTGATTGATTATTATAGTGGAGCCGGGGAAACTGTCCCGAGAGCACACATCCCAAGAAACCAACTACTGAGCGAGTATCCATAGCTACTGTATCCTTGGAAACTACACCTAGATGGAGTTGCTATGGTTAATACGTCTACAATTGATTTACCGCTAAAAAAAATGTCGCAGCCTTATAAGCAGCTATGGAACCCACAGCCGCTTTGCTAGAAATGGTCCTGTTTTTACTGGTGTGTGGCCTCTCCTGCTATACTGCGCGTTTTGTAGGCTCGCTCAAAATTTAGTACGCAGCAGGCCATTTGGACCGTCTCGGTTGTGCCAGCCAAAACAAGGACTATCTATCCGGACTGATCTCACCTACCAGCATTGCGCCTATCGTCCTCTTCAGGGAAATATGGGGAGGATTGCTACCTCTCCCACGCCCTCGGAGAGTGAGTTCCGGACAATCCCCACCCCCACCCCCACCCCCCAGTGGCCAGCCCTCAGGGAGAACTTTTCTACGTTCCCCCCACCAGTCCTTTCCACTCTTCGCTACTAACTCCTGTCCCCGTTTCCACAGCAACAAGACATTTAGAACAGAAATTAGGAGGAATTTCTTTAGCCAGAGGGTGGTGAATTGGTGGAATTCAGACAGCTGTAGAGGCCAAGTCATTGGGTATAGTTAAATATAGTAGATTCCTGATTAGTCAGGGTGTCAAAGGTTACAGGGAGAAGGCAGGAGAATGGGGTTGGACAGGAGAGGGAAAATATGGAATGACGGAGGAGACTCGATGGGCTGAATAGCCCAATTTTGCTCCCATGTTTCATGGTCTTGTGGACATTCTGCGTTCCTCCAGTTACTTGTGTGGGTTGCTCAAGATTCCCAGCATCTACAGAATCTCATATTTGCCCTGCTGGTTTCCCAGCCATGATATTGGCACACCCTCTTGGATCTCCTCTAAATCCCCTCCGGTGCAAAAGAGGAGTAGTGAGGTAGTGCTCACGACAGTGGAGGGGAAAATGTTAAGGAGTCTTAAGGCTCCTGTGCCTCCTCCCCGATGGTGGCAATGAGAAGAGAGCATATCCTGGGTGATGGAGGTCCTTAATGATGGAAGCCACCTTTCTGAGACACCACCCTTTGAAAATATCCTCGTTGGCAGGGAAGTTTGGAACATAGACCAGTAGAGGCACTTTGGCCCACAATGTGCCAACCTAACCTACTCTAAGGTAAGTCTAACCCTTCCCTCCAAAGCCATCCATTTTTCCTTCATCCATAGATGTGCCTGGGCTTGTGCCCATGGTGGATCTGGCGGAATCTACAACCGTCTGTAGCCTCTGCGAGAGAGAGGGACTGATGCCCTCACAATCTACCTCGCCGTCATCTTGGACCTTATTGCCTACCCACACGGCTCTTTCGGCATGGCTGTAACAGTTGATTCCGTGTAACACACACAAAATGCTGGAGGAATTCAGCAGGTCAGCCAGCATCTAGAGAGGGGAATAAAGAGACGACACTTCCTGCTGAGACCCTTCATATCAGGACTGCCCCTTATTCTGCATTCCCTGACACTGCCTCGATGTGCTGATGTGATGAAATAATCTGTATGGATGGCTTGTAAAACAAAGATTTTCACCATAGCTCAGGACATGTGACAATAATGAACCCAATTACAGGGAAATAATGAGAGTGCGAATCACTTGAAGGGGGCGATGGGGTTAATATGCTGGGAGTCTGCATGTATCTGATGGACTGAATGGCCTCTGCTCTGTTGTCATACTGTCTTAAGACCATAAGTCCATACGATATAGGAGCAGAAGTAGGCCATTCAGTCCATCGAGTCTCTCCACCATTCAATCATGTGCTGGTTCAATTTTTCCAGTCATCCCCACTCACCTGCCTTTTCTCCACACCATTTGATGCCCTGGTTAATCAAGCACCTATCTATCTCTGCCTTAAAGGCACCCAATGACTTGGCCTCCACAGCCACTCATGGCAACAAATTCCACAGATTTACCACCCTCTAATTTCTCTGCATCGTTGTTCTAAATGGACGTCCTTCAATCCTGAAGTAATGCACTCTTGACCAAGAATCCCCTACCATGGGAAATAACTTTGCCATATCTAATCTGTTCAGGCCTTTTAACATTCGGAATATTTCTATGAGATCCCCCCTCATTCTCCTGAACTCCAGGGAATACAGCCCAAGAGCTGCCAGACGTTCCTCATACAGTAACCCTTTCATTCCTGGAATCATTCTCGTGAATCTTCTAGAACTCCCTCCAATGTCAGTATATCCTTCCTAAAATAAGGAGCCCAAAACTGCACACAATACTCCAAGTGTGGTCTCACGAGTGCCTTATAGAGCCTCAACATCACATAAGCTTTATATTCTATACATCTAGAAATGAATGCCAACATTGCATTCACCTTCTTCACAACCGACTCAACCTGGAGGTTAACCTTTAGGGTATCCTGCACAAGGACTCCAAAGTCCCTTTGCATCTCTGCATTTTGAATTCTCTCCCCATCTAAATAATAGTCTGCCCATTTATTTCTTCCACCAAAGTGCATGGCCATACACTTTCCAACATTGTACTTCATTTGCCACTTCTTTGCCCATTCCCCTAAACTATCTAAGTCTTTCTGCAGGCTCTCTGTTACCTCAACACTACCTGCTCCTCCACCTATCTTTGTATCATCAGCAAATTTAGCCACAAATCCATTAATCCCTTAGCCCAAGTCATTGACATCCATAGTAAACAGCAGTGGTCCCAGCACCGACCCCTGTGGAACTCCACTGGTAACCAGCAGCCAGCCAGAATAGGATCCCTTTATTCCCACTCTCTGTTTTCTGCCGATCAGCCAATGCTCCACCCATGCTAGTAACTCCCCTGTAATTCCATGGGCTCTTATCTTGCTAAGCAGCCTCATTTGCAGCACTTTGTCAAAGGCCTTCTGAAAATCCAAGTACACAATACCTCCTGCATCTCCTTTGTCTACACTGCTTGTATTTTCCTCAAAAACCTGCAGTAGGTTAGTCAGGCAGGATTTTCCTTTCAGGAAACCATGCTGGCTTTGGCCTATCTTGTCATGTGCCTCCAGATATTCTGTAATCTCATCCCTAACAATCGATTCCAACAACTCCCAACCACTGACAGGCTAACAGGCCTCTAGTTTCCTTTCTGCTGCCTCCCACCTTTCTTAAATAGCAGAGTAACATTTGCAATTTTCCAGTCATCCAGTACAATGCCAAAATGAAATCAGTTCTTGAAAGATCATTGTTAATGTCTCTGCAATCTCTCCAACTACTTCCTTCAGAACCTGACGGTGCATCCCATCAGGTCCAGGAGATTTATCCAGCCTCAGACCATTAAGCTTCCTGAGCAGCTTCTCAGTCATAATTTTCACTGCACATACTTCACTTCCCTGACCCTCTTGAATGTCAGGTATATTGCAGGTGTCTTCCACTGTGAAGAATAATGCAAAATACACATTCAGTTCCTCTGCCATCTCTGCGTCTCTCACTACAATATCTCCAGCGTCATTTTCTGTTGGTCTTATATCTACCCTCAACTCTCTTTTACCCTTTATATACTTTAAAAAGCTTTTAGTGTCTTTTTTGATATTAGTCACCAGCTTCCTTTCATAATTCATCTTTTCCTCCCTAATGACCTTCTTAGTTTCCTTCTGCTAGTTTTTATAAGCTTCCCAATCCTCTATCTTCTGACCATAGCCAACATCCTGCCGTTGGAGGGGGTTGGACAATTGTGGTTGGAGCTCTCGCAATTTCCTCTTGTGCTTCCTTTAACGGCCTGTGGTGCACTTCATCCAGATGTGGAAACTTCTTCACATTTGAAGATGTGTAGCTGCTTAATGTTTCCTGTTTTAGCAGAGACTCAACGCTGCAGTGGTTAGTACTGATGACCCAGGTCCAGTCCTGAGCTCGGTTGCTGTCTGTGTGTGGATGTTTTCCCTGTGGCTGTGTGGGTCTGGGCCACAGCAAAGTCTCCTTCACTTCCTGTCACAGGTCTATGCCCAGCAATGCCACTCCCATCCCCCCAGAGCACAGCAGTAAGCCTCCCACCTGAAAGTTCAAAATTCAAAGCAACCTTATCATCAAAATACATAGGGCTTTTTTAATTTATTTAGAGATACAGCACAGTAACTGGCCGTCTGTCCCCAGGAGTCAGCGCCCCATTCCCCGTTACACCAATGTGACCAATTAACCTACTAATCCGCACGCCTCTGGAATGTGCGAGGAAACCGGAGCACCCGAAGGAACGCTGTGTGGTCACGGGAATAACGGAAATCCACGCGGTCACAGAGAGAACGTACAAGCTCCTTACAGGGAGCAGTGGGAATTGAGCCTGGGCCAGTGGATGGAGCTGTAATAGTGTTACATAGTCATAGTCATATTTTATTGATCCCGAGGGAAACTGGGTTTCGTTACAGTTGCACCAACCAAGAATAGAGTATAAATATAGCAATATAAAACCATAAATAATTAAATAATAATATGTAAATTATGCCAGGAAATAACTCCAGGACCAGTCTATTGGCTCAGGATGTCTGACCCTCCAAGGGAGGAGTTGTAAAGTTTGATGGCCACAGGCAGGAATGACTTCCTATGACGCTCTGTGCTGCATCTCGGGGGAATGAGTCTCTGGCTGAATGTACTCCTGTGCCCACCCAGTACATTATTCAGTGGATGGGAGACATTGACCAAGATGGCATGCAACTTGGACAGCATCCTCTTTCCAGACACCACCGTCAAAGAGTCCAGTTCCATCACCACAACATCACTGGCCTTACGAATGAGTTTGTTGATTCTGTTGGTGTCTGCTACCCTCAGCCTGCTGCCCCAGCACACAACAGCAAACATGATCGCACTGGCCCCCACAGACTCGTAGAACATCCTCAGCATCGTCTGACAGATGTTAAAGGACCTCAGTCTCTTCAGGAAATAGAGATGGCTCCGACCCTTCTTGTAGACAGCCTCAGTGTTCTTTGACCAGTCCAGTTTATTGTCAATTCGTATCCCCAGGTATTTGTAATCCTCCACCATGTCCACACTGACCCCCTGGATGGAAACAGGGGTCAACGGTGCCTTAGCTCTCCTCAGGTCTACCACCAGCTCCTTAGTCTTTTTCACATTAAGCTGCAGATAATTCTGCTCACACCATGTGACAAAGTTTCCTACCGTAGCCGTGTACTCAGCCTCCTCTCCCTTGCTGATGCATCCAACTATGGCAGAGTCATCTGAAAACTTCTGTAGGTGACAAGACTCTGTGCAGTAGTTGAAGTCCGAGGTGTAAATGGTGAAGAGAAAGGGAGACAAGACAGTCCCCTGTGGAGCCCCAGTGCTGCTGATCACTCTGTCGGACACACAGTGTTGCAAGCACACGTACTGTGGTCTGCCAGTCAGGTAATCAAGAATCCATGACACCAGGAAAGCATCCACCTGCATCGCTGTCAGCTTCTCCCCCAGCAGAGCAGGGCGGATTGTGTTGAATGCACTGGAGAAGTCAAAAAACATGACCCTCACAGGGCTCGCTGGCTTGTCCAGGTGGGCATGGACACGGTTCAGCAGGTAGACGATGGCATCCTCAACTCCTAGTCGGGGCTGGTAGGCGAACTGGAGGGGATCTAAGTGTGGCCTGACCATAGGCTGGAGCAGCTCCAGAACAAGTCTCTCCAGGGTCTTCATGATGTGGGAGGTCAATGCCACCGGTCTGTAGTCATTGAGGCCGCTGGTGCTATGCTACCATATCACCCCCTTAAATTATGCCCCCTGGTATTATTCGCTTAACTCTGACATGAACGGTCCCAAGCCCAGCTCTGAAAGGTTGGGCATGGGCAACCCCATCCTGTAAAAACCCAGAAACAGAGAAATACCAACAGAAGCTCCGAAGACCTTGTCGCTGGGAGAGGAAGAACCTTTGATCATCTACGCCTGGGAACACTTGAAAGACTGGCCTAGGACAGAAGACTCTGGTGGGCTGTACTCAGCAGCCTGTACCCCAGTAAGGGTGTTGGGTGATGGGGGTGGTGTCAGCCGTTTCCTCCCTTCACGGACAGTCGCGAGTGCTGTAAAGCATTGTGCTTCACACAAGAATCTGACTAAATCTATGCTTAAAGTGACAAACAACCAAAGAAGACAAACTGAGCAAATAAAAGTGAACATGAGTTGTAAGGAGTCCGTGAGAGTGAGCCCAGAGGTCAGAGAATCAGTTCAGAGTAGTGGCGAGTGAAGATTTCCTCTCCAGTTCAGGAGCCTGATGGTTGAAGGGAAATAACTCTTCCCGAGCCAGGTGATGTGGGACCTAAGGCTCCTGTATCTCCTGCCCGGGGGTGTAGTGAGAAGAGAGCATGATCTGGATGGTGGCGGGGGGTGGTCTTCATCATGGATGCTGCTTTCTTGTGGTAGCGCTCCTCGTAAATTTACTCAATGGCGGGGAGGGCTTTGCTTATGATGAACTGGGCTATGTACACCACGTCCTGTAGACCTCTCCGTTTCTGAGTGTTGGTGTCCCCAAACCAGGCCGCAGTGCATCCAGTTCGGAATCACTCCATCGTGCATCAATAGAGCTTTCTGGAACACAATCTTGCATGCCAAGAGACAATTCTACACTAAGCTAGAATCAGAAATGATGCTGGACGGCTGTGGCAGGGTTTACATGTTTGCATCCTACAAGCCGAGATCGGGTAACATTAGTGGCAATAACCCATCACTTCCGGATGAACTCAATGATTTTTTGTACACTTTGAAAGGCAGAGCAATGACACCCCTACACCACCCCCCATAACTCCCGATACCCCTGTGATCTCAGACTCCGAGCCTGAACTTAGAACATCCTTCAATAGGGTGAACCCATGCATAGCACCCAGGCCAGACAGTGTTCTGTCACAGCCAAGGTGGTTCACCAACACCTCCTCTTCCTCAGGAGACTAAAGAATTTCAACTTGTCCCGACTCTTACCAATGCTATCAAAGCACTGGACAGTCCCAATCCCGGCTGTGAAAACGGGGTAATTGGGAATAAACTCCCCATGGACAGTCCCGATCCCCACTGTGAAAGGAGCGGGGGTCTGGGAATGAACTCCCCATGGACGGTCCCGATCCCGGCTGTGAAGGGGTGTCTGGGAATGAACTCCCCATGGACAGTCCCGATCCTGGCTGTGAAGGGGTGTCTGGGATTGAACTCCCCATGGACAGTCCCGATCCCAGCTGTGAAAGGAGGAAGTTGGGAATGAACTCCCCATGGACAGTCCCGATCCTGGCTGTGAAGGGGTGTCTGGGATTGAACTCCCCATGGACAGTCCCGATCCCGGCTGTGAAAGGAGGGAGGGCTGGGAATAGGGCTAGCAAACCCATCCCATAAAAACCCAGAAACCCAGAAATGCCTGCAGAAGCTCCAAAGACCTTATTCCTGGGAGAGGAAGGAACTTCAATGATGGACTTCATTGGGGACAACTTGAAAGACTGGCCCGGGACAGAGGAGTTTGGTGCCGACAGCCACTCACTTCTGATGTCTAAAGTTACCACCTGCTTCAAAAGGGTATTCATAAAATCAGTGCTGAAGAACAGCATGGTGGTGACCTGCCTCTGTAACTACCGTCTGGTGGCATTTACATGCACCCCAACGAAGAGCTTCGAGAGGTTGGTTTTGGCGTGAATCGGATCTGCTTCAGGGATAACCTGGACTTATTTCCCTCCACAGACGCTGCCTGAATTGCTGAGTTCCTCCAGCATTTTGTGTGTGTTACTCCACCTCCATTTGGACCCCTCTCCATCGTGGGAACTGGCCTCTGCAGCGCTGAGGCAAAAGGTGATGGTCTCAGAAAGTCTGTATCGGTCAGTAAGAACCCCACCACCATGGTCATGACGTCTACTCGTTGCTACCGTCAGGAGGCACAGGAGCCTTAAGACTCACAGTCAACACCCTCCCCTCCACCATCACATTTCTGAATGGACAATCAATCAATGCACACTACCTCACTGTTTATTTTCTTCTCTTTGCACTGCTGATTACATACAATATAATATTTATACTGTAAGTATGTACAGAACTATGCTAAAGTCTTGGGCACATATGGCTGAGACTTTTGAACAGTACGGAAGTAATTTCATGTATTACACTGTACTGCAGAGGGACTTGGACCAGCTGGAAAAATGGGCTGAAAAATGGCAGATGGAGTTTAATACAGACAAGTGTGAGGTATTACACGTTGGAAGGACAAACCAAGGTAGAACATACAGGGTTAATGGTAGGGCACTGAGGAGTGCAGTAGAACAGAGGGATCTGGGAATACAGATACAAAATTCCCTAAAAGTGTCGTCACAGATAGATAGGGTCGTAAAGAGAGCTTTCGGTACATTGGCCTTTATTAATCAAAGTATTGAGTATAAGAGCTGGAATGTTATAGAGAGGTTGTATAAGGCATTGGTGAGGTCGGATCTGGAGTATTGTGTTCAATTTTGGTCACCAAATTACAGGAAGGGTATCAATAAGGTTGAAAGAGTGCAGAGAAGGTTTACGAGGATGTTGCCGGGACTTGAGAAACTCAGTTACAGAGAAAGGTTGAATAGGTTAGGACTTTATTCCCTGGAGCGTAGAAGAATGAGGGGAGATTTGATAGAGGTATATAAAATTATGATGGGTATAGATAGAGTGAATGCAAGCAGGCTTTTTCCACTGAGGCAAGGGGAGAAAAAAACAGAGGACATGGGTTAAGGGTGAGGGGGGGAAAGTTTAAAGGGAACATTAGGGGGGGCTTCTTCACACAGAGAGTGGTGGGAGTGTGGAATGAGCTGCCAGACGAAGTGGTAAATGTGGGCTCACTTTTAACATTTAAGAAAAAATTGGACAGGTACATGGATGAGAGGTGTATGGAGGGATATGGTCCGTGTGCAGGTCAGTGGGACTAGGCAGAAAATGGTTCGGCACAGCCAAGAAGGGCCAAAAGGCCTGTTTCTGTGCTGTAGTTTCTATGGTTCTACCACAAAAACAAACAAATTTCATGACCTAGGTGAGTGATGATAAACCTGATTCTGATATGGGTCTCTGTTGTGGACTGAGAGTGGGAAGCGGGCAGGGAGAGGGGAATCATGGTTGGGGAAAGGGGATGGAGCAGGAAGCACCAGAGAGACATTTCTGTAATGATCAACAAACCCATTGTTTGGGATCAAATGACCTTGCCTGGTGTCTCAGGACTGGGTGTGTCTGCACCCACGTCACCTCCTCCCCCCCCCCCACCGCCCCTGGCACTCCTTCTCTGCCAACTGTCCCACAGCCCTCCTGTGGCACTCTAGTCTCAGCATTCCCAACATCCCTTGCTCCCGCCAGATTTAAAAAATCACTCTCTGCTCAATTTAACAAATGTAGTACTGCGCAGAAGTTTTAGGAACCCTAGCTATGTATATGTGCCCAAAGACTTTTGCACAGTACTGTATGTATGTATACAGACTGTATGCCAGTGAAATTAAACCTGATTCTAATTCTGCCTACCACCACAACAGGTCAGCGGCAGATACAATCTCACCGACTCTCCGCTCTGCTCTGGACCGCCTGACAACTGAAGCGTGCTGTTCTTCAACTATAACTCAGCATTCAACACAACTGTTCTACCCCAACTTCATCCCCAGCCTCCAAGACCTGGGCCTTTGCACCTGGATCCTTGACTTCCTCATCAGCAGACCTCAATCCGTATGGATCGGGAATGTCTCCTCCCCACTGATCACCAGCACAGCCGCACTCAGGGCTGCATGCTTAGTCCCCTGCTCTGATCCGTATACACCCTTGGCCATGTGGCTGAGCACATTTCCAACACCATCTACAAATTCACCGACGACACCACTGTGTTGGCTGAATCAGTGGGGATGGGTTAGCACACAGGAGTGAGGCAGGACACCTGGTTGAGTGATGCCACAATAACAACCTCTCACTCAACGTCAGCAAAACCAAGGAGCTCGTCGTTAACTTCAGAGAGTGGAAGTTGGGAGACCAATTCCCTGTTCTCAGTGGAGAGCTGGGAAGAGTTCAGATTCCTGGATGTTAACATCCTGGGTGACCTGTCCTAGGCTCAGAACACAGGTGCAACTATGGAGAACTATGATCAGTCCCAGTCACCTCATTGCAGGAAGCATTTGGGTACTATGGAGAGAGTGCAGAGAGAGATTTACAAAGATGTTGCCTGGATTGGAAAGTGTGCCTCATGAAAATAGGTTGGGTGAACTTGGCCTTTTCTCCTTGGAGCAATGGAGGATGAGAGGTGACCTGATAGAGGTGTATAAGATGAGGAGGGGCATTGATCGTGTGGGTAGCCAGAGGCTTTGTTCCAGGGCTGAAATGGCTAACATGAGGGGCACAGTTTTAAGGTGCTTGGAAATAGGTATTGAGGGGATGTCAGAGGTAAGTTTCTTACACAGAGAGTGGTGGGTGCGTGGAATGCACTGCTAGTGATGGTGGTGGATGAGGATACAACAGGATCTTTTAAGAGACTCTTAGGTAGGTACATGGAGCTTAGAAAATTGGAGGGCTATGCGGTAGGAAAATTCTAGGACGTTTCTAGGGTAGGTTACATGGTCGGTACAACATTGTGGGCCAAAGGGCCTGTAATGTGCTGTAGATTTCGATATTCCATATTCTATGTTCTAAAGCACACCAGCACCTTTTCTTTTATTAGAAGCTTCAGTGGGTTTGGCATGTCCCTAAATGCTCGAAGAAATACCGATAGATGTACTGCACTGCTGAAAGTATACTGACTACTTGCTTTGTGGACTAGAATGGAATTGCAACATAAAGGAATGTGAGAGGCTGCCGAGAGTGGTGGGCAAAGCACAGCCCAGTCTGTCACAGGCACAACTCCCCACCACTGACAGCATCTGCAAGAGGCTTGGCCTCAGAAAGATAGCATCTAGCGTCAGTACTGATGAAGGACCTCAGCCCGAAACATCGACTGTTTATTCATTTCCATCGACACCACCTGGCCCTGCTGAGTTCCTCCAGCAGTTTGTGTGTGTTGCTTTGGATTTCCAGTATCTGCAGAATCTCTCGTGTTTACGATCTGTCATCAAAGATCCACACCATCTGGGCTATGCTAGCTCCTCACTGCAACCATAAATCAGGAGGTACAGGAGCCTGAAATCCCACACCTCTGGGTCAAAGAACAGCTTTGTTCCTACAACCATCGGATTTTTGATCCAGCCGGCACACCCTAACACTACCCAGCACTGCAGACCACCCCTTGCACTGCCAGGGACTCGTCTCAGATTTGCTATTAATTATTGAACTGGGGGCCACAGTGGAGTGGTGATTAGTGTGATGCTATTACAGCTCGGGGCATCAGAGTTCAGAGTTCAGAGTTCAGAGTTCAATCCCAGCGTCCTCCATAAGGAGTCTGTACGTCCTCCCTTTGGAATGCGTGGGTTTCCTCCGGGTGCTCTGGTTTCCTCCCACTGTCCAAAGATGTACCGACTAGTAGGGTAATTGGTCATTGTAAATTGGACGGCGATTAGGCTCGGGTAAAATCCAGGGATGCTGGGTGGCACGTCTCCAAGTGCCGGAAGGGCCTGTTCTGCACTGTCTCTCCAAATAAATGTAAGAGGTTTCTTCTTTTATGTTACTGCTAAGGCTAATAAAAATGGCCTCTTTGTTACGTTAACTGCTGAGAAAGTGCTTCCGTCTCGCAGCTTGTTTGGGTTATAATTACTAATAAGAGAATTGTATTCCTTTGCTAACCGGTTGGGATAGATGTTATTCTTTCTTGTGTGTCTGTAAGCTATTGTTTTCGCGGGCTTTGGGGCAGAAGGCGGATGGGGACAGAGAGAGGAGGTGCGATGCTGTAAGCTGGGTAACAGGATGGGCCCCCGAGCGGGATTCCAAGGCCCAGAGTTTTCGGGAGGAGAAACGGAAGAGGACTGGACGTGCTGGACGTGCTGGACGTGCTCTGGTCGACCACTGTGGTTGGTCCCAGGCGGCCAGTCGAGAGGGTCAGAGGAGATTGCATGGTGGAAAGAGGACCCTCTTCATTGAGCTCCAATGGTTGTGCACAAAGCGGTTGAACTCTGATAAATTTGGCGCCTTTTACTTTTTCCTTTTATATTGTATCTCTATTAATTACATAGTTCCAGTAGGATTTATAAAGTGTAATCATTTAATCGCATATGGTGTATTGTCTGTTATTTGGCGGGGTGGGGTACATCACACAGCATCTACACAAACGTGATTACCCAGTTTGGCGGGGCTGAAGGCTGCTCCCCCTCAACGAAAGGGAGCTGAGCGAGCCTGAGGCTTACCGGGGACTACATAAAGAACAAAATAAAAATGTACGGCATGGTAACAGGCCCCTCCAGCCCATCGAGCCTGCGCTGCCCAGCTACACCCACATGACCAATTAGCCTACTACCCCGTACGTCTTTGTGAGAGGAAACCGGAGCATCTGGGAGGAACCTGTGCGGTGACGGGGAGAGCATATAAATTCCTTACAGTCAGCGGCAGGAATTGAACCTGGGTCACTGGCACTGTAAAGCGTTAGGCTAACTGTCTTATTATGCAGTCCTTTTCTTCACGGTCTTCTCTAATTTATACATGTAATGTAGGTCTCCGTGTGTTTGTACATCTATGCCTGTGACGCTGCTGGAAGCAAGTGAACATAACTTGATGTGATAGTATTGGAGAGGGTGCAGAGGAGACTCACCAGCAAGTTGACAGAAGGGACTGCACAGGCTGGAATCAGGGTGAAAAACTCAGGAGGTCAGGCAGCATCTGTGGAAGGGTGAGTGGAAGGGGGAGGGTCGAATGACTGCGTTACCTTCCAGGTCAAGATCAGTCCAGATGAAAGATATCGACTCAAAACGTTGACTGTCCATTTTCTGCTACAGCCTGCCCTCCAGCAGACTGATTTTTTCACCCGTCTTTTTTCTTGGGGTGGTTCAGTCATGCCTCCATTGAGCACATTGACAAGGAGCACTGTTGCAGGAGAGCATCATTAAGGACCCCCACCATCCAGGCCATGCTCTCTTCTCACTGCTGCCTTCAGGAAGGAGATACAGGAGCCTCAGGACCCACACCACCAGGTTCAGGAACAGTTATTACCCCTCAACCATCAGGCACATGGTACAGGAGCCTCAGGATCCACACCACCAGGTTCAGGAACAGTTATTACCCCTCAACCATCAGGCAGGAGGTACAGGAGCCTCAGGACCCACACCACCAGGTTCAGGAACAGTTATTACCCCTCAACCATCAGGCTCCTGAACCAGAGAGGATAACTTCACTCACCCCATCACCGACCTGTTCCCACAACCTATGGACTCACTTTCAAGGGCTCCATCTCATGTTCTCAATATTTACTGCTTATTTATTTATTTATCTATTTATTTATTGTTTTGCAGTCTGTTGTCTTTTGCACATTGTTCTTGTCATCTTTGTTGTGTGCAGTTCTTATTGATTCCAGCGTATTTCTTTGTGAATGCCTGCAAGAAAATGAATCTCAGGCTCGTATATGGTAACATATACACGTGTACTTTGATAAATTTACCTTGAACTTAGAAGTTTGGAGAGGCTGTGTCTGTTCTCCGTGAAGCAGAGGAGGGTCAAAGGGGACATGTCTGAGGAATGCAAAACGTTGGGTGATAGACTGCAGGGACTGCTCCGACTGGCGTTTCCAGCATCAAGGACACCTCGAAAAGGCAGCACCCTTCATTAAGGACCCCAATCACCCTCTTCTCATTGTTACCTTCAGCGATGCTAACCCAGAATCTCATCCTGATTCTCCCCACCGGACAAAGATTCAAGGTATGGGGGAAGGTATTCGATATTCAAATTTAATTATCGCATGTACACCGAAACATACAGTGAGACGTGTGGTTTCTGTGAACAACCGACACACCCAAGGGCTGGGGGCAGCCCACAAGTATCGCCATACGTTTGCAGCTGCGACATGGCATGCCCATGATGCTCGGCAGAAGAATGCAGATCACAACGAGCAACAAAACCACAGCAGCAAAACAAGGCCTGTCCACGACAACCCCAAGACAGGCTGTCTTCGGCCTCTGGCCTCCAGCAGACTTAGATTCGGACACGCAGACAGATTTAGAGGGAATCCAGAAGGGACTTTCTTCACCCAGGAATTGATGAGTTCCTGGAATAGGTAGTCAGAGAGAGGGTGGAAGTATATTTGTTGAGTTATACTGCATGGAGACAGACTCCAGGCTCCATCTGCCATGATTGGTGAATACAAGAAAGGAGACTTATACAATAAGGGAGCTTTAAAGGCTGTCAGATTGGCAAAGTTCAAAGTAAACTTGTTATCAAAGGACATATACGTCACATACACATCACCGAGATTTGTCTGCTTGAGGACATACTCAATAAGTCCAAGAACCAAGAGGATGGACAAACACCGTGCAAAAGACAACAAACTGCAAATACAAAAACAGAGAAAACAAACAAACAAATAAATACATAGGTAAATAAATAACAAATAAACATGAAATGGAGCCCTTGAAAGTGAGTCCATAGGTTGTGGGAACAGTTCGGCGATGGGGTGAGTGAAGTTATCCCCTCTGGTTCAGGAGCCTGATGGTTGAAGGGTAATAACTGCTCCTGAACCTGGCGGTGTGTGTCCTGAGTCTCCTGTACCTCCTGCCTGATGGTTGAGGGGTAATAATGGTTCCTGAACCTGGTGGTGTGGGTCCTGAGGCTCCTGTACCTCCTTCCTGATGGAAGCGACAGGAAGAGAGCATGGCCTGGATGGTAGACGTTCTAGATGATGGATGGTGCTTTCCAAGACTGTGCTCCATGTTATGTGCTCAATGGTGGGGAGGGCTTTACCTGTGATGGACTGGGCTGTATCCAATACTTTTTGTAAGATCTTCTGCTCAAGGGCATCGGTGTTTCCATCCCAGGCTGTGATGCAGCCGGCCAATATACTCTCTAGTCAAATTCAACAGAGTTGTTTAAAAGGCTTTGAGAGATGCACATAAGGAAGCAGAGAATTGAGGGGTATGGACATCATGTAGGCAGAAGCTGCTGGCTTAGTCCATAGAGTACTACAACAGGGAAACCCAGCCCTTTGGCCCATCTAGTCCATGTTGACCCAGTTTTCTGCCTAGTCTTTTCAACCTGCACCCAGACTATCCCCACCAAACCCCTCTCATCCTTGTACTTATCCAAACTTCTCTTAAATTTTCCAATTGAATTTGCCTCCACCACTTCCTCTGGCAGCTCATTCCACACACTACTCTCTGAGTGAAGCAGATTCCCCTTGAGGCTCCCCTTAAATATTTTACATTTCACCCTAAACTATGACCTCTAGATCTCGTCTCACCCAATGCCAGTGGAAAAAGCCTCCCTGCATTTACCCTATCTATATCCGTCATAATTTTGTGTGCCTCTATCAAATCTCTCCTCAATCTCCTGCTCTCCAGGGAATAACATATTTAACCTTTCTCTAAAACTCAAGTCCCGGCATCATTCTTGAATTTTTTTTTACAAAGTTAGGCATGTAATTCTGTCTTAATTAGTTTGGCACAACATCATTTGCTGAAGGGCCTGTGACAGCGCTGTACTGTCTGTGACCATGGTGCACACCCAAGATGGCCCCAATTGGCTGCATTCATGTTCCTCTGAAACCCTTCTATCTCTTCATCTAATGTCTTTTTAAACATCGTTGATGTACCTGCCTCAAAGACTTTCTCTGGCTGCTCTTTCCATTTACTAACCATCTTCTGTGTGAAGAAGTTGCCCCTCGGGTCCCTTTTAAACCTCTCCAATCCAAGACGAGTTTTTCACTGCACCTCGTAAATGTGACAATGTCAAAACTCATTCCGGTTTCAATTTGTGGTCGTGGTGTGGCGCGGCCGTGGCTCCTGTACTGGCCTCACTCACCTCGGCGGCTGGTGGCTGTCGACCTACTTTTGGGGACTCCACAGTTTGACGTTTAATTTTTTTTTGTCTTATTTGTTCACTTTGTGCTGTTGGCACGATTTGTTTACTCGTCTGATGGTCAAGTTGTGTGGACAGACGTTTCAGGTGGTCTTTAAATGGGTTGTATGGTGTTTCTTTGTTTCAGTGGCTGCCTGCAGGAATATAATCTCGAGGTTGTATACTGTATACATTCTTACTTACTGCCTGTTACACTGCAGATGTTTCGGGCAGCGATGGAGGCCCTCCATCTCTGACGTTGTTCACAGCTTCCTTCATCATATCAGTTGCTCCCTCTCAGTTTTCACTACTGTCAGTCATGCAAGTCCCAGGTGGAGGCTCAGGTATACCATTACACACAGATGTAGAAGGAATCTGAATGGAGTCCGATTAGGAAAAGGGGAGGTGCAACGAGACCTGGGTGTCATTATACACCAGTCATTGAAAGTGGGCATGCAGGTACAGCAAGCGGTGAAAAAGGCGAATGGTATGCTGGCATTTATAGCGAGAGGATTCGAATACAGGAGCAGGGAGGTACTACTGCAGTTGTACAAGGCCTTGGTGAGACCACATCTGGAGAGTTGTGTGCAGTTTTGGTCCTCTAATCTGAGGAAAGACATTCTTGCCATAGAGGGAGTACAAAGAAAGTTCACCAGATTGACTCCTGGAATAGCAGGACTTTCATATGAGGAAAGACTGGATTGACTAGGCTTATACTCTCTGGAATTTAGAAGATTATCGGGGGATCTTATTGAAATGTATAAAATCCTAAAGGGATTGGACAGGCTAGATGCAGGAAGATTGTTCCCGATGTTGGGGAAGTCCAGAACGAGGGGTCACAGTTTGAGGATAAAGGGGAAGCCTTTTAGGACCGAGATGAGGAAAAACTTCTTCACACAGAGAGTGGTGAATCTGTGGAATTCTCTGCCACAGGAAACAGTTGAGGCCAGTTCATTGGCTATATTTAAGAGGGAGTTGGATATGGCCCTTGTGGCTAAAGGGATCAAGGGGTATGGAGGGAAGGCTGGTACAGGGTTCTGAGTTGGATGATCAGCCATGATCATACTGAATGACGGTGCAGGCTCGAAGGGCCGAATGGCCTACTCCTGCACCTATTTTCTATGTTTCTATGAATATTCATTGCTTTTTTTTCATAACTATCTTGTTTGACCAGTCGGGGTTGTTAGCCCTGAGCTGATCCCCCGAACCTGGAGGACTGGTGGACACTCTTCATCTGACCTCTACCCTTTGACCTGTTTGACATGGGTGACCCTACCAAGAGCCAAAGCATAAATCCCTGACTCCAGCCAACATAGCTTTCTGGGTCATTGAGGCACACAGACCTCTGAGCCCAATGACAAGGTTGTGGTCCTCTTAGAGGGCACCGTATACATACATCAATAATAAATGTACTTTAATTCCTGAGCTAATAAATTAATTTATTAAATTTTAGCTCCCTTTCCCTGGGAATAAGACAGTTGTGTATTCACCTTGTTTATGCCCCTGAATGGATTTATAGATTAAAGCCTCATTACAGAGGCCTGAGGCCGTGTGCAGGAAGACGGGATTAATAGGGATGGGTTGCAACTGGATGTGATGAGCCAAGTGGCCTGTTATGGCTCTCTGAGCACCAATGTATGACAATCAGCAAACCGGTTAATGTCCTGAAGGGGTGCAGGGACGGTTATCACTGTGGGTCTCCCCCCACCCCCACAGGCCCAGGGGGATGAGCTGCATTGACGTAGCGCCACAAATTCAAGTTCAAGTTTATTGTTGCAGCACACATCAAAGTTGCTGGTGAACGCAGCAGGCCAGGCAGCATCTCTAGGAAGAGGTACAGTCAACGTTTCGGGCCGAGACCCTTCGTCAGGACTAACTGAAGGAAGAGCTAGTGAGAGATTTGAAAGTGGGAGGGGAGGGAAGATCTGAAATGATAGGAGAAGACAGGAGGGGGAGGGATGGAGCCAAGAGCTGGACAGGTGATTGGCAAAAGGGATATGAGAGGATCATGGGACAGGAGGCCTGGGGAGAAAGAAAAGGGGGGGGGAGCCCAGACGATGGGCAAGGGGTATAGTGAGAGGGACAGAGGGAGAAAAAGGAGAGAGAGAGAAAGAATGTGTGTATATAAATAAATAACGGATGGGGTACGAGGGGGAGGTGCGGCATTAGCGGAAGTTAATTCCATCAGGTTGGAGGCTACCCAGACGGAATATAAGGTGTTGTTCCTCCAACCTGGGTGTGGCTTCATCTTGACAGTAGAGGAGGCTGTGGACAGACATGTCAGAATGGGAATGGGATGTGGAATTAAAATCTGTGGCCACTGGGAGATCCTGCCAAGTTTATCATCACCTGACAGCACATATTTGCAACCAAACGAAACACTGTACCTACCTCCAGACCAGGGTGCACCCACAATACATAATATCACACAGAGCACACAAAGCAAAATATCACCACAAATAAGTTAGTAAAACATAATTCAAAAAAAGCATGTAATGTGCAGCACAGGTAAACAGGACAGTGAACCGCTCGCTGTCCCGGTAAGGAGACCTCGGTGTTGGCATTAGTCTCACGGCCCGGGGGAAGAAGCTGTTACCCAGTCTGACAGCCCTGATGCTCCTGTACCTCCTTCCTGACGGCAGCGGGTCAGAGAGATGGTGGGACCAGCGGTCGGGATCCCCAACAATGCATCGGCAAGCTCCCGGTGAATGTCACAGATAGGGGAGAAGGGGACCCCGGTAGTTCTCTCGGTGATACGGTCCTCTGTTCGGTCTCTCGGCGGACGGTGCTGCAGCCGACCGAGCGGGAACCCGGCACAGGAAAGGAGCAGATCCCCGATGGGGGAGAGAGCCTGCGCCCCTCACTGACTTGGCTTTGTCCTGACGGGCGGGGGGGTGAGAGGTAACAAGCTGCTGGGCTCAGCAGCGACCCCCAGGCGGCGCCCGGTGCCTGCGGGCGGCGGCGGGGCGGGCGGAGACAGGAGCGCCGCCCCGCTGCAGCCTCTCCGCCCTCGCCGCTCCACATAAGGAACGGGAGCCCTTCGGCGTGCGCAGGGCGGCAGCTCCGTGATCCCGAGAGCGGGTGGCGCTGCAGGCGGAGCCCGGGAGGAGAGGGTGGGGACGACAGCGGGAGGCCTGACCCGTCCGGAGCTGGAGCTGGAGCTGGAGCAAGAGCGGGCTGCGGAGATACTGGCGGCAGAGCCCGGGCGGATAAACCGGAATCGGACCGGGAGCCGGGAGCAGTTAAACCGGGATCAGGCCAGGAATAAGACCGGGATCAGATCGGGAGCCGACAGACCTGGATCAGACCAGGACTGGATAGACCGGGATCAGGGGAAACTGGGATCAGAACAGGAGTAAATAAACTGGAATTAGAGCAGGAACAGAGGAGACAGACCGAGATCGGATCAGGAACATACACCGGGAATGGATCAAGAGCCAGTAGGGGAAACTGGGATCAGACCAGGAGCAGATAGACTGGGATTACATAGGGAATAAGGAGGAGACAGTCAGGAACGGGGAGCAGTTAAACAAGGATCAGACCAGGAATCATGATGGGATAGATTGAGATCAGACCATGAGCCGGCAGAGGACACTCGGTTCGGGCTAGGAATAGGGAACAGTTAATTTGGGATCAAACCAGGAGCAGTTAAACCCGGATCAGACCAGGAGTTAGGAGCAGGTGGACCAGGATCAAATCGGAAGGCAGCTGAGAAAACCAGGAGTCAGGAGCAGGCAGGGCGGGATCAGACCAGGAGCAGTTTAATCCAGAATAAAATCAGGAGTAGGCTGAGTGGTATTGGGACCCGAGCGGGGGACTGGGTTGGACCCGGAGTCTGTTTTGATCGCTCTGTTTCTCTACCACGTTGAAGGGCGGGGTCCTTCCCTAACAGTGCCAGTCCCGGGCGCCAGCATTGCTTTGCGTTGCCCAGACTGTGTCCAGAGGATGCGAGTCCATGGACAGTGAACACTCTTGGCCTTCTCCCTGGTGAGAGGTGTTTATTGATCCAAGTTCAGGACATCTACTGCTCTTCAGTTTGAGGGCTTGAAGATTGACTGGACTTTCACTTGATACAATCTTACCAATTCACCATTATTGGATTATGTATTGATCACGACCAGGTTATTGATGAATGGACCATCGTTTTACTGATTTATCAATATTGGATTATTGATGAACCATTGCTGGGCCACAGATTGATCAGAATTGGATTATCAATTAACCAGTGGCGGATTGTTGATTGACTGATGGATTATTATCTGTTATTGGGTAACTAAATGATTTGCAAACCAATCCAGGCCAGTCCTGGATAATTATCTGCTGCCTGTCTTCTGTCGCCTGTGAATGGCCCTGCTGATACGGAGGATGCCCAGAGTGGATCTAATCTCTGGCTTGATGGTGTGAAGACTCTTCTCTAAGCTTATGGGAACGCCCCTTTTCCCTCCCACCACCCTGTCGACAGCCAGAGGAAGATGTAAATTGTGGTTGGATTGAGTTTGGGTGGGAGGGGGTTCACCTTTGCGGAAAATGTCGCGGGAGCCAGCCCTCCGATTGGACTTGTCCAGTGACGTCCTGGTACCTGACTGTGGACCTCACTCAGCTCCCGCGTCGGGCTCGATGTCCGGGTGCAATTGCCTCCGCCCCTCGTCGTACAGGGCCCTCCGTAGTGCCGTCTCCACCCTGGCCAGGATTGACGACTTCTACTGCGAGAAGATCGGATCGGGATTCTTCTCTGAGGTGTTCAAGGTAGGTGGCTTTGAGTGGTCCCCTGTGCTGGTGGTTGGCATTGCTCTTGAGTAGCGGGCAAGTTCTGTGACTGGAGATATTTGCCAGTCTTGTAACGTGGCAGAGGGTTGCAGTGCTGCCCACTGTTTCACATGCAGTTGATTCCTGGGTTGGCCACAGGCTGAGACAACCTGTTAGACATGGGAAGAGCAGGACGGAAATGCACGTTGGCTGGTCTGCGGTGTTGGCGTGATTAAACCCTCACCTGGCAGAGTCAGGTTAAAGGGTGTACCTGGAGGACTGTGTACAGCTTTGGTCACCCTCTTACAGGTCAAAGTAAATTTATCACCAAAGTATGGCGCATTACTAAATAGTTCAGGGGCGGTGTGGTAGCGTGACACTATTGAAGTGCCAGTGACCCGGGTTCGATTCCCGCTGCAGTCTGTAAGGAGTTTGTATCTTCTCCCTGTGAACTCATGGGTTTTCTCTGGGTGATCCCGTTTCCTTCCACGTTTGAAGGACTTGTGTTTTAGTAGGTTAATTGGTCACATGACTCATTGGGATGGAAGGGCCTGTTACCCTGCTGTATCTCTAATTATAAAAATGTAAAATAAATAGACACTTACACGTCACAGTATACGACCGTCAGATTGATATTTTTGTGGGCATTCACAGTAGAACAAACAAATACAACAGAATCAATGAAAAACTACACACAAAGGTTGAAGAAAGAACCAATGTGCAATAAAAAAAGTGCAAATACAAAAGAAAAGTAAATAAATAATATTGAGGATATCAGTTGCATTGACTTGAAAGTGAGTCCATAGGTTGTGGAATAATTCCGGTGTTGAGGTGAGTGAAGTTACCCAGGCTGGTTCAGGAGCCTGATGGTTGTCGGGTAAAGATGCTGTCAAACTGGAAAGAGTGCAGGAAAGATTTACAGCAGTGTCGCCAGGACTGGGCTCTAGGGAGAAGTTGCCCAGGCTGGGTCTTTATTCCTTGGAACGTAGGAGAATGAGGGATGACTCATGTTTAAAATTGTGAGTGATAGAGAAGGTTAATGGGAACAGGGTAGGGGAGACAAAAACCAGCGTACATTGATATAGGGTGAGAGGGGAAAGTTTTAAAAGGGCCTTGGGAGGTGGGTTCCTTCCATGCAGAGGGTGGTGAGTGTGTGGAACGAGCTGCCAGAGCATTTGGTTGAGACAGGTACAATAATATCATTTAAAAACAGGTACATGGAGAGACCAGGCTTAAGGGGATATGGGTTAAATGCAGGAAATTGGGACTAGCTGGGTGGGCACCATGGTTGGGCTGAAGGGCCTGTGTTTCACTACTAATTGTTGTTAAATATTTCCCAAATGTCAGAAACCTCATTAAAATCACTGATAGGTTTTACAGCTGACTGTCCGACCCATACCCTGCTGTCAGCTGTCAAACATGTCAAGGATGCCTCCGGTGCTGTCCTTCCCATCCCCTGTTTTGCCAGCTGTCAGACACGTCAAAGATGTCCCAGGTGCTGTCGTCCTTATACCCTGATTTGTCAGCTGTCAAACATGTCAAAGATGTCTCTGGTGCTGTCCTCCCAATCGCCTGTTTTTCCAGCTGTTAAACATGTCAGATATGTCTCAGGTATTTCCTGCCCATCCCCTGCTCTGCCAGCTGTCAAAGATTTCCGGTGCCGTCCTCGCCATCCCCCACTGTGCCAGCTGTCAAAGGTGTCAAGGATATCTGAGGTGCTGTTCTTCCCATTCCCTGCTTTGTCAGCTGTCAAACATGTCAAGGATGTCTCAGGTATTTCCTGCCCATCCCCTGCTCTGCCCGCTATCAAAGATGTCCGGTGCTGTTCTCCCCATTTCCCGCTTTGCCAGCTGTCAAAAGTGTCAAGGACATCTCAGGTGCTGCTCTCCCCCATTTCCCGCTTTGCCAGCTGTCAAAAGGTGCTGTTCTCCCCAACCCCAACGTGTCAGCTGTCAAAGGTGTCTCAGTTGCTTCTTCAGAGGATTCCCCTTAGCACTGGGATCTGGCTGCCCGGACATGGAATCTGGACAGTGAATGAGACAGATCCCCCCCATGTTCAGACAGCTGTGGGTGGGTGGTCACCAAGGTCAGGCCCACAGACGGTGCTGGGAAGTTTTGGTGGCAATTCACTTTAACAGAGTGCGTACCTGGTACCTTTAATAGAGAAAATAAAGCATCAAATGAGAAATAGAGGAATGGTGTAGCGGTTAGAGCAACACTATTGCAGTTCAGGCTGTTCCAGAGTTTGGAGTTCAATTCCAGCGTCGCTAGAATTCTCCCCATGTGCGTTCCCTCCGGGTGCTCCAGATTCCGTGCACAAACTAAAGACATACACTACATACCAATTAGTAGGTTACTTGGTCTTTGTAAATGTCCCGGGATTAGGCTAAGGTTATATCGGGGATTGCTGGGTGGTGTGGCTCAGCAGGCCAGAAGGGCCTGTGCTGCATTGTATGTCTAATAAATAAAAAATGACCTACATAAATACATACATTCTGTCACCCAAACACATAAAGGAGTATATGTATAAGATCATGGTCAGTTTGGTCATTGTGACCTTGACTTTGTATTTTTGTCTACCTCCTGGTGGCCTTTCAACATCCTCTCTATCAAGAATTCTTCTGTCTCTGCCAGAAAAATGACTCACAGTCTTTGCATCCACTATCCTTTTGAGGAAGAAAATTCCAAAACACTCATAAACTCTCCAAGTGAAAATGTTTTCCTTGTCTCTCTCTCTCTCTCTCTCTCTCTCTCTCTCTCTCTCTCTCTCTCCCCCTCTCTCCCCCTCTCTCTCTCTCTCCCCCTCTCCCCCTCTCTCCCTCTCTCCCTCTCTCCCTCTCCCCCTCTCCCCCTCTCCCCCTCTCCCCCTCTCCCCCTCTCCCCCTCTCTCCCCCTCTCTCCCCCTCTCTCCCCCTCTCTCCCCCTCTCTCCCCCTCTCTCCCTCTCTCCCTCTCTCCCCTCTCTCCCCTCTCTCCCCTCTCTCCCCTCTCCCCCCCTCTCCCCCCCTCTCCCCCCCTCTCCCCCTCTCTCCCCCTCTCTCCCCCTCTCTCCCCCTCCCCCTCATTTGGAGGATTTTTAAAAAAATTTTTAAACTTTTCGAAGTGTAATCACAGTTATCAGAGAGGAAATGAGGCAAACACAGCCTCCAACGAACTGCAAGGCAGATATAGCTGAGATAACCCGTTCTTGTGTGTCAGTTGAGATAAAAATGTCAACCAGGACACTGGAGATAAGTTGTCCATTTTTCTTTGAGGGAAAGCCGGCGGTTGGGAGCTCTTATCACTTGCTTTCATCGGAGAGTGGGGCTGTAGCAATGGTTCAGTGGAACCGCCCAGCCCTGCGCTGGGTTTGTCAATGTAGAGTTTCTGGGTTCAGACTCCGGAATGGGATTCGAACTCACTACCTCTTCAAACACGGAGCGGAGGCACAACCCCTAACGCCTCTCCTTCCCTGAACTTAAAACACAACGAGGTCTGAGCCATGATCTCGACGGTGAGCACAGCCCGGTGCCATCTTGAAGAGACTCACTCCCTCTGGCTCTGAGTTAATAAATCCTATTCTCACTCAAACTCAGATTCAGATAGGGATTCTGATTTGGATGCAGATTCATTTATTTATCACGTGCACTTTGAAACATACTGTACAGTGAAATGCATCATTTGTGTTAACGACCAACTCAACCTAGGAAGTGCTGGGGGCAGCTCGCAGTGTCACCACACATTCCGACTCTAACATAACATAAACACAATGTTCTGCAGAACAACAACAGACAAACAATATCCTTTTCTCCCTCACACCCACCTACCCTAACACACAGGCAGGCCTACAACTCCAAGTTAGGCCTCCTGTCCCCATTAGATTAGTAGGCCCACCCACCCTAACACACAGACAGGCCTACAACTCCAAGTTAGGCCTCCTGTCCCCATTAGATTAGTAGGCTCACAGATATCGGGCCTCTGACTGCCGCAGTGGACTCAGGGCTCTGGCCACCAGGCCTTGAATTCCAGGCTTCTGATCGACCTTTGGACATCGATTTTCGGTACCGACCCCAGGAATCGCCAGTGATAGGATCCCAAACTCCAGGCTGCACAGTGTCACAGCGAGAGCATGACCCATGCTCAACACTTCGGGAGCACTTTCTTCCCCTCCCCCATCAGACCTGCTCACTATTTTTGCTGTCTTTTTACACTACTGATTTATTTTTTGTTTATATTTCTTATTATAGTTTGTTTTATGTATTTCACTGCACTGATGCTGCAATGCAGCACATTTCATGATGTACATCAGTGGATTCTGGTTCTGAAAATTCCACGCTGAGACGTCAGGATCGAACCCGGCGCCTGGAGTCACCGAATAGTTAAAGGAGCAGAGGCCCTCACCTCCAAGGAGTTGAAATTCAAATAAAAAAGAAGGAAGTGACCTTGAGCAGCCAGAGGGTTGATTGGATCTCAGCCAGAGCACTGCAGATCTGTTCTGCAGTGATGTTAACGATGGCCCAGCTAAACGCTGAGGTGGGAATCTGAATGGAATCCCTCCAGAGGAGCACTGCTGCAAGACAGCGACGTTCTCCTTGGGGGCCATGCCCTCTTCTGGCTGCTGCCATTGGGAGGGAGGTACAGGAGCCTCAGGACCCACACCGCCAGGGTCAGGAACAGTTATTACCCCTCAACCATCAGGCAGGAGGTACAGGAGCCTCCGGACCCACACCGCCAGGTTCAGGAACAGTTATTACCCCTCAACCATCAGGCAGGAGGTACAGGAGCCTCAGGACCCACACCGCCAGGTTCAGGAACAGTTATTACCTCTCAGCCATCAGGTTCCTGAAACCATGTGGGCAGCTTCACCCACCTCAGCTGATTCCACAGCCCATAGGCTCACTCTCAAGGATTCCACAACTCATGTTCTCAATACTACTTCTTCACTTTTCTATTTGCCCAGTTTGTCTTATTTTGCACATTGGTTGTTTGTCCGCCTCTGTGTGTAGTTTTTCACTGATTCTATTGTACTTCTTTGTTGTACTGTGAAAGAAAACAAACTTCAGTGTTGTATATGATGACATATACATATTCTGATAATGAATTTGCTTTGAACTTTGAACAAAGGTGAAGACAGATGAAATCCAGTAAGAACAAATGGTGCGCATGGCCTGCAAAAGACAAAAGCTGGTTCACCCACACTGAAGTCTGCAGTGTAAACAGGCGATGGAATTTATCTAATGGTTGAAGGTTTTAAAATTCGAAGGACAGATTATTATCTGACTGGTGATGGATTGAGCTGGGGGAGGTGCACTGAGACCTGGTTTCCTTGTGAAGCGGTCACACAGGTGCAGCAGACAGTCAGGAAGGCCACTGGAATGATAACACTCATGGCAAAGGAAGCCGAGCACCAGCGCCAACACGGCGTGCCTACGACTCACTAACCCAAACCGGTACTCCTTCGGCCTGTGGGAGGAAACTGAAAACTCACGCGATCACGGGGAGAACGTACAAACTCCTTAGAGGCAGCAACAGGAATTGAACCCCGGTCTTACAGTCGGTGCTGTGAAGTGTTAGGCTAACCACTACACTACAGTTCAGCCAGAATTCCCCCTGAAATCACTGCCCCCCACCCCCCCGATGAGTTAGGCCGAAGGTCCTGTTGCCATGGTCTAGGGCTCTGATCCCCTCACTGCTGTGTAGGCCATTCTCCACATCTCCTTTATATGATTTTAGATATACTTGCCACATGTACATCGAAACATTGGAACAAGCAGGGGGTGCATCCTTTGCGTCAATGCCCAACCCAGTCCGAGGGCAGCCCGCAAGTGTCACCACGCTTCTGGTGCCAACATAGCATGCCCACAACCTACTCACCCTAACCTGTATGTCTCTGGAATGTGGGAGGAAACCAGAGCACCTGGAGAAAACCCTTGCAGTCACAAAGAGAACTTACAAACTCCTTACAGACCGCAGTAGGAATTGAAACCCAATTTTCTAATTACTGGCACTGTAAAGCATTACACTGACTTCTGCAGTAGGGTTGGAGGGTACAGGAGGGTAGCCTCCAACCTGGTGGCATAAAAATCAATTTCTCCTTCCGGTGAACAAATTCCCCCTCGCCCTTTTCTCTTCCCCACTCTGACCTTTCACTTCTTCTCTCCCTCATCCCCTCCTTCTTCTCTTTCTGCTGTGGCCCACTCTCCTCTTATTATCAGATACTCGCTTCTCCAGTCCTTTCAGCTTTCCCACCCACCTGCCTGCCTTCACTATTACCCTCTGGCTGGGCTTTGTACCCGCCCCTCACCTTTTCATTCCCGCACCTCCCCTCTCGGTCCTGATGAAGGGTCTCGGCCTGAAATGTCGACCGTTTACTCTTTTCCGCAGATGCTGCTGAGTTCCTCCAGGGTTTTGTGAGTGTTGCTTTGGATTTCCGGCGTCTGTAGATTTCCTCTTGTCTGTGATTTTCTCAGCAGATTTCCTCTTGTTTGAGGAAGGATGCTAGATACAGCACAAACAGGTCCTTCAGCACAACTTGCCCATGTAACCATCGAATCCAGCCCCACTGCTACCTTTGGCCTATGGGCCTATCTCCATGCCTTTAAGCTTTGTGATTGTTCCCTGTCTCCAGTTTCCTCTCACAATTTCTTTCATGTACGAACCACCCTCTGGGCAGAACCGTTTCTGCACAGGTCCCTTTTAGCAAGGCTCCCCTGACCCATTTTAACCAACTTTGTACAGGAGCACCACTGAGAGGGTGCTGATGGCCTGCATCACCGTCTGGTATGGGGAATAGCAAGGCATCTAATCGCGAGACCCTGCAAAGGACAGCTGGGGTTCCTCTTCTGCCCATTAGAGATATTTATCAGGAGCGCTGTATGTGCGGGGCCCTTAGCATTGTCAATGATCCCTCCCATCCATCCAGCAATCTCTTTGACCCTCCCTACCATCAGGCAGGAGGTACTGCGGCACTAGGACAAGGACTGTTAGGTCAGGAAACAGCTTCTTTCCCCCAGGCCGTGAGACTACTGAACGCCCTGCCTCCACCCGGGTTTCATCACGTACGAAGCGCCAATAATGTTATACTGTTTACTTTCTAACAGGTCACAAAAGCACCTTATTGTTTTATTAATTTACTAGTGGTAGTATTACTGCACGTGTTATGTGTGAATTATATGCACTGTGTTGTGCACCTTGGTTCAGAGGAATGTTGCCTGTTTGGTGGTTGAACTGAAACTTCTAAATCTGACAATCCTGGGATTTTCCGTTGGAACGGAGAAGGCTGAGAGGAGAGCTAATTGAAGATCTGAGGGTCTGTCAGCAGGGCAGGATCAGCAGAGCGGGTCATTTTGTTTGGAACTTGCTGCCTGAAAGGGACTGAAGGAGGCAGCAACCTCAGCACATGTAAACTGTTATCAAAAGTGGAATTTATTGTCACTGTAGGCACAGGTGCAGCGAGAAGCCATAGCAGCATCGCGGGCAGATTCAGAATTAGAATCAGGTTTTTTTTTCTCTGCCTTATGTAACACAAAATGTCTTGTTTTACAGCAGCAGTACAGTGCAAAGACAGAAAATTAACTATAAGTTACAAAATAAATAAAGGGTACAAAAATAGGAATATAAGGTATTAGTATGGGTTCATAATCTGATGTTGGAGGGGAGGAAGCAGTTCCTGAACTATTGAGTCTGGGTCTTCAAGCTCCTGTACCCCCTCCCTGACGCTGGTAACGAGAAGAAGGCATGTCCCAGCGGGTTAATGATGGATGCACCTCGAGGCACCACCTTTTGAAGGTGTCCTCGATGGTGAGGAGGCTTGTGCCCATGATGGAGCTGGCTGAGCCTTCAGCCCTTCGCAATGGTCCCTCCATACCAGCTGGTGATGCCACCAGTCAGAATGCTCCCCACCCTTCATCTGTCGAATTCTGCAAGAGTCTCTGGAGGCATACCACATCTCCTGAAACTCCTATTCAACCAAATCCACTGGAGTACCTCCTTCGAGATTGTATCAGTGTGTTGGGTCCAGGACGCCCAGGAACTTAGAGCTGCTCACCTTGTCCACCTCCTCATCACCTGCAGAGATTTTACCAACAATGGTGGTTTCATCAATGAACTTATAGACTAGCGGTTTCCAAACTTTTCATGCCATGGACCCCTACCATTAACTGAGGGGTCCGTGGATCCCAGGTTGGGAAACCCCCCATTATAGTGTGTGTTTGAGTTATGCTTAGTCACACATTCACGAGTGTGGAGCGAGCAGCCCAGTAATTCAAAGTTCAAAGTAAATTTATTATCAAATTACATGTATAGATAGATAGATATACTTTATTAATCCTGAGGGAAATTTGGTTTTGTTACAACCTCACCAACCAAGAATAGAGCGTAAATATAGCAATACAAAAACCACAAACAATCAAACAACAAAATGCAAACTATGCCAGATGGAAAATAAGTCCAGGACCAGTCTATTGGCTCAGGGTGTCTGACCCTCCACGGGAGGAGCTGCACGTTCGATGGCCACAGGCAGGAACGACCTCCCGTGCCGCCCAGTGTTGTATCTCGGTGGAATGTGGCCGAAGTCCAATGTATGTCACCTTATACAACCCTGCGATTCATTTTCTTGCAGGCATACTCAATAAATCTACAGAATAATAACCATAACAGGATCATTGAAAGACCACGCCAACTTGGGCATTCAACCACTGTGCAAAAGGCAACAAACTCTGCGAATACAACAATAAAGAAATAATCATAAATAAATAAGCATTAAAATATTAAGAACATCAGATGAAGAGTCTTTGAAGATGAGTCCATGTGTTGTGGGAACAATTCGGTGATGGGACAAGTGAAGTTATCCCCTCTGGTTCAAGAGCCTGATGGTTGAAGGGTGATAACTGAAAAAAGGATCAGCCATGATTGCATGCCGGAGCAGACTCGATGGGCTGAGTGGCCTGATTCTGCTCCGATGTCTTTTGGTCTTATAACTGTTCCTGATTGCCGGCTGGTGTTGTCCTGAGGCTGAGGCTCCTGCACCTGCTTTCACGTAGATGCACTCAATGGTGTTATGTGTAAAGAGTTATGCAGTGTACAGTCCAGAAATGCTCCACGCTGACCATCGTCCACTGATCTCTCTTACCCACATTCTGAAATACGAGCACCGCACACAAAATGCTAGAGGAACTCAGCAGGCCCGGCAGCATCTCTTGAAAAGAGTGAACAGTCAACATTTCAGACTGAAATGCTGACTACTCTTTTCCACAGATGCTGCCTGGCCTGCTGAGTTCCTCCAGCATTTTGTGTGTGTTGCTTGCATTTCCAGCATCTGTAGATTCTCTCTTGTTTGACAATAGGAAATATGCCTTGTTTATTTACAGGCCATGGAACACGACAGCACAGTACAGACCCTTCGGCCCACAATGTTGTGCTGACCCTCTAACCTACTCCAATCCAACCCTTCCTTCAGACATAACCCTCAATGTTTCTGTCATCATATGCCTATCTAAGAGTCTTGTGAATATCCCTAATGTATCTGCCTCTACCATCTCCAATCACCTTAAAATTATGTCCCTGATATGAGCCATTTTCACTCTGGGAAAAAGTTTCTGGCTGCCCACTTGGTCTATGCCTCTTATCATCTTGTACACCTGTATCGTCACCTCTCATCTTCCTTTGCTCCAAAGGGAAAAGCTGTAGCTCACTCAACCCTATTCGGCTGCTTGTCTAGATGCCTGTATCCTGTATCTGCCTCATCATTCCTCTTTACAGCTGATTTCAGGCTCTCCACGTGAAAAACATTCCCTTCCGATACCCTCTCAAACTCCTCCCTCTCACCTTTCAGTTAGATGACAGATACTGGTGGCAGGGCAAAACACAGTGTCGGTACGGGAGCGCCCACATTCTTAATTTAACGGCTGATCTCTCTCATCCTCCTGAGAGAACACTTCTCGTCCCCGAGGCCTAGCTCAGGCTGCTTCCCAGCGTCACAACATGTGCATGGCAGTACTTCTCTCTCTCCTCTCATTGTATGTGTGTGTGTGAAAGAGGGAGACTCCTATCACCACCTCCCCAAACCCCCATTCCCCTCTCCATCTCCACTTCCCTCTCTGTCTCGTTCTCCCTCTCGCTCTGTCACCTCTCCATTTTCTATCTCTCTCTCTCTCTCTCTCTCTCTCTCTCCCCCCCCCCCAACCATAAAAGATCTGTGTACTGGCGGAGCCAGAGCTTGGGGAATCGATTGTGGGAGGCCAGATCCGTCAACCTCGAACCAAAACTCACTCAGGGAATTGATTGTGGGAGGGAAGGTCCCACAACCTGGAGCCGGACTGACTTGAGTGAGTTCTCACCTTCACTCAATCTCCAGACACATCAGCTGCCTGACATCACAACACTATCAAGCTGATAATGTGCCTTCTCACCCTCAATTCAAAGACCTCATGCACCTCTCACCTGACACTGAGTATTGTCATACCTACAGCAGTGGCTGCCAGTGCTTATTGTTTCTACTCTTTATTTCACATCACACTTCCATCTGCCCATCAACACCGCTTTCCCAATCGGCTCAGAATCAGACAGGTTTGCTGTCACTGACATAGTAATGAAAAGGTTAATGTATGAGGCGTGTTTGATGGCTCTGGGCCTGTACTCACTAGAATTTAGAAGAATGATGGGGGGATCTCATTGAAACCTATCGAATATTGAAAGGCCTAAATGGAGTGGACATGGAGAGGATGTTTCCTATAGAGGGGGAGTCCAGGATCAGAGGGCACAGCATCAGAATAGAGGGTTGGCCATGTGGGAACAGAGATGAGGAGGAATTTCTTTAGCCAGAGAGTGGTGAATCTGTGGAATCCATTGCCACAGACTGCTGGGAAGGCCAAGTCATTGAGTATATTTAAAGCGGAGGTTGATAGGTTCTTGATTGGTCAGTACATAAAGGTTAAGGGGAGAAGGTAGGAGAAAGGGGTTGAGAGGGATAATAAATTAGGTTAGGTGGAATGGCAGCCCAAACTTGATGGGCCAAATGGCCTAATTCTGCTCATGTGACTTACGGTTTTAGGGACATACAGTATGCCATGTAATTTGTTGTCTTGCAGCAGCAGTACAGTGCAATGCATGAAGTAAAAATACTATAAATTACAATAAGAAATGTATACAAACATAAATTAAATAAGTAGTTCAAAAAGAGAGCAAAAATAGTGAGATAGTATTCATGGATTCTTTGCCCATTGATGGCAGAGGGGAAGAAGCTGTTCCTAAAACTTTGAGTGTGTGTCACCTCGCCCCTGATGGCAGCAATGAGAAGAGGTGGTGTCCTGGGTGATGGGGGTCCTTAATGATTTTGAGGCATCTCCTTTTGAAAGATGTCCTTGATGCTGGGGAGGCTAGTTTCCACGATGTAACTGGCTGAGTTTGCAGCCCTCTGCAACCTTTTCCAATCCTGTGCAGTGACCCTTCCATACCAGGTGGTGATTCGTAGAAACATAGAAAACCTACAGCACAATACAGGCCCTTCGGCCCACAAAACTGTGCTGAACATGTCCTTACCTTAGAAATTACCCAGGTTACCCATAGCCCTCTATTTTTCTAAGCTCTATGTACCTATCCAGGAGTCTCTGAAAAGACCCTATCGTATCCGCCTTCACCACCGTCACTGGCAGCCCATTCCACGCCCTCACCACTCTGCATAAAAAAAAAACTTACCCCCGACATCTCCTCTGTACCTGCTTCCAAGCACCTTAAAACTGTGCCCTCTTGTGCTAGCCATCTCAGCCCTGGGAAAAAGTCTCACATGATCAATGAATCATCTGTAGAAACTTGCTGAAGTCTTTTGTGGGCACCTGAAGTGTTTACAAACCGTTTCACAGAATCACAGAGATGTATGGCATCGTCTCAATCGGTCTTTTCAGTGCCTGGGCAAAGAGATCCCTCCTGAATCCTGGTGAGGTAGTACTGCAGCACTACAAAACCCTAGTTAGACCACACTTGGGTCTCTGGTCACCTCGCAGGAAGGATGTGGAAGCTTCAGAGAGGGTGCAGAAGAGATTTACCAGGATACTACCTGGATTAGGGAGCATGTCTTATGAGGATGGGTTGAGTGAGCTAGGGCTGTACTCTTTGGAGTGAAGAAGGATGAGAGATGACTTGATAGAAGTGTGCAGGTGATAAGTGGCATTGATAGAATAGACAGTTAGAGACTTTATCTCATTATAGGAGGGTCCATAATTTTAAGGTGATTGGAGGAAAGTATAGGAGGAATGTCAGAGGTAGTTTTTTTTACACAGAGCGTGGTGGGTGTGTGGAATGCCCTGCTCTGGGTGGCAGTAGAGGCAGATATGTTAGGGACCTTTAAGAGACTCTAACTCAGACACATGGATGAGAGAAAACTGGAGGGCTATGAAGGAGGGAAGAGTTAGATTGATCTCAGAGCAGGTTAAAAGTTAGGCACAACATTGTGGGTTGAGGGGCCTGTACTGTGCTGTAGTGTTCTATGTTGCAGTTTGATGTTACAACCTGGCAAAGCGCAGCTAAGGCTACGTTTGAAATGGTTCTGGTCACCCTGCTGTCAGAAAGATGCCATCACGATGGGGCGCCACAATAGTGTACCGGTTAGCGCGACGCTATTACAGCTCGGGGTGTCGGAGTTCAGAGTTCAGAGTTCAATCCCAGAGCCGTCTGTGAGGAGTCTCTGTATACGTCCTCCTGGTGGAACGCGTGGGTTTCCCCCCAGGTGTCCCGGTTTCCTCTCACAGTCCATTACGGACAGGGGAGGTGAATTGGCCATTGTAAATTGTCCCGTGGTTAGGTTAGGGTTAAATTGGGTTGTCAGGGTTTGCTGGGGCAGCGTGGCTGGAAGAGCCGGGAGGGCCCATTCCACATAGTATCACTAAATATGTCACTAAGAGCTGAAGAGAGAGTGCAGAGGAGAGTTAGGAGGACCCTGAAGGACTGAGTTATGGGGGGAGGTTGAACAGGTTGGAACTATTTCTTCAGCGTAGGAGAATGAGGGGTGATCTCGCAGAGATGTATGAAGTTATGAGGGGCAGGGTTAGGGTGAACATGCATGTTTTTTCCCCCAGAGTTGGGGAAGCAAGAACTAGAGGGCACAGGTTTCAGGTGAAACGGGAGAGAGCTTTTTCACCCGGTGTAGCCAGAGGAAGTGGTTAAGGCAGCTACAATAACAGCAACTTGGAGGGTGCACAGATGGGAAAGGCCTAGAGCAGGGGTCCCCAACCGTTTCTATACCATAGACCCTTATCGTTAACCGAGGACCTGTGGACCTCAGTCTGAGAACTGCTAGTCTGGAGGAATACGGCTGAATGTGAGCAAATGGGACAAGCGTAGAAGAGAATCTTGGTCAGTTAGGCCGAATGGTCTGATTCTCTGAGTCCTGATAACTCTTGGACTATTTAGTCATAGTCATAGTCATAGTCATACTTTATTGATCCTGAGGGAAATTGGTATTCGTTACAGTCGCACCATAAATAATTAAATAGTATGAAAACCATAAATAATTAAATAGTAATATGTAAATTATGCCAGTAAATTATGAAATAAGTCCAGGACCAGCCTATTGGCTCAGGGTGTCTGACCCTCCAAGGGAGGAGTTGTGAAGTTTGATGGCCACAGGCAGGAATGACTTCCTATGACGGTCAGTGCTGCATCTCGGTGGAATGAGTCTCTGGCTGAATGTACTCCTGTGCCCACCCAGTACATTATGTAGTGGATGGGAGACATTGACCAAGATGGCATGCAACTTGGACAGCATCCTCTTTTCAGACACCACTGTCAGAGAGTCCAGTTCCATCCCCACAACATCACTGGCCTTACGAATGAGTTTGTTGATTCTGTTGGTGTCTGCTACCCTCAGCCTGCTGTCCCAGCACGCAACAGCAAACATGATAGCACTGGCCACCACAGACTCGTAGGACATCCAGCAGATGTTAAAGGATCTCAGTCTCCTCAGGAAATAGAGATGGCTCTCACCCTTCTATTTGTTAGTGATTGTCTTATTTACGGCCTGGTAGGGAAACACCAATGCCCTTGAACGGAAAAGCCTACCAAATGTGGCGGATACGGCCCAGTCCATCACAGGTAAATCCCAACCCACCGTTAGGCACATCTGCACAAAGTGCTGTCGCAGGAAAGCAGCATCCACCGTCAGGAATCCCCACCATCCACAGCCATCTGTACGAGGTTTGTACGTCCTTCGCATGAGCTCACGGGTTTCAGGACACGCTGTCTTCTCACTGCTGCCATCAGAGAAAAGGTGCTGGAACCTCAGGACCCACACCTCCAGGTTCAGGAACGGTTATTACCCCTCAACCATCAGGAAGGAGGTGCAGGAGCCTCAGGACCCACACCACCAGGTTCAGGAACAGTTATTACCCCTCAACCATCAGGCTGGCGAAACAGAGGGGATAACTTCACCCAACTTCACTCACCCTATCACTGAACTGTTCCCACAACCTATGGATTCATTTTCAAGGACTCTGCAACTCATGTTCTTCATATTTATTATTTATTTATTATTATTATTTTGTTTTTTTTTCTCTTTTTTGTGTTTGCAGAGTCTGTTGTCTTTTGCACACTGGGTTATTTGTCCGTCTTGTGTGCGGCCTTTCGTTGATTCTGTTGCATTTCTTTGTATTTATTGTGAACGCCTGCAAGGAAATGAATCTCAGGGTTGTATACGCACTTAGATAATAAGTTAACTTTGAACTTTGAAGAGCTTAAGCCTCTGGATTGCGCCGTCATGAAGTGTCTGGGTCACAGCAAGAGAAATGGCGACTGCAAGTTAACATGAGGGGATATTAACCCGGGTTATATCCAGGATTGTCAGACAGTTGGTGTGTAATGGGCTTTCTGGAGGGAATGCCAACGTTCATCGCAGAAGCCTTAAGACTCACACCACCAGGTTCAGGAACAGTTATTGCCTTACAACCATCAGGCTCCTGAACCAACATGGATAAATACAATCACCTCAACACTGAACTGATTCCTCAACTTACAGAGTCACTGTCAAGGACTGTTCTCCAATTTATTTATTCATGTTTTATTTGGACAATCTGTCGTCTTTTGCAGACTGGTTGTTTGTCAGTCTTTGTTTATGTCGAGCTTTTCATTGACTCTGTTGCATTTCTTTATTTGCCCGTGAACGCCTGCAAGAAAATGTTTCTCAAGGTAGTTTGTTTATTTATACAGCGCGGATCAGGCCCTTCTGGTGCAACGAGCCACACCGCCAAGCAAACCACTGATTTTACCCTAGCCTAATCACAGGACAATTAACCTACTAAATCTTTGGGTTTTGGGAGGAAACCAGAGCACCCAGAGGAAACCCACATGCTTACGGGAAGGGACGTACAAACGTGCTTACACAGGACACTGAAATTGGACTCTGAACTCCGACGCCCCAAGCTGTCATAGCGTCGCACTAACCGCTACGCGACGGTGATGCCCGATAATTTGATAATAAACTACCTTGACTTTGCCTTTACCAGTGGGATAGAAGCTGCCCTTGATCCTGGTTCTCGCGCTTTTGTATCTCCTGCCCGTTGGAAGTGGGGAGAAAGCAGACTGACCGGGGTGGGGGAGGTCCTTGATCATGTTTCTAACTTTCCTGAGGAAGCAGGAGGTATATTGGAAGACAAGCAAAACACACATCAAAGTTGCTGGTGAACGCAGCAGGCCAGGCAGCATCTCTAGGAAGAACTTTGTTCTGGGTAACATTCAATTCTGAAGCACCATTGCTTAGCAAGCAGAGATTCCAGGAAAAGAGATTACTTCAAATTCATAAAGTAATTAAAGGAACGTAAAGTGCCCCTGAGCCGGGTTCTGCTGGAGATTAACTGTAATCTGATTGAATCCTGGAACAGACTCCAAAGGTTTAGTAGCCTCCCGTGCTTCATTCTATTCTGTTGCAAGTTTTTTCTTCTGGAAAGGAAAAAACATCCAACATCTCACCTCGAGGGAAATAAATTAATTAAGACCAACCAGTGAGGATTTGTGAAGTGCATGTCGTGTTTGATAGAATTTTCTGACGAGGAGAAGCAACCGAAAAATTTCACAGGGTCTGCTATCGAACAGGCCTTTGAGTCTTTACCAACCATCTGAAACTCATTTACACTAATTTCACTATTATTATTTCTACACTAAATCTGCACCAATTGGAATGAGAATCTGATCTATTATCGCTAACTTGCATTGTATAGTCCCCACTTCGGCCCTCTCCTTACCTCTTCTGTTCTCCTCAACTGCCTGGAAACCCTCCTCCTTCCCTTTCACCCATAGTCCACGCTCCTCTCCTGTCAGGTTCCTTCTCCTTCAGCCCTTTAACTTTTCCACCTACCACTTCCCAGCTTCTAGCTTACCCTCCCCCCACCACCCACCTGGCTTTAGCTTCTAGTCTGTCCTCCTTTTCCCCTCCCTCACCTTCTTATTCTGACGTAACAGGAAGAGTGAGGTAGTGTTCATGGGTTCAAAGACCGTTCAGGAACATCTGATGATGAAGGGGAAGTCTGTTGCTGGGTCTGAAGGACCTTGAGGTCAGGACTTTATTCCTTAGAGGGGTATAGATAGGGTAAATGCAAGCAGGCTTTTTCCACCGAGGTGGGGGCCTTCAACCAGAGGTCATCGGTTTAAGGTGAAAGGTGAAACATTTAAGGGGAACTTGAGAGGGAACAACTTCACTCAGAGGGTCATGTGAGTGTGGAACAGGCTGCCGGCACAAGTGGTACATGCAAGCTCGATTTCAACGTTTAAGAGTTGTTTGGATAGGTGCAGTATGTGGATGGTTGGGGTATGGAGGCTTGTGGTCCTGGTGCAGGTCGATGGGAGCAGGCAGTTTAAATGGCGCGGCACAGACTAGATGGGCCAAAGGGCCCGTTCCTGTGCTGTACTTCTCTACGACTCTCGGCTGTTCCTGAATCATTGAGCGTGAGTCTTTAGGCTCCTGTATCTTCTCCATGATGGTAGTAACGAGAAGAAGGTCTGCCCTGGATGGCGGGGTGTTTGAAAGATAAAGATTGGCCTTATCTGTCACTTGTACATTGAAACATGTAGTGAAGTGTGTTGTTTGTGTGAAGTTAAATCAGTAAGTGTTGTGCTCGGGACCATGTTTCTGGCACTGACATAGCATGCCCACAACTCAGTAACCCTCACGGTATGGCCTTGACTTTTGAGACGACAACTTTTGAAGATGACCTTGATGGTGGGGAGGGTTGTAGCCCTGATAAGGCCACTCCACTGAATGCATATTCTCTTCAGCTGTCCCCCCCCCCCCCACACCTACACACTAATAACAATTTATAACACCCAATTAACCTACCAACCCGCATGTCTGCGGAAGGGAAGCAGAGAGCCCTGGGGGAGATCCACACGGTCACAGGGAGCACACACAAAATGCCAGTGGAACGCAGCAGGCCAGGCAGCATCTCTAGGAAGAGGTACAGTCGATGTTTTGGGCCGAGACCCTTCGTCAGGACTAACTGAAGGAAGAGCTAGTAAGAGATTTGAAAGTGGGAGGGGGAGGGGAGATCTGAAATGATAGGAGAAGACAGGAGGGTGAGGGATGGAGCCAAGAGCTGGACAGGTGATTGGCAAAAGGGATATGAGAGGATCATGGGACAGGAGGCCCAGGGAGAAAGAAAAGGGGGAGGAGAGCCCAGAGGAAGATGGAGAGCAGGCAAGGAGTGATTGTGAGAGGGACAGAGAGAGGGAGAAAAGAAAGGACAGGGGGAGCAATAAAAATAAATAAATAAGGGATGGGGTAAGAAGGGGAGGAGGGGCATTAACGGAAGTTAGAGAAATCAATGTTCATGCCATCAGGTTGGAGGCTACCCAGACGGAATATAAGGTGTTGTTCCTCCAACCTGAGTGTGGCTTCATCTTTACAGTAGAGGAGGCCATGGATAGACATGTCAGAATGGGAATGGGACGTGGAATTAAAATGTGCGGCCACTGGGAGATCCTGCTTTCTCTGGTGGACAGAGTGTAGGTGTTCAGTGAAATGGTTTCCCAAATTGCATCGGGTCTCACCAATATATAGAAGGCCACACCGGGAGCACTGGACACAGTATATCACCCCAGCCGACTCACAGGTGAAGTGTCACCTATTTTAATTCCACACATCTATTACTAGCTCTTCTTTCAGTTAGTCCTCACAAAGGGTCTCGACTCGAAATGTCGACTGTACCTCTTCCTAGAGATGCTACCTGGCCTGCTGCGTTCACCAGCAACTTCGATGTGTTGATTGAATTTCCAGCATCTGCAGATTTTCTCGTGTTTGCTGTCACAGGGAGAACGTGCAGGCTCCACAAACACAGCAGTGATTTTGAGAAAAGAGATTGCTTCAAATTCATAAAGCTGAGCCTGGGTTTTGGTGGAGATTAATGATTGAATCCTGGAATGGGCTTCAAGGGTCCAGACTCCAAGTGCCGGAGGTCAGTATTGAACCGAAGTCTCCAGAGATGTGAGGCAGTGGCTCTACTCACTGTACCACAGTGCCCGTTGTCCCTGAGAGTGACCAGATTTAATGATTTCCCTGGCCTGAGTGATATTAATGCAGTAAATAAGCAGGCTGGGCACCAGAGGCTATATCTTGTTATATACGCTAGGGTGGACTTCCCAACCTGAGGTCTATGGACCCCTCGGTTAATGGTAGGGTCCATGGCATAAGGAAGGTTGGAAACCCCTGCTCTGGAGATAACTCAGGAGACTTTTCTCATTCAGTCAGACAATATGGAACCAGGCCTTTCGGCCTGTCTATTACATGCTGACCAATATTCCCATCTATGCTAGCCACACTTGTCCATATCCCTGTACTCCTTGTCTATCCAAATGCCTCTTCATTATCAATAGTCATACTTGCCTCAGTGACTTCATCTGGCAACCCGTTCCATATACTGACCGCCTTCTGGGTGAAGAAATTGCCCCTCAGGACCCTGTTAAATCTCTCCCCTCTCACTACAAGCTGCTGCTCTCCAGGACTGTGTGCATCACCCTGTCTCTGCTCCTCATGATTCTACACGCCTTTATACTGGTAGTGAAGGCATATGGCATGCTCTCCTTCATTAGTAAAGGAATCGAGTTCAGGAGTCAGGAAGCTGCAGCTTTGTGGAACTCGAGGCTGCGTCTGGAGTATTGCTTACAGTCCTGCTCACCCCATTACAGGAAGGATGTCGAGGATTTGGAGAGGGTGCAGAGGAGGTTCACCAGGATGCTGCCTGGATTACAGGGCATGTGCTATAACGAGAGGGTGGATAAACTCGGATTGGTTTCTCTGGAGCAGCAGAGGATGAAGCAAGTCTGACAGAGGTTTATATGATTATGAGAGGCATAGATACAGGCAGAGTATCTTTTTCCCAGGGTTGAAAATATCTAAGACCGGACATGAACTTAAGGTGAGAGGGGGTCATTTCAAAGGAGATGTGAGGGACAAGTTTTTTTATGCAGAAAGTGGTGGGCAATGGAAAGTGCTGTCTGAAGTGGTGTTAGAAACAGAAGCAGATTCTGGAGTGGTGTTAGAAACAGAAGCAGATTTTGGAGTGGTGTTAGAAACAGAAGCAGATTAGGCACATGAATACACTGGGAAATGGAAGGAAATGGATGTTGTAAGGGGAGGGGGAAAGGTTCAAAGGGTAAGTTTTCTTCTCCACACAGGGTGGGAGTGCCTGGAATGTGGTGGGGAGTGGTGGAGGCAGGCACGGGAGAGATGTTTAAACGGATCAAAGATACCTCGGTACATGAATGTTCAGAGAACGGAATGAAATGGACCTTGTCTAGGCAAAGGGTTTATTTACCCGGGCATTTAAATTCAAGTTCAATTGTCATTCACCCATAAACATGAATGAATTCAGCCAAACCAAAACAGTGTTCCTCTGGGGCAAAACACAGAACCAACGGCCACACCCTCAGCACACAGCACATATAGTTACCATGGCAGAAAGACACACAGTCACAAAAGATACGTAGCCCCAGTCCCTGAGTGTCACGACCAGTGGATTGGTGGATGGTGTCCTTGACCAGCGGTCCCCAACCACCGGGCCGCGGACCAGTACCGGGCCGCAAAGCATGCGCTACCAGGCCGCGAGGAAACGATATGATTTGGCGATAGGAGTCAGCTGCACCTTTCCTCATTCCCTGTTCATGCTCTCTGTTGAGCCACTACGCATGTGAGGTCATTACCCGCGTGTCATCCATGTCAGCGCGGGAAGAAGATCAACTCCTTGAGCTTGCAAATGACGGCGGGCTGAAAAGTATGTTTGACATAACACCTCTGCCGGCATTCTGGATCAAAGTCAAGGCTGAATATCCTGAGATAGCCACGAAAGCACTGAAAACGTTGCTCCATTTCCAACATATCGCTGCAATGAATGGAACGAAAACTAAATTGCGGAATAGACTGGACATAAGGAACCCCGTTCGAGTATCGCTGTCTCTCATCACCCCTCGATGGGACCATCTTGTTGCAGGGAAACAAGCCCAGGGCTCCCACTGATTCAGCGATATTGGTGTGTTGCAATGATTTTATATGTTCATACGGGGAAAATATGTGCTGTGTGTTTAATATCCAAACATTACTTAAAATGTTATGATGCTATTGACTTACTTATATAACCATATAACAATTAGAGCACGGAAACAGGCCATCTCGGCCCTTCTAGTCCGTGCCAAATGCTACTCTCACCTCGTCCCACCGACCTGCACTCAGCCCGTAACCCTCCATTCCTTTCCTGTCCATATACCCATCCAATTTTCCTTTAAATGATAATATCGAACCTGCCTCTACCACTTCTACTGGAATTTCGTTCAACACTTACTTCAAGCTCCCCTGTCCTTCCCCGATAATTGACTTATCATTATATTCATGTGAGGAAAATATGTGCTGTGTGTTTAATATTAAATTCGTTAGATAAACCCTTTTAGAAACAAGATCGAGTGTATTAGCCACTTATCACCTATATTCTGGTCGTGATTAACATAACTCCCCACCCAACAGAATCACCAAAAACGGTTTGTAGAAAACATCCGCACGGACACGCATAGGAAAAGCACGCATGCGCACTGGTGCCCGCGCAAGGCTTCATGGTCATTGTAGTCTCTCTGTGTAAACAACGTATTTGGCTCTACTCTTGTCCATTGGCAACCCTACCCCACCCCCCACCCCACCTCCCCCCGGGGTCGGCTGGTCCGCAAGAATATTGTCAATATGAAACCGGTCCGCAGTGCAAAAAGGGTTGGGGACCCCTGTCCTTGACAATTTAACTTTGTAGTTTAATTAGTTTGGGAGAACACGGGTGCCACGGTAGCCTAGCAGCTGGCCCTGTGCTACTACAGCTCAGAGTGCTGAAGGGCAGAGTTCCACGGTAGCCTAGCAGCTGGCCCTGTGCTACTACAGCTCAGGATGCTGAAGGGCAGAGTTCCACGGTAGCCTAGCAGCTGGCCCCGTGCTACTACAGCTCAGGATGCTGAAAGGCAGAGTTCAACTCTGTAAGGAGCTCTCTTCATGACTACTTGGGTTTTCTCCGGGTGCTCTGGTTTCCTGCCACATTCCAAAGACAAACTGGTTGGTAGGTTGATTAGTCATTGTAAATTGTCCCCATGATTAGGCGAGGATTAAACCAGGGGTTGCTTGTCAGCGCAGTTCAAAGGGGCCGGAAGGACGCGTTCCATGGTGTATCTCAATAAATACATAAACGTCATGGGCCAAGGGGCTTCGTCCTCAGCTGTACTGTTCTGTGTTCTCCTGCTCTCTCTGGTGCTAAAATACAGTTTACTCCAGGGAACAGGCTCGTCGTTGTCCGTCTGTGATTAGACAGAACGAACCTGAACAGTGGGTGCCCAGGGCAGAGGCTCAAATACACTCAGGGCCACTGCATCTCTGTGATTCTCGGTCCTCCCGAAACATCGACTATCCATTGCCTTCCAAAGGTGCTGCCCTGACCCGCTAAGTTCTTCCGCTGTTTTGTGCGCTTCTCCAGATTCCAGCAACTGCTCCTAATTTAAATCTCTTCAGCCTTTGGCTGCCTTGTGTCCCAGGTTCTGAACGTTCCTCTCTGAGCGCTCACTTCCTTTAGGGCATTCTTTTAAATGTCCTTAAAACATCTTGTCTACCCCGTGCCTATTGGCAAACATCATCCTGTTGTGTTTGCCAACTCAGTCACTCCCTTCCATGGTCTACACTTCTCGCTGCCTCAAAATCAGGAACCCCACCCACCCCAGATATCCTCTCTCCTCCCCTCTCCCATGGGGCAGAGGATACAAAAGTCTGAAAGCACATGCCACCAGGCTCAATGACAGCTTCTATCCCACCGTTGTCAGACGATTCAATGGACCACTTGTATGATAAGATGGACCGTTGTCTTCACAATCTACCTCGTTATGATCTTACACTTTATTGTTTACCTACACTGCACTTTCTCTGTGGCTTTAGTACTTCATTAGAACGTAGAACATTATTGCACAGTACAGGCTCTTCGGCCCACAATGCTGTGCTAGCCTTTTAACCCACACTGAGATCGATCTAACCCTTCCCTTCCACATAGCCCTCCATTTTTCTATCATCCATGTGCCTATCTATGTCTCATAAACGTCCCTAATATATCTGCCACTATCATCAGCCCTGGTAGTGCGTGCCCTGGACTTGTTACTCTCTGTATTAAAAAAAACTACTCCTGACATCCCCCTTATACTTTCCTCCAATCACCTTAAAATTAAGATTCTGTAGATGCTTTGGGCTTTTGAACGTGAAGAAGTTCTCCCACCTTATGTGAGAATTTGCACCTTCCAATAATGTCGCACACAATAGAAGTGTTCTAAAATTAGAAAGTTTCTCCTGAAAACACAGTTTTAATCATTAGGCAGAGCACTGCACTGTGTTTAAAGGGGAGTGGCATCGTAATTAACATTACTGGATGGTTAATTATTCAATATTCTGCCCAATACTCTCGTAATTTTGTGTGAAAGGGGAATGCACAGTTGGCTTGCATGTGAAGGAGAATGAGAGGTGATTTGATAGAGGTGTACAAGAGGCGAGGATCGAGTGGACAGCCAGAGACTTTTTCCCAGGACAGAAATGGCTAATATGGAGTGGGCATAATTTTAAGGTGACTTAAATGATTATTTAAATTATTGTTTGCAGCATCTTTAGAATCTCTTGTATTTATAATTGGAAGGTGATTGGAGGAGAGTATAGGAGAAATATCAGAGGTAGTTTTTGCTTTACACGGGGATTGGTGAGTGTGTAGTACGCCCTACTAGGGGTGGAGGTAGACGCAGATACATTAGGGACATTGAAGAGGCTCTTAGATAGGCACATGGATGTTAAAAAAATGTTGGGCTGTATGGGAGGGAAGGGCTAGGTTGATCTTAGAGTAGGTGAAAGGGTTGGCACAACATTGTGGGCTGAAGGGCCTGTACTGTGTTGTAATGTTCTATGAATATGATAAAAACAAACTGAACACCTTTCTAAAGCAGTTGGAGTGTCACAGTGGTGTAACAGATACTTTTGCTTAGTACCTGTTATGCCACTGGCGTTTCGGGCAGCAATGAAGGTCCTCCATCTCTGGTAGGATTCAGGGTTTCCTTCATCGTGTCAGTATCTTCTACTCGGTTTTCCTGTCAGTCATGCAGGTCCCGGGTGGAGAATCAGGAATACTGTCACACTCTGATGTAGAAGGATTCTTCATTGCTGTTTCCATAACAGTTTTGTTTGACCAGTCGGTGTTGTTAGCCCTGAGCTGAACCCCCGAACCTGGAGGATCGGTGGACACTCTTAGTGTGGCCTCTACCCTTTGACCTGCTTGGCATGGGTGACCCTACCAAGAGCTAAAGCATAAAGCCCTGGCTCCAGCCAACGTAGCTCTCCGGGTCATTGAGGCACACAGGCCTCCAAACCCAGCGAGGTTGTGGTCCTCTTGGAGGATTGTAGCAGGTAGTGCAACGCTATTACAGCTTGGGGTGTCAAAGTTCAGAGTTCAATTCTGACATCGTCTGTAAGGAGTTTGTACATTCTCCCCATGAATGCGTGGGTTTCCTCCGGGTGCTCCCGCAGTCCAAAAGCGTACGGGTTAGTAGATTAATTGGTCATTGTCAATTGTCCTGTGATTAGGCTAAGGTTTAATAGTTGGGTTGCTGGGTGGTGCAGCTTGTTGGGCCTGAAGGGTCTGTTGAAAATGAATTATAAAGGCAGAGACGTCTGATTTTATGTGCCCATTTCATTGGAAGCGGCTGGGAAAATTTAAAACCCATAAAGAAGGCAGAGAACAAAAGAGGAAGGAGGTCACTGCAAACCTTTACTGATTTGACCCCAGGTGCAGCATTCTGCTCAGTTATGGTGCCTCACCTGTGGAAAGGTGTGCAGGCTTTGGAAAGGGGTGTGCAAGTCGATTGAATGGTTAGAACATAAAACATAGAATAGTACATCACAGTACAGGCCCTTTGGCCCACAATGTTGTGGCGACCCTTACACCCCGCCTCCCATATAACCCCCCATCTTAAATTCCTCCATATACCTGTCTAGTAGTCGCTTAAACTTCACTAGTGTATCTGCCTCCACCACTGACTCAGGCAGTGCATTCCACACACCAACCACTCTCTGAGTAAAAAAGCTTCCTCTAATATCCCCCTTGAACTTCCCACCCCTTACCTTAAAGCCATGTCCTCTTGTATTGAGCAGTGGTGCCCTGGGGAAAAGGTGCTGGCTATCCACTCAATCTATTCCTCTTATTATCTTGTACACCTCTGTCATGTCTCCTCTCACCCTCCTTCTCTCCAAAGAGTAAAGCCCTAGCTCCCTTAATCTCTGATCATAATGCATACTCTCTAAACCAGGCAGCATCCTGGTAAATCTCCTCTGTACCCTTTCCAATGCTTCCACATCCTTCCTATAGTGAGGTGACCAGAACTGGACACAATACTCCAAGTATGGCCTAACCAGAGTTTTATAGAGCTGCATCATTACATCGCGACTCTTAAACTCTATCCCTCGACTTATGAAAGCTAACACCTTTTAAAATCTTTTTTATGAACTATTATTGAAAATTAACAAAAAACATTAAAGCAATCAAGTCAACATGTCAATATGTACAATAAGAATTAAATTATCAAATGACTGATTAACAAAGCTAAACAATATATCAATAATAATAAGAAAAAAAACAAAATGTTAAAACTACTTTTTTTGGAAAAAAGAAAGAAGGAAAAAGGAACCCCTACTAACTAAAACAAAATGAAACTCCTGCTACAAAAAAAAGGGGAAAAAACCCCACTGGGAGCACAACCTCGGAGTTATACGCCATACAGGCTTCCATAAAAGAAAAACATCAATCCGCCAACCAAATCCATTTGAACAAGAATCAGAAGGGGACCATCTTAATTAACGCAAATCAAATCATAATAACGGGCAAAAGAACCCCACCTTTTCTCAAAGTCAAGTCGAGAATCAAAAGTTCGACTTCTGATTTTCTCCAAACTAAGACATAACATCACCTGAGAGAACCATTGTATCAAAGTGGGAGCAGAGACCTCTTTCCATTTCAATAAAATAGTCCTTCTGGCCAATAATGTGACAAATGCAATTACCTGTTGGTCTGATATAGAAATACCATGAATATATTGAATTATACCGAACAAAACTGTCAATTTATTAGGTTGTAAATTAATTTTTAAAGCTTTAGGAATTGTAGAGAAAATAGATTTCCAAAACTGTTTCAATACAGAACACGACCAAAACATATGTGTCAATGTAGCTGTCTCAGTCTTGCATCTATCACACTGACTATCAACATTAGGAAATATTTTAGATAATCTCTCCTTTGTCAAATAGTAACGATGTACAATTTTAAATTGAATTAGAGAGTGACTGGCACAAATCGAAGAGTAGTTGACGAACTTCAGAATTCGCAACCAATCCTCTGTTATCAAGGTCATGTTAAGCTCTCTTTCCCAATCTTGCTTAATCTTAAGAAAAGTATAATTGTACTGTTGTAACAGTAAATTATAAATTTTCCCAATAAAACCTTTCATTAAAGGATTTATTTTTTAAATAATGTCTAACAGGTCAGAATCTTGTATATATGGAAAATTACTTAAATATTCTTGTAAGAAATTTCTGACCTGAAGATATTGCAAGAAATGTGAGTATGAGAGAGAATATTTAGTTACTAATTTCGCAGAAGACATCAATCGGCCTTCTTGGAACAGATCCATGAAGGAATAGACTCCTTTATCCCTCCAAAGAGAAAAGGTAGGATTGCTAAGTGAAGGTTTAAATAAATAGTTTTGATAAATAGTTCCTAAGAAGGTTAAATTTTTTAAGATTAAAAAAATTACGAAACTGGTACCAAATTCATAATGACTGCTTAATCATAGGATATAAATTTAGAATAGAAATTTTGGCCAGTTGTACAGGTAAAGAAGCTCCTAATAATGAAGTTAAGTAAAATTGTTTCACAGCTTTCAATTCCAAATCAACCCAAGGTGGTCATTCATTTTTATCAGTCCAATATAACCAAGAACAGACATAAAGTATATTAACAGCCCAATAATACATTCTTAAATTCGGCAGAGCAAGACCGCCATCCTTTTTTAATTTTTGTAAGTGATATTTTCCAATTCTTGGTCTTTTATTATTCCAAACAAAAGATGAAATAATAGAATCAACCCGATCGAAAAACTTAGTTAAAAAAAAGGAATATTTTGGAATACATATAAAAATTTTGGTAAAATCATCATTTTAACTGCATGAATTCAACCAGTTAATGAAAGTGTAAGTGGATTCCATCTACAAAATAATTGCTTCATAAAATCCATTAAGGGAACCAAATTAGCTCTATACAGGTCTCCATAATTTTTAGTGATAGTAATACCTAAATACTTAAAAGAGTCCGTAACTTTAAAAGGAAAGTCATCATATATAGAAGCAGAATTGTTTAGAGGAAATAAATCACTTTTATGCAGGTTTAGTTTATATTCGGAAAACTTTCCAAATTCATTTAATATTTTCAATAAACTAGGAATGGATTCTTCAGGATTCGCAACATAAACTAAAAGATCATTAGCATAGAGGGAAATCTTATGAATAGTCCCATTTATGGAAATTCCTTGAACATCTTTAGCTTCACGAAGTGCAATAGCCAAAGGTTCCAACATCAAATTAAATAACAGGGGACTTAACGGACATCCTTGTCTCATACCCTGCAAAAGTCGAAAAAAAGGAGATCTGCAATTATTAGTAATAACAGTAGCAATAAGGCTTTTATATATCATTCTAATCCACTCATTAAAATTAGTACCAAAGTTGAATTTCTCTAAAACATTAAATAAGTATTTCCATTCAACTCTATCAAATGCCTTTTCAGCATCAAGAGAAACAACACATTGGAGAGTCTTAGAAAGGGATGAGTCTATAACATAGAACATAGAATAGTACAGCACAGTACAGGCCCTTCAGCCCACAATGTTGTGCCGACCCTCAAACTCTGCTTCCCCTATAAGCCCCCATCTTAGATTCCTCCATATACCTGTCTAGTAGTCTCTTAAACTTCACTAGTGTATCTGCCTCCACCACTAACTCAGGCAGTGCATTCCACGCACCAACCACTCTCTGAGTAAAAAACCTTCCTCTAATATCCCCCTTGAACTTCCCACCCCTTACCTTAAAGCCATGCCCTCTTGTATTGAGCATTGGTGCCCTGGGGAAGAGGCGCTGGCTATCCACTCTATCTATTCCTCTTAATATCTTGTACACCTCTATCATGTCTCCTCTCATCCTCCTTCTCTCCAAAGAGTAAAGCCCTAACTCCCTTAATCTTTAACAGTCTCCGGGTATTAGAAAAGGAATAATGGCCTTTTATATAGCCTGTTTGGTCCGGGGAAATAATTTTAGCTAGAATATTCTCCAATCGATTAGCCATTACTTTTGAAAGAATTTTAGCATCCACATTTAATAATGAAATAGGTCTATATGAAGCGCAGTCAGTAGGGTCTTTATCTTTCTTAAGAATTAAAAAAATAGAAGCTTTATAAAATATGGAAGGTAACTGTCCTAATAAAAAAGAATCTTTAAGCATTTCCAACACATATGGAGAAAGCAATTTTTCAATTTTTTTTTTATAACATCCTACAGAAAAACCATCCAATTCAGGAGCTTTACCAGATTGCATTGAAAGAATAGCTTTCTGAATTTCTTTTTCAGTAATAGGAGTATCAAGAGTTTGTTGATCTTCAACAGATATTCTAGGAAAATCAATCTTTTGTAAAATGGCATTCATTTTAGAAGGATCAGCTAGAAACTGAGATTCATAAAGTTCACTGTAAAAGTCTAGAAAAATTTTATTAATGTCTTCATAATTACAAGCTAAACTACTGTCTCCCTTATGATTTTTTAAAAATTTGTCTTTTAGTTCTATCTGCCTTTAATTGAGATGCTAATAACTTACTATTTTTATCTCCAAACACATAAAATTGACTTTTCAATTTAAGCAAATTTCTTTCAATAGGATAAGTTAATAGTAAGTTATATTGTGATTGAAGTTCAACCCTTTGTTTAAATAAATCAATGTTAGGGGAGACTGCATAAGTATTATCAAAGTCTTTAATTTGGTTTGAAATCTTATCTAACTCTATCTTTGTCTGATTTTTAAGCTTAGCCAAATAGGAGATTATCTGACCTTGCAAATATGCTTTAAATGTATCCCATATAATCAATTTCGACACATCACCCGTATTGTTAAAAAGAAAAAAATCTTTAATCTGAGTCTCAATAAATTTGACAAAGTCCAAACTTTGTAATAAATTTTCTGGAAAATGCCAAGGCAAGTTTGCAATACCGACATCATTCAATTCAGAAGTTAAGCTTAAAGGCGCGTGGTTCAAAACAACGATAGCGTCATATTCACATTTCTGGACTTTGGACAAAAATCAGAAATCAGCTATAAAATAATCAATTCTCGAGTATTTTTATGAACATGTGAATAAAAGGAATAATCTCTTAGGTTGTAAATTTCTCCAGATTTTGATCAAACCATAATCAATTAAAAAAGAGTTAATAAGTGATGCTGAAAAATTTGGAAACCGTTGATTGGTCAATCAAAGGATTTAAACAACAGTTAAAATTACCACCCATTAACAACATATATTCATTTAAATCTGGTAGTAAACCAAATACATTTTTTAAAAAAGAAGGATCATCTACATTAGGTCCATATACATTAACCAGGACAATTTTTCTAGTACAAATTGTTCCTTTGACAATTAAAAGTCTACCATTAATATCTGACACAATGTCTTCTTGAATAAATAAAATATTAGATTTAATAAAAATAGATACTCCCTTTGTTTTATTTTGGCAAGTGGCATGGTATTGAAGGCCCTTCCACATTTTAAAAAATCTATTTTGATCGCCCGTTCTGATATGCATTTCTTGAGCAAAAATTATATCGGGCTGGAGTCAATTAATAATTTTAAAATTATTAATCAATTCCTATCACCTGGACACAGTACTCCAAGTGTGGCCTAACCAGAGTTTTATAGAGCTGCATTATTATCTCGCGACTCTTAAACTCTATCCCTCAATTTATGAAAGCTAACACCCCATAAGCTTTCTTAACTACCCTATCTACCTGTGAGGCAACTTTCAGGGATCTGTGGACATGTACCCTCAGATCCCTCTGCTCCTCCACACTACCAAGTATCCTGCCATTTACTTTGTACTCTGCCTTGGAGTTTGTCCTTCCAAAGTGTACCACCTCACACTTCTCCGGGTTGAACCCCATCTGCCACTTCTCAGCCCACTTCTGCATCCTATCAATGTCTCTCTGCAATCTTCGACAATCCTCTAAGCTATCCACACCACCAACCTTTGTGTCGTCTGCAAGGTGTCTGGTTGGGGATTGAGGAATTTCATTTATGAGATAGACTGGAAAGCCTGGGGGCTTTGTTAAAGCACAAAGAAACAGGAGTAGGCCATTCTAGCTTGCCTGCCATTCGAAATGATCATGGCTGCTCTGTTCTATGACTCGTCTCCCCCTCTGCGCCACTTCCCCCTCGCTCTCAATCCCTCTGATCAAACAGATCAGACTCATTCTTTGGAAGCTAGGGGATATATCTGAATAGGAAGGAACTGGCAAGATTATGGGGGAATTAGCTCGGGTTGCTTTTGCAAAGAGCTGGCTTAGCCCTGTGGGACCAAACGGCCTCTTTATTTGTTGCAGAAAAATGGGAAGGATGTGCAGGCGTTATGAACCACAGTTTCTGCTTCAGCAAGGTCCTTGACAAGTCTGCAAGGGAAGTTGTGATCATAGAAAGCTCTTATCCACTCTCTAGTGGAGGGGGGGGGGAGAGAGAGAGAGAGAGAGAGAGAGAGAGAGAGAGAGAGAGAGAGAGAGAGAGAGGGCAGAGAGAAAGAAAGAGGGAGAGATGAGAGAGAGGGAGAGCAGAGAATCAGATTTATCATCACTTAAATTACATGAAATTTGCTTTTTGGCAATGGTATGGAGAGGGAGGGGGAGGGGACTGTCAGAGGTGTGGAGGGGGAGGGATCTGTCAGGTGTAGAGAGGGAGGGGGAGGGATCTGTCAGAGGTGTGGAGGGGAGGGGGAGGGATCTGTCAGAGGTGTAGAGGGGGAGGGGGAGGGATCTGTCAGAGGTGTAGAGGGGAGGGGGAGGGATCTGTCAGAGGTGTAGAGGGGGAGGGGGTGAGATCTGTCAGAGATGTAGGGGGGAGAGGGAGGGATCTGTCAGAGGTGTAGAGGGGAGGGGGAGGGATCTGTCAGAGATGTAGGTGAGGGGGAGTGATCTGTCAGAGGTGTAGAGAGGGAGGGGGAGGGATCTGTCAGAGGTGTGGGGGTGGGTGGGAAGGGGAATGTCAGAGTAAAACACCAGCAGGAACAAAGGTCAAAGTAAATTTATTATCGGTGTATATATATTACCATATACAACCCTGGCATTCAATTTCTTGCAGGCATTCACAGTAGACATACACTAGAGGGAATGTAAAACATAGACTGACAAGCAACCAACACGCAAAAAAAAGACAAATTATGGAAATAAGTAAATAATACTGAGAATATACGTTATAGAATTTCTGAAAGTAGGTTGTGGAATCAGCTCAGTTCTGATACCGTGTGAGAAAGCTGCACCAAACCAGACGGTAATGGTTGGTGAGAGGATGCTCTCTCTGTTGGCAGTGTAGAATTGCACTAGTGCAGGGGGTCCCAGCGGGTCCACGGACCCCTTGTTTTGTGCTATTGGTCCATGGCATAAGGGAGGGTGGGAACCCCTGCTCTGTTACGTTCTGGGGAAGATGGAATTTTACCTGCTGCCACAAGTACATCGTTTACCAAGCCTTTTTGTTAACGAAGGAGATCTGGTTCTCTCACATGAGGTCCTGCAAAATAATGAAGTCCAGGAGCCCAGATGTTGAAATGATGCTGACTGTAGAGGAGTCGATGATGAGTGGATCAAGGAAGGACAGTCTTGCATTTGTATAGTGCCTTCTGCTGGCCCTGTCCTCCCTAATGTGCCTCCCAGCCAACGGCGAGCTTTTGAAACTAAGTCCGTGTTGCCATGTGAGAAAATGAGCAGCCAAAATGCATAAAGTGAGGGTGTGAAACGCGGTGACGTCTACATTTAAACCACACACAAAATGCCTGGGTGTATATGCCTGCATGCGTGTAGATTTTCACAGGAAGACTCTTTGTGGCGGTAATGCACCATTAAGCTGGGTGCCAACCGCCGTAAAACAAGAAGGAGAAGACCATTCAACGTTTCTACAGATGGACCGGGGGAAGCATTCTGACGGGTTGCATTGCTCTCTGGCAGAGAGGCGGCACTGAAACGATTGGAAAAAGCTGCAGACTTGTGGGCTGAACCAGCTCCATCATGGGTACTCGTCTCCCCTGGGGCAGTTACTCGCATCAACCATTCCAGTAAACCTCACTCCCACCTCCTTTATCTTTATAAGGCAGGGCCTCAAAAAGGTGACATTTTTTTCAGATTAGGTTATGAGGACACGCAGTCCTCTTTTAGTAATGCATGCATTAAGAAATGAAACAGTGTTTCTCCAGAATGCTATCACAGAAACACATGACAAACCGGCTGAAAAACTGACAAAAACCACATAATTATAACGTATAGTTACAACAGTGCAAAGCAATACCGTCATTTGATAAGAACAGACCATGGCACCTTAAAAAGTCTCAAAGTCTCTCGAAAGCCCTGTCATCTCACGCAGACGGTGAACCTCCAGCGCTGCCAACTTGCTGATGTAGCATCCCGGAAGCATCCGACCACAGTCCGACTCCGAGCCTCCGAGCCTCCGACCAGCTCTCCGACACCGAGCACCGAGCACCATCTCTGCCGAGTGCTTCGATCCCAGCCCTGGCAACAGGCAATAGGCAAAGCCGAGGATTTGGGGCCTTCCCATCTGGAGATTCTCGATCGCACAGTAGCAGCGGCAGCGAAGCGGGCATTTCAGAAGTTTCTCCAGGTGTTCCTCCGTGCTTCTCACGTCCGTCTCCATCAAATCAGAATTGTGCACGGCCCCTACTTAACAAATACAATATCATTTCGAAACGACTGCGCGCTCTGCGTCGCGCCGCCATCTTCTCCTCCCCCTCATAACATTCATGACTAAGGAGCCTCACCATGCAGGACACGGCCTCATCTCGTTACTACCATCAGGGAGAAGGTACAGGAGCCTGAAGACTCACAGTCAGTGTTTTAGAAACAGCTTCTTCCCCTCCGCCATCGGGTTTCTGAATGGTCCGTGAACCATGAACACGACCTCACGATCTACCTCTTTTTTTCAGTAGTAATTGTTGTGCATTGCACTGGACTGGGCTGCCACAAAAATTCATATTTCATGACAAGTGTCAGTGATCGTAAACCGGAGTCTGGAGAATCAGAGTTAGGTTTAATTTCACGGACACTTGTCATGAAATATGTTGTTTTGCAGCAGCAGTACAGTGAAATACATAAAAAACGAATTATAAGTTACAATAAGAAATATATAAATTAAATAAGAGAGGAAAATAGAGAGGAAAAATAGTGAAGTTGTAGTGTATATGGGTTGGTTCCTTGTTCAGAAATCTCATGGTGGAGGGGCAGAAATTTGATGGTGGAAGGACATTTTCAACCTCTCACTGTTACAGGCTGAAGTTCCCACTTGCTTCAAAAACGCAACAATTACACCAGTGCCTAAGAAGAATAATGTGAGCTGCCCTAATGACTATCACCTGGTAGCACTCACATCTACAGTGATGAAATGCTTTGAGAGGTTGGTCATGACTAGACTGAACTCCTGCCTCAGCAAGGACCTGGACCCACTGCAATTTGCCTATTGCCACAATAGGTCAACAGCAGATGCAATCTCAATGGCTCTTTACATGGCCTTAGGTCACGTGGGCAATACAAACACCTATGTCAGGATGCTGTTCATCGACTATAGATCAGCATTTAATACCACCATTCGCACAATCCTGATTGAGAGGTTGCAGAACCTGGGCCTCTGTACCTCCCTCTGCAATTGGATCTTCGACTTGTGGAAGACCACAATCTGTACAGATTGATGATAATATCCTCCCCTTCGCTGACGATCAACGCTGGTGCACCCCAGGAGTGTGTGCTTAGCCCACTGCTCTACTCTCTCTATACCCTTGACTGTGTGGCTAGACGTGGCTCAAATACCATCTATAAATTTGGTGATGATACAACCATTGTTGGTAGAATCTCAGGTGGTGACGAGAGGACATACGGGAGTGAGATATGCCAACTAGTGGAGTGGTGTCGCAGCAACAACCTGGCACTCAACATTAGTAAGGTGATAAAGCTGATTGTGGACTTTAGGAAGGGTAAGATGAAGGAACACATACCAATCCTCATAGAGGGATCAGAAGTGGAGAGAGTGAGCAGTTTCAAGTTCTTGGGTGTCAAGATCTCTGAGGATCTAACCTGATCCCAACATATTGATGCAGTTATAAAGAAGGCAAGACAGTGACTATACTTCATTAGGAGTTTGAAGAGGTTTGGTATGTCAACAAATACACTCAAAAACTTCTATAGATGTACCGTGGAGAGCATTCTGACAGTCTGCATCACTGTCTGGTATGGAGGGGCTACTGCACAGGACCGAAAGAAGCTGCAGAGGGTTGTAAATCTAGTCAGCTCCATCTTTGGTATTAGCCTACAAAGTACCCAGGACATCTTCAGGGAGCGGTGTCTCAGAAAGGCAGCGTCCATTATTAAGGACCTCCAGCACCCAGGGCATGCCCTTTTCTCACAGTTACCATCAGGTAGGAGATACAGAAGCCTGAAGGCACACACTCACCGATTCAGGAACAGCTTCTTCCCCTCTGCCATCCGATTGTTAAATGGGCGTTGAACCCGTGAACACTACCTCACTTTTTTAATATATATTATTTCTGGCTTTTTTAATCTATTCAATATATGTATATTGTAATTGATTTATTTACTTATTTATTTATTCCCCCGCCCTTCAATATTACGTATTGCATTCAACTGCTGTTAAGTTAACAAATTTCACGACACAAGCCGCTGATAATAAACCTGATTCTGATTCTGAGAAGCTGTTCCTAAAACGTTGAGTGAGTGTCTTCAGGCTCCGTGATGGTAACAATAAGAGGGCATGTCCTGTGTGATGAGGATTCTTAATGATGGGTGTCACTTTCTTGAGGGATCGTCTTTTAAAAAGCATCCATAATGCTGGGAAGGCCAACATGATAAAATATCCATAAAGCTGGGAGCCGGAGGGTTAAGCTTGCGAGGGTAGGTTTCACAAACATGGCTTGAGTTGGAAGGTGTGATCTTGGACATGTTTACTAATATAACAGGAATCGAAAGTAAAAAGTCTGGTGGAACAACAATTTCCTCAAAAACAAGAGACCTGACTAGGCCTGAGCCAAAGTCTTCAGGAAGGGGATTTAGAAACAGTTGCACGTAGGCTGTCAAAATACAGTCGCCTCAGACGAAACTGCCTGGACTCTTGCCGGTCCCTCTCGTAGGGTTATGTCCGTGCCTGGGTGTTCACAGAGAAGGAACATGCAGTCCATGTGTACATTGGGGGATTTCTGAGGCTGGTGGGCACCACGGGTGCCCGAGTGGTGTCCATGTGTACATTGGGGGATTTCTGAGGCCGCTGGGCACCACGGGTGCCCGAGTGGTGTCCATGTGTACATTGGGGGATTTCTGAGGCCGCTGGGCACCACGGGTGCCCGAGTGGTGTCCATGTGTACATTGGGGGATTTCCGAGGCCGATGGGCACCACGGGTACCCGAGTGGTGTCCATGTGTACATTGGGGGGATTTCCGAGGCCGATGGGCACCACGGGTACCCGAGTGGTGTCCATGTGTACATTGGGGGGATTTCCGAGGCCGATGGGCACCACGGGTGCCCGAGTGGTGTCCATGTGTACATTGGGGGGATTTCCGAGGCTGATGGGCACCACGGGTGCTCGAGTGTGTTATGGATAGCAATGTCCATGTTATAATCTGATACTGTATCTTGATAAAGTGACAGACACCGAATGCTGGAGGAACTCAGCAGGCCAGGCAGCGTCTACGGAAATGAATAAACAGTTGATGTTTCAGGCCAAGCCCCTTCATCAGGACTGGAAAGGAAGGGGCAAGACGCCAGAGTAAAAAGGTTGGGGGAGGGGAAGGAGGATAGCCAGGTGAGTAGGAAAGGTAAAGGGCTGGGAAGGAAGAAATCTGATCGGAGAGCAGAGTGGACCGGAGGAGAAAGGGAATAGGAGGGGCAAGAGGGGGTGGTGATAGGCGGGTGAGAAGACGTAAGAGGCCAAAGTGGGGAATAGAAGAAGAGGGGAGGGGGAGGGACAAATATTTTTACTGGAAGGAGAAATCGATATTCATACCATCAGGTTGGAGGCGGCCCAGATGAAATGTAAGATGCTGCTACTTCACCCTGCGGGTGGCCTCATCTTGGCACAAGAGGAGGTTATGGACCAACATGTCAGAATGGGAATCAGACTTAAAATGTTTGGCCACTGGGAAGCTCCCCTTTTGGCGGATGAAATGTGAGGTACTCGGCAAAGTGGTCCCCCAATTTACGATAGGTCTCGCCATTGTAGAGGAGGCTGCATCAGGGACACCAGACACAATAGGTGAAGTGTTGCCTCACCTGGAAGGAATGTTTGGGGCCCTGACTGGAGGTGAGGGAGGAGGTGAATTGGCAGGTACAGCATTTTGGCTGCTTTCAGGGATAAGTGCAAGGAAGGAGATTAGTGGGGAGGGACAAATGGCCAATATTCCATCTGAGAGGCCTCCAGCCTGATGGTATGAATATCAATTTCTCCTTCTGATTAAAAAAAAAATTGCCTCTCCTTTCCCACTTCTTCTATTCCTCACTTTGGCCTCTTACCTCTTCTCACCTGCCTATCACCTCCTCCTGGTGTCCCTCCTTCCCTTTCTCCCATGGTCCACTCTCCTCTCCTATAAGATCCCTTCCTTCCCAGCCCTTTACCTTTCCTACCCGCCTGGCTTCACCTCTCACCTTCCAGTTACCCTCCTTCCCCTGCCCCCACCTTCTTATTCTGGCATCTTCCCCCCTCATTTTCAGTCGTGAAGAAGGGTCTCGGCTCGAAACATTGACTGATTATTCATTCCCATAGATGCTGCCCGGCCTGCTGAGTTCCTCCAGCATTTTGTGTGTGTTGTTCTGGATTTCCAGCATCTGCAGAATCTCTTGTGATCATGAACTACTGCAATATTGTATGAGTATGATGTTGTAATGAAAGAATAAATCTCCTTTGGAAAAGAGAAAATAACCTCTGAGACACTGGGATTAAGAGGAGCTCTCACACCAGTCGGCCTTTGGGGAAGAGAGGCTGTGCATTTTTAAAAAATTTATTCTCATTTTTATAAAGGAATAATGCTTGATGACTCTGAAGGTGTACTTGCTGGAGTTTAGAAGAACGAAGTGCGGGGAGGGAATCTCATTGAAACCTATCGAATATTGAAAGCCCTCATTAGAGCGGATGTGGTGAGGATGTTTCCTGTGGCGGGAGAGTCTCGGACCAGAGGGCACTGCCTCAGAATAAAAGGATGTCCATTTGGAACAGAAATGAGGAGGAATTTCTTGAGCCAGGGGGTGGTGAATCTGTGGAAATCCTTTTTGGAAGTATTTTTAAAGCAGAGGCTGATAGGTTCTTGATTAATAGGATCAAGTGTTACGGGGAGCAGGCAGGAGAATTGGTTTGATGGAGTGAGAGCAGTGATGGAATGGTGGGGGCAGACTGGCCTAATTCTGCTCCTGTGAATTATGGTTTTATGGTCTGTTGTAATTTATGTTAATTGTTATGTCTTGCACTGTCGTCATAAAGCAACAAATGTCGGTGATATTAAACCCACTTCTGATTCTGAAGAGGTGAGCCTGCGCTCGGTTTCCGTTATGGCTCAGCTGAATCTAACTAAAGGACACAGATTTGATTTGAGGGCCTGAATGGCCTCGTTCTGTCTCAACCCATGCCTTCCGCCGGATTTTGGGGAAAGGAAGTGGGCCTTAGCTCCCGGCACAGGGGCTGGTGGGTGAGCAGTGGGTAAGACGGATGGCAAGGAAAGACGTGAAGAGCATTCCAGCTGGTAGCACACTGCCTGGTCTGCACAGGATCGGAAAAGCTGCAGAAGGTTGTAAAACCAGCCAGCTCCATCATGGGCACTAGCCTCCCCAGCTCTGAGGACATCTTCAAAAGGCAAGGCCTCAAAAAGGCGGCATCCATCATTAAGGACCCCCATCTCCCAGCACGTGCCCTCTTCTCATTGCTACCATCAGGGAGGAGCCTGAAGACACACACTCAACATTTTAAGAAAAGCTTCTTTCCCTCCGCCATCAGGTTTCTAAATAGACAATGAACCCTACCTCATTATTTTCCTCTTTTATTTGCACTACTTATTAATTTTTTAATATTTATTATTGTAACTCTTGACATAGCATGATCCTGGCGTATTTCTGGTCAGAATCAGTATCAGGTCTATTATCACTGATATGCTCTGAGTGGCCACTTTATTATAGGAACATAGAAAATAGGTGCAGGAGTAGGCTATTCGGCCCTTTGAGCCTGCACTGCCATTCAGTACGATCATGGCTGATCATCCAACTCAGAACTCTGTACCTGCCTTCTCTCCATACCCCCTGATCCTTTTAGCCACAAGGGCCATATCTAACTCCCTCTTAAATATAGCCAATGAACTGGCCTCAACTGTTTCCTGTGGCAGAGAATCCCACAGATTCACCACTCTCTGTGTGAAGAAGTTTTTCCTCATCTCGGTCCTAAAAGGCTTCCCCTTTATCCTCAAACTGTGACCCCTCGTTCTGGACTTCCCCAACATCAGGAACAATCTTCCTGCATCTAGCCTGTCCAATCCCTTTAGAATTTTATACATTTCAATCAGATCCCCCCTCAATCTTCTAAATTCCAGTGAGTATAAGCCTAGTCGATCCAGTCTTTCATCATATGAAAGTCCTGCCATCCCAGGAATCAACCTGGTGAACCTTCTTTGTACCCTCTCTATGGCAAGAATGTCTTGCCTCAGATTAGGGGACCAAAACTGCGCACAATACTCCAGGTGTGGTCTCACCAAGGCCTTGTACAACTGCAGTAGTACCTCCCTGCTCCTGTACTCGAATCCTCTTGCTATGAATGCCAGCATACCATTCGCCTTTTTCACCACCTGCCGTACCTGCATGCCCACTTTCAATGACTGGTGTATAATGACACCCAAGTCTCATTGCACCTCCCCTTTTCCTAATCGGCTACCATTCAGATAATTTGTTTTCCTGTTCTTGCCACCAAAGTGGATAACCTCACATTTATCCACATTAAATTGCATCTGCCATGAATTTGCCCACTCACCTAACCTATCCAAGTCATCCTGCATCCTCTTAGCATCCTCCTCACAGCTAACACTGCCACCCAGCTTTGTGTCATCCGCAAACTTGGAGATGCTGCATTTAATTCCCTCATCCAAGTCATTAATATATATTGTAAACAACTGGGGTCCCAGCACTGAGCCTTGCAGTACCCCACTAGTCACTGCCTGCCATTCTGAAAAGGTCCCGTTTATTCCCACTCTTTGCTTCCTGTCTGCCAACCAATTCTCTATCCACATCAATACCATACCCCCAATACCATGTGCTTTAAGTTTGCACACTAATCTCCTGTGTGGGACCTTGTCAAAAGCCTTTTGAAAATCCAAATATACCACATCCACTGGTTCTCTGATTATTGGTTACACTTCACTTACAAAACTGCGCATTAATACAAATATCTAATCAGTTAATCATGTGGCAGAAACTCAGTGGTCAAGAGGTTCAGTTGTTGTTCAGACCAAGCATCAGAATGGGGAAGAAATGTGATCTTAGTGACTAGGACTGTGGAATGATTGTTGGTGCCAGACGGGATGGTTTAGGTTTCTCAGAAGCTGCTGATCTCCTGGGATTCTCACACACAGCAGTCCCTGGAGTGTACAGAAAACAGTCAGTGAGCAGCAGTTCTGTGGGCAAAACACCTTGTTAATGAGAGAGGGCAGAGGAGAATGGCCAGACTGGTTCAAGCTGACAGGAAGGTGACAGTAACTCAAATAACCACGCTGAACCTTGAAGCGGATGGGGCTACAGCAACAGAAGACCACAAACACACACTCAGTGGCTGCTTTAGTAGGTACAGGAGGTATCCAACGGAGTGGCCATTCAGTGTGTGTTGTGAAATTTGTTGTTCCAATGGGAATGTTGGCAGGATAACAAATACTTGGGGATACGAATTGGCAATAAACTGGACTGGTCAAAGAACACTGAGGCTGTCTACAAGAAGGGTCAGAGCCGTCTCTATTTCCTGAGGAGACTGAGGTCCTTTAACATCTGCCGGACGATGCTGAGGATGTTCTACGAGACTGTGGTGGCCAGTGCGATCATGTTTGCTGTTGTGTGCTGGGGCAGCAGGCTGAGGGTAGCAGACACCAACAGAATCAACAAACTCATTCGTAAGGCCAGTGATGTTGTGGGGACGGAACTGGACTCTCTCACAGTGGTGTCTGAAAAGAGGATGCTGTCTAAGTTGCATGCCATCTTGGACAATGTCTCCCATCCACTACATAATGTACTGGGTGGGCACAGGAGTACATTCAGCCAGAGACTCATTCCACCGAGATGCAGCACAGAGCGTCATAGGAAGTCATTCCTGTCTGTGGCCATCAAACTTTACAACTCCTCCCTTGGAGGGTCAGACACCCTGAGCCAATAGGCTGGTCCTGGACTCATTTCATAATTTACTGGCATAATTTACATATTACTATTTAACTATTTATGGTTTTATTACTATTTACTATTTATAGTGCAACTGTAACGAAAACCAATTTCCCCCGGGATCAATAAAGTATGACTATGACTATAAAACGGGATGGGTGGACGATTAGTGTAAATGGCTGGTTGCAGCATTCCCCCTCCCGCGTGTGTCCCTTCACTACAGCGTGAGAGCCTTGTTTATCTTCCCACACCCTGTACTGTGGGCATCACCACTCATCCCACTGCTACAGGGAGTGGAATGACTAAGTTCCAGGAAGAGGGCAGCTGGGTGACTGTCAGGAGAAGGAATGAGACGGTGAACAGGCAGTGAGCACAGTGCACCCTGTGGCCATTCCTCTCAATAATAAGTATACGGTTTTGGATACTGATGTGGGGGATGACCTCCCAGGGGAATGCCACAGAGACCAGATTACAGTCACTGAGCATGGGTCCGTGGTGCTGAAGGGAAAGAGAGAGAAGATAGGGGACTCAATAGTGAGGGGATCAGACGGGAGATTCTGTGGACGTGAACAGGACACCCGGATGGTATGTTGCCTCCCAGGTGCCAGGGTAAGGGACGTCTCAGATTGCGTCCACAACATTTTGGAGGGGGAGGGAGAGCGGCCAGATGTCTTGGTACATATCAGCACCAATGACATAGGGAGGAAATGCAAAGAGGTCCTGAACAAAGATTTTAGAGAGCTTGGTAGAAAGTTGAGAAGCAGGGCCTCCTGAACAGTAATTTATGGATTGCTGCCTGTGCCAGGAGCCAGTGGGGGTAGTACCAGGATGATTTGGCAGATTAATGCGTGGCTGAGAAACCGGTGCAGGGGGCAGGGCTTCAGGTTCTTGGATCATTGGGATATCTTCTGGGGGAGGTATGATCTGTATAAAAGTAACAGGTTGCACCTGAACCCGAGGGGGACCAATATTCTTGCGGGCAGGTTTGTTAGAGCTGTTGGGGGAGGGGTTTAAACTAACTTGGTGAGGGGTGTTGGGAACCAAAGTGAAAGGACTCAGGATGGGTAAAAAAGCAAAGATAGCTTGCAAGTCAGACTGTCAGGAAGTGGAGGTAGATGATAGGACAAAATTGCAGCCAGCAGGGTGAGTTTCAGTACATTAGGGATGCAGAATCAAAAAGGGTAGCAAATACAACACTCAAAGTGCTGTATATCAATGCACAGAGTATAAGAAATGAGGTGGATGATCTTGTTGCAATATTACAGATTGCCGGGTAGATGTTGTGGCCATTACTGAATTGTGGCTGAAGGACGGTTGTAGTTGGGAGCTGAATGTCCAAGGTTACACGTTGTATCAGAGGGATAGGAAGGTAGGCAGAGGGGGTGGTATGGCTCTGTTGGTAAAGAATGGCATCAAATAATTAGGAAGATGTGACATAGGATCAAAAGATATTGAATGCTTGGGGGTTGAGTTAAGAAACTGCAAGGGTAAAACGACCCTGATGGCAGTTATGTACAGGCCTCCAAACAGCAGCTGGGATGTGGACAACAGATTAAAATGGAAAATAGAAAAGGGTGTCAAAGGGGCAATATTATGATAGTCATGGGAGATTTCAAGATGTAGGACGATTGGGAAAATCAAGTTGGTAATGGATCTCAAGAGAATAAATTTGTTGAACGCCTACAAGATGACTTTTTAAAGCAGTTTGTCATTGAGCTTGCCGGGGGATCAGCTCTAGTAGATTGGGTGTTACATAGTGAAACAAAGGTCATTAGGGAGCTTGAGGTAAAGGAACCCTTAAGAGACAGTGATCACAATATTACTGAGTCCAACTTGAAATTTGATAGGGAAAAAGAAAAGTCTGACTTAGCAGTATTTCAGTGGAGTAAAGGAAATTACAGTGGTATGAGAAAGGAGTTGGTGAAAGTAAATTGGAAGGAGATGGTGGCAGGGATGACAGCAGAGCAGGAATGGTTTGAGTTTCAGGAAAAAAATGAGGAAGGTGCAGGATAGGTATATTACAAAAACAAAGAAATACACTAATGGCAAAATAGTACGACTGTGGCTGGCAAGGGAAGTCAAAGCTAATGTAAAAGCAAAAGAGAGGGCCTACTGAGCCTAATGGGGCAGAGGCCACTGACAGCAGCTCATCAGAGCCCTCTGTCTGGGCCAGTCTTTCAAGTTGTCCCCAGATGTAGCCCATTTTGAAGACCCTTCATCTCCCGGGGATAGTGTCTACATGGCCATGATTATTCTTGGCAGATTTTTCTATGGAAGTAATTTGCTATTGCCTTCTTCTAGGAAGTATCTTTACAGGACAGGCAACCCCAACCATTATTAATACTCTCCAGAGTTTTGCTGCCTGGTGACAGTAGTTGCATAACCAGGACTTGTGATCTGCACCAGCTGCTCATACGACCATTCAGCACCTGCACCCATGGTTTCACATGACCTGGATCGGGTAGAGGGAGCTAAGCAGCTGCTACACCTTGCCCAAGGGTGACCTGCAGGCTAGCGGAGGGGAGGAGTGCCTTATACCTCCTTTGTTGGAAATGTATCTCCATTCTTCCCCACCCCCCCATACATATAGCTCTGAGTTTTCACACGGATGGGGTTACTAGCCCATGCCCAATCCTCCCCCTTTCACAGCCAGAGCTGGGACTGTCCATTGAGGAGTTAATCCCAGGCAGTGTCACAGTCTCATGCTTGGTTGCAGGCCACAGAAGCTTTAGAAGTTTGCTGGCAGCCAACGTTGCAGTCTTTTTGGAGACTGCCTGATTTCCATGCCATTAACATTTTGGTGCAGTGATAAAGCAAAGCTGCAATCCAATTTGTGCACCTTGCTGTCTCAGCGCAGTTGATGGAATGTGAGTGGGAAGTGGAACAGTATTTCTGGCCTTGGAGACAAGAGAGCTACGGGTGATTCATGCCTGCAAGAAGCACAGGCAGCTTCCTGACTGGGTGTAGAACAGGAAGTGAAAGTTCTCTGTGCAAAACACGTACGCAAGAGGCTCTGCAGAGGCTGGAACTCTTGGGCAACACACTCAGAATGCTGGAGGAACTCAGCAGGCTAGGCAGCTTCTATGGAGAGGAATGAACAGTCGATATTCCGGGCTGGGATCCTTCATCATGAGCACTGACATCCCTTAGGAACAGAAATGAGCAGAAATTTCTTTAGCCAGAGGGTGGTTTAGCTGTGGAATTTATTGCCCCAGACAGCTGTGGAGTCCGAATCATTGGGTATATTTAAAGCAGATGTTGATGGGCTCTTCACTAGTCAGGGCATCAAAAGTTGCGAGGAGAAGGCAGAAGAAAGGGGTTGAGAGGGATGATAATGGAATGGTGAAGCAGACTCGATGGGTTGAATGGCCTCATTCTGCTCCAATGTCTTTTTGTCTGACGGAAATTGATTAATGATATATTCTGCATAACCCTGGGAGTTAAAGGAAGGGAGAGTGGTGGGGGAGAAGATTACTGGATTGGATTTGTTTAGCTGAGTCAGACTGCCCTTGGGGCATTGTGTTCACCGTGATGCTGCCTGGATGAGAGAACATGAACCGTAGGGGGAGATTGGACTTGCCTTAGGGTGTCAGATGCTGAGGGGAGACACGATAGGTTTATACAGTACTGTGCAAAAGTCCTAGGTGCATATATGTAAGCCTTAGGCACGTATATGTAAGTCTTAGGCTAGGGTGTGTAAGACATTTGCACAGTACCGTATTTCTCAATGCGGAGCAGAGAGTGAGTTTGTAGATCTGTCGGGAGCCATGGATGTTGGATATAGCGAGGGTGGAGCGTCGCGGGATGGATGTGAGGCAGGTGGCAGAGAAGGAATGCCAGCGGTGGGGGGGCACGGGTTTTGCACGGGTGCAGTCATACCCCACCCTGAGACACCAGGTAAGGCCATTTGATTACAAATAATTGGTTTATTGATCAATACAGAATGTCTCTCTGGTGCTTCCCGCTCCCTCCTCTCTCCATTTCCCTTTTCCCAACCATGATTCCCCTCTCCCTGCCCGCTTCCCACTCTCAGTCCACAATAGAGACCCAGATCAGAATCAGGTTTATCATCACTCACGTGTCATGAAGTCGGTAAGTCCCCAGCACAGACTCGGACTCCGCTGGTCACCGCTGCAAGCAACACGTTTCACTGTATGTTTTCATATGCATGTGACAAATAAAGCTGATCTTTAAAGCTAATCTTTGAAGTTGGTCAGAATCTTTTCCCCAGGGTGGAAATATCAAACTCCAGAGCTAGTGTGAGGGGCGTTTTGTCACACAGAGAGTGGTGGGTGACTGGAGCGGGTCACCAGGAGTAGTGTGGAAGAGGCTTTTACACAGACGTGTGAATATGAAGGGAACAGAGGAAGGGGTGTGGATGATACACAGGACAACATTTGGCATAAATTGGCATCAAGGTCATCACAACATTGCAGGCCGAATGGACTGCCCGGAGCTGTGCTGTGCTCTGTTCTTTTGCAATATTCCTGTTTACTTGAGGGGAAAGGAGAGACACTGGGGAGGGGCAGGTGTGGAGGGCCACTGTCTGGCACAGTGTATAGATTGTCGTAAATCAGAGTGAGCGCGCCAAAGTGACAAGCAGTTGGCTGAGTGGTGGGACTGGGGGAGGAGGGATGGGGCAGAGTACTGTGGATCACTGCCCAGCCCAGACCACTGCCAAGTCTCTCCACAAAGAAGGCAAGAGCCCAAATCTAGCTCAAGGCTTCCTGAGGAAGGCTGCGTTCGTGGGTGTGCTGGACACGGCCATTTCTCAAAATAAGCTCACAGAAAGGAATATACATTGTTCGTACAACACTGCACGTTGCAGTATCGTGACAACAGGACATCATACGTGTACAGAGGAAAGCTGAACATCACAGATGCTGCAAATCCGAAATAAAACAGAAATCACAGCAAACACTCCACAGGTCAGGCAGCATCTGTGGAGAGAAGAAATGAGATGGTGTTTCAGGTTTGGATATCAAATCTCCTTTGAGTTACTGATGGGAAAGGATGGAGGGAACATGTGAAGCTCTGCGACAGGGTAGAGTTCTGACAAAATGTCTTTGAGCTGAAATATTAACAGTATCTCTCTCCACAGATGCTGCCCGACCTGCTGAGTAGTAATGGCAGTCTCACACACACAGACACATGCGTGCACACACACACACACACACACACACACACACACACACACACACACACACACACACACACACACACACAGATACAGACACACACACACACACACAAACACAGACACACACACATAGATACACATACACACACACACACACACACACACATAGATACACAGACATACACACACACACACACACACACACACAGATACAGACACACACACACACACACAAACACAGACACACACACATAGATACACATACACACACAGACACACAGACACACAAACACGCACAGACACACATACACAGACAGACATGCACACAGACATAAACACACACACAGACACACATACACACACACAGACATAAACACACACAAAGACACAAACTCAGACACAGAGACACACACAGACACAAACACATAGACATACAGATATAAAGATACAAACAGAGACACAAACACACACAGACACACAGACGCAAACACACACACAGAGACACACACAGACACAAAGACACACACACACACACACACACACACACACACACACACACATAAAGATACAAGCAGAGACACACACGCACAAAGCACAGGCGTACCAATGGACGGACAGACACACACACACAGATACAGACAGTTGCACACACAGGCAAACACACCGAGCTCGTGACTGACACGCACTTTTGATGTAACTGAGGAAGTTTATATACCTGTGGTCAGTTGTGGACCTGTGCTCCTGTGGCCAGTCAGCAATGATCTGATCTACAGATTTTTCTGCTTCTCTACCCCCCTGCATACCCCCACCTCCACCCAGCAGTGATCTCTGAACCCACATCCTTGTTTACAGACGTCTCAGGGCTTTACACAGACCACAGTGTATTCCCTCCAACCGCATGTTCCCCCATGATACACAGCTCACAAACCCCAGCGTCACGCACACACAACCCTAAACACACAGCCCACAGCACACAACCAAAACACACGCCACCACAACACCCAACTGACACACACTTCCACACACACCACAGCAGCTCAGACCCCACACCCTGCACCTACCATAATACCGCCACACTTCCCTTGAGTGGCATGTTAGTGTAGTGGTTAGCACAACACTTTACAGCACCATCGACCCCAGTTCAATTCCCACCTCTGCCTGTAAGGAGTTTGTACGTTCACTCTGTGACCACTTGGATTCCTCCCACAGTCCACAATTGTGCCTGTTGGGAGGTTAATTGGTCATTTTAAATTGTCCCGTGATTAGGCTAGGGTTAAATCGCAAAGGGCCAGAAGGACCTGTTCTGTGCTTTATCTCAGTACAGAAATAAAAATAACCATCAGCTGCTACAGCTCAGCTCCAGACCCTGGTCCAGCTCCAGACCCCAGTCCATCACCTGCTACAGCTCATCTCCAGACCCTGGTCCATCTCCAAATCCTGGTCCATCTCCAGACCCCGGTCCATCACCTGCTACAGCTCAGCTCCAGAACCCGGTCCATCTCCAGACCCCAGTCTATCTCCTGCTACAGCTCAGCTCCAGACCCTGGTCCACCTCCAAACCCCGGTCCATCTCCAGACCCTGGTCCATCACCTGCTACAGCTCAGCTCCAGACCCCGGTCCATCTCCAGACCCCGGTCCATCTCCAGACCCCGGTCCAGCTTCAGACCCCAGTCCATCTCCTGCTACAGCTCAGCTCCAGACCCTGGTCCATCTCCAGACCCCGGTCTATCACCAGACCCCGGTCTATCACCTGCTACAGCTCAGCTCCAGACTCCAGTCCATCTCCAAATCCTGGTCCATCTCCAGACCCCGGTCCATCACCTGCTACAGCTCAGCTCCAGACTCCAGTCCATCTCCAAATCCTGGTCCATCCCCAGACCCCAGTCCATCTCCTGCTACAGCTCAGGTCCAGACCCCGGTCCATCTCCAAACCCCGGTCCACAGGACAGAGCTGTTGGTCACTGTATGATGAAATGATGAATGCGGATGGGTGTCTCACAATATCCTGGTCCCTTCTTCCTCTCCCACTGGTCCGATCTCCCTACTTGTTGCGATGTGATACAGACCCTATCTCTGACTAAGCAGCTGCCTCTCTCCGCAGGTTCGGCACCGGATGTCCGGGCAGGTGATGGTCCTCAAGATGAACAAGTTACCGAGCAACCGCGCCAACATGCTGCGCGAGGTGCAGCTGATGAACCGTCTCTCCCACCCCAACATCCTGCGGTGAGAACCTCGCTTTTCTCCCTTCGCCTTCTGTGTCCGTCAGAGAGTAGTATAGCATTAAATCAGGCCCTTCAGCCCATCTGGTCCATGCTGACCAAGGGGATGACCTGAACCAATTCCACCTGTGAGGTGACCCCGGTTTCCTTGGCTGCGTAAGTCTGGGGAAGACACACTCTGGTCCCCCCAAACCCGTGAGATTAGGACAGCTCTCCCACCCCAGACCCCAGTTTATGTGGATGCTGTGTAACTTACTACCCTGTTACAGCTTGGTGCCTAGAAATAACAGACAGCACACTGCATACAATTAAAGGAATTATATCTATGAATCTTAACTTTACTAAAGGGTTAGGAGAGAAAAGAAAGAAAAAAACAAAAAGGGCCCATTATAATTAACGCAAACACGAGGAATTCTACAGATGCTGGAAATTCAAGCAACACACATCAAAGTTAGCCTCCAACCCGATACCTTATATTCCGTCTGGGTAGCCTCCAACCTGATGGCATGAACATTGACTTCTCTAACTTCTGCTAATGCCCCACCTCCCCCTCGTACCCCAACCGTTGATTATTTATATACACACATTCTTTCTCACTCTCTCCTTTTTCTCCCTCTGGCCCTCTGACTATACCCCTTGCCCATCCTCTGGGTATTTCCCCCCCCCCACTTTTCCTTCTCCCTGGGCCTCCTGTCCCATGATCCTCTCGTATCCCTTTTGCCAATCATCTGTCCAGCTCTTGGCTCCATCCCTCCCCCTCCTGTCTTCTCCGATCATTTTGGATCTCCCCCTCCCCCTCCCACTTTCAAATCTCTCACTTGCTCTTCAGTTAGTCCTGACGAAGGGTCTCGGCCTGAAGCATCGACTGTACCTCTTCCTAGAGATGCTGCCTGGCCTGCTGTGTTCACCAGCAACTTTGATGTGTGTTCCATTATAATTAAACAGTCAAATGTGTACAAGTTGGAGCTCAACTCTTCCAAATGTCATGCATATTCATGATCCTCAGTAGGCCCCGGCATCTTGCTCCATTCAACCCCAATCAGTGACGTTGTAATCGTGTTACGCTAACTGTTACGCTGCAGCGCCACCTGATATCCTCTAGTTATGACACCCTTACCCTGGGGCAAAGGCTGTGACCAGTCAGCTAATCCGTGCCGCTCATGACTTTATAAATCTCTGTCAGGTTGCCTGTTCTGTACGGTTGTCATAGCCGGGGGGTGGTAGTGGGAGCTTATCCAAAGTTCCCAATGGCATGTGCCCCGAATAGCCTCTGACAACCAAGTCCAGTTCTTGGCCTTCATGTGTGGCTTAGTTACTAAGCCGGGCAGAATCGTTTCTACTGACAGAGTGAGGGGCAAAGGTGGGTTACCGGCATCTTAAAACCAGTTACTTCGGGCTGATGGGGCTCATCAGCTGATCTCAAACCTCCGCTGCCTTGCAGCTACGCCCACTCATGGAGAAGGCTTCGGGAGTAAACCCCGAGGAAAATCCGGAGCTGGAGTCCCTAAGGCAGTCCTACGTTGAGTTCAATGTTGACCGGCAACTCCTGTGATGCTGCTGGTGCCAAACTGTATCAGTCTCTGCTGTTCCTTTGGGTTCATCAGATGTGTGGAGAGGGCGAGCTTGCTTCATGGGCAACAGCTCGCTCTCCAGATCATACTGCCCTGGCTTGAGGATCAAATGTAGATGGCTGGGACATAACATCCATGTTCGACCCCGAAGGTCGCCTATCAGGGAAAATAGCCCCAGCCTGTCCAATCTCTCCTTATATCTCAAGCCTTCCGGCCCTGGTAACATCCTTGTGAACCTTTTCTGTGCCCTTTCCATTTTAACGACGTCCTTCCTTCAGCTCATAGATGAGGCCCGGCTTAATGAGCACGTCAATCATCTCCGGTTTGTGTTTAGTCCACCTGCCCAGGCAGGTTTATAACTTGCAGGCTGCTGTACTTCGTAGCCAAGGCAGCTGAGAGTGCTCTATAGATAGTGTTTATTGAGTCCTGGAGAAATGTTCATTCGATAGATTCCTGATCACTTCCAGATGTGCCGTCATCTTTATAAGGTAGAAAGTCGAAGAGAGCAGCCTTTAATTTGGAGCAGATACAGTACACTGGCATTGTAATTGTCACCATGTACTGAGCTACAGTGGAAAACCTGGCTTGTATACAGTTCATACAGATCAGATCATTACACAGTGCGTTGGGCTAGAATGAGGTAAAACAATAACAATGTCAACTGAAGTGTCAGACAGGAGAGAATCTGCAGATGCTGGAAATCCAGAGCAACACACGCACAATGCTGGAGGAACTCTGCAGGCCGGGCAGCATCAATGGAAAAGAGCACAGTCGATGTTTTGGGCCGAGACCCTTCGGCAGGGCTGGAGAAAGAAAGCAGAGGAGTAGATTTAAAAGGTGGGGGTGGGGGGAGAGAGAAACACCAGGTGATAGGGAGAGGGATGAAGGAAAGAGATGGGAAGTTGATTGGTGAAAGAGGCAGAAGAGATAAAGCCTCTGTACCTCCTGCCTGATGGTAGCTATGACAATCGGCATGGCCTGGATGGCGGGAAACTTTGATGATGGATGTCCAAAGTCCAATGTAAATTTATTGCAAAAGTACATACAGTATATGTCGCCGTATACTACCCTGAGATTCATTTTCTTATGGGCATACTCAATAAATCCATAAAATAATAACCATAGTAGAATCAATGGAAGACTATCTAACTTGGGTGCTCAAGCAGTCTGCAAAAGACAGCAAACTGTGCAAATACAAAATTTAAAATATAATGATAATTAAATAAGTAATAAATATTGAAAATATGAGATGAAGAGCCCTTGAAAGTGAGTCCATAGGTTGTGGGAACATTTCAATGATGGGGCAAGTGAAGTTGAGTGACGTTATCCCCTCTGGTTCAGGAGCCTGATGGTTGAGGGGTAATAACTGCTCCTGAACCTGGTGGTGTGGGTTCTGAGGCTCCTGTACCTCCTACCTGATGGCAGCAGCCAGAAGAGAGCATGGCCTGGGTGGTGGGGGTCCTTGAAGATGGATGCTGATTTCCCACAACAGCATTTCACATAGATGTGCTCAAAGGTGGGGAGGGCTTTACCCGTGATGGACTGGGTCATATCCACTACTTTTTACAGGAGTTTCTGTTCAAGGGCTTCACGTTTCCATACGAGGCTGTGATGCATCCTGTTTGTATACTCTCCACTTCACATCTAAAGAAGTTTGTCGAAATGTTAGATGTCATGCCGATTTTCCACAAACTCCTAAGGAAGTAGAGGCACTGCTGTGCTTTCCTCATAACTGCACTTACCTTTACACTTTGCACCTACAATTGCTTGGGGGAGATCCTCCAAGATAATAACATCGAGGAATTTGAGGTTCTTGACCCTCTCCACCTCTGACCCTCTGATGAGGACGGGCTCGTGGACCTCTGGTTTCCTTCTGAGGTCAATAATCAGGTCCTTGGTCTTGCTGACATTGAGCAAGAGGGTGGTGTTACGGCACCACCCGGCCAGTTTGCCTCTTTGATGCAGCATCTCCTGTTGGTACTACCAGTGAGGGGAAACGATCTTCCCTTGATGTATTGGGTAGAGTCAACTACTCTCTGAAGTTTCTGTCCTCTCTACACTTCCCATGATTTCTACGCTTTTGAAGTCTCCCATCAGCCTCTGCCACACCAGAGAAAATGATGCAAGTTTCTCTAACCTCTCCTTATGGCTAATACACTCTAATTCAGGGCACGCTGGTGAACCTCTCCCGTGCTCTCTCTATATCCTCCCTATAATGGGACAACCAGACTGCATACAATACTAAAAGGACAGCCTAACCGAGGTTGCATATACAGTAGCTGGTTATCTCTTATCTGATTGTCTCAACCAATGAAGGCAAGCAAGTGAGACCTGATGCAGATACGGGGTAACGCCTTTTTGAAGACCTTTGCTCTGTCTGCTGCAGGAGCCGGATCTCCCAGTGGCCAACCATTTCAATTTGACCTCGCTGGCCATGCCCTCCTCTATTGGGTAGCAGACACCAACAGAATCAACAAACTCATTCGTAAGGCCAGTGATGTTGTGGGGGTGGGGATGGAACTGGACTCTCTTGATGGTGGTGTCTGAAAAGAGGATGCTGTCCAAGTTGCATGCCATCTTGGACAATGTCTCCCATCCACTACATAATGTATTGGTTGGGCACAGGAGTACATTCAGCCAGAGACTCATTCCACCGAGATGCAACACAGAGCGTCATAGGAAGTCATTCCTGCCTGTGGCCATCAAAGTTTACAACTCCTCCCTTGGAGGGTCAGACACCCTGAGCCAATAGGCTGGTCCTGGACTTATTTCCTGGCATAATTTATCATATTACTATTTAACTACTTATGGTTTTATTACTACTTATTACCTATGGTGCAACTGTAATGAAAACCAATTTCCCCCGGGATCAATAAAGTATGACTATGACTATGACTATTGCCATGATGAGGCCAAACCCAAGTTGGAGGGACAACACCTCATATTCCGTCTGGCCTCCGACTTGATGGCATGAACATTGGTAACTCTGACTTCTGGTCACTTCTCCCCCCAACCCTCTCCTATCTCTCTTTCTTCCATTCCCCATTCTGGTTCCCCTCTCACCTCTTCTTCCTTCCTGCCCATGACATCCCTCTGGCTCCCCTCCTTCTCCCATGGTCCACTCTCCGCTCTCCTATTAAGATTCCTTCTTCTTCAGCCCTTCACCTCTTCCATCCATCCACTCCCAGATTCTTTCTTCATAACCCTCTCCCACATCCACCTGCATCCTTTCTCAGCTGGTCACACATATCAGCCATCAGTTGTACCCCCTCCCAACTTTCTAAGTCTGGCCTCTGCCCCTTTCCTTCTCAGTCCTGATGAAGGGTCTTGACCTGAAACATCAACTGTTTGCAGCCTTCCATAGGTGCTGCCTGACTTGGAGATCCTCCAGCGATTTGTGTGTGTTGCTCTAGATTTTCAGCATCTGTAGAATCTTCTGTGTTTGTGTCTACAATATTTCTTCCACAGTTATTATGATGAATAGGTAACTTGATCTGATCTTGTCAGGTGTGTCTCTATTAATGGGACAGGCAGTAACGTCTGTCCATCCCAAAAAAAAAATATTCCTGCATATTAATATGGGCTGTCTCCCCAGGGCACAATACCTTCCCGCTGCACTAAATAAGATGTCTGTGTTACAGAGATGTGGTCACATTTTATAACCAGGAGCAGGTTAATTAAATCCTCCCCGCAGTGCCCAGACTACCCACTGGGATTTATAAAATTAACAGCAAGATGCCGAATCAAAGTCAGAATCTCATTTATTATCACTAACGTTTGTTTTAAAATTTGTTGTTTTGTGACAGCAGTACAAGTGCAATGCATAAAGGTTACTATAAATTACAATAGAGTATCTAAAAAATAGTGAGGCAGTAGTCTGGGCTCATGGACCATTGAGAAATCTGGTGCAGGAAGGAAAGAAGTGCTGTGCCTTCTGTGGCAATGAATTCCCCAGATTCACTGCCTTCTGGCTAAAGAAATTCCTCCTCATACCTGCCCTAAATGGATGTCCTGTTCTGTGTCTGTATCCTCTGGTTGTGGGCACTCCCACTACTGGAAACATCTGCTCCATGTCCACTCTATCTAGACCCTTCAACCACCTTGTTCTTTTCAGTAAGTCTGAAAGATCCTCGACTTGAAGCATTCATGCCATTTCTCTCTCCACATTTGCTGCCTGACCTGTTTGTGTTTCCAGCATTTTCTGCTTTTTATCTCAGATTTCTGGAATCTGCAGGAGTTTTATTGTGTCACACACTGCAGAAGAGACTAATTTTTGCTTCCACCCCATCCAAAACGCAATTTTACTTGCCTTTTCCCCTCCCTGACCCCTGCCCACCGGACCGAGAAGTGGGCTCAGTAGCTCACCTTGGCAAAGGAAGAATAAGCACCAGGTCTTCAGCACTGAATTCCACCAAGCGGGACAGACAAGTCACGGAGGGTGACTTGAGCAGGGTTGGTAAAAGCTGCAGAAAGTTGTAAACTCAGCCAACTCCAACATGGCTCTAGTCTCCCCAGCATCAAAGACACCTTCAAAAGGCGATGCCTCAAGAAGGCAGCATCCATCATTGAGGACCCCCGTCACCCAGAACATGACCTCTTCTCATTGCTACCATTAAGGAGGAGGTACAGGAGCGTGAATACCCACACTCAATGTTTCAGGAACAATTCTCCACCTCCACCATGAGATTTATGAATGGATAATGTGCACATGTATACAACCTCATTCGTTTTTTCTTCTTTTTCCTCTCTTTTTGCACTAATTTAATTTATATCTATATACACAGTGGATTCTGGATAGTTGAGTCATTAGTTAATTGGGTCAGCCACCTATTTGGCACGACTCTTAAAGAACAAAAACTAATCGAGGAAATAGCTGGGATTCCCTTTGTCTATTTCGGACATTATGCTGCTTAATTGGGGCAGGAGACAGTTGCCAAACAGGTTCTAACTAGCATCAGATGCATGCACCTGTGTTGCTGTTAGGCGATGCATCGTGCTTAGAACGAGCAGCTTTTAAATAGTGTCAGTTGTGTGTGTTAGTGTCCAAAAAACAGTGATTCTTGTCACGACAGTTGGTGAGAAATAAGTAGCAAGACAATTCAGAACCGTTTTGTTCACTGTGTTTTCAAGCATTCAGGCTTGGAGATGCCGGAAATGGCCGGGAGTGAAAATGAAAGGATTTCACTACTTCAATAAGTTAGGAGCTACAAAGAGTGTGAAGGTATCAACAATAATCTTAAATGTTACAATGAAAGTGAAGATTTGGAGGATACAGTCGTCAAAAGCATTGTATGAAGGCAGTCTATTACCTACACTAGGTGGCTGCACTGATTTTGTTCACTTACAGACAATCAAAAGTATGTGGCAGTGTAGACGGATGAATTCCTTCATCAGCAACTATTAGGAACCAATACAGTTTTAAAGTACTGCAGTAGTATGATAGTGTTCTAATTAAATTAAGTACATAATTTGTTACTCGGTTAAACAGTAGTTTGATTTTTTTCTACTTTTTTAACTGTTTCCATAAATCTTAGGATAATTGGCACATAATTGTGCTGGTGCTGATATGTCCTAATTAACCAGAATCCACTGTATTTTTTTAATCATAATTTATAGTTTTTTACTATTATATCTTACAAAAACCGCTTCTGCAAAACAACAAATTTGATGACATTTGTCAGTGATATTGAACCGAATTCTGACTCTCATTGCCTCTTGACTTTTGATATAACTAGTTGTTCACGGGCCGGTAAAGGGGTTGCTCGAAATTCCAGGCATATATACTTAACAGTGTAAACTGAACAAAAAGTTAGATCAGCACAGCACTGGACACAAAGTGGTGCCAAATTTGACGCCAATTTGTACTAAATGTCCTCCTGTGTATCATTCGTATCCGTTCATTCCCTTCATGTTCACGCCTCCATACTGTCTGCATCTACTCCTGCCCCTGGCGCAGCAGTTAGCCTAATGCTTTACAGCTCCAGCGACCTGGGCTCAATTCCCTGCACTGGCTGAATCAGTTTTGTATGTTCTTCCGGTGACCACATGGGTTTCCTCCACGTTCTCTGGTTTCCTCCCACATTCCAAAGACGTACGGGTTGGGGTTAGTGTGTTAGAAGAATGGTGACACTTGTGGACTGACCCCTCCAGGCACATCCTCGGACTGTGTTGGCCGTTGACGCAAATGGCGCATTTCACTGCGTGTTTTGAGGTCTCGATGGACGTGTGACAAACATAGGTAATCTTTCGTTCTTTTCCTTTGCCTGCCGATTTCACATTGGTTGATCATTGTGTGTGATTATCTCCACAGGTTCATGGGTGTGTGTGTCCACGAGGGCCAGCTACATGCTCTGACGGAGGTAAGTTGCTGTGATACACCCCATCCTCGCTACAAACAGCGGAGGCCATCCGGCCCCTCTACAGTGTACTGACTGCATTTGGCTGCTTGCCCTGCATGGGTCAATGTGATTGAGTGTGTTTGCCCAGGCTGGTGGTGCGTGAGGTGGGGTGGGGGGAAGTTCAGAGGTACAGTCGGCGGAGCCACTTTCCCACCACGGTTCGATCCCAACTTCGAGTGCTGTCTATGCGTGTGCAGTTTGCATGTTCTCTCTCTGGCCCCGTGGCTTTCCCCGGGAGTGCTCCAGTTCGAAGTTCAAAGTATGTTTTTTAACAGTGTACATATATGTCACTAGGTACCACCCAGGGATTCATTTTCTTGTGGGTATTTATAGCAGAACAAAGCAGTACAATAGGTTTAATGAGAAAAGATTAATCGACCACTGGAAATCGTTACTTATGTTTATTTATTGAGACGCAGTGTGGAATCGGCTCTTCTGGCCCTTCGAGCCGTGCTGCCCAGCAATCCCCTGATTTAACCCTAGCCTAATCATGGGGCAATTCACAATGACCAATTAACCTACCAACCGGTTTGTGTTTGGACCGTGGGAGGAAACTGGAGCACCCTGAGGAAATCCACGCATTCCACGTGTTAACTCTTCATTCCTGGGATCATTCTTGTGAACCTCCTCTGGACCCTCTCCAATGCCAGCACATCCTTTCTTAGATAAGGGGCGCAAAACAGCTCACAATATTCCAAGTGTGGTTTGACCAATGCCTTATGAAGCCTCGGCATTACATCCTTGCTTTCATATTCTAATCCTCTTAACCTCTCCCATGATTGGAAACATCTTCTCCACGCCCACCATATCTGGGTCAGTGGTGTCCCCTCATCCCCTTCGTAGACAGCCCACCCTCTGTCTATAATCTGAGTGCCCATCTACGATTTTCTGAAATGCCTCTATAGAACATAGAACACAACATTTTGACCTACATGTAACAAATAAAGAAAACCTTTAAAATCTAAAGGCCAAATGTAGGCCCAGGTGTGGTACCCTGTGAGAGATCTTTGGCAGGAACTGCGGTGGCTTGGAGGTGTTGAACTCAGGGGAGTTTCTGAGATCTGTGCAGAAGATACTCTGGCACGGTCTGCACTACACAGACCAGACTTAGTCAGTACTCTGATTACCTGCGAGCCTTGCCTCACTGCCGCCCAGTCCATTTGTTCAGTTCTGCTTGTTTGTGTTCACTCACTGTCCTTTCCTCAAGTCTCCTCACTCCCAACACCACCCCCGCCCCCCCACCACACCAGATCTCCCACCCCTTTCTACCCTGCCGGCTCCCCTCCCACTCCACTCCGCCCTGCGTGTACACTCTCTGGCTCTGCTGGTGAGTTGGATGCGTTCCCTATTCCCCAGGCAATCGTCCAAAATAATGACAGGAAGGAGCGCTTCGGAGTTAATCAAGCAAACGCTGACAGTAGTGTGAATAATTAAAACTGCAGTCTTGATCCAAGGAGTCATCTGTAAAGGAAATTGATCTCTCCCTCACTGAAAGAACATTGTGTGTCTGCCTGTGTTTCTGTGTGTGCTGATCCTTCTCATCCCCTCTCCAGCCCCTCTCCCCGGCCTTCTCCAGCCCCTCTCCCCGGCCTTCTCCCCGTAACCTTTGATGCCATGGCCAATCAAGAACCTATCAATCTCTGCCTTAAATACACCCAACGACCCTGTCTCCACAGCTGCCTGTATAAACAAGTTTCACAAATTCAACACCCTCCAGCTAAAGAAATTTCTCTGCACCTCTGTTCTAAATGGACGCCCCTCCATCCTGAGGCTGTGCCCTCTTGTCCTAGACTCCCCCACCAGGAGAAACATCCTTTCCACATTCGAAAGGTTTCAATGGTCCCCCCTCCCATCCTTCTAAATTCCAGCGAGTACAGACCCAGAGCCATCAAACATCCCTCGTATGATAACCCTTTCATTCCCGGAATCATCCTTGTGAACCTCCTCTGGACCCTGTCCAACGCCAGCACATTTTTCCTTAGATAAGGAGCCCAAAACTTATCACAATACTCAAGGTGAGGCCTCATCAGTGCCTTATGAAGCCTCAGCATCACGTCCCTGCTTTTATATGGAATGCAGCCATGAATGGGTTAATGAGTTAAACTAATTCTTCAATAGGTTTGACAATTGCCCTCCTGTTCACACATTCCCTCAGCACACCAGTCCAGGTGCCGAGGCACCCAATGCTCCCTCAGCACCAACACCTCTCCTCCCTCCTCCTCCCCCCTCCAGTTCAACACGTGGATGAACAACACAGGCTACCACTGTCTACATCCCCTCCTTGCCCTGCACCCACCATCCACACCTCCACATAGCAACTACTATTGTCCCGATCTTCCACTTCCCCCAGTCCCCATCTTCCACCAACTCCCCAGTCATCATGGACTCGCCTTCACTGCTGAGCAGGTGAGAAGGGCTCTGGGGAAGCTCAGACATGGCAAAGCATTGGGACCGGATGGTGTGAATCCCAAGGTCCTGAAGGAGTTTGCTGAGCAGTTGTGCGGAGTTCTGCAGCACATTTTCGATCTGAGTCTCAGCCTGGAACGGGTCCTGACTGTGTGGAAAACATCATGTGTGGTCCTAGTACCCAAGAAGGGCCAACCGAAAGTCTTGATTGACTACCGTCCAGTGATCCTGATGTCACACATCATGCAGACCCTAAAGAGGTTGGTCCTGACTCACCTCCAACCCCTGGTCAGATCAGCCCTCGATCCCCTGCGGATTGCCCACCAGGAGTACATTGGAGTCGATGATGCTGTCATCTACCTGCTGAACAGAGCCTACTCCCATTTGGATAATCAGGACAGCACAGTGAGGATCAGGTTTTTTGATTTCTCTAGTGCCTTCAATACCATACAGCCCTCATTGCTGGGGGAAAAGCTCCACTGAATGCAGGTTGTCACTTCCATTGTATCCTGGATAATGGACAACCTGAGTGACAGACCACAGTCTGTGTGGCTTCAGAGGAGTGTGTCAGACATGGCTATAAGCAGCACTGGGGCCTCACGGGACAGTATTGGCTCTCCTACTGTTTACCCTGTGTACCCCGGACTTTAGATACAACACTGAGTCATGTCATCTGCAGAAATTCTCTGACAACTCAGCAATTGTTAGGTGTATAAAGGGAGGATGGGAGGATGAACACAGGGCCCTGGTGAAGGACTTTGTCAAATGGTGCAAGCTGAATCATCTGCAGCTCAGCATCAGTCAGACAAAGGAGATGCTGATGGACTTCAGGAAGACTGAGCCTGCACTGCTCCCTGTTACTGTTGATGGTGAGGACGTGGATGTGGTGAGGACCTACAAGTACCTGGGGGTGCACCTGGATGACAGATTTGAGTGGAGCATCAACACAGAGGCTGTGTACAAGAAGGGCCAGAATCACCTCTACTTCCTGAGGAGACTGAGGTTCTCTGGAGTGTGCAGGCCTCTCCCTCACATGTTCTACCAGTCTGTTGTCGCCAGTACAATCTTCCATGCGGTGCTGTGCTGGAGCAATGGCATGAACATGGGTGAGGCCAACAAGCTCAATAAACTGTTTGGAAAGGCTGGCTCTGTTATAGGAGTCAAACAGGACACACTGGAGGAAAAGGAACCTATGGAAAATCCTGACAGTCCTGGACAATGTTTCTCACCCTCTGCATGGCACCTTGGCTGAAGAGAGGAGCACTTTTAGTAAGAGACTAAGACAACTGTGCTGCTCCAAAGAGCGCTATGTGAGGTCATTCTTACCCTCAACCATTAGGAAGGAAGCTCCAACTGCTGGTAAGTCAGTATCCTGGCAAAAACTACACCATGAAGACAAGAGAACACTCCAAGCAACCCTGCAAGAAAGATTGTTGAAAAACACAAGTCAGGAGATAGATACAAGAAAATTTCCAGGTCACTGAATATCAGTTGGACTATGGTTAAGTCAATCATCAAGAAATGGAAAGAATATGTCACAGCTGTAAATCTGCCTAGAGCAGGCTGTCCTCAAAAACTGAGTGACCGTGCGAGAAGGGGACTAGTGAGGGAGGCCACCAAGAGGCCCATGGCAACTCTGGAGGAGTGACAAGGTTCAGTGGCTGAAATGGGAGAGACTGTACATATTACAACCGTTCCCCAGGTGTGTCACCAGTCACAGTTTTATGGGAGAGTGGCAAAGAGAAAGCCACTGTTGAAAAAACTCACATGAAGTTTTGGCTGGAGTTTCCCAGAAGGCACATGGGAGACTCTGGAGTCAGCTGGAAGAAGGTTCTGTGGCCTGATGAAACCAAACATAGAAATCTACAGCACATTACAGGCCCTTCAGCCCACAATGTTGTACCACCCATGTAACCTACTCTAGAAACTGCCTAGTTACCCTACCGCATAGCCCTCTATTTTTCTAAGCTCCATGTACCTATCTAAGAGTCTCTTAAAAGACCCTATTTTATCTACCTCTACCACTGTCACTGGCAGTGTATTCCACACACCTACCACTCTCTGTGTGAAAAACTTACCTCTGACATCCCCCTTGTACCTACTTCCAAGCACCTTGAAACTGTGCCCCCTTGTCTTAGCTATTTCAGCCCTGGGAAAAAGCCTCTGGCTATCCACATGATCGATGCCTCTCATCATCTTTTACACCTCTGTCAGGTCACCTGTCATCCTCCATCGCTCCAAGGAGAAAAGGCCAAGTTCACTCAACCTGTTCTCTTAAAGAATGCTCTCCAATCCAAGCAACATCCTTGTAGATCTCATCTGCACTCTCTCTATCCTGCCTATAGTGAGGTGACCAGAACTGAACACCGAAAATTGAGCTTTTTGGCCATCAGACTAAATGCTATGTTTAGAGTAAACCTAACACCATACAGCATCAAAGACACCTTCCCTACCGTGAAGCATGGCGGTGGCTGCATCATGCTGTGGGGATGCTTCACTGCAGCAGGCCCTGGAAGGCTTCTGAAGGTAGAGGGTAAAATAAATGCAGCAAAATACAGGAAAATCCTGGAGAAAAACCTGACGCAGACTGCAAGAGAACTGTGACTCGGCAGAAGATTTGTTTTCCAGCAAGACAATGACCCGAAGCATAAAGGCAAAGCTACACAGGAATGGCTAACAAACAACAAAGTGAATGTCCTTGAGTGGCCAAGTCAGAGACCAGGCCTCAATCCAATTTAAAATTTGTGACTGGACTTTGTCACTCACGATCCCCATGCAATCTGACAGAGCTTGAGCAGTTTTGTAAAGACGGATTCAGGGCTGCAATTGCTGCCAAAGATGCATCTACTAAACACTGACTTGAAGGCGGGCGGGGGGCGGGGGGGGGGTTGGTGAAGACTTATAATACCATGAGATATAGGAACAGAAGTCGGCCATTCAGCCCATTGAGTCTGCTCCACCATTCAATCATGGGTTGATCCAATTCTTCCAGTCATCCCCACTCCCCTGCCTTCTCCCCATACCCTTTGATGCCCTGGCTAATCAACAACCTATCGATCTCTGCCTTCAATACACCCAATGACTTGGCCTCCACAGCCACTCGTGGCAACAAATTCCACAGATTTACCACCGTCTGACTAAAGTAATTTCTCCTCATCTCTGTTCTAAATGGACATCTTCAATCCTGAAGCCATGCCCTCGTGTCCTAGACTCCCCTACCATGGGAAATAACTTTGCCATATCTAATCTGTTTGGGCCTTTTAACATTTGGAATGGTTCAATGAGATCCCCCCTCATTCTCCTGAACTCCAGGGAATACAGCCCAAGAGCTGCCAGACGTTCCTGATACAGTAATCCTTTCATTCCTGGAATCATTCTCGTGAATCTTCTCTGAACCCTCTCCAATGTCAGTATATCCTTTCTACAATAAGGAGCCCAAAACTGCACACAATGCTCCAAGTGTGGTCTTGATTATGCAATCAATTATTTTGTGTTTTATATTTGTGATTAATTTAGACCAATTTGTTGAGATCTGTTTTCACTTTGACACCAAAGAGTCTTTTTCTGTTAACCAGTGTCAAAAAAGCCAAATTAAATCCACTGTGATTCAATGTTGCAAAACAACAAAAGATGAAAACTTCCAAGGGGGGATGAATACTCTTTATAGGCACTGTAAATACATGCTATGGTACCTGTTGACTGTAGAACAACAGGACCCTGCACCAATACATGGGGAAGGAGATGGGGGAGTCTGTGTCTATTTTCCAGGCAAGAGCTCTGGCAATGCAGGTGGCACAGAACGAAAATAATTCCTGCCCGACACCTCTGCATTCTCCTTCCATCTAGGTTATGTATCCTGGACCAGCGTGGGGTGTTCCTGTTGCCTTCTCCCTCTCCCTTTCTCCCTCTCACCCTCTGATCCTCTGCACTCTCCCTCTTCCTTTCCCTTTCTCTCTTTCCCTCTCTCTCCCTCCCTCTGTCTCACCTCCCCCTCTCCCTCTTCCCCTCACTCCCTCTGCTTTTCTCCCTCCTTCTCCCTCTTTCTTGCTTCTTCCCTTGCTCTCTCATAGTGCGCTACCGGGGTGATGGTAGAGGTGGATATCCTAGGGGCATTTAAAAGTCTCTTGGAAAGGCACACGGATGATGGAAAGCTGAGAGTTATGTGGGAGGGAAGGGTTAGATTGATCGTAGAGCAGGTTAAAAGGTCAGCACTATATCATGGGTTGAAGGGCTTGTTCTGCGTTCTATCCAGTTTCTCATGACGTTCAGACCACCCAGTCCCAGTGCCAACCTTGTGAGTCATTTCACAAGTCCAGTCGGGTTGAGTTTATTGATGTCTACCCAGGCACGGTCGGGTACAGGTACAGGGAGAAACGTGCTTGCGGCCGCTTCATGGGCAGGTAGACACAAGAATATCAATTTCACGTACACTGTGCATTAATTATATAGGATAGTGAAGAGAGCAGGGTAAATGTGGAAAAACAAGACATTAATGTCAAAAAAAAACAGTCAAGTCCACAGTCTTGCGAAAAGTGGTCCACAGTGTTCCGATGCTGAGGTAGGGTTTCAGTTGTGCGGGTTGTTTCAAAAACCTGATGGTTGTAGGAGAATAGCTGTTCCTGATCTGCTGGTGTGGGACTCCAGGCTTCTGTACCTCCTGCTTCATAGTGGCAGAGAGAAGAGGGCAAGGCCCGGATAGCGGAGATCCCTGATGATAGATGCCACCCCCTTGGGGCAGAGCCTTCTGTGGATGCTGTCAGTGGTGGGGAGGAAAGTGTACGTGAGGGACTGGAGGGACTGGGCTGTGTCCACTGCCCTCTGCAGCCTCTCACATTCTTGACCATTCCAATTGCTGTCCAGATCATAATGCAACCAGTCAGGATACTTTCAACGGTGAACTGTAGCAGCGTGTTAGAGCATTTGTTTGATTATCTATATATCAAGCTATATATTTGTACATTTATAATCTATCTACCTATACATTTTGAGATACAGAGTGGAACAGGCACTTCCCGCCCAACAAGCCTCACTGCCCAGTGATCCACCTGTTTGACCCTAGCCTAAATAGGCATCCGTTAGTCTTGTGAGACCATGGATCTGCGCCTTGGAGGGTTTCCAGGGCACAGGCCTGGGCAAGGTTGTATGGAAGACCGGCAGTTACCCATGCTGCAAGTCTCCCCTCTCCACGCCACCGATGTTGTCCAAGGGAAGGGCATCAGGGCCAATACAGCTTGGCACCAGTGTCATCGCAGGGTAATGTGTGATTAAGTGCCTTGCTCAAGGACACAACATGCTGCCACAACTGAGGCTCGAACTCACGACCTTCAGATCACTAGACCAACATTTTAACCATTTGGCCACGCGCCAACACAACCCTAGCCTAATAACAGGACAATTATAATGACCAATTAGCCTATCAACCAGTATGTCTTTGGACCGTGGGAGGAAACCAGAGCACCTGGTGGAAATCTACACGGTCACAGACAGGATGTACAGACGGTATTGGAACTGAACTCTGATGCTCCCAGCGTTAATACCATTGCGCCAACTGCTACGCAACTGTGCCCCATTTGGTGACATGCCAAATCACCTTAAGCTTCTGAGAAAGTAGAGGTGCTAACGTGCCCTCTTCATGATTGCCCAGGACAGGTCATCCCAGATGTTAACATCCAGGAATCTGAACTCTTCCCACCTCTCCACTGAGAACAGGGAATTGGTCTCCCAACTTCCACTCTCTGAAGTTAACGACTAGCTCCTTGGTTTTGCTGACGTTGAGTGAGAGGTTGTTAATGTCGCATCACTCAACCAGGTGTCCTGCCTCACTCCTGTGTGCTGACCCATCCCCACCTGATTTGGCCAACACAGTGGTGTTGTTGGTGAATTTGTAGATGGTGTTGGAAATGTGCTCAGCCACCACGGCCAAGGGTGTATGGGGATCAGAGCAGGGAACTGAGCACACAGCCCTGAGTGCGGCTGTGCTGGTGGTCAGTGGCGAGGAGATGTTGTTTTTGATCCGTATGGATTGAGGTCTGTCAGTGAGGAAATCAAGGATGCATTTTCAGAGGCCCAGGTCTTGGAGCTTGCTGATGAGTTTGGAGGGGAAGATTGTTGAAGGTCAGGTTATACTAAATCACTAAACTCTTTCTTTTTTTGCATCCATACCAGATTACTGACATCCGTCTTGCTCCCCACTCCTCTGGCCCCCTTTCCTCCTCTCCCTGGCAGTGGTGACTGGGCAGATGTGACTCGCCAGCCGAGGCTGGCAGTTCATCTCGGAGAAGGACAACTCGGATTTCAAACCTCCGCTGCCTTGCGGCTATACCCACTCATGGGGGAGGCTTCGGCAGTAAACCCTGAGGAACTTGTGCATATGACAATAGACCCGGAGCCTGACGTTGATCCTATCTGCGGGATGACTTTGGACATGACCGAACAATGTTCATTAACCTGTGTTTGTCTTCGTTCTCTGTGTTTCAGTACATTAACGGAGGAAGCCTGGAGCAGGTTCTGGGCAGCAAGGAGCACCTGCCCTGGTTGGTCCGAATCAGGTTGGCACTGGACATTGCAAAGGGCCTCTGCTACCTGCATTCCAAGGGAATCTTCCATCGGGACCTTACATCCAAGGTATGGAAACCAAAACTTCGTCAGAGCGCTTCGTGTAACGCTGCTGCAGTGCCAGTGGTTGGTTCCTGTTGCCGTCTGTGAGCAGTTTCTACCTTCTCTCTGTGAATACATGGTGCTCCAGTTTCCTCCCACGTTCCAAAGGCTTGGGTTATGGTTAGTAGGTTGTGGGCATGCTATGTTGGTGCTGGAAGACAGATGAAGCTGTTCTTTCCTTCGACTGGCACAGTGGCTCAGTGGGTAGAGCCATTGCCTCCCTGCTTCAGAGACTCGGGTTCAGTCCTGACCTAGGGTGCTGTCTCTGTGGAGTTCGCACGTCCTCCTGTGACCACATTAGGTTCCCTCCTGCATCCCAATGACATGCGGGTTGGTGGGGTATTTGCCACTGGGAATCATCCTGAGTGTGTGATTGAGTTGATGGGAATGTGGAGAGAAATTAGAGATTAAAGATTAGTTTTTAAATTTTTTTATTTAGAGATACAGCATGGCAACAGACAGAGGGATTTAGTTTGCTTCGATGGTGCTTGGTACAGACATGGTGGCTGAAAGGCTTGTTCTTGTGTTGCACTTTATTTATTTCGTCAGAGATTCAGTGAGGAACAGACCTTTCAGGCCCACTAATTTTATTCACGGCCTCATCACAGGACAATTTACAATGACCAATTAACCTAACAACCAGTACGTCTTTGCACTGTGAGACGAAACTGAGGCGGGAGGAGAAGATGGCAGCGCGATGCAGTGCGCACAGCTCTCCGGTGAAATGATATAGTATCTGTTAAATAGGGGTCGTGGACAAGTCTGATTTGATGGAGACAGATGTGAAAGCACAGAGGAACATCTGGAGAAATTTCTGAAATGCCCGGTTCGCTGCCGCTGTTACTGTGTGATCGAGAATCTTCTGGAGGGAAGGCCCCAAAATCCCCGGCTTTGCCTGCTGCTGGCAACCGAGACTGAGGTCGAAGCGTTCGGATAGAGACGGTGCTCGGTACCTGGTGTCGGAGGGCTGATCAGAGCTCAAAGTTTTCAGACGACTCAGAGTCGGACTGTGGTCGGGCATGGCAGGGAGAGTTTTCTTCCTTCTCCCGTCTGCGTGAGATGTGGGACTTTCCAGAGACTTTGAACTTTTTTACTGTGCCATGGCCTGTTCTTCATCAAGTTATGGTATTGTTGCACTGTTGTAACTATATGTTATAATTATGTGGTTTTTGTTAGTTTTTCAGTCTTGGTCTGTCCTGCGTTTCTGTGATATCACACCGGAGGAATATTGTATCATTTCTTAATGCATGCATTACTAAATGACAATAAAGGTGGACTGCGTGTCCTCATAATCTAATCTAAAAAAAACCAGAGAAAACCCACACACACGATGGAAGAAAGTACAAACTTTCCTACAGAGGGTGCCAGAATGGTACTCTGAACTCCGATGCTCCAAGCAGTAACCCTAATGCACTAACCGCTATCCTACCATGGTGCTCCTGTTCTGTGTTCTGTCTGAGGGAGTCCTCCCTCCTGTGCTCAAGTCTCGGGGACGACTCCAACTCTGATGGGTGTTGGGTTTGCAGAAGCAGACGCAGTGCGGGCCGTACTTAACTTTCATTCTCGAGAAGGTGCGCCTTGCTGGCGGGACGGGCATACATTGCCTCTCCCTCTTGGCCCTCAGGAGCGTTGGACAGCTGGTTGAATGTCACCCAGTTTATGCTGCCGTGGAATATTTAAGGTTGTTTAATGTTACTTCCAGTACACATGTGTGAAAGAGAATGAAATAATCATTAGATCCAATGCAGCACAAAACAACACAATAAGGTAAAGGAGATGATAGTATTCATAGTCATAGTCATACTTTATTGATCCCGGGGGAAATTGGTTTTCATTACAGTTGCACCATAAATAATAAATAGTGATAAAACCATTAATAGTTAAATAGTGATATGTAAATTATGCCAGTAAATTATGAAATAAGTCCAGAACCAGCCTATTGGCTCAGGGTGTCTGACCCTCCAAGGGAGGAGTTGTAAAGTTTGATGGCCACAGGCAGGAATGACTTCCTATGACGCTCAGTGTTGCATCTTGGTGGAATGAGTCTCTGGCTGAATGTACTCCTGTGCCCACCCAGTACATTATGTAGTGGATGGGAGACATTGTCCAAGATGGCACGCAACTTGGACAGCATCCCCTTTTCAGACACCACCGTCAGAGAGTCCAGTTCCATCCCCACAACATCACTGGCCTTACGAATGAGTTTATTGATTCCATTGGTGTCTGCTACCCTCAGCCTGCTGCCCCAGCGCACAACAGTAAACATGATCGCACTGGCCACCACAGACTCATAGAACATCCTCAGCATCGTTCGGCAGATGTTAAAGGACCTCAGTCTCCTCAGGAAACAGAGACGGCATAATAAAAAACATAATATTATTATTATGATTATGAGGACACACAGTCCCCTTTTATTGTCATTTAGTAATGCATGCATTAAGAGATGATAAAAATGTTTTTCCAGAATGATATCACAAAAACACATGACAAACCGACTTAAAAACTAACAAAAACCACATAATTATAGCATATAGTTACAACAGTGCAAAACAATACCGTAATTTGATAAAGAACAGACCATGGCACAGTAAAAGTCTCAAAGTCTCTCGAAAGTCCCATCATCTCACGCAGACGGTGAACCCCCAGCACCGCCAACTTGCCGATGCAGCATCCCGGAAGCATCCGACCACAGTCCGACTCCAAGTCTGTCCGAAAACTCCGAGCCTCCGACCAGCTCTCCGACACCGAGCACCGAGCACTATCTCTGTTGAGCGTTTTGACCCCGGCCCTTGCAACAGGCGATACGCAAAGCCGAGGATTTGGGGCCTTCGTCTCCGGAGATTCTCGATTGCACAGTAGCAGCAGCAGCGAAGCAGGCATTTCAGAAGTTTCTCCAGATGTTCCTCTGCACTTTCATGGCTGTCCCCATCAAATCAGGATTGATACATGGCACCCCAGTTACACATATCGATATTCATTCGGAACAGCCGCGTGTGTTGCGTTGCGCCACCATCTTCTCCTCCCTCCTTTTTCTTGATAAATATCAACACAGCAGATACTTATGCATATAGATTGATTGTATGTCCATATAGATTGATTGTGTGTCCATAAAGTGACACTAGGCACAGGAGTGTCTGTACATAAGGTGACTGACAGGAAATTATAAAGTAGTGGTTGTTGAGGAGGTGAGGAGGTGGATTATTGGGTGGAGGTGTTGCTTGGGGTAAGTAACTGCTTTTGAGTCTGGTGGTCCTGATGTGGATGCTGTGTAGCTTCCTCCCTGATGGGAGTGGGACAAACGGTCCATGAGCAGGGTAGGGGGGCTTCCATGATGTTACTGATCTACATCAACGAGGAAGGGAAGGGATGGTCAGACGGTGGATTCAGCTCCCAGCACAAAGCCAGAAGGTGTTGCTTGAGGACTGTTACAGTGTTCCACTTCCAACATCCCTTCCAACTGACAGTCAGATGGTCCGTGCACTGCCTGCCTGGTGATTGTAGACATTTCCATGTCTTGTCAACAAATTTCATGACATGCACTCAATGGCCACTTTATTGGGTACAGGAGTGGAAGCTGCTGTGGTCTTCTGCTGCTCTAGCTCATCCACTTCAAGGTTTGACATATTGTACATTCAGAGATGCTCTTTTGCACACCACTGTTGTAACTCATGGTTATTTAGGTTACTGTTACCTTCCCGACAGCTTGGCCCACAAAACTTCCACCAGCTGGACTTTTTTTGTTTATCTGTAAACTCTAGAGACTGTTGTACGTGCTAATCCCAGGAGATCAGCAGTTTCTGATCTACTCAAACCACCCCATCTGGCACCAACAAACATTCCATAGTCAAAGGCACTTAGTTCACATTTCATCAACTGAACCTCATCTGCATGCATTGTGTTGCTGCCACATGATTGGCTGACCAGATACTTACTTTAACGAGATGTACAGGTAATACCTAATGAAATGACCACTGACTGTATGTCAGTGATAGTAAACTTTTTCTTAGTGTAATGTCAGCCCTTTCCTTCCAGAACTGCCTGGTAAAGTGCGAGGAGAAGTCCTACATTGCCGTGGTGGGAGACTTTGGGCTTTCTGAGAAGATTCCAAACTACAGGTGAGTGAAAATTTTACCACTTAAAGAGCCTATATTTCTATCATACTATGCAAAGGTCTAGGCACATATGTATCTAGCTAGGTTGGCTCAGACTTTTGCATGGTACTATATTGTCAACATGGAGTGGAGAGAGAGTTTGTAAATCTAGCAGGAGCAAAATATGTTTGGAATGGTGAAGGGTGGAGAACTGTGGGAGGGGTCTGGGACAGATGGAAGAAAAGGAGTACCACGGTTGGGGGGGCGATGGCGTGTATGCAGACACACCCAGTCCTGAGACACCAGGATGAGAATCATTTGATTCCAAACAATGGGTTTATGATTATTACGGAATGTCTCTCTGGTGCTTCCCGCTCTCTCCCCTCTCCATCCCCCTTTTCCCAACCACGATTCCCCTCTCCCTGCCCCTTTTCCACTCTCAGTCCACAATCAGGACCCATATCCGAATCAGGTTTATCATCCTTCATATAATTCTCTGGACTCTGGGCAGCTTCCAGCGGATTGAAAGACAGCGAATGTCGCGGCGCTGTTCAAAAAAGGATGCAGGCAAAAGGCAGGTACCTATAGGCCAGTTGGTTTAACATCTGTAGTTTGGAAAGTGCTTGAAGCTGTCTTTAAAGAAGAAATAGCGAGACATCTGGAAAGAACTGGATCCACCAGGCAGTCACAGCATGGATTCATCAAAGTCGGGTCCTGTTTGTTAAACTTACTGGAGTTCTTAGAGGATATAATGAGCACAGTGGATAGAGGGGAACAGATAAACATTATTTACTTGGATTTCCAGAAGGTGTTCAATAAGGTGCCACATAAAAGGCTTATCCACAAGATAAGGATGCATAGAGTTGGGGTGATGTATTAGCATGGATAGAGGATTGGTTAACTAATGGAAAGCAGAGAGTTGGGATACATGGGTGTTACTCTGGTTGGCAATCAGTGGAGAGCGGTGTGCGGCAGGGGTCGGTGCTAAGTTTGCTGATGACACTAAGTTGAGTGGAAAAGTAAATTGTGCAGAGGATGCGGAGAGTCTGCAGAAAGACATAGCTCGGTTAAGTGAGTGGGCAAGGATCTGGCAGATGGAGTTCAATGTTGGTAGATATGAGGTCATCCACTTTGGAAGAGAAAATGGAAGATCAGATTATTATTTTAAGGTAATAAAACTGCAGCGTGCTGCTGTGCAGAGGGAATTGGGAGTGCTTGTGCATGAATCACAGAAGGTTGGTTTGCAGGTGCAGCAGGCTATCAAGAAGGCAAACAGAATGTTGGCCTTCATTGCTAGAGGGATTGAATTCAAGAGCAGGGAGGTCATGCTGCAACTATACAGGGTACTGGTGAGGCCGCACCTGGAGTACTGTGTGCAGTTCTGGTCTCCTTACTTGAAGAAGGATATATTGGCTTTGGAGGCAGTGCAGAGGGGGTTCACCAGGTTGATTCCAGAGATGAGGGGGTTGGACTATGAGGAGAGATTGAGTTGCCTGGGACTGTACTCACTGGAATTCAGAAGACTGAGCGGAGATCTTATAGAAAGATATAAAATTATGAAAGGGAGAGATTAGATAGAGGCAGGAAAATAATTTCCACTGGTCGGTGAGACTATAACTAAGGGGCATAGCCTAAAGATTTGAGGGAGTAAAATTAGGACAGAGATGAGCTTTTCCCAAAGAGTGGTGAATCTGTGGAACTCTCTGCCCATTGAAACAGTGGAGGCTACCTCAGTAAAGATATTTAAGACAAGGTTGGGTAGATTTTTGCATATTGGGGAATTAAGGGTTATGGGGAAAAGGCAGGTAGGTGGAGATGAGTCCATGGTCAGATCAGCCATGATCTTATTGAATGTGGAGCAGGCTCGACGGGCCAGATGGCTACTCCTGCTCCTGTTTCTTATGCTGTTATGTCATGAAATTTGTTTTCTTGTGGCAGCGGTACAGTGCAATACATAAACTTAATGCAGTACTGTGCAGAAGTCTTAGTTACCCTCACTATATACAGGTGCCCAATACTTTTTCACAGTACTCCATATAATTTTTGTCTTTACTTCTGATCTTTACTTTTGTTTCATATTTTTATCACTATTTTGATTTATCTTCACGATCTATGTAAAGCACTTTGAGCCTGCATCTTAATGTATGAAAGGTGCTATGTAAATAAAATAGAAGGATAGGGAAAGGAAGAGGAGGGCAGTTGTGATAGGGGACTCAATAGTTAGGGGGTCAGATAGGCGATTCTGTGGATGCAGTCCAGAGACCCGGATGGTAGTGTGCCTCCCTGGTGCCAGGGTCCGGGATATTTCTGATCGTGTCCAAGATATCCTGAAGTGGGAGGGTGAGGAGACAGAGGTCGTGGTACATATAGGTACCAATGACATAGGTAGGAAAAGGGAAGAGGTCCTGAAAGGAGAATATAGGGAGCTAGGAAGGGAGTTGAGAAAAAGGACCGCAAAAGTAGTAATCTCGGGATTACTGCCTGTGCCACGCGACAGTGAGAGTAGGAATGCGATGAGGTGGAGGATAAATGCGTGGCTGAGGGATTGGAGCAGGAGGCAGGGATTCAAGTTTTTGGATCATTGGGACCTCTTTTGGCGCAGGCGTGACCTGTACAAAAAGGACGGGTTGCACTTGAATCCTAGGGGGACCAATATCCTGGCAGGGAGATTAGCGAGGGCTACTGGGGTGACTTTAAACTAGAATGGTTGGGGGGTGGGAATCAAATTAAAGAGGCTAGGCGTGAGGAGGTTAGTTCACAACAGGGGGATGGGAACCAGTGCAGAGAGACAGAGGGGTGTAAAGTGAGGGTAGAAGCAAAAAGTAGTAAGGAGAAAAGTAAAAGTGGCAGGCCGACAAATCCAGGGCAAGCATTAAGAAGGGCCACTTTTCAACATAATTGTATAAGGGCTAAGGGAGTTGTAAAAGAGCGCCTGAAGGCTTTGTGTGTCAATGCAAGGAGCATTCGTAATAAGGTGGATGAATTGAAAGTGCAGATTGTTATTAATGATTATGATATAGTTGGGATCACAGAGACATGGCTCCAGGGTGACCAAGGATGGGAGCTCAACATTCAGGGATATTCAATATTCAGGAGGGATAGACATGAAAGAAAAGGAGGTGGGGTGGCGTTGCTGGTTAAAGATGAGATTAACGCAATAGAAAGGAAGGACGTAAGCCGGGAAGATGTGGAATCGATATGGGTAGAGCTGCGTAACACTAAGGGGCAGAAAACGCTGGTGGGAGTTGTTTACAGGCCACCTAACAGTAGTAGTGAGGTCAGAGATGGTATTAAACAGGAAATTAGAAATGTGTGCAATAAAGGAACAGCAGTTATAATGGGTGACTTCAATTAACATGTAAATTGGGTGAACCAAATTGGTAAGGGTGCTGAGGAAGAGGATTTCTTGGAATGTATGCGGGATGGTTTTTTGAACCAACATGTCAAGGAACCGACTAGAGAGCAGGCTATTCTAGACTGGGTTTTGAGCAATGAGGAAGGGTTAATTAGCAATCTTGTTGTGAGAGGCCCCTTGGGTAAGAGTGACTATAATATGGTGGAATTCTTCATTAAGATGGAGAGTGACATAGTTAATTCAGAAACAAAGGTTCTGAACTTAAAGAGGGGTAACTTTGAAGGTATGAGACGTGAATTAGCTAAGATAGACTGGCAAATGACACTTAAAGGATTGACGGTGGATATGCAATGGCAAGCATTTAAAGATCGCATGGATGAACTACAACGATTGTTCATCCCAGTTTGGCCAAAGAATAAATCAAGGAAGGTAGTGCACCCGTGGCTGACAAGAGAAATTAGGGATAGTATCAATTCCAAAGAAGAAGCGTACAAATTAGCCAGAAAAAGTGGCTCACCTGAGGACTGGGAGAAATTCAGAGTTCAGCAGAGGAGGACAAAGGGCTTAATTAGGAAGGGGAAAAAAGATTATGAGAGAAAACTGGCAGGGAACATAAAAACTGACTGTAAAAGCTTTTATAGATATGTAAAAGGAAAAGACTGGTAAAGACAAATGTAGGTCCCCTACAGACAGAAACAGGTGAATTGATTATGGGGAGCAAGGACATGGCAGACCAATTGAATAATTACTTTGGTTCTGTCTTCACTAAGGAGGACCTAAATAATCTTCCAGAAATAGTAGGGGACAGAGGGTCCAGTGAGATGGAGGAACTGAGCGAAATACATGTTAGTAGGGAAGTGGTGTTAGGTAAATTGAAGGGATTAAAGGCAGATAAATCCCCAGGGCCAGATGGTCTGCATCCCAGAGTGCTTAAGGAAGTAGCCCAAGAAATAGTGGATGCATTAGTGATAATTTTTCAAAACTTGTTAGATTCTGGACTAGTTCCTGAGGATTGGAGAGTGGCTAATGTAACCCCTCTTTTTAAAAAAGGAGGGAGAGAGAAACCGGGGAATTATAGACCGGTTAGCCTAACGTCGGTAGTGGGGAAACTGCTGGAGTCAGTTATCAAAGATGTGATAACAGCACATTTGGAAAGCGGTGAAATCATCGGACAAAGTCAGCATGGATTTGTGAAAGGAAAATCATGTCTGACGAATCTCATAGAATTTTTTGAGGATGTAACTAGTAGAGTGGATAGGGGAGAACCAGTGGATGTGGTATACTTGGATTTTCAAAAGGCTTTTGACAAGGTCACAGGAGATTAGTGTGCAAACTTAAAGCACACGGTATTGGGGGTAAAGTATTGATGTGGATAGAGAATTGGTTAGCAGACAGGAAGCAAAGAGTGGGAATAAACGGGACCTTTTCAGAATGGCAGGCAGTGACTAGTGGGGTACCGCAAGGCTCAGTGCTGGGACCCCAGTTGTTTACAATATATATTAATGACTTGGATGAGGGAATTAAATGCAGCATCTCCAAGTCTGCGGATGACACGAAGCTGGGCGGCAGTGTTAGCTGTGAGGAGGATGCTAAGAGGATGCAGGGTGACTTGGATAGGTTGGGTGAGTGGGCAAGTTCATGGCAGATGCAATTTAATGTGGATAAATGTGAAGTTATCCACTTTGGTGGCAAAAGTAGGAAAACAGATTATTATCTGAATGGTGGCCGATTAGGAAAAGGGGAGGTGCAATGAGACCTGGGTGTCATTATACACCAGTCATTGAAAGTGGGCATGCAGGTACAGCAGGCGGTGAAAAAGGCGAATGGTATGCTGGCATTTATAGCGAGAGGATTCGAGTACAGGAGCAGGGAGGTACTACTGCAGTTGTACAAGGCCTTGGTGAGACCACACCTGGAGTATTGTGTGCAGTTTTGGTCCCCTAATCTGAGGAAAGACATCCTTGCCATAGAGGGAGTACAAAGAAAGTTCACCAGATTGATTCCTGGGATGGCAGGACTTTCATATGAAGAAAGACTGGATGAACTGGGCTTGTACTCGTTGGAATTTAGAAGACTGAGGGGGGATCTGATTGAAACGTATAAAATCCTAAAGGGATTGGACAGGCTAGATGCAGGAAGATTGTTCCCGATGTTGGGGAAGTTCAGAACGAGGGGTCACAGTTTGAGGATAAAGGGGAAACCTTTTAGGACTGAGATTAGGAAAAACTTCTTCACACAGAGAGTGGTGGATCTGTGGAATTCTCTGCCACAGGAAACAGTTGAGGCCAGTTCATTGGTTATATTTAAGAGGGAGTTAGATATGGCTCTTGTGGCTACGGGGATCGGGGGGTATGGAGGGAAGGCTGGTGCAGGGTTCTGAGTTGGATGATCAGCCATGATCATAATCAATGGCGGTGCAGGCTCGAAGGGCCAAATGGCCTACTCCTGCACCTATTTTCTATGTTTCTATGAAATTGTTATTGTTGTTATTTTCATTTCTGCTCAGCTCCATCTGGTAAAACCTGAGGTATGAGCATAGCCAATGACACTCATTTCTCAGTTGCTGGGAACTTTTGGACTATTCTCGTGGTGTTTAGGATTGTGGCTTTCTCAAGATTTACATAGATGTTGCTGTGAGGCCTAATTGTTTAATGCTATTGTGTGGTGACCTTGGGATGATACCATTTGTAGATATTACTATTGGGACAATGTATATTCCCTGTTCGTGTTAATGTTGTTGCTATAAATCCTTCAGTTCCTTCTCAGAATGCCTTGAAGTACTTCACAAATTTACAAGGCAGCCAGCTTCCAGACATCCCACCCTGCAAAAAGTCACTTCAGGGAGGTAGCACCACCAATTAACAGGAGACTCTCGGAGCCTCCGGGAGAGGTGGGAATGTCTGCAATAGAGTAGCTCCTTAGCAGCCAGCCAGCTAGTTTAAATAACGTTAGCTTTGCTAATGAACGAATGACACCTGTTAAAGTCACCTCAACATGTCTCTTACAGTCATTTGGGCAATAGAAAAGTCACTGTTGCAAACAGTGCAGCGAGCAACACTGTCGTTATTTTTGACCCCTATTAGGCAGGGGTACACTTTAGGGTAGTCTGGGGTGACGTACGTTTTATATTTTATTTTTTCGGAACACTCTGTCATGGCGGCACTCGCTCTCTCTCTCTCTCTCTCTCTCTCTCTCTCTCTCTCTCTCTCTCTCTCTCTCAAAAAAAAAATTGATTTCCATGATATTGTATATAATTTGCGGGCATCAGGGAGCCATTATTAATATGCGGGAGACTCCCGGAACATCCAGGAGAGGTGGGATGTCTGAGCTTCCAGTTCATGGAGGAACATTCTTGACTTACAACTAGGACTGTAGGATCTAATAAATCTCCCTGGGTGCTTCTGATGCCTCTGTTAAAGCTGACGCTTCCACAGTTCAGACAGCATCTGTGGAAGGAGGAACAGCTAACGAGAACAAGCATGTGACCAGGATTTGAGGACCTGAGTTACAGGGAAAGGTTGAATAGTTTAGGATTCTATTCCCAGGAGCGTAGGAGATTGAGGGGAGATTTGATAGAGGTACAGTGGTGCTAGGAAGTTTATGAACACTGTAGAATTTTCTGTTTCTGCATAAATATGACCTCGGGTGTGATCAGATCTTCACATAAGTCCTAAAGCTAGATAAAGAGAACCTAATTAAATAAATAACACAAAAATGATACTTGTTCATTTACTTATTGAGAAAAAAATGATCCAATATTACATGTAGTGTGTTTCTTGGAAGAATTGTGTGAACCTTGGGGTAATGCCTACTACAAAAGCTATTTGGAGTCGGGTGTTCCAGTCAATGAGATGAGATTGGAGGGGTGGGTTATAGAGGTGCCCTGCCCTATAAAAAAGGCACACAAGGTCGGGTTACTGACAGAGCCTGCTGTGCACCATACCTCAATCAAAACAACTTTTAAAGGACCTTACAAGAAGAATTGTAGAGATGCATGAAGCTGGAAAAGGCTACACAAGCATTTCTAAAGATCTGAGTGTTCGTCAGTCCACAGTAGGAGAAACTGCCTACGAATGGAGGAAACAGTACTGTTGCTACTCTCCCTAGGAGTGGACATCCTGCAAAGATCACAGCAAGAGCACAATGGGCAATGCTGAAGGAGGTGAAAAAGAACCCAAGGATAACAGCAAAATACCTGCAGAAATCTCTAGAACTTGCTGAAGACTCTGTTCATGTGTCAACTATAAGAAAAACACCGAACAAGAATGGTGTTCATGGAAGGACACCGCGGAGAAAACCACTGCTCTCTTAAAAAAAAACATTGCTCTATGTCTCAAGTTTGCAAAAGACCACCTGGATGTCCTACAACACTTCTGGGATAATGTTCTGTGGACAGATGAGACAAAAGTTTGGCAGAAATGCACATTGCTATGTTTGAAGGAAAAAATGGCATTGTACACTAACAGGGCATCTCAGTTTAGGGTTGCTTTGCTGCCTCAGGGCCGGGTCAGTTTGCAATCGTTGAGGGTAGTGCAGTGGATGTGATCTATACGGATATTAGTAAGGCATTTGACAAGGTTCCACATGGTAGGCTTATTCAGGAAGTCAGAAGGCATGGGATCCAGGGAAGTTTGGCCAGGTGGATTCAGAATTGGCTTGCCTGCAGAAGGCAGAGGGTCGTGGTGGAGGGAGTACATTCAGATTGGAGGATTGTGATTAATGGTGTCCGACAAGGATCTGTTCTGGGACCTCTACTTTTTGTGATATTTATTAATGACCTGGATGTGGGGGTAGAAGGGTGGGTTGGCAAGTTTGCAGACGACACAAAGGTTGGTGGTGTTGTAGATAGTGTAGAGGATTGTCAAAGATTGCAGAGAGACATTGATAGGATGCAGAAGTGGGCTGAGAAGTGGCAGATGGAGTTCAACCCGGAGAAGTGTGAGGTGGTACGCTTTGGAAGGACAAACTCCAAGGCAGAGTACAAAGTAAATGGCAGGATACTTGGTAGTGTGGAGGAGCAGAGGGATCTGAGGGTACATGTCCGCAGATCCCTGAAAGTTGCCTCACAAGTAGATAGGGTAGTTAAGAAAGCTTATGGGGTGTTAGCTTTCATAAGTCGAGGGATAGAGTTTAAGAGTCGCGATGTAATGATGCAGCTCTATAAAACTCTGGTTAGGCCATACTTGGAGTACTGTGTCCAGTTCTGGTCGCCTCACTATAGGAAGGATGTGGAAGCATTGGAAAGGGTACAGGGGAGATTTACCAGGATGCTGCCTGGTTTAGAGAGTATGCATTATGATCAGAGATTAAGCGAGCTAGGGCTTTACTCTTTGGAGAGGAGGAGGATGAGAGGGGACATGATGGAGGTGTACAAGGTAATAACAGGAATAGATAGAGTGGATATCCAGCGCCTCTTCCCCAGGGCACCACTGCTCAATACAAGAGGACATGGCTTTAAGGTAAGTGGTGGGAATTTCAAGGGGGATATTAGAGGAAGGTTTTTTATTCAGAGGGTGGTTGGTGCGTGGAATGCACTGCCTGAGTCAGTGGTGGAGGCAGATACACTAGTGAAGTTTAAGAGACTACTAGACAGGTATATGGAGGAATTTAAGGTGGGGGGATATATGGGAGGTGGGGTTTGAGGGTCGGCACAACATTGTGGGCCAAAGGGCCTGTACTGCGCTGTACTGTTCTATGTTCTATGGAACAATGAATTCAAAATTGTATCAAGACATTTTACCGGAGAATGTCAGGGTAGCAGTCTGTCATCTGAAGCTGAATAGAATTTGAATAAAACAACAAGACAATGATCCAAAAGACAAGAGTAAATTGACAACAGAATGGTTTAAGGAAAAGAAAATTCATCTTTGGAATGCCCAAGTCAAAGTCCTGACCTTAGTCCTATAGAATTGTCGTGGCAGGACCTGAAGCAAGCAGTTCATGCAGGGAAGCCACCAACGTCCCAGAGTTGAAGCAGTTTGGTAAGGAGGAATGGCTGAAAATTCCTCCAAGCCGATGTGCAGGAGTGATCAGCAATTACCGGAAATGTTTGGTTGAAGTTATTGCCGTACAAGGTGGTCAAGCCGGTTACCAAAAGCAAAGGTTCACATACATTTTCCAACAAATAGATGTAATATTGGATCATTTTTATTCAATAAATAAATGAACAAGTATACGTCATGACACTGCCAGGTGATGTTTTAATGTTTTGGAATTACAAAACATAACAAGAGTTTTTCACTCAAGGGTGGTGCAAGTGTGGGGCAAGCTGCCAACAGAAGTGATGGATGTGGGTTTCATTTCAACATTTATGAGAAATGCGGGTAAGTACATGGATGGGAGGGATATGGAGGGTTACGGTCCGGGTGCAGGTCAATCAGGCTAGGTAGAATAATAGTTTGGCCTGGACTAAATGGGCTGAAGGACCTGTTTGTTTGCTGCAGTGCCCTGTGATTCTGTGTTTCAGGTCAAAGATCCTTTGTCAGGACTGGGAGAGAGATAGTTGTTGAGAAGATGGTGGAAAGGATAAAGTTTCAGCAGGATCAGTCAAGGGATTACGTAAGATTTGCAGACTGAGCCAATGTTTAATGGCTCCTCCCTAGTTTCTCTTGAGAAGGTGGAGATGAGCTGTTTTAGGAATTGAATTGTAGAGCACTACAGCATGGAAACAGGACTTTTGGTCCATCTCTTCAGTGCTTGCCTGGTCTTCTGCCTCATCTCAGCTAGCTATATCCGTAGCCCACCATACCTCTCCCGTCCATGTACCCATCTAAACTTCCCTTAAAGGTTACGCCTCAACTTGAACCTGAACGCAGATGGTGGGTTGGGAAGGTGCTCGTGGAGGTGATGTGTTGGGAAGGTGCTGGTCGAGGTGGTGGGTCAGGAAAATACTGGTAGAGATGGTGGGTCGGGAAGGTGCTGGTAGAGGTTGTGGGTTGGGAAGGTGCTGGTAGAGATGTTGGGTCGGGAAGGTGCTGGTGGAGATGGTGGGTTGGGAAGGTGCTGGTGGAGATGATGGATTGGGAAGGTGCTGGTAGAGATGGGTTGGGAAGGTGTTGGTGGAGATGGTGGATTGGGAAGGTGCTGGTGGAGATGGTGGATTGGGAAGGTGCTGGTGGAGATGGTGGGTCGGGAAGGTGCTGGTAGCAGTGGTGGGTCGGGAAGGTGCTGGTAGAGATGGTGGGTTGGGAAGCTGCTGGTGGAGATGGTGGGTCGGGAAGGTGCTGGTGGAGATGGTGGTTGGGAAGGTGCTGGTGGTGATGGTGGGTGGGAAGTTGCTGGTAGAGATGGTGGTTGGGAAGGTGCTGGTGGTGATGGTGGGTTGGGAAGGTGCTGGTAGAAATGGTGGGTTGGGAAGGTGCTGGTGGAGGTGGTGGGTCGGGAAGCTGCTGGTGGAGATGGTGGGTCGGGAAGGTGTTGGTGGAGATGGTGGGTTGGGAAGTTGCTGGTGGAGGTGGTGGGTTGGGAAGTTGCTGGTAGAGATGGTGGGTTGGGAAGTTGCTGGTAGAGATGGTGGGTCGGGAAGGTGCTGGTGGAGATGGTGGGTTGGGAAGGTGCTGGTAGAGATGGGTTGGGAAGGTGTTGGTAGAGATGGTGGATTGGGAAGGTGCTGGTGGAGATGGTGGATTGGGAAGGTGCTGGTGGAGATGGTGGATTGGGAAGGTGCTATCTGAGGAATCTCACTGAGTTATTGCAGTACAAACTGCTGCGACTGTGTATTGTGGTGGTGGGATGAAGGAACGGTCATGGATGGGGTGCCTGTCAAGCAGGCTGCTGCGTCCTGTTTGATGTCGAGCTTGCTGAAACTGCACTCACATTCAGATTGAGAGTCAAATTTCTTTATCACCTCCATCAAAGTATATAGTGAAGTGCATAGTTTGCATTAACAACCAACAAGTTGCATCATGCTCCTGGCACGAGCACAGCGTTCCCGCGGCCTACTAGACCTGACCCATACATATGGATCACGTGAAGGCAGGAGGGATGAGTTAGGTTGGTGCCTTGGTCGGCATAAACATTGTGGGCTGAAGGGCCTGTTCCTGTGCTGTGCTGTCCGATGTCCTTCAGATTCAGAATCAGATTAATTTATTTATCACGTGTACATTGCAACACGCAGTGATCTGTGTCATTTGTGTTAACAACCAACACAACCTGAGGATGGGGTGCTGGGGGCAGCCCGTAAACGTCGCCTCACATTTCAGCGCCAAGGTAGCGTGCCCACGATTCTCAGTGGGACAACGCAGACGACAACAAGAGCAACAACAACAGCCAGGCAAGCCCCTTTCCCACCCACTCACACAGACAGGCCTCAACCCAGGCAAGTTGTTAGTCCATCACATTGACTCTTCCCAATTCTGACAGATGCACCGTAGAAAGCATCCTGTCTGGATGCATCACTGTTCGGGATGACAACTGCACTGCCCCGACCACAGAAACTGCAGAGGGTTGCAGACTCAGATCAGCAGTTCATGGATAACCGCCTCTCCTCCATGGACTCTGTCTACACTTCTTGCTACTCTGGTAAAGCAGCTCAGCATGATCAGAGACCACCACCCCCCTGTCACCGACAGTCTCTCCTCTCCTCCCATCCCATCAGAGACCCCCAACTGTCACCGACAGTCTCTCCTCTCCCCCCATTAGAGACCCCCCTGTCACCGACAGTCCCTCCCCCATCAGAGACCCCCCACATCACCGACAAGCTCTCCCCCCCATCAGACCACCCTGTCAACGACAGTCTCTCCTCTCCCCCCATCAGAGACACCCCCTGTCACCGACAGTCTCTCCCCCCATCAGACCCCCCCATCAACGACAGTCTCTCCCCCCATCAGAGACCCCCCTGTCATTGACAGTCCCTCCCCCCATCAGAGACCCCCCCCGTCACCGACAAGCTCTCCCCCCCATCAGACCACCCTGTCAACGACAGTCTCTCCTCCCATCAGACCCCCCCATCACCGACAGTCTCTCCCCCCATCAGACCTCCCCCCCCATCACCGACAGTCTCTCCCCCCATCAGACCTCCCCATCAGACAGAAGGTACAAAAGCCTGAGATTACATTCCTTCAGGCTCGAGTATGGCTTCTACACGGGTGTTCTAAGACTTTAGAACAATTCCCTGTTATGGTAAGATAGGCTCTTGACCTCCAAACTACCTTGTTAAGATTTGCACCCAATTGCCGACCTCTACTGCACGTTCTCTGTAGATATCAAGCTTCATTTTGATTTTGAGATACAGCATGGTAACAAGGAGCCCATGTCACGTTGTGACCAGTTAACCTTCCAACCAGTATGCCTCTGGGATGTGTGAGGAAACCAGAGCACCTGGAGGCAGGCCACGTGAAATCAGGGAGAGCATACACGGTCCTTACAGGCAGTGGCAAGAGCTGAACCTGGGTCACTGGTGCTCAAAGGCTTTGTGCTAACCGCTACATTACCGTGCTGCCCCCTCTGCATTCTGTTACTGACTTACCCCTGTTCTGCCTTAATGCACTGGTGAAATCAGTTGTGTTTGAGTACTGTGGTGTACAAGACAAATACCTTAGTACATGTGATAGTAATAGACTAATTTACCATCTGGGTCAGCATGGATGAGTTGGGCTGAAGGGCCTGTTTCTGTGCTGTGTGTCTCTATAGCTCTATGAATAGAAACCAGTCAACTCTTCCGCTCTCTTTTCCTTATCTGGAGTGAGCCGGAAGTCGGACAGTTTCTTATGTGCCCTCACAATTGTGAGCTTATCTGTGGCAAGCATCTTGTTAAAATGTATGAAATTTTTTTTTTAACTTTTGAGGAAGGAATGTAGCCACAGATAGTGCCACTCAACAGGACTGAAAGAGATTAGCTTTATTTGTCACATGTAGGTCGGAAGGACAGATGATTATCTGACTGGTGAAGGATTAGGATGGGGGAGGTGCATCGAAGACCTGGTCTCCTTGCGTACCAGTCGTTGGGAGCAAGTATGCAGGTGCAGCAGTAAGTTAGGAAGGCTACTGGTATGATGACCTTCATTGCACGGGGAATTCAGTACTGGTGTAAGGAAGTCCAGCTGCCACTTCCCAAACACCCGATTGAAGATTAATTCAAGATTCAAGATTGTTTATTGTCATTATTCAGTACAGCAACGTTAATGAGAATGAAATGATTGCTACTCTGGATCTAATGCAGCATAAACAAGCGTAATTAGCATGAAAACTCAATAGATATAAATATAAAAGCAATCCTATAAAACACTATGTACAAGTAACTGCTGTGTGCATAAACTGCTTAAGTGCATATAAAGGCATCCATTAGTCTTGCGAGACCATGGATCTGCGCCTGGAAAGTCTTCGCTCTCCAGGGCGCAGGCCTGTGCAAGGTTGTATGGAAGACCAGCAGTTGCCCATGCTGCAAGTCTCCCCTCTCCATGACACCAATGTTGTCCAAGGGAAGGGCACTAGGACCCATACAGCTTGGCACCAGTGTCGTCGCAGAGCAACGTGTGATTAAGTGCCTTGCTCAAGGACACAACATGTTGCCTCGGCTGGGGCTCGAACTCACGACCTTCAGGTTGCTAGTCCAATGCCTTAACCACTTGGCCACGTGCCCACAAAGTGCATATAAAGATGAGAAGATCTGCAGATGCTGGAAATTCAAAGCAGCACACACAAAATGCTGGAAGAACTCAGCAGGTCAGGCAGCATCTCTGGGAAAGAGTAAACCCTCGATGTTTCGGGTCGAGACTCTTCACCTGGACTCTTTTTCTGATGAAAGGTCTTGGCCCAAAACATTGATTATATCCTCTTGCCAGAGACGCTGCCTGAGCTGCTGAGCTCCTGCAGCGTTCTGTGTGAGTTTATTACAAAGAGAGTGTTTCAGAGAGATGATGATAGAGTGAGTGGAGCCTCCCCCTCCCAGCCCTGGCGACCTGGGTTCTGTGCTCTCTGTGGACCTTGCACCATCTCCCTGTGACCATGTCTGTCCCGTTTCTGTGCTGTCGAGCTCCATCACTCCACAGCTCCATGGAACGCTGACAACCTGAGCCTTCATGGGGTTATGAAGATCCAGAGAATGGTGCGGACCTCAACAAATTGCCTCACGTGGCCAGATCAACAGTAGGACTGTCTATGGACCAGCTGGGCAGAGAAAACCAGAATCTGGTTTGTTATCACTGACGTATGCCCTGAATTTTGTTGTTTTGTGGCAGCAGTACAGTGCAATACATAAAAATTATATAAGTTACAGTAAGAATATATTTAAAAAAAGTGCAAAAACAGAGCAAAATCATGAGGTAGCATTCAATAGGTACATTTAATGTCAGAGAAATGTATACAATAGTCATCCTGAATTCTTTTTCTTCGCAAACATCCACTAAAACAGAGGAGTTTCCAAAGAATGAATGACAGTTAAACGTTACAAACCCAAAGCCCCCCCAGCTCCCCCCACCCTCGCACAAGCAACAACAAGGCAACAATCCCCCCTCCCCCGCCAGCAAAAAGGTATCAGCGCCCTCCACTGAGCACTCAACCGTGCGGCAAAGCATCGAGGTAGTGTTCATGTGTTCATGGACCATTCGGAAATCTGATGGTGGAGGCGAAGAAGCTGTTCTTGAATCATTGCGTGCGGCTCCTGTTACTCCTCCCTGATGGCAGTCATGAGAAGAGATTTCACTCTATCTTTATCTTTCGAGGGCACAGCCTGTATGCTGAGAGTCCCTCATGATGGATTCTGCCCTCCTGAGGCATCATCCGGTGGCCACAATAGAGCTGGCTGAGTCTACAACCCTCTCCTGGGCAGGAGAAACCAGCTGGTGTTGCTGGGGTTGAGAGATGAGTTCAGCCTCGGTGTATGGCAGGGGAACAGAGGAAGTGGGATAGACTGGGTTGGTAGGGAGGGTTGTCTGGATCAGAGCTGGGGGGTTAGGTAGGCGTTGACAAGTTGAAGGTTTCCATCGGGGAGGGAGGGTGGGGAATCATTCCCACTGCCTCGCAGAGCGCCCAGGGAATCTACACGATCACATCATCGTCATCACCATGCGCCGCGTCGTATGACGTGGGCGATCATTGTCTCATGACCATGATTGTTCTTGGCAAATTTTTCTACTGAACTGGCTTGCCATTGTCTTCTTCTGGGCGGTGTCTTTACAAGATGGGTGACCCTGACCAAGATCAATACTCTTCAGAGATTGTCTGCCTGGCATCAGTGATCACATAATCAGGACTTGATCTGCACCGGCTGCTCATATGACCATCCACCACCTGCTCCCTTGGTTCCTACCATGTGCCCCTGATCGGGGAGTAAGCAGAGACTACCCCTTGCCCAAGGGTGACCTACAGGCTAACGGAGGGAAGGAGTGCCCCCCAACACAAGCACCAAAAATCACCATGGAGTGTCTGAACCCAGCCTCCCTCCAGATCCCGGGAATGAAAGATTACCATACAAGGATGAGTGTTCGATGTCTTTGGGCCTGTGCTCACTGAAGATCAGAAGGATGAGGTGGATCTCATTGAAACCTACCAAAGGCCAAAGTCCAGAGCACAGCAACTGCGGTGACAGAAGCCTGAAGGTCGAAGGTCAAAAGATAGAGGCCCGAAGGAGTCACGAGGATCCCGGGTCACTGGGGCCAAAGGTCAATGCGTGTCCAGAAGTCAAGACCCTGAAAGTCAAACCCACGATCAGCAAGTTCAGGAGTGAAGCCTGAAGCTGGCGGGCCAATATCTGATATTCTACTGTAGGGCCAAGGATTGGAGGCCTCTGTGTGCGTGCGTGTGTGTGTGTGTGTGTGTGTGTGTAACTCTGTGTGTGTGTGAGTGTGTCTGTATGTGTGTGACAGAGTGTGTGTGCGCGCGCGTGTGTGTGTGCGCGTGTGTGTTGTGTGTGTGTTTGTGTGTCTGTGTCTTTGTGTGTGTCTGTGTTGTGTGTGTGTGTGTTTGTGTGTCTGTGTCTTTGTGTGTGTGTGTGTGAGTGTGTCTGTGTGTGTGTGACTGTGTGTGTGTGTCTGTGTGTGTGTGTGTGTGTGTGTGTGTCTGTATGTGTGTGACAGAGTGTGTGTGTGTGAGAGAGAGTGTCTGTATGTGTGTCTGTATCCATGCCTGTGTGTGTGTGTGACTCTGTGTCTGTGTGTGTGTGAGTGTGTCTGTATGTGTGTGACAGAGTGTGTGTGTGCGTGTGTGTGTGTCTGTGTCTTTTGTGTGTGTCTGTGTTGTGTGTGTGTGTTTGTCTGTGTCTGTGTCTTTGTGTGTGTGTGTCTGTGTGTGTGTGTGTGACTCTGTGTGTGTCTGTGTGTGTGTGAGAGTGTCTGTATGTGTGTCTGTATCCATGTCTGTGTGTGTGTGTGACTCTGTGTGTATGTGTGTGTGTGTGTGTGTGTGTGTGTGTGTGTGTGTGAGAGAGTGTGTCTGTATGTGTGTCTGTATCCATGTCTGTGTGTGTGTGTTGGGGGGGAGACGGGAAAGGAGTTTGACAATTGCTGCCATCTCATTTTGTTGTTGTTGCTGACTGTGTGCTGCTGAACATTGTGGGCATACGCCCACCCCCGTGCATCCTTGGGTAGGCTAATTGTTAACGCAAATGATGCATTTCACTGTTTTGATGGAGATGTGATAAATAAATCCGAATCTGATACAGAAGGCCTGGACGGAGTGAACATGAAGAGGGTGCTTCTGTCAGTGGGAGAGTCTAGCATCCGAGAGCACAGTCTCAATAAAGTGATGTCCCTGTACAGCTAACAGGAGGAGGGCTGCTTGTCAGCCGGAGGGGGTGAATTTATGGTATTTGTTCCCTCAAAGGGCTGTGGAGGCCAAATCACTGGGTGTGTGTATAGCAAAGATTGACAGGTTCCTGGTTGGTTAGGCTCTCAGTTAATGGTAGGTGCCCAGGCATAAAAAAGGCTGGGAGCCCCTGGGTTAGGGGTTTCAGGATTACGGAGAGAACGGGATTGGGAAAAAAAAAAAGATCAGCCATGATTGTGTGCAGTGAATGGCCTATTCCTGCTCCTACATCTTGTGGTCTTTTGCTAATGGATTGGCCAAGTCTTGGGAAATTGTCATGGCAACAGTTCTACCTAAATCTGGAGGGTGCTGCTGAATGTGTTGGTAAAATTTCTTTTCCTTTCTTAAAACACCACAAGTACTGCCCTGTCCGCATTTTCCACACCACCCAGCAGTCGGGATGTGAATCTGGGACGTTCGGTTACAGCTGCGTAAGACATTGATAGGACCACATTTGGAGCGCTGTGTGGAGTTCCGGTCTCCCCGCTATAAGAAGGGTGCAAAAAGATTGAATCAAGAGATTCTGGAGATGTTGGAAATCTAGAGCAATACACACAAAATGCTGGAGGAACTCAGCAGGTCTGGCAGCATCTGTGGAGGAGAATCAACAGTAACCGATTTCTCCCGGTGAGTGCACGGGTTTCCTCCGGGTGCTCCAGTTCCCTCCCACAGAGCAAAGGCGTACCAGTTGGTAGGTTGATTGGTCATTGTAAGTTGTCCTGTGATTAGACTGGGGTTAAATCAGGGGATGGCTCGGCTCGGAGAGCCAGAGGGGCCTGTCCCCCACTGTATCGCTAAATAAATAAATCAGGTGCAGCAGGATACGCGCCAAATGCGGGCGAGTGTGACCGGCTCGGTTAGGCAGCAGTTGGCCCAAGGGGCCGACTTCCATGTCGTTTAGCTCTAACAACCTCTGACTGGATATACTCTCCCAAAGGCAAATTTGTAAGAACGCAGTGGAGGTATGGCCGAGATAGCGTTTACAAGGTGCTGGGAGCCAGCCTTTCCGAACGATTCTCCCTGCATTAACTTCCTACTGAGTGACAGACTGTTTGTGTCGAAGCATCGGCGGGCGCTGGCATTCGGTATCAGCTGATGCGGACAGGCTCTCTGTCCTTTAGCACAGGCTGATGATGGATGGTCTTTGTACACGGTTGGTGCTGCAGCGGGAGTAACTGCGACCTCCCAACACCCCAGCCTTTCAACATCCCCCAGCATCCTCCTACCACCAGGAGGTGTTGCTAGGCGATGGCCATCTGTGGGAGACAGGAAGCAGATGTACTCTCTGCCGGTTCTCTGTAAAGGAGTGCCTCTAAGCTCAGGAGACCCAGGTTCGCTCCTGGCCTCTGGTTCTATCTCCGTGAATATTCTTAATATAGTCATAGAACACTACAGCACAGAAACAGTCCCTTCTACCCATCTAGTCCATGCTGAACTAGTATTCTGCTTACTCACATCGACACACATCTGAACCATAACCCTCCCTCCCCTCCAAACTTCCCTGAAATGTTGCAGTCGAACCCACATGTTCCACTTCCACACTGGCACCACCCTCTGAGTGAACAAGTTCCCCCTCAGGTTCCCCTTAAACATTTCACACTTTCACCCTTAAACCATGACCTCTAGATCCAGTCTCACCCAACCTCAGTGGAAAAAGCCTGTTTGCGTTTACCCCATCTATACCCTCGTAATTTTGTATACCTCTTATCAAATCTCCCCTCATTCTCCTACGCTCCAGGGAATAAAGTCGAGCCAGTATTTGAATGTTGTGGGTGTATTTTACCCAGATTATGATTATCCCATCCAAATTAATCCCCATTTTATCCCAAACAATTCAATTGTTTTTCTAATCACAAACAAGAGAAAATCTGCAGATGCTGGAAATCCAAGCAACACACACAAATTGCTGGAGGGACCCACCAGGCCAGACTGCATCTAACAGAAAAGGGTACAGTCAAAGTTTCAGGGGAGACCCTTTAGCACATCTGACCTGACAAATGGTCTCAGCTCGAAACTGCGCCAGTACTCTTTTCCGTACTCCGAGCCAACAGAATGGGCTTTGAGGCTTAGAGCTGAGGTTATAATCCTTGTAAAGTGGTTAAAGATCCATGATCAGTCACGGTTCAGTTTCATGTTGTAATCGGAATAAAATGTTCCCAGCCTTCCGTACAAAGTGTTGTATGGTACAAAGCGGGCTATTTGGCCCAAACTAACCATTCTAGCATTTAAGCTCTTTCTGTCATCTTCTCTAACTTTGCTGCTCTGCTGAAGATGCAACATTGAAACTGGAACTGGAATGGGTTTATTAGTGCTGTGTTTTTTGGTTTATTATGTTTTAAGAACGTTGCCAGGACGTGAGGACCTGATTCAGAGAAAGGTTGAACAGGTTCGAACTTTATTCCCTGGAGTGTAGGAGAGTGAGGGGAGATTTGACAGAGGTATACAAAATTTTGAGGGGTATTGATAAGGTTCGGGTGGTGGGGTAGAGAAACGTCTCTACCAAAGGAGGTGTAAAGTTCTCCTTCCCTCCACTGGCCTGCAGGTCACCCTTGGGCGAGGTGTAGCACCTTCTTAACCCCCCAATCAGGGTCACGTGAATCCATGGAAGCAGGTGGTGGATGGTCGTATGAGCAGCCAGTGCATATCACGAGTCACAGTTTTGCGACCACTGATGCCCAGCAGACAATCTCTGAAGAGTATTGATAATGGCTGGGGTCACCCATCTTGTAAAGACACTGCCGAGAAGGATGCAATAGCAAACCACTTCTGCAGAAAAACTTGCCAAGAACATTCATGGTCATGGAAAGACCATAATCACCCACGTCATACGACACAGCACGTGATGATGATAGATGGATAAGGCAAATGCCAGCAAGCTTTTTCCACTGAGGTTGGGTGAGACTAGAACTGGAGGTTTTGGGTAAAGAATGAAAGGTGAAATATTTAGGGGTAACTTCTTCACTCAGAGAGTGGTGAGAATGTGGAACGAACTGCCACAGGAAGTGGATGTGGGTTCGATTTCAACATTTAAGAGAAGTTTGGATAGGTACATGGATGGGAGGGGTGTAGTTCGAGAGTGGTCTAGTTTAGCTTGGACTAGATGGGCTGAAACCTGGTTTCTGTTCTGTGGTGCTCTATGACCCTATGGCACATCCTGAGACACAGTGAGCAGCTTTTGTTGGTTTGCCATCCAGACAAATCATTCCTTACAGAAGAACACCGAGAGAGCACAGAGGAAACCAGAACGCAGAATCAAGTTACAGAGGAAGTGCTGCAGTGCAGGTAGGCAAGGACAGGCTGAGGTAGATCAAGAGTTGATTGTTCAGGTATGAGCGGTCTGTTCAAGAGAGAGATGACAGCAGGACAGAGGCTCTTCTTGAGCCTGGCTGCACGCGTTGTCAAGCTTTTCTTTCACTCCTGTCCAGTGTGGGGGGTGGGGGGGTGAAAACAATGGTGGGGGTGGATGGTGTCTTTGATCTTGTTCACAAATGCAAGGAAATCCAGAACAACACACACAAAATGCTGGTGGAACCCAGCAGAACAGACAATATCTATGGAAAAAAGAAACTATGTTGGCTGTTTTCCCGAGTGTGGGAGTGTAGATGGCCCTGGTGGCAGGGAGGTTAGTTTGTGTGACGGATCGGGCTTGATCACGACTCACCACAACTTCCTGTGGTCTTGGATAGAGCAGTTGTGTACCATCTGGAATAACACTTTGGCTTTATAAGGCATTGTTCAGGCCGCACACACTTGGAATATTGTGAGCAGCTTTGGGTCCCTTATCTGAGAAAAAAATGTGTTGGCATTAGAGAGGTTCCAGAGGAGGTTTGCGAGAATGATTCCAGGAATGAAAGGGTCAAGGTATGAGGAGCCTTTGATGGTTCTGGGCCTGTACTCACTGGAGTTTAGAAGATTCATGGGGGATCTCATTGAAACCAATAGAATATTGAAAGGACTAGATAGAGGGGATGTGGAGTGGATGCTTCCTATAGTGGGGGAGTTTAGGACAATGTCGGAATAGAAGGATGTCCCTTTTCAAACACAGATGAGGAAGAATTTCTTTAGCCAGAAAGTGGTGAATTGGTGGAATTCATTGCCACAGGCAGCTGTGGAGGCCAAGTCTTTGGGTATATTTAAAACAGAGGCTAATAGGTTCTAGATTAGTAAGGGTGGGGAGAAGACAGGACAATAGGGTTGAGAGGGATAATAAATCAGCTGTGATGGAATGGCAGAGCAGACTCAAAAGACCGAATGGCCTAATTCTGCTCCTTTGTCTTATGGATTTATGATCTGTGCACTTCACGGCAATATCTGAAAAGGGGTGTAGACATTTCCTTGATCGTTAACCAACCGTCCTGGTCCTGTCTCGTTTGTTGTTCTCACACCTTAATGTACACAATGGATATTATAGAAAATGACACACACACACGCACACACGCAATCCCAGAAAATCCTACAAAAAGTAGTGGATATAGCCTAATCCATCATGGGTAAAGCCCCCACCGCCATTGAGCGCAGGAAAGCAATATCCATCATCAGGGGCCCCTGAGTCATACTCTCTTCTCGCTGCCGCCATCAGGAAGAAGTTATGGGAGCCTCAAGTCCCACACCACCAGGTTCAGGAACAGTTATTACCCCTCGGCCATCAGGCAGGAGGTACAGGAGCCTCAAGTCCCACACCACCAGGTTCAGGAACAGTTATTACCCCTCAACCATCAGGCAGGAGGTACAGGAGCCTCAGGACCCACACCACCAGGTTCAGGAACAGTTATTACCCCTCAACCATCAGGCAGGAGGTACAGGAGCCTCAGGACCCACACCACCAGGTTCAGGAACAGTTATTACCCCTCAACCATCAGGCAGGAGGTACAGGAGCCTCAGGACCCACACCACCAGGTTCAGGAACAGTTATTACCCTTCAACCATCAGGCAGGAGGTACAGGAGCCTCAGGACCCACACCACCAGGTTCAGGAACAGTTATTACCCCTCAACCATCAGGCAGGTGGTACAGGAGCCTCAAGTCCCACACCACCAGGTTCAGGAACAGTTATTACCCTTCAACCATCAGGCAGGAGGTACAGGAGCCTCAAGTCCCACACCACCAGGTTCAGGAACAGTTATTACCCTTCAACCATCAGGCAGGAGGTACAGGAGCCTCAAGTCCCACACCACCAGGTTTAGGAACAGTTATTACCCCTCAACCATCAGGCTCATGAACCAAAGGAGATAACTTCACTCAACTTCACTTGCCCCATCCTTGAAATGTTCCCACAACCTATAGACTCACTTTCAAGGACTCTGCATCTCATGTTCTCGATATTTATTCCTTATTTATTTATTATCATTATTTCTTTCTGTTTGTATTCGCACAGTTTGCTGACTTTTGCACACTGATTGAACGCCCAGGTTGGGTGGTCTGTCATTTTGCTCCTGTTATGGTTATTATTCCATTATGGATTATTAAGTACTCCCACAAGAAAATGAATCTCAGGGTTTTATAAAGTGATATACATGTACCTCAATAATACCTTTACTTTGAACTTTGAAACACACACACACACACACACACACACACATACACATACATATACACACTCACACACACACACTCACACACACACTCACACTCACACACACACAGACACGTGCGCACACACACACACATATATACACACTCACACACACACACACACTCACACACACACAGACGCGCGCACACACACACACACACACACACACACACACACACACACGCACACGCACACACAATTCAAATTCAATAACTGTTGTGTCAGAATATCCTGAGGGCCATAGAAACATGATTTCTTCCTTGCGACCAGTCGTGAGTTATTCAGAGTTGGCTGCCTGGCTTACTATTTACAATTTCTTGCATTCCCGTGGCTGTGATTGAGTTGTTGGAGCAACCAGTGCTTCCAACACCTCTTCTGCCAATTAGTGACAGTTTGGGATTGGGATCCTTTCTCTATCTGTTGTGCAACACCAGTTGAGCTGTAGGTACCGAGGGGCATGGAGGAGCGAATGTTGAGGTCAGATAGGAGCTTGTTGGAAGTGACATTCTGACATGAAGGACACACTGCATTCTCCAGCGCTCTGTTCAGTCTTGGTTCATTTGGATCAGGGGAAATCTCACGGAAACCTGTCGAATATTGAAAGGCCTAGATAGAGTGGATGTGGAGAGGATGTTTCCTATAGTGGGGAAGTCTAGGGCCAGAGGGCACAGCCTCAGACTGGAGGGATGTGCACAAAGAACAGAGATGAGGAGGAATCTCTTTAGCCAGAGGGTGGTGAATCTGTGGGATTAAGTGCCGTAGGCGGCTGTGGAGGCCAAGTCACTGCACGTATTTAAAGAGGAGGTTGATAGATTCTTGATTAGTCAGGGTGTCAAAGGTTACAGGGAGAAGGCAGAAGAATAGGGTTAAGAGGGAAAATAAATCAGCCATGATGGAATGGTGGAGCAGACTCGATGGGCTGAATGGCCTAATTCAGCTCCTATGTCTTATAGTTTTGTGAATAATTGAACTGTGTGCTTAGCATACTGAGCATTTATTTCATTACTAAAGGAGGTAGTCTGCCCAGTGGGTCATGCTGGCCCCCAGAACACAACTCCTGTCAGTTCCATCACACCTTGTTTTATCTCCTGGGCTGCTGACATCCCAACCAAGGACAACCCGCGTATATGGACAAGTATTTGGGAGAAGGAGGACAGATTTACCATCTGCTGCATTGATGTAGGCACCTTGTGCCAGCTGGGATTGCTGCTTTTCCGACTGCTTTCCCCCCCTCCCACCTGAGCCGCGACAGTCGGGGTCAGGCTGGAGTTGAGCAGAGCTGGGAGCACTCAGCAGACTCACTTGCTCACTCAGTGAGACCGGCTCATGGCCGCTCCTATCCGAGAGAGGTTTTGTTCTGAGTCTTGAAGCAGGGTCTCAGCCCGAAACGTCGACTGTTTCTTCATCTCCTGACCTGCCGCGTTCCTCCAGCATCTTTTGTGTGTTACTTTGGATTTCCGGCATCTGCACAATCTCTTGTGGCTTTGTTTTGTTGCTGTTTTTGTGGTTTGTGTCATTCTGCCAAGCATTGTAGACATGTTTTGTTGGTGTCAGAACGTGGGGCGAGCACTCCAGCACATCCTTGGGTGTGTGTCGGTTGTGAGCACAAGCAACACATTTCCCTGTATGTTTCGATGATGAGTAAATCAATCCATTCTGGACCTGAAGAGCAACAGAACAATACAGCACAGTAACAAGCCTTTTGGCCTGCAGGGTGGCCCGGTGGCCTAGTGGTCAGCAGCGACCCGGGTGCGATTCCCACCGCTGCATGTAGGAGTTTGTACGTTCTCCCCGTGTGCACGTAGGTTTCCTCTCACAGTTCGCAGATGTACTGATTTGTAGGTGAATTGGTCACATAAACTGTCCCGTGATTAAACTAGGGTTAACTTGAGGGAATCCCTGGTTTAAATCGGGAGTCACTGGGCAGCGCGACTCGAAGGCCCAGAAGGCCCTATTCCACGCCTTATCTCAATAAGTAAATAAACTGCTGAGATAAAAACAGAATATTGAAAATTATCATCTGGTCAGTCAGCAGAAAGAAAACAAATGTTTTGCTTTGATCTTCCATAGATGTTCTGTTGAAAGGTCATCAACCTTAAATATTAACACCAGACACTGTGCTGTATCTCAATAAACAAACAGACAGATAAATAAATGTTTGTGCTGACCAAGGTAGAACTGACCTCAGCCCTTCTGCCTACACATGATCCGTACGCAGTGGGTTGGGGTGGAGGGTTGCATGCTGGTGCTACTGGCAGGCTGCCCCAGCCCGTGACAAGTAAATCCGAATCTGAACTCGATACCTCGCAGCAAAAATAAAAGTACATCCTGTTAACTCACTCACACACCCTCTCATCCACCCTGTCACACGCACTCACACTCATACAGCCAGTAACAAACACACAGACATACAGTCACACACACACATGCGCACACGCAGTGTCACAAATACACACACACACACACACACACACAGTCACAAATACACAGACATCAGACATACAGTCTCACACACTCTCTCACTCACACACCCAGTAACAAACATAGACATACAGTCTCTCACATACGCACACACACACACACACACACACACAAACACAGAGTCACAGACACACAGACATACAGTCTCTCTCACACACACACACGAGTCACAAACACACAGACATACAGTTTCACATACACACAAGTCACAAACACAGATATACAGTCTCTCAAACACACACGCACACACACACAGAGTCACAAATACACAGACATACAGTCACACACACACACAGGGTCACAAATACACAGACATACAGTCACACACACACAGGGTCACAAACACACAGACACACAGTCTCTCACACACACACACAACTCACAAATACACAGACATACAGCCACACACACTCTCTCTCTCACTCATACACCCAGTAACAAACACATAGAGTCTCTCTCACACACACACACACACACACACACAAACAGAGTCACAAATACACAGACATAGTCTCTCACACACACACACACACACACACACACACACACGAGTCACAAATACAGGCATACAACTACACACACTCTCTCTCACTCATACACCCAGTAACAAACACAGACATACAGTCACACATACACACACACACTCACACACACAGTCACAAATACACAGACATACAGTCACACACACAGGGTCACAAACACACAGACATACAGTCTCTCTCACACACACACCCAGTAACAAACACACAGACATACAGTCACCCACACCCACACCCACACACACACACACAGTGTCACAAATACACAGGCATATAGTCACACACACAAAGTGTCACAAATACACAGACTTATTCACATACACACAGAGTCACAAATACACAGACATACAGTCACACAGAGTCACAAATACAAAGACATACAGTCACACACACACACAGTCACAAATACACTGACATACAATCACACACACACTCACACTCATACATCCAGTAACAAATACACAAATACACAGACATACAGTCACACACACACACACACACAGTCACAAATACACAGACATACAGTCACACGCACACACAGAGTCACAAACACACAGACATACAGTCTCTCTCACACATGAGTCACAAACACACAGACATACAGTCTCACACACACACGAGTCACAAACACACAGACATACAGTCTCTCAAACACACACACACACACACACACACACACACAGACATACAGTCTCTCTCACACACACGAGTCACAAACACACAGACATACAGTCTCACACACACACATACATGAGTCACAAACACACAGACATACAGTCTCTCTCACACGAGTCACAAACACACAGACATACAGTCTCACACACACACACACACACACACACACGAGTCACAAACACACAGACATACAGTCTCTCAAACACACAGACATACAGTCTCTCAGACACACACATACACACACAGACATGCACACACACAGACATACAGTCTCTCTCACACACACGGGTCACAAACACACAGACATACAGTCTCACACACACACATACATACATAGAAACATTCATAGAAAATAGGTGCAGGAGTAGGCCATTCGGCCCTTCAAGCCTCCACCGCCATTTATTATGATCATGGCTGATCATCCAACTCGGAACCCCGCCCCAGCCTTCCCTCCATACCCCCTGACCCCCGCAGCCACAAGGACCATATCTAACTCCCTCTTAAATATAGCCAATGAACTGGCCTCAACTATTTCCTGTGGCAGAGAATTCCACAGATTCACCACTCTCTGTGTGAAGAAGTTTTTCCTAATCTCGGTCCTAAAAGGCTTCCCCTCTATCCTCAAACTGTGGCCCCTCGTTCTGGACTTCCCCAACATCAGGAACAATCTTCCTGCATCTAGCCTGTCCAATCCCTTTAGGATCTTATACGTTTCAATCAGATCCCCCCTCAATCTTCTAAATTCCAATGAGTACAAGCCCAGTTCATCCAGTCTTTCTTCATATGAAAGTCCTGCCATCCCAGGAATCAATCTGGTGAACCTTCTTTGTACTCCCTCTATGGCAAGGGTCACAAACACACAGACATAGTCTCTCAAACACACACACACACACACACACACACACACACAAGTCACAAATACAGAGACATACAGCCACACACACACTCTCTCTCACTCATACACCCAGTAACAAACACACAGACATATAGTCACACACACCCCCCCACACACACACACAGTGTCACAAATACACAGACATACAGTCACACACACAGAGTCACAAATACACATACAGCCACACACACAGTCTCTCTCACTCACACACCCAGTAACAAACACAGACATAGTCTCACACACACAGTCATTTCTGCAACTGCAGAACAGGTTGCTTCTGGGAATATACAGAGGTGATGTTTCTGTTGTGCGGGGTAGTTGTGGGAGCAATCGGAGACATAATAAAACAGAACACAGAACATGACAGCACAGTACAGGCCCTTCAACCCACCATGTTGTGCCAAACTTTAACTTCCTCCAAGATGAATCTAACCCCTCCCTCCCACACAGCCTGCCATTTTTCTATCATCCTCGTGCCTGTCGAAGAATGTTTTAAATGTCCCTAAGGTATCCGGTGGGTGGTGGAGTGGAGGTACGTCTCTACCAAAGGAGGTGTAAGGCGCTCCTTCTCTCCGCTAGCCTGCAGGTCACCCTTGGGCAAAGTGTAGCAGCTGCTTAGCTCCCTCTACTCAATCAGGGTCACGTGAAGCCATGGGTGCAGGTGCTGAATGGTCGTATGAGCAGCCGGTGCAGATCACAAGTCCTCGTTATGCGATCACCGATGCCAGGCAGGCAATCTCGGAAGAGCATTGATAATGGCTGGGCTCACCTGTCTTGTAAAGTCTCTGCCCAGAAGAAGGCAATGGCAAACCATTTCTGTGGAAAAATTTGCCAAGGACAATCATGGTCATGCAAAGACCATGATCACCCATGTCATACAACACAACACATAATGAACGAAAGAGTGTACCTGGCTCTACCATCTCCCATGTCCTTCCCATAATAAGGTGACCAGACTGAACACAATATTCCACGTGTGGTCTAACCAGAGTTTATACAGCTACACATTACCTCGTGGCTCTAGCACGCAGTCCCCTGACTAATGAAATATCATTTTCCGTTTCCGTTATGGAGGGCATTTTCCATTGATATTGGGTGAGACTAGAAGTAGACGTTGTAGATTAAGGTTGAAAGATAAAATATTTAAGGGAAACCTGAGGGGAAACTTCTTCACTCAGAGGGTGGTGTGAGTGTGGAACAAGGAGGAGGCCTGCGTGCTCACAGGGAGAACATACAAAGTCACAGACGGTGGTGGGATTTGAACCCTCATCTCTGTTACCACAAAACAATTAGCAGGTTGGGTCATCTGTGTTTTGTTTTTATGGATTTACTGAGGATTGACAACCTCTGGGTGGATCTTCTCCTGTCGTGACCCTCACTACTTCCAGACACAGGGATGCAGCCGCCACACTGGCTAACTTTGTTAGTTTTGAAGTGATATTGTACCCCCTTTGTGTGTGTCTCCTGTCCAACATAACAGAGTCTCCCCCCACCCCCCCAGTACCACATGCCACTTCTCATTCCACAGTGAGGTCATCCTGACCACTGATACAGTCACATGTGGACAGCTCACCTCCTTCCTCTATCTGCTTCCTGCGCTCGAGCTCTGCCGCCGGTCCTTTAACTGTTTGATTTCGATCTCAGAATTATCAGACCAACAAGGATTAGATTCACGTTCAGAATCAGATTTAGTTCAAGTTCATTGCCATTCAACCATACACATGTATATAGCTAAACAAGACAACATTCCTCTGGACCAGGGTGCACAACACCGTCCATACAGTCACACAGAACACAGTCCATACGGTCACACACAACACCGTCCATATGGTCACACACAACACAGTCCATACGGTCACACACAACACCGTCCATATGGTCACACACAACACAGTCCATACGGTCACACACAACACCGTCCATATGGTCACACACAACATCATCTATACGGTCACACACAACACAGTCCATACGGTCACACACGACACAGTCCATACGGTCACACACGACACTGTCCATACGGTCACTCACAACACCATCAATACAGTCACACACAACACAGTCCATACAGTCACACACAACACAGTCCATACAGTCACACCCAACACAGTCCATACAGTCACACACAACACAGTCCATACAGTCACACCCAACACAGTCCATACAGTCACACACAACACAGTCCATACGGTCACACACAACACCATCAATACAGTCACACACAACACAGTCCATACAGTCACACACAACACAGTCCATACGCTCACACACAACACAGTCCATACAGTCACACACAACACATAAACTCATCATCATCATTGCATGCCATGTCATGTGACGTGGGAAGTCGTGGTTTTCCACCTGTCCCTAATTGGAAGAGGAGCAAGCGATCGCTGTCTGTGGGGAAAATACCGCAACCCTCACTCCCCTCCCCATCCATGAGCATAATTGTTCTTGACAAATTTTTCCACAGAAGTGGTTTGCCATCGCCTTCTTCTGGGCGGTGTCTTTACAGGACAGGTGACCCCAGCCATTATCAGTACTCTTCAGAGATTGTCTGTCTGGCATCAGTGGTCACATAACCAGGAATTGTGATCTGCACTGGCTGCTCATACAACCGTCCACCACCTGCTCCCATGGATTCACGTGACCCTGATCGGGAGGGGGGGCTAAGCAGGTGCTACATCTCACCCAAGGGTGACCTGCAGGCTAGCGGAGGGAAGGAGTGTCTTACACCTCCTTTGGTAGAGATGTATCTCCACCCCACCACCCATGAAATAATATACCACAAATGTTAACAAATAATAAACATTTATAATTAACAAATATACATTTATCACATGTACATCAAAACATGCAGTGAAATGCATCGCTTGGGTTAACAGCCAACACGTAGAGTAGCGATTAGTCTAAACGCTATTATGCACCAGCGACCCACTGTCTGAAAGGAGTGGGTACGTTCCCCGTGTAACCTTGTGGTTTCCTCCCACATTCCAAACACGTAGAGGCCACTCAGTTAATTGGGTGTCATCGGGTAGTGCGGGCTCTTCGGTCCCAAAGATCCTACTACCGAGCTGTATCTCTAAATGTAAAATAAATAAACGAAGGCCGTGCTGGGGGCAGCCTGAACCTGTCGGCACACCTTCCAATGCCCACAAGAACAGCAACAAAACAAGCCCCCTTCCTACCCTCCCACCTACTCGCACACACAGGCAGGACTCCAACCCCAGGGCCGGCCGCCTCCAGGCCTTCAGTCCTAGGCCACGGGCTCTCAGACACGCACAGGTATCAACCTCCAGTCCCCAGTCTGGACTTCCAGACCTCGGGCTGCTGATCTCTGGGCCATCGCTAAATACTTAAAGATAACTAAATTGGAGGGATGTTGAGGAGTAAGGGGAGAGGTCGCACCATGCAATCTGGGAAATGAGGAGGGACAGGAATTAGACAGTGGTGAATGGAAAAAGACAGAAGGGAGAAGGGGGAGAAAGTTAGAGAAATGGGTGTTCATGCCGTCATGGGGATGCTGTTTCCAATCCGCACAGATCGTGGTCTTCCGGTTAGGAAGTCGAGCATCCAATTGCAGAGGGACGTACAGAGGCCCAGGTTCTGTAGCTTTCTGATCAGGACTGTAGGAATGATGGTGTTAAGTGCTGAGCTGTAGCCAATAAACAGCACCCTGTCATAAGTATTTGCATTGGAAAGTCTGTACGTAAAGGCCTGGTGCTGAGCACTCTGTGCTCAATCTTAGGAGTTCCATTTCTAGTACTACTGTTTGTGATTTTGCCTTCGGATTTCGTTTTTGTCGTCTTTGCTTATTTCGAGTCTGAGTCTGAGTGTCTTCTAGACCTTACTCTGCATTTGAGTTCACCACCATCGTAGCTCCCTCATTATAGATATTAAACACGAGTCTGATTCTGACTGCTGAGTGGCCTCATCGGAGCAGTAGAGGGGCTGTGAACCATCATGTCGGAATGGGAATGGGAAGCTGAACTTTAATGGGTCACCACTGGGAAATACCGCCTTCTGCAGCAGGCGGAGGGAGGGCACTCTAATCTACATCGGGTAGCACTGATGCAGAGGAGGCCGCGCTGGGTAGAGTAGAGATGACCCTTCACCTTGTCTCACTACGTGTTTGCTGTCCAGCGTCATGCTGATAAATCTCCCCATTTTAATCGTTTACACTGTGGCGGTATACACTGCAGAGTATCCAAGTGCACAATTTGCGGCCAACTCCTGTCATCTATGCCAGCTGTAGTGTCAAGTTCTGTAGCTTTAAGCCATTTCACTGTTTTGGCTGCAGTGGACAGAAGCCACAATAATGTCAGCAATTAAAAAGCTGCTAATCTACAAACTAGCTACTGAAGAAGAAAACCTGCTGACTCAACATTCCGCAGGGCAGGTGGAGATGAACTACGAGAGCTGATGATATCTGGATCCTGTCTAAGCTGTGTACGGTGTGGTGTGCTGTTCAATATTTCATGATCTCCTCACTGTCTCTAAGATCCGCAGCTGCTGTTGAGCATCACGTAGACCGTGGGTGCGGAGGTGGTTAAGAATGTGCACCGAGTCTCAGTCTTCATTAAAAAGTTCAAAAAGTTCAAAGTAAATACTACTATCAGGGTACGTCTATGTCACCACATACAACCCTGAGATTCATTTTCCTGTGGCATACTCAGCAATTCTGTAGAATAGTAACTATACCAGGATCAATGAAAAATCAACCAGAGTGCAGAAGACAACAAACTGTGCAAATGGAAAAATAAATATATCGCAATAAATAACGAGAACATGAAATAACAAGGCAAGAGTTTCTTTAAGTGAGATCATTGGTTGTGGGAACATCTCAGTGGATGGGCAAGTGAGTGTAGTTATCCCCTTTAGTTCAAGAGCCTGATGGTTGTGGGCTATAACCTGGTGGTGTGAGTCCTGAGGCTCCTGTACCTTCTACCTGCTGGCATCAGTGAGAGAAGAGCAGGGGCTGGGTGTGTGGACCTCTGATGGTGGATGCTGCTTTCCTACAACAGCGTTGCACGTAGATGTGCTCAGTGGTTGGGAAGACCTTAACGATGATGTGCTGGGCTGACTCCACTACTTCTTGCAGGATTTTTCATTTCAAGCTTCAGTGCCCTCATACCAGACCAGTCAGTATACTCTCCACTGGACGTCTATTGAAGTTCGTGAAAGTTTTGTATGTCATGCTGAATCTCTGCAGACTCCTAAGGAAGTAGAGGTGCTGCTGTGCTTTCTTCGTAATTGTATTTACCCAATCAATATGCTCTGAGACCCTGGCCTCAATGCCTCTCTGTGCAATTGGACTCTGGACTTCTTCACTCGTAGACCCCAGTCAGTTCGGATTGGCCAAAGCATCTCCTCCACAACCTCCAGCAGCACAGCTGCACAGGGCTAATCAGCTGGGGGATTAAGTTTAAGGGGGGCAGTGGTCAGTGTAACACCGTAACAGTGCCAGCTGTAAGATCAGTGTACAATTCCTGCTGCTGTGTGTAAGGAGTTTGCACGGTCTCCCACGATGAACGTGTGGGTTTCCTCTGGGTGCCCTGCTTTCCTCCCACATTTCAAAGACGTACAGATCAGGATCTGTTGTGGGCCAGAGGGGTAGTGATACTCTCGGGCTATCCATAGCACAATCCTCGCTGATTCAATTTGACAGAAAAGACACATTTTCCTGTGTGTTTTCATCTATGTGTGACAAATAAAGCTAATTTGTAAAATACTTAATCTTTCAGAGCCTGCATCTCTATAAACCCCTGGTTAGACCACACTTGGAATATTGTGTTGAGTTCTGGATGCCTCATTATAGGAAGGATGTGGAAGCTTTAGAGAGGGTGCAGAGGAGATTTACCAGGATGCTGCCTGGACTAGGGAGCATGTCTTCTGAGGATTGGTTGAGTGAGCTTGGGTTTTCTATTTGGAGTGAAGGAAGATAAAGAGACAACTTTGAAAGAGGTGTACAAGATGATAAGAGACACATATTGAGTGGACAGCTTTTCCCTAGGGCAGAAATGGCTAATACTAGGGGGCATAATCTTAAGGTGTTTGGAAGGATGTTGGAGATAGGTTTTTACACAGAGCGTGGTGGTTGTCAGGGGTGGAGGTAGAGTCAGATTCATTAGGTACATTTAAGAAACTCATAGATAGACACAAGGTTGACATAAAAAAGGAGGGCTGTGTGGGAGGGAGGGGTTAGATTGATCTTGGAGCAGATTAAGATGGTTGGCACAACATTGTGCGCCAAAATGCCTGCACTGTGCTATGTTCTATAAGTTGCAGCAGTTGAGATGTTGACTGAGTTTGGTCAGTGAAAGGGTTAAGTCCCTCAAGCGCTGCTTAAGGAACTGGCTAAAGTTTTGTCATGTTACTGGCCTTCCTGTCACTCCATCCTGAGTTTAATTGGCTCTGAGCTGTCAGTAAAAATAGACCGACCTTTGCGTTGCATGTGCTGTCCCTCATGTGAGTGCAAGTTGCAGAAAGGGGACTGACGGCTGCCTTCGAATAATCTCAATGGGAGACAGCTGAGGAGGAAATACCTTCCTCCCTCCAAACACAATCCCCCACCCCCCGACTTCCCTCCCAAAAGTCCCACCAGCATTTTTCACTCTTCAATCTTGCCCCTTGTTGACTGGGCTGTTACTGATACTGACTTGAAGGAATGCAAGGCTTGAGGGGAGGTGTTTATTCTGTGCTTTCTCTCATCCGAGGCAGGGCCCGCCCCGCCACAGACTTCTTGTTTATGTCACACAACCTCTGAAGTTCTGAATGGTACCGTGAAAGTTTCACCGAGCCTCACGCACCCTCAGAGTTTTGAAAAAACAAACAATGGAAATGGCTAAAAGCAGGGCCGATCGTTTTAAGGTGATCAGTCGAAAGTCTAGAGGGGATATCAGGTAGGTTTTTTCACACAGAGTGGTGGATGCGTGGAACACGCTGACAAGGGTGGTGGTAGAGGCAAAGTAGGGACATCTTAGAGACTCTTAGATAGGCATGTGGATGAAAGAAAAACGGAGGGCTATGGAGGAGGAAAGGATTAGATTTATCTTCGTACGGGTTAAACTGTTGGCGCAGCGTTGTGTTCAATGTTCCGTGTTCTAAACCCTCCTCTGTATTTTACTGTCGCCTGCACCAAGGTGAAGCTGATGGAGCCAAAGTCTCTCGGTTCGATCCTGACCTCTGGCACTGTCGGTGTGGAGTCTGCACGTTCTTCCCTGTGACCAGTGTGTGTTCGATTTTAAGGCTGAGCCGCCCATTTGAATCAACTACCCACTCCCTTTCCAAGATGTCCGTCCATGGCCTCCTCTCCTACCACAATGAGGTCCCTCTCGGGCTGGAGGAGCCGCCCTCATATTCCTTCTCGGCAGCCTGCAACCTGATGGCACAAACATCGATTTCTCTAACTTCTGGTCATTTCTCTCCTCTCTTCCCCCCACATCCTTCCCTTTCTCTCCATCCTCCATTCTGATTCCTCCATCACTTCTCCTCACCTGCCTATCACGTCCCCCTTCCCTTTCCCCCATGGTCCGCTCTCCTCTCCTATCAGGTACCTTTCCTACCTATCACCTCCCAGCTTCTTACTTCATCCCTGTTCCTCCCCCCTCCCCACCCTCCTTCCCCTTCAGCTAGTCTCACCTATCACCTGCCAGCTTGTACTCCCTCTGCTTCCTCCACCTTCCTATTCTGGCTTCTGCCCCCATCCTTTTCAGTCCTGACTAAGGGTCGACTGTTTATTGCGTTCACTTTCCAGAAGTGGCTGCATGACCTTGGCTTCACTAGAAGAGAGATCAAGTCAACCAGCAGGGCTGTAGCTGAGGCAGCAGAGACAGGATCAGCATGGGTGTGGACCAAGTACGTCCAGGGGGGCAGATAGTCGGACAGTGTATACATCTTTTGCAAACCCTTCAGTAGTTGCATAGACACCTGAAGAGCAGACTATCTGTTGGACGGAAGTGACCAACATCTCTGATAGAGGCAGATGCCAAGTTTTTAAGCTCACCAGTGGGAGGTGGTGCTTTAGCACTGCTGGCCCACCACCTCGAGGGAGTCTTGATCATAAGCGGGCTGAAACTCCTGAAGGCAGGTGGCAGATCAACTGATGATCCCACTGGTGATCGCACAGGACAGTTAACATCTTAAGGCTGATTTATACTTGTGCGTCAAGTTTGCGCCGTAACCTACGCAAGTGGGCTACGCCATTGTGAGCATTTATACTTGTGTGTTGGTGTGTCTGCGTCGCTCTGCAATCCGGGCACGTTGCGCATGCGCTCACACCTGCCTGCACAAGGCTTCATGGTCATGGTAGTCTTTCTCGGGGTCGTAAAAGTGAAATGTGTCCTCCATAATTTCGGAGGTCTGTGAAGCTTTATGGAAAGCCAGAGTTCCTTCCCTATCCTTCAGTCGCCCAATGGGAAGCTATTCCAGCGTTGGAGGAAATGTGATGCTACCAAGCGGACCAATCACAGTTCTTACAGTCTGCGTTGCTGCGACGCGCGGTTACATTTTGGGAGAGGTGCGCGCCAGGCTACGGCGTAGGGATCTGCGTAGGGTTCACGGCTACGCCGTACCTACGGCGTTGATTTGACACAGAAGTATAAGTCAGCCTTTAGTCCACCTGTATTTTCAATTCTCCTCTCCTCAGATGCTGCCTGATCTGCTGAGTTCCTCCAGCATTTTGTGTGTGTTCTGCGTACTTGCCTGTGAAGTGTGGTGGGTGCCTGAGGCTTCTCAGAGGCTCATTTTAATTACGAGGAGCAGCTTCTTCCTATATAGCCTCAACTGCGGTGAGACTCTGATCTGTTTGGGGGTGGGGGGGAGGAATGTGACTTTGTAGGTCTTCCTGCTGCATTCCCATGGTTCATGGCGATGTCGAAACTTGCCCGTGTTCTGCAGCTTGCAACATGCCCCAGCACTCCCCTTTCGCGTTCTACATAAACCAGAGTCAGAATCAGGTTTAGTATCGCTGCTACATTTTGTGAAATGTGTTGTTTTGCAGCAGAAGTACATTGCAATACGCAAAATTACAATAAGTATATATATTAAAGTAAATAAGCAAGCAAAAAAAGAGTAAAAAGAAAGAAAAAAAAGTGAGGTAATGGACACAGGTTCATATTCTGTTCAAAAATCTGATGGTGGAGGGGAAGAAGCTGTTCCTGAAACGTTGAGTGTGTGTCTTCAGGCTCCTGTACCTCCTCCCTGATGGCAGCAATGAAAAGTAGACATGTCCTGGGTGATGGGGGTCCTTAATGATAGATGTCACCTTTTTGGGGCATGGCCTTTTGAAAGTGTCCTGGACGCTGGACAGACTAGAGCCCATGGTGGAGCTAGCTGAGTTGACAACTTTCTGCAACTTTTTCCGATCCTGTGCACTGTCCCCTCCTCCCCATACCAGAAGTGGCTGCACCCAGTTAGAATGCTCTCCATGGTAATTCTACAGAAATTTGCAGGAGTCTTTGATGACATACCAATTTTCCTGGAATATAGTCACTGCCTTCTTTGTAATTACATTGATATGTTGGGTCTAGAATAGACCCTCAGAGATGTTGACACCCAGGAACTTGCAGCGTTTGTATGTTCGGGCTTGTAATACACTGCAGGTGGGTTGTGCGTTCGAAGGTAACAACTAGGAGGACAAGCCCTTGACATTGCCGAGTGATCTGTCACACACAGTCCTTGCCCAGAGTGCATAAACCGGCATGCAAAATTGGCAACAGATGCTGGAATACAGAGCAACAAACAATCTATTAGAGCAACGCAGTCTTCGAGCAGTACCTGCGGAGAGGAGGGAGGAATTGTCGATGGTTTGAATAAAAACCTGCATCAGGACTGAAGGGGTGCCGGGAGGGGTTCACGGTACTGTGTAGTGGTTAGCGTAATGCTAGTACTGTGCCAGCGACCCGGGTTCGGTTCCTGCCGCAGTCCGTGAGGTGTTTGTCCCTTCTCCCCGTGACTGTGTGGCTGCTCCGATTTCCTCCCACATTCCAAATACATGCGGGGTATCAGGTTAGTTGATCACATGGGTGTGATTGGGCAGCGTGGGCGCGCGGGGCAATGAGGGCCTGTTACCGTGCTGTACCTCCAGAATATCAGGGAAGAAAGGAATGGGTCCAACAGGAGCCCAAGTTCCAATGTCCCCTTTAATTTTTAATCACAGACCAACGATAGCTCTGAGCAGGAAATTTTTACATGGCCTGAAAACAGCATGGCACCTTTAAAAGTTGTTTTTTGTAATACTTTATACTTTATACTTTATTGTCGCCAAACAATTGACACCAGAACGTACAATCATGACAGCGATATTTGATTCTGCGGTTCCTGCTCCCTGGAGTACAAATCGATAGTAAATATTAAAGATTTAAATTATAAATCATAAATAGAAAATAGAAAATGGAAAGTAAGTTAGTGCAAAAAAAAACGAGAGTCAGGTCCGGATATTTGGAGGGTACGGCCCAGATCCAGGTCAGGATCCGTTCAGCAGTCTTATCACGGTTGGAAAGAAGCTGTTCTCAAATCTGGCCATTCGAGTCTACAAGCTCCTGAGCCTTCTCCTGGAGGAAAGAAGGACGAAAAGAATGTTGGTTGGATGGTCTATTATCCTGGATTATCCTGGCAGCACTGCTCCAACAGCGTGCGGTGTAAAGTGGGTCCATGGACAGAAGATTGGTTTGTGTGATGTGCTGCGCCGTGTTCACGATCTTCTGCAGCTTCTTCTGGTCTTGTACAGGACAACTTCCATACTATGTTGTGATGCACCCTAGAAGAATGCTTTCTACGGTGCATCTATAAAAAATAGTGAGGGTTTTAGGGGACAGGCCAAATTTCTTTAGTTTTCTCAGGAAGTAAAGGCGCTGGTGGGCCTTCTTGGCAGTGGCCTCTGCTTGGTTGGACCAAGTCAGGTCATTTGTGATATTGACCCCAAGGAACTTAAAGCTTTTGACCTGTTCCACTTGCGCACCACCGATGTAAATGGGGTCATGCGGTCCATACGATGAATATTTAGAATGAAATTTGAAAAATCACATACTTTTGAATTTATTTATTAATTGAAGTGTGTAATGAAATGCACACAACAAAGAAAATCTTCCACATTTCGTAAACTTTTTCTAGTGCGTTCAATTCCAGCTGCGTGGCAACAATGGCTATGTGCACGGGAGCATTTCAGTTACAGTGCGGCCGCGCACCCACACAGTCACAGTGGTACAACGGGTAGAGCGACTGCTTCACAACTCCAGAGATCCGGGTTCAAGCCCAGCCTCTGCCACTCTCTGTGTAGAGTTTGTACGTTACCCCCAGTCACTCCACAATCCACATCCCAAAGATACCCATTTGGGGAAGGGGGTTAATTGGCTGTTATATTTTTACCCTTGATGAGAGTAAGAATCAGGGATTAGAGCCACAGAGGGAAAGAGCCCTTACAGCTCCATATGAGCATTGTTTTAATTGGTAACAGCTCCAGAAGTCCACACTGCCCACCAGCTAACCTGTACGTCTTTGGAATGTGGGAGGAAAGCAGTATGTACCCAGAGGAAACCCACACAGTCACAGGGAGAAAGTACAAATTCCTCTGGAATTGAACCCAGCTCGCTGGCACTGTAATGGTATTATGCTAGCCACTCTGCTAACGTGCCAACTGGAATAGACGCATTCAGTGTCCTCATTATTAGCTACACCTGTACACCTCGTTAATGCAAATATATAATCAGCCAATCGTGTGGCAGCAACTCAATGCGTAAAAGCATGCAGGCATGGTCAAGAGGTTCAGTTGTTGTTCTGATCAAACATCGGAATGGGGAAGAAATGTGATCTAAATGACTTTGACCATGGAATGATTGTTGGTGCCAGATAGGGTGGTTTGAGTATCTCAGAAACTGCTGATTACTGTCCCTCAGTTACTACCCTTCAACCATCAGGCTCTTGAACTAAAGGTGATAACTTCACTCAACTTCACTTGCCCTATCCTTGAAATATTCCCAAAACCAATGGACTCACTTTCAAGGATTGTTCATCTCATGCTGTCAATATTTATTGCTTGTTTATTTATCATTATTTCTCTCTTTTTGTATTTGCAGTTTTTTTTGCACACTGCTCAAGTTGGTCTGGTCTTTCATTGATTCTATTATAGCTGTTACCCTATGGATTTATTCAATATGCTCACACAAAAATGAATCTCAGGGTTGTATATGGTGATATATATGTACTTCGATAATAAGTTTACTTTGAACTTTAATTTCCTGAGATTTTCAAGCACAACAGTCTCTAGAGTTTACAGAGAAGTGTGCGATAAACCAAAAACATCCGGTGAGCAGCAGTTCTGTGGGTGAAAATGCCTTGTTAATGAGAGAGGTCAGAGGAGAATGGCCAGACTGGTTCAAGCTGACAGGAAGGTGACAGTAACTCAATTAACTACACGTTACAACAGTGATGTGCAGAAGAGCATCTTTGAACACACATATCGAACCTTGAAGTGGATGGGCTACAGCAACAGAAGACCATGAGCATACAGTCGGGGACCACTTAATCAGGTCCAGCAGGTACCTCATTATGTGGCCACTGGGTGTACATGTATATACAAGCTATGTTGAGGGAGAGGCACCATTCAGCCAGATTTTCAGTCTGCCTCCTATATGCTGATTCGCCTTGGTTGGAACTCTCCTCTTGTAATCCACCCTGCCAGTCATCCTCAGAACTATTTCTGTATCCAAAAGATCACTTCTCATGCAGCTCCAGTTATTAGCAGTACAACCTGAGGCATCTCGGTCAGAAACATTGACTGTTTACTCTCCTCCATCAATGTTGCCTGACCTGCTGAGTTTCTCCAGCATTTTTTATGCATCTGCTTAATCACTTGTGTTTATCCGTTTCTGGACTCGATTCATCACAACTTTCTCAGAATGGATTATACTGCTGCCACAAATTAGCTAATTTCATAATGTATTTCAGTGATAAAAAACCTGATTCTGGTTCAGTTACCCCAATGACCTCTCGAAATAAGCAATACTACTACTACGTCGACTCAGGCCTAGGGGGCGGGCGTCAGGCACGATGACAGACTCTCCACTTCTCCCTCTCCCTCATCAGTGTGTTCAGTTCATCTACATTAGCCGCGCCGCTGTCTTCTAGGAGCGTGTTGACCATAGTCTTGGGAGGGCGCCCAGGGTTCATCCTCCCGTGCTTAGGCTCCCATATGATGACCAGGCTGGCAGGTAGCTCGGGCTGGCGTGGACAGTGCCCCACTAGTTGCAGCCTTCTCGCCTCGATTTTAGTGGAGAGCATCGGTAGGTTGTTATAGAGCTCAACGTTCATCATGTGCTGTTGCCAACTCACGTCAAGAGCCATTCGGAGCATTCGTGTATAGCAACCATCTACAGACTTTCACGTCGTCTTGGTGAGTGTACACGTCTTGCATTCGTATGTGAGAATGGACTCTATGAAATAAGCAATGATGGAGCCCATTTACTCAAACCCTATTTGCCTAGGGTTAAGTAGGTGGGTTACTGGAAGGGTCTGTTCCACACTGTGTCTCCAAATAAAAATAACAGTAAAAGAGTCTGTCTAAATGCCTCTTAAGCATCGTCACTATATCTGATTTTACCACCTCCTCTGGCAGCAAGTTCCCAACATCAACCACTCCTCTGTGAAAAATTTACCACTAAGGTTCCTTTCAAATCTCTAACCTTAAAACTATTCCCTCTCATTTTTGATAGGCCTGTCACTGGAAAAAGATTTTGACTAGGTCAATGCTTCTCACAGTCTTAAATCCCTATTCATTCACCCTTCAGCCTCCTTTGCACCAGGATAAACAGACCTAGTCTCTCAAATCTCTCTCAATAATTAATGCCCTCTGCTCAGGCAACATCCTGCTTCCCTATAAACTGCGCAGGTGCACGGCCACACAGTAACTGAAATGCTCCTACGCACATAGCCTTTGTTGCCAAGCAGCTAGAATTTCCTTTCTTATAATTTTAATATAATTTTGAAATTTTGCTGAATTTGAAATCTACATTCATAGAATTGTGAAGCATTAATGAATATAATCCATAAATAATCAACATACTGCAACCTTTACTTTGAAACAGTTTAGAGCTACATTGTCAGTGTTTCAAGTTACAAATTGTAACAATAAACACAGAATGGAAGTCGGTAGCTCATTGCTAATAAATCACTGGCCTGCTGAAAGCCGACAGTGTCAGATGAGAAAAAATTTACGAAACTTGAAAGTTTTTCTTTGTTGTACTGTATTTAATTAGACCCTTAAATTAATAAAGTCAAAAGTATGTGATTTTTCATTTCTCATTCTAAATACTCATAGTATGCATTTTACAAAAAAAAACATTTAAAGCGCTGCACAGTTTTCAGGCCGTATAAAAATTTCCTGCTCAGAGCAATGGTTGATCCACACAGCTGTTAAGGAAATTAGAGGGAATGTTGCTGGTGAATATCATGTGCATTCTTCAATGGCTCAGTCACATCCCTCCTGTACTGTGGTAACCATTTGTGGTCCGCTGCTGCATACCTTAAATTGTATCTTCAGATTCAAATGTACTTATTCAAGTTCAAGCTTATTGTCATCTGTACAAATGAGAATCAGGTTTATTATCACTGGCATATGTTGCAAACTCTGTTGCATTGTGGCAGCAGTATATTGCAATGCATAGCAAGATCTATAATTTACAATAAGTATTGTATATCATTCGTTCGTTATGTGCCGTGTTGTGGCAGGGTGGAGAGACGTCTGTACGGAAGGAGGTGTAAGGCTCTCCTTCCCTCCGCTAGTCTGCAGGTCACCCTTGGGCGAGGCGTAGCACCTGCTTAGCCCCCGATCTGGGTCACGTGAAGCTCTGGGAGCAGGTGGTGGGTGGTTGTATGAGCAGCCAGTGCCTATGTCATGAACTATGTTGTTTTGCGGCAGCAGTACAATTCGATACATAATTTAAAAATCTGTAACTTCCAATATATATCAAAACATTAAATTAAAGAAGTAGTGCAAAAAAAAGGAAGAAAAGTGAGGTGGTGAACATGGGTTCATGGACCGTTCAGAAATCTGATGGTGGAGGGGAAGAAGCTGTTCCTGAAACATTGAGTGTGAGTCTTCAGGCTCCTGTGCCTCCTCCCTGATATTAGCAATGAGAACAGGGCATGTCCTGGGTGGAGGCGGTCCTTCATGGTGGATGTTGCCTTTTTGAGGTATCATCCTTTCAAGGTGTCCTCAATGCTGGGAGGGAGGATAGGGGTCTAATGCCCATGATGGAGCTGACTGAGTCTTTGGTGATATGCCAAGTCTCCTCAAACCCCTGATGAAATATAGCCGTAGTCGTGCCTCCTTTGTAACTGCATCAATATGTTGGGCCCAGGATACATCCTCAGAGATGTTGACACCCAGGAAGTTGCAGTACTTGTAAATGTTATGAAAAATGTCATCTAAATTTGGTTTCCTTTTTTTTCAAGGAAGCTAACCTCCCATGGCCAGTAGTTGTCAATTTTTCAGAGTCACCACAGCCTAAGGTCAAATCACACTGTGTTTTGCAATAAGTTCCTAGCACTGAAGTTCAAAGCCAGCTACAGCAAGGTAGTTAACATTTCAATGTGTCAATCTATGTACCTGACTTTTGGTTAAATATGGCGTTACTCAAGCTGAGCTTGTTAGGTTTCTGAGTCGCTCTTCTGCTAGGCTGTAAAATTAGCTTATTTTTATTAGATTATCTGTATACCTGTCACAGTGTGTGTGTTCAGTCTCCTGTAGAAAAGGTCTCAAATGTCAGTCACCAGCTTTGTTCATAGGCGGCCTAAAATACTGTCTTGAAATAGAATTCAAATTGGTTTATTATTGTCACATGTACTAAGAGGCAGTGAAAAGCTTTTGTAAAATAGCTTGATTTGTCACATGTATGAAATGCGTCGTTTGTGTCAATGGCTAATACGGTCCGAGGTTGTGCTGGGGGCAGCCCACAAGTGTTGTCACACTTCCAACATAGCACAGCCACAACTTACTAAACCTAACCCGTACAGAAGTGGTTTGCCATTGCCTTCTTCTGGACAGTGTCTTTAGAAGACAGGTAATCATTATCAACACTCTTCAATGACTGTCAGCTGGGCATCAGTGGTTGCATAACCAGGACTTGTGATCTGCACCAGCTGCTCATACGACCGTCCACCACCTGCTCCCATGGCTTCACGTGACCCTGATCGGGGGCTAAGCAGGTGCTACACCTCACCCAAGGGTGACCTGCAGGCTAGTGGAGGGAAGGAGCACCTTACACCTCCTTTGGTAGAGAGATGCCTCCACCCCGACACCCACCAAGGTAGTAAGAAGGAAAGCAGAATGCAGGATAAAGTGTACCAGTTACAGGTGGATCCAGGTGATAAGGGGGAGTCGTGATAGGCAGATGGGGAAAGGGGAGAGTGGGAATGATGTCAGAAGCTGCGACGATTGATGGAGGTAAGAAAGGCCTGAGAAAATGGAATCTAATTGGAGAGGTGGTGGACCACTGAATAAAAGGAAGGAGGTGAGGAGTGGAATCCGTGGGAGCTTTATTTTATTTATTTTTGATTAATTTAGTGATAGGGTGCAGAGTAGATAAGGCACTGGTAAGGCCTCACGGAGTTCAGTTGGCAGTTTTGAGTGTCTTATTTAAGAAAGGATGTGCTGATATTGGACAGAGTCCGGAGGAGGTTCATGAGAATGGTTCTGGGAATGAAAGGGTTACCATACGAGCAGCGATTGAAGGCTTTGGGCCTGTACTTGCTGAAATTTAGTAGAATGAGGGGGGATATCATTGAAACCTATCAAACGTTGAAAGGCCTAGACAGAGTGGATGTAAAGAGGAGGTTTCCTTTGGTGGGGGAGTCTAGGACCGGAGGACACAGCCTCAAAATAGAGGATGTCCTTTTAGAACAGATGAGGAGGGATTTCTTTAGCCAGAGGGTGGCGAATCTGTGGAATTCATTGCCGCAGGCAGCTGCGGAGGCCAAGTCATTGGGGCATTTAAGGAGAGATTGATAGATTCTTGTTTAGTCAAGGTGTGAACAGTTATGGGAAGAAGGCAGGTGAATAGGGTTGAGACAGAAATGGATCAGCCATAATGAAATGGCAGAGGAGACTCGATGGGCTGAATGGCCTAATTCTGCTCCTTTGTTTTATTGCTCTTCTGGCCCTTGGAGCCACACTGCCCCAGCAACCACACAGCTCTGATTCACCCTAACTTAATCATGGGATAATTTACAACGACTAGTTAACCTACCCGACACATCTTTGAACTGTGGGAGGATACAGGAACACCTAGGTGCACACAGGAAACTCCTTACAGAAAGACACCACAATTGAACACCAAGCTGTAACAGCGTCGTGCTAACTGCTCCACTCACATCTTTCTTTCCAGTCCCAATGACCCAAAATGCCGGCAGTCCATTTCCCCCCATATATGCTGCCTGACCTGCTGAGTTCCTCCAGCTCTGTGTGTGTTGTTCGAGGCTCTGTGGATCTGTGTGAACCTATGTCTGCCCTCAGAATGGGTGACATTTGTAGAAGCGGTTTGGAAGTCGGCCAGTGTTTACTGAGGTTACATTTTAACACTGTTGAATGTTTGCTTTCCGCAGCGGTGATGGGGAGAAGGTGCCTCTGGGCGTGGTTGGATCACCATACTGGATGGCACCGGAGGTTCTGAGAGGAGAGCTGTACGACGAAAAGGTAAAAGCGAGGGGATGAGGGAAATGCATAAAACCACCCTCCGGGTAGCACACATTGCTCCGAGAAGAGGATAGTTTGCCTGCCGAGACCATGGGGTACAAAGTGACTTTGGCAGGATGCAGAGCAGGGCTGACAAGTGGCAGCTGGAGCTCAACTCCAAAAGTGTGAAGTGATTCACTTTGGAAGATCAGATTTGAAGGCAGAATACAGAGTTAATAGTCATAGTCATACTTTATTGATCCTGGGGGAAATTGGTTTTCATTACAGTTGCACCGTAAGTAATTAAATAGTAATAAAACCATAAACAGTTAAATAGTAATATGTAAATTATGCCAGAAAAAAGTCCAGGACCAGCCTATTGGCTCAGGGTGTCTGACCCTCCAGGGGAGGAGTTGTGAAGTTTGATGACCACAGGCAGGAATGACTTCCTATGACGCTTTGTGTTGCATCTCGGTGGAATGAGTCTCTGGCTGAATGTACTCCTGTGCCCAACCAGTACATTATGTAGTGGATGGGAGACATTGTCCAAGATGGCATGCAACTTGGACAGCATCCTCTTTTCAGACACCACCGTCAGAAAGTCCAGTTCCATCCCCACAACATCACTGGCCTTACGAATGAGTTTGTTGATTCTGTAGGATGTTAATGTAGGATTCCTAGCAGTGTGGAGGAACAGAGGGAACTTGGTGTCCATATCCACAGTAATCTTAAAGTTGCCACGCAAGTTGATAGGGTGGTTACGAAGGTGTATGGTGTGATGGGCCTTCATTAGTCGGGGACTGAGTTCAAGAACTGCGAGGTAATGTTGCAGCTCTATAAAACTCTGATTGGACAACATCTGCAGTATTGTGTCCAGTTCTGGTTGCCTCATTACAGGAAGGATGTGGAAGCTTTAGAGGGGGTGCAGAGGTGATTTACCAGGATGCTGCCTGAATTCAGGAACATGCCTAATGAGGAATAGTTGAGCGAGCTAGGGCTTTTCTCTTGGGGTGAAGGAGGATGAGAGGAGACTTGATAGAGGTGTACAAGATGATAAGAGGCAGAGACAGAGACTTTTTTCCCAGGGTGGGAGTGTCTAATACCAGAGGCCATAATTTCAAGATGATTGGAGGAAAGTACAGGGCGATGTATATTTTTTTAACAAAGAGAATGATAGGAATGTGGAACTCTCTGTCAGGGGAGGAGGTAGAGGCAATTTAAGGATTTTTAAGAGAATCCCAGCATCGTTGATGTAAATGGGAATCTGTGCAACGCCTCCCCACCCTAATGTCAATGTCCAGCTCTTCATCAACTCCGTTCTCTGACTCATCGTTATTTGATCAGCCCAGTACAGTGGTGTCGGTGCAGCGTATGGAGAGTAGAGTAGGGACTGAGGGCACACCCTTCAACCTTCCATTGCAGAGGTGGGGACCCCAGGTGGACGGACTGTATGTGGCAAAATCTTCTTCTAAACGCTTCTTCTTTCTCTCCTTGTTGCAGACAGATGTCTTCGCTTACGGCATCATCCTGTGCGAGATCATTGCCCGAATACCAGCTGATCCAGACTACATGCCCCGCACCGAGGTAACAACAGCAATGCTGCATTTATTTAACACCGTTTACCTTGTCAAGTGTCCGGAAATGCACTCTTGGCCAGAGTTTAACAGCAAGGTAAGTGTTTAGGATAGAATTGTTGGAGACGCTAGTGTCAGGAATCACCTCAAAGGTGTTGTGAATTCCAGAATTTTGGTCACAGCTTAAGGTGGATCAGAAAATACTGGGAATGTGCAAAGGGCCAGGATGGGACCTGCAGGAAACAGAATGGAAGGATTGAGATGGAGTCTGAGACCAGGATAAGGATTGTAGTTAGATCAGAAGCCAACGCACAGACTGGCAGATTAAAAGGTGTGAGTCACAATAAATGCTACAACATTTTATACAAACAACAGGAATTCTGCAGATGCTGAAAATTCAAGCAACACACGTCAAGTTGCTGGTGAATGCAGCAGGCCAGGCAGCATCTCTAGGAAGAGGTACAGTCGACGTTTCCGGCCGGGACCCTTCATCAGGACACCAGCAACTTTGCTTGAAATTCCAGCATCTGCAGATTTCCTCGTGTTTGCGAAGATACATTTTGATTTAACTTTTTGGATGATAGGAACAGAAAATAATTGTATCCCATAGCCGCACTAGCACTGAAAAGTCCTTGACGCACCTCTGGAACTAGAAGGAAATGGACTGTTGTTGCTGCACCACCAAGTGCAGCTCCACAGAGGGAGAAAAAGGAGAGTGAGAGAAAGAATGTGTATATATAAATAAATAACGGATTGGGTACGCGGGGGAGGTGGGGCATTAGCGGAAGTTAGAGAAGTCAATGTTCATGCCATCAGGTTGGAGGCACCAGGTTTTTTATTTTTATACACACATTCTTTCTCTCTCTCTCCTTTTTCTCCCTCTGTCCCTCCAACTATACCCCTTGCCCATCCTCTGGGTTCCCCCCTCCTTTTCTTTCTCCCTGGGCCTCCTGTCCCATGATCCTCTCGTATCCCTTTTGCCAATCACCTGTCCAGCTCTTGGCTCCATCCCTCCCCCTCCTGTCTTCTCCTATCATTTTGGATCTCCCCCTCCCCCTCCCACTTTCAAATCTCTCACTAGCTCTTCCTTCAGTTAGTCCTGACGAAGGGTCTCGGCCTGAAACGTCGACTGTACATTTTATACAAACTATCTACTGGAGGGAGGCTGTTTCAATTGGTGCACATGTTGAGAACAAACTTGAACTTGAACTCAAGGGGTCGTGGTACATTGGGCGGGTCTGTGGATAGGCTCTGGCCATTGATTGGTGGCAGAAGCAGGGCTGCAGTCAGAACTGGTCAATAGGCTGCTGGGCAGGAACACATCAAGCCTGGGCATTGACTGGTGATATGGGTGGGGCCACAGTCAGGCAGAGAGGTTGGGGAAGGAATTGACAGCCAGAGATCTTTACACAGGGCAGAAATGACTAATACAAGAGGGTATAATTTTAAAGTGATTAGAGGCTAGTTGGGGGGTGGGGGGGCGGGGTAGGGATGCCAGAGATACGTTCTTTTACACAGAGAGTGGTGGGTGTGTGGAATGCACTCTTAGAGATGGTGGTAGAGGCAAATACTTTAGGAACATACTGTATAAGAGATACTAATATGAGCACATGGATGAAAGGAAAATGGAGTGATATGTGGGAGGGAAAGGTTAGATTGAACTCTGAGTAGGTTAAAGTTTGGCACAACATTGTGGGCTGAAGGGCCTGTACTGTGTGGTTAATGTTCTATGTTCTATTCCCTCTTCTCTTTACTGTGATAAGTGGGCATATTAACAACAATATTGTGGCTCTAAGGTATGACGAGGTTAGAATTTTGCCTCAAATTTTACTTTGGGAGTGCAGCCTGTCATCTTTAAATACCATGTTTCTTTTGACATTCTGATAAAATGACTCTCTGTATTAATCGAGAACAGAAACTAGTCATTCTGTCTGTCAGATTCACAAACAACAATCACTCATTTAAACTAATCCCACATTAACTCTATGCTTTAGTTTCCTCACATTTTTTTTATTTACAGAGAAATACAATGGTTAGTGCAACACTTCACAGTACTGGCTGTAAGATCAGGGCACAATTACTGCCACTGTCTGTAAGGAATTTGTCTGTTCTCTCCATGATTGCATGGATTTCCTCCCACATTCCAAAGACGTACCGGTTAGGGTGAGTTATGGGCATGCTATGTCAGCATGACAACATTTGCGGACTGCCCCCAGCACATCCTCGGACTGTGTTGTCGTTGACGCAAATGGCACCTTTCACTGTTTCTTTCAACGACAAATAAAGCTAACCTCTTTAAAAAAAAGTTTTTATACAGCATAGTCACCATCATCATCATAAGACCATCAGGCAAAGGAGCAGAAGTTGGCCAATAGGCCCATCAGGTCTGCTCCGCCATTTTATCATGAGCTGATCCATTCTCCCATTTAGTCCCAGTCCTCCGCCTTCTCACCATAACCTTTGATGCCCTGGCGACATAGATACCTATCATATGCCATGTCATGAGACGTAGGCAATCATGGTTCCATGGTGTCAGTGCTTATACGACCATCCACAGTCACGGAGAGAACATACAAACTCCTTACAGACAGCAGCAGAATCGAACCCTTGTTCACTTGTACTGTAAGGGTTACGCTAAACACTACACTACCGTAACACCCCAATGATGGAAGCTGAATCTTCACAATTGCCAGATTCACCTGCATGTTGATGGGAATAGGCAGATTAATAGTTTGGCATAGCCTGAATGGGCTGAAGGGCCTGTTTCTTGGCTGTGCTTATCACTCACCTACACACAAGGGGTAATCATCTAAACAACTCATATAGCTTCTGAACGTGGGAAGAAACCCGTGCAGCCACAGGAAGAAAGCCTGAAACCCCCCACAGACAGCTCCCGCCGTCAGGATCAAAGCTGGATCTCTGGTACCGTGAGGGATCTCTATCCCTGCGCCATGAGCCGCCCACAGTGCATCTGAGAATCAAGCAGATTGGGTTCTAAATGTCAGGAGTGGGAAGTGAGCTGCTCGTTAGCAGGGATATATTGTAAAAGGATGAGTACTCTACTGAATCCATACTGCACCTATTCTGCAAGTACTTGGACAGAGGCTAACTTTCACCAGACAGGGTTGTCTAATGTGGTCACTGGACACCCTCGCCATTTCCCCATGTCACCTACCACCTCTTCGCAAACAAAAGGCCTGCTTTTCTGATCCGACAGTCTGTTGCTGCATAAATTTTGAATGATTGGCCTGTGACTGGGTTCCAGAAGACCTGAATAATTCAGTATATGGCTGTGCGTGGTAAGTGAAGTCCTTTCTCTGCATTCAGCACCACTTTTGTGCAGCTTCCCTGTGTTTGTAAGGTGATTATGGCAGCTTAGTCATTGTACGTGGTGAATGCTATCAAATAAATTATTTACACCTCTGTAGCAGCATCTGTCCATTAAAGTGTGGCTGGTTCACTTCGAACAGTACAATGCAGCACAGAACCTTCAACCCACAATGTTGTGCCAACTTTTTAACCTACTTTAAGATCAATCTAGCCTTCCCTCCATTTTTATTTCATCTGTTTCAAGTTCTGTTTAATTCTCATTTAACCACATACATGAATACAGCCAAACCAAACAGTTTATTTGGGGCCAAGATGCAAAATAGAATCAACAGTCACACACATCACTCATACGTCAAGTAGTTATAATAGCAGAAAAACATTCAGTCACAAAATATATCTGGCCCAAGTCCGAGTGTCATGGCCTGTGGACTGATGGTGCATAAGATGTTGTCCTTGAGCCATGTTTCTGTAAGAACAAGCACATAGCAGTTCCTCATCACAGGCGAATGTAATCCAGCTCATCTTCCACCGAGTGAACATTAGTGGGCAGCTCCAGCAGGAGGGGCAGCCGTCAACCCAGCACGGACTCCAGCTCTATCAAACAGCATCTCTTCCCCAGGTGGCTGCAACAGGCAACCCCACAGTATGAGGGTCTGGTCTACAAAACAACCAAGTCCACACAGACTCCCTGCCATTGGTCTAGCCAGTCTAAGAGTTTCTTAAATGCATTTAATGTATCTGCCTCTACCACCACCCCTGGCAGTGTGTTCCACGCACCCATCACGATGTAAAAAAAAAATCACCCCTGACATCCCCCCTATACTTTTCTCCAAACACCTTAAAATTATGCCCCTTTTGTATCAGCCGTCCACCCTGCAAAAAAAACCTCTGGGTTTTCACTCAGTATATGCCTCTTGTACATCTCTATCATCACCTTTACTTCCTGAGAAAACTAAAGAAATTTGGCCTGTCCCCTAAAACCCTCAGTAATTTTTATAGATGCACCGTAGAAAGCATTCTTCTGGGGTGCATCACAACCTGGTATGGAAGTTGTCCTGTCCAAGACCGGAAGAAGCTGCAGAAGATCGTGAACACGGCGCAGCACATCACACAAACCAATCTTCTGTCCTTGGACTCACTTTACCCCACACGCCGTTGGAGCAGTGCTGCCAGGATAATCAAGGACATGACCCACCCAGCCAACACACTTTTCATCCCTCTTCCCTCCGGGAGAAGGCTCAGGAGATTGAAGACTCGTATGGCCAGATTTGGGAACAGCTTCTTTCCAACTGTGATAAGACTGCTGAACGGATCCTGACCCGGATCTGGGCCGTACCCTCCAAATATCCGGACCTGCCTCTCGGTTTTTTTTTACACTATCTTACTTCCCATTTTTCTATTTTCTATTTATGATTTATAATTTAAATTTTTAATATTTACTAATTTTAACTATTTTTAATATTTAATATTTGTAATCAAGGGAGTGTGAAGTGCAGAATCAAATATCGCTGTGATGATTGTACATTCTAGTTCCAATTGTTTGGCGACAATAAAGTATAAAGTATCAAGTCACCTCATCCTCCATCACTCCAAAGAGAAAAAGCCCTAACTTGCTTAACCGCTCCTCATAAGACATGCTCTCCAATCCAGGCAGCATCCTGGTAAACCTCTTCTGCATGCTCTCTAAAGATTCCACATCTTTCCTATAATGAAGTGACCAGAACAGAATGACCAGAATTCCAAGTGTGGTCTCACCAGGGTTTTTATGGAGCTGCAACATTGCATCACAGCTCTTGAACTAATCCCCCTGACTAGTGAAGGACAACACACCATTCAGTTTCTGAAGTGCCCAATCAACTTTGAGGGATCTCTGGTGATATTGGGCCATGTGGGTTCATTGGACTGAAGTGCCTGTTACTGTGCTGTATCTCTGAATAAAAATAAAGAAGTGAGTGTTTGACAGTTGGTACAGATCAATAGGTCGAAGGGCTTCCTTCCTTGGTGGAAGGGTTTAAGCCTTGAGATCTGTGACTGAGGTTGTAACTGGGGAATCAAGGCTGGTGGTGATTAATATTGTGAATGAGTCAGTCCAGGACCCAGAGGGATTGACACTAAGTGTATTTTTACATGAAAAAAGGGAAGTGGAGCAGGAAGGCACATCTTTGCTCATTTAAGCAAATGAATCAATACTTCTAAAGATAAAAGAATAACTTTATTTGTCACACGTACATGAAAACAGTGAAATGTGTTGTTTTCATCAATGACCAACACTGTCAGGGGATGTCCTGGGGGCAGCCCGCAGGTATTGCCAAGCTTCTGGCGCCCACAACCTATTAACCCTTACTAACCTATACGTCTTTGGAATATAGGAGGAAACTGGGCTACCAGGAGGAAGCAATTACGGGGAGAATGTACAAACTCCTTATAGACAGCGGTGGGAATTGAACTTCTGATTACTGATTGCCAGCGCTATAAAGGATAATGCTAACTACTGCTGTGCCAGATTAACGAAGTCATATCAACGGAGTAGATGATTTGTCCCATCGAGTTTGCTCTGCCACTCCACCATGGCTGAATTATTTTCCCTGTCAACTCCATTCTCTTTCCTTCTCATCTTTGATGACCTGACTAATCAGGAAGCTAAAACCCTGAGGGTATTTTCACTGTACTGCAGAAATACTTTCTCAATGCATTGCTGTTATTTCATCATAGCCTAGAGGTAGCAGCTTCAGTTTGCATTCCTATCTCCCTGTATCAGTTCATCACTGTGCATGGGGATCGGAAAAGTCTACAAAAAGTGGTGGATACAGCCCAATCCATCAGAGATAAAGCCCCCAGCCCCACCATTGAGCACATTTACAAGGAACACTACCCCGAGAAAGCAGCATCCGTCATCAAGGACCCACCGTGCAGACCGTGGCCTCTTCTCTCAGCTACTGTACCATCAGGCAGGAGCCTGAGGTCCCACACCACCACTTTCAAAGTAAATTTTTCAAACCATGTTCTTTGAGATTCACCATACACTTCTTTGAGGTTCAGGAACAGTTGGTATCCTACAGCCATTAGGCTCCTGATCCAGCGTGGATAACTGTGTGCAGTTTTGGTCTCCAAATTTGAGGAAGGACATTCTTGCTATTGAGGGAGTGCAGCGTAGGTTCACAAGGTTAATTCCCGGGATGGTGGGACTGTCATATGTCGAAAGATTGGAGCGACTGGGCTTGTATACTCTGGAATTTAGAAGGCTGAGAGGGGATCTTATTGAAACATATAAGGTTATTAAGGGATTGGACACGCTGGAGGCAGGAAGCATGTTCCCGCTGATGGGTGAGTCCAGAACCAGAGGCCACAGTTTAAGAATTAGGGGTAGGCCATTTAGAACGGAGTTGAGGAAAACTTTTTCACCCAGAGAGTGGTGGATATATGGAATACTGTGCCCCAGAAGGCTGTGGAGGCCAAGTCTCTGGATGCTTTCAAAAAAGAGATGGATAGAGCTCTTAAAGATAGCGGAATCAAAGGTTATGGGGATAAGGCAGGAACTGGATACTGATTGTGGATGATCAGCCAATGATCAGTGAATGGCGGTGCTGGCTCGAAGGGCCGAATGGCCTACTCCTGCACCTATTGTCTATTTACTCACAACACCGAACTGATTCCATAACCTATGGACCCACTTTCAAGGACTCCACAACTCACGGTCTCAGTAGCATATTTTTTCTCTCATTTGCACAATTTGTATTTTGCACGTTGTTTGTTTGTGTATTTTCATAAATTCTGTTGTATTTTTCCCTGTAAAGAAACGGAATCTCATGTAGTATATGGTAACATATACGTACATTCCTGTATTGTGCTGTAGGTTTTCTACGTTTCTTTATACATTGACTTAACCATCAGCGGCCGTGTTTCTCATCAGTTCAAACCGCGAAGCTGCCATAAAATCACGCACACTTCGCCACCTGCTGGCAGTACTCGGTGGTGCAGCAATAACAGTCCATTTCCTTCTAGTTCCAGAGGTGCGTCAAGGACTTTTCAGTGCTAGTGCGGCTATGTGATACAATTATTCTCTGTTCCTATCATCCAAAAAGTTAAATCAAAATGTATCTTCGCAAACACGAGGAAATCTGCAGATGCTGGAATTTCAAGCAAAGTTGCCGGTGTCCTGATGAAGGGTCCCGGCCCGAAACGTCGACTGTACCTCTTCCTAGAGATGCTGCCTGGCCTGCTGCGTTCACCAGCAACTTTCATATGTGTTGCTCAAAATGTATCTTGCTAGGACTTCAGGACCTGAGTTATAGGTTTATTCCCTCCAGTGAAGGAGAATGACAGGGAATCGAATCAGATTCAGCTTTATTATCACTGACACGTGTGAAATTTGTTTACCAACAGCAGTACAGTGCAATACATAAAATATTTACAAAAGCAAATGAGGGTGTACAAAATTATGAAGGGTAGAGATAGGGTAAATGCATGCAGGCTTTTTCCCACTGAGGTTGAGTGAGACTGGAACTAGCAGCCACAGGTTTTGGGTGAAAGATGAAATATTTAAGGGAAACTTCTTCACTCAGAGGGAGGTGAGTGTGGAAGGAGATGCCAGTGGAAGTGGGGGATGCAGTGTTTAAGAGAAGTTTGAAGAGGTACATGGATGGGAGCGGTTTGGAGGCCTACAGTCCAGGTGCAGGTAGATGGGACTAACAGAATAATAGTTCAGTATGGACTGCGTGCTCTGAAAGGCCTGTATCCGTGTTTCAGGGCTCTATGACTCGAAAATAGATTGCAGAACAAGTCAACACTTTTGACCCAAACTCACTGACACATTTCTGCTTGTTAGGATTAACTGCAGCTTTCAGCTCAGCACCGAGTGCACAAGGCGCTATCTAAAACTCCTCTCTGCCTTCCAGTCGCCCACTGATCACTTCCATTTGTCTCCTCTATTTTCACAGTCTGATTAAGGTCTCAGATCAGACAGCTGACATGCTCTCCATTCCCTCCACAGAACTTTGGCCTGGATGTGAAGACTTTCCAGAAGATGGTGGGAGACTGTCCCCCTGTGTTCCTGGACCTAGCAGTCCTCTGCTGCAATGTGAGTCTGATGGGAAACTTTCAAATTGGGCTTCCACAACTCCCTTCAAAACCAAGATGCGTGTGCAAAATTATGCATGAATAGTAGTGTCCTAGCAGTACTGAAGAACAGAGGCTCTTTGGTGACATTGCCTGGGGTATAGAATATAAGGGCAGGGGATTTATGGTGCAACTTGAAATTGCATTTGATACAAACATTGGTGATGCTGTAGAGAAAATCAGAATCAGGTTTACTATCACAGGCGTACATCGTGAAATGTGTTGTTTAGTGGTAGCAGACCATGCAATACATAATATTCTTAAAAACTATAAATTACAATAATACATATACAGTTGAAGTTAGAAGTTTACATACACCTTGGCCAAATACATTTAAACTCAGTTTTTCACAATTCCTGACACTTTCCCAGAAAACATTCTCTATCTTAGGTTAGTTAGGATCACTGTTTTAAGAATGTGAAATGTCAGAATAATAGTAGAGAGAATGATTTATTTCAGCTTTTATTTCTTTCATCACTTTCCCAGTGGGTCAGAAGTTTACAAACACTTTGCTAGTATTTGGTAGCATTGCCTTTAAATTGTTTAACTTGGGTCAAACTTTTTGGTTCCCCTTCCACAAGCTTCTCACAGTAAGTTGCTGGAATTTTCTTCCATTCCTTCAGACAGAACTGGTGTAACTGAGTCAGGTTTGTAGGCCTCCTTGCTCGCATATGCTTTTTCAGTTCTGCCCACAAATCTGTTGAAACAAAAATTGAACTGTTTGGCCATAATGACCATCGTTATGTTTGGAGGAAAAAGGGCGAGGCTTGCAAGCTGAAGAACACCATCCCAACCATGAAGCATGGGGGGGGGGGGGCAGCATCATGTGGGGGTGCTTTGCTGCAGGAGGGACTGGTGCACTTCACAAAATAGATGGCATCATGGGGAAGGAAAATTATGTGGATATATTGAAGCAACATCTCAAGACATCAGCCCGGAAGTTAAAGCTCAAGTCGCAAATGGGTCTTCCAAATGGACAATATGGACAGTGACTCCAAGCATACCTCCAAAGTTGTGGCAAAATTGCTTAAGGACAACAAAGTCAAAGTATTGGAGTGGCCATCACAAAGCCCTGACCTCAATCTAATAGAAAATTTGTGGGCAGAACTGAAAAAGCATGTGCGAGCAAGAAGGCCTACAATCCTGACTCAGTTACACCAGTTCTGTCTGGAGGAATGGAACAAAATTCCAGCAAATTACTGTGAGAAGCTTGTGGAAGGCTACCAAAACGTTTGACCCAAGTTAAACAATTTAAAGGCAATGCTACCAAATACTAACAAGGCGTATGTAAAATTCTGACCCACTGGGAAAGTGATGAAAGAAATAAAAGCTGAAATAAATCATTCTCTCTACTATTACTCTGACATTTCACATTCTTAAAATAGTGATCCTAACTGACCTAAGACAGGGAATGTTTTCTGGGAGTAAATGTCAGGAATTGTAAAAAACTGAGTTTAAACATATTTTGCTAAGGTGTATGTAAACTTCTGACTTCAACTGTATATAAATTAAGTATTGCAAAAAGGCAGCAAAAGGGGAGAAAAAGTAAGGCAACGTACATGGGTTCATTATCCATTCAGAAATCTGGTGGCGGGGAAGAGGTGACTGAAAAGAGGCAGAAGAAAATAAACTATAGGCCAGTTAATCTGACCTCAGTGGTTGGGAAGATGTTGAACTCAATTATTAAGTATGAGGTCTCAGTACTTGGAGACACACAATAAGTCAGCACGGCCATAGTCAGCATGGTTTCCTCAAGGAAAAATCTTGTCCGACAAATCTGTTGGAATTCTGTGTAGAAACAACAAGCAAGATAGATAAAGGAAAATCAGATTTTCAGATGGCCTTTCACAAGGTGCTATAATTAAGGCTGCTTAACAAGCCATGAGCCCATAGTATTACAGGAAAGATTCGAGCATGGATAATGCAGTGGCTGATTGGCAGGAGGCAAAGAGTGGGAATAAAAGGAGCCTTTTCTGGTTGACTGCAAAAGACCAGTGGTACTCCACATGGGTCTGTGTTGGGACTAACACAATCATGTCAATGATTTGGATGATGGAATTGATGGCTTTCTTGCAGGTTGCAGACAATGTGAAGATAAGTGGTGGGGCAGGTAGTTTTGAGGAAGTAGAGAGGCTACAGAAGGACTGAGACAGATAAGGAGAATGGGCAAAAGATGGCAATGGAATACAGTGTCAGGAAGTGTATGGTCATGCACTTTGTAGAAGAAATAAAAGGGTTGACTATTTTCTAAATGGAGAGAAAATACAAAAAAACTGAGGTGCAAAGGGACTTGGGAGTCCTTGAACAGGATTCCCTAAAGGTTAATTTGCAGGTTGAGTCTGTGGCGAGGAAGGCAAATGCAATGTTAGCATTCATTTTGAGAGGACTAGAATATAAAAGCAAGGTTGTAATGTTGAGACTTTGTAAAGCACTGGTGAGCACTGGTGAGAAAGGATGTGCTTAAGCTGGAGAGGATTCAAAGGAGGTTCACAAAACTGATTCCAGGATTGAATGACTTGTTAAATGAAGACTGTTTGATGGCTCTGGGCCTTTATTCACTAGAATTCAGAAGAATGAGGGGTGACCACAGTTAAACCCATTGAATGGTGAAGTCCTTGATAGACCAGATGTGCAGAGGTTGTTTCTTATGATGGGAGAGTCGAAGACCAGAGGACACAGCCTCAGAACAGAGGGGCAACAGAGGTGGAATTTCTTTAGCCAGAGAGCCGTGAATCTGGGGAATTCATCGCCACAGGCAGCCGTGGAGGCCAAGTCTTTATGTATATTTAAGGCATTCTTGATCGTTCAGGGCATGACGGGATATGGGGAGAAGGCAGGAGATTGTGGCTGAGAGTAAAATTGCATCAGCCATGATAAAATGGCAGAGCAGACACGATGGACCAAATGGCCTAATTCTGCTCAAGAAGAAAAAACTTCCTGAATCGTTGAGTGTGTTTCTTCAGGCTCCTCTACTACATCCTCAATGGTAGCAATGAAATGAGGGCATATCCTGGGTGATGGGGGTCCTTAGTAACAATGCTGCCTTTTTGAGGCATCACATTCTGAAGATGTCCTCAATGCTGGGGAGGCCAGTGCCCATGATGGAGCTGCCCGAATTTACAACTTTCCACAACGAGTGAGGAAGATTGCCTGAGGATTGCACAATCTGATCAGCCTGAAAGTTGGATGAAGCAATAGCAAACAGTCTAGATGTACAACATTGTAGGTAACTGAATAATGTCACTGCTACCAACGCAGTCCAGAGGCAACAGGCAGAGGTGGATGACATTACTGGTCCAATAAGCGGCATGTCTGATGCAGCCTGAGGTGAAAGTGAAAAAGATGAAAAAAAAACTGGAGTTTCCAAAGGACGAGTCTCTATTTGTAGCTAACTTTAAGGACAAAGGTAGGCTTTATTTGTCACATTCGAAAAATAGTGAAATGTGTTGTTAGCATTACTGGCCAACATAGTCTGAGCATTGTGTTGGAGGCTAGCCTGCATGCACGGTCATGTTCCTGGTGCCAACACAGCATGCCCACAACTTACCAGCCCATGTGTCTTTGGAATGTGGGAGGAATCCAGAGGAAACCTGTCAGGGAGGGGGTGGTTGACGTGCTCTGCTTTGATGGTACAGCAGACAAGCAATTCAGCTTGCAACAGTAAATTCGCTGGGAAATGAAACGACGTGAATTCTCTAAATAATTGTCGAAACATTATTTTTTGTTTCCATTTTCTGCACATTTAGTTGGATTCCACCAAAAGGCCATCCTTTAAAGAGGTTGTTCAAAGACTAGAGGTGATACTGGAAGAGAAGCTGTACGAGAACACAGCTCCAGTTATTGACACTGCAAGAGATCATCATATAACAGTTGAAGTGTCAAGAGTGCCTAATGGTAATTTGAAATTGATAAGGAGGGATAAAAAGAGTTGGGGATAGAGAAAAGAGCAAAGATGATTTGTGTGGCAAAATGAAGCTAGTGTGGAAAGAAAAGCAGAGAGACAATGAGAGAAACAAAGAAGCAGGTTCATGACGACACTGTCCCATCACACACTCCCAGGGTCAAATAACATAAATGGAGCTTCACTCTGTGTCTGACCTCGAGAGTGTGTGATGGGACAGTGCAGAGGGAGTTTCACTCTGTGTCTGACCTCGGGAGTGTGTGATGGGACAGTGTAGAGGGAGTTTCACTCTGTGTCTAACACTGGGAGTGTGTGATGGGACAGTGTAGAGGGAACTTCACTCTGTATCTGACCCCGGGAGTGTGTGATGGGACAGTGTAGAGGGAGTTTCACTCTGTGTCTGACCCCGGGAGTGTGTGATGGGACAGTGTAGAGGGAGTTTCACTCTGTGTCTGACCCCGGGAGTGTGTGATGGGACAGTGTAGAGGGAGCTTCACTCTGTATCTGACCCCGGGAGTGTGTGATGGGACAGTGTAGAGGGAGTTTCACTCTGTGTCTGACCCCGGGAGTGTGTGATGGGACAGTGTAGAGGGAGCTTCACTCTGTATCTGACCCCGGGAGTGTGTGATGGGACAGTGTAGAGGGAGATTCACTCTGTGTCTGACCCCGGGAGTGTGTGATGGGACAGTGTAGAGGGAGTTTCACTCTGTGTCTGACCCCGGGAGTGTGTGATGGGACAGTGTAGAGGGAGTTTCACTCTGTGTCTGACCCCGGGAGTGTGTGATGGGACAGTGTAGAGGGAGTTTCACTCTGTGTCTGACCCCGGGAGTGTGTGATGGGACAGTGTAGAGGGAGTTTCACTCTGTGTCTGACCCCGGGAGTGTGTGATGGGACAGTGTAGAGGCAGCTTCACTTTATCTGACTTTCTGTTCCCCATCTCTCTCATACAGGAGGAGCAGGCCAGTGCCAGGAAGCAGCCCGGAGCGGCAGTGGAGGGCGTCCCCGGGGCACCAGCGACAGCCTGTCTAACAGCCTTCGGATCCAGCGCGAGCCCCGGCTGTCACGCAGCCACTCGGACATGTTGTCGCCGACCGGCGAGATGCCAGGGCTGCGAGCCCGGTTTAATCCGTTCTCGGGCCGGGAGGACCTGAAGGGCGGCAAGATCAAGCTGTACGACTCGCCCAGCAAGTCGGTCATCTCGCTGACCTTCGAGCTGCCGCCCGCCGCCGCCTGCCACGTCCCCATGCCCACCACCCCCGAGCCGCTGACGGGGGCGGGCCGCGGCCTGCCCGCCCTGCTGCTGCCGGCCCGACGCTGCTACTCACTGCCCTCGTCGCCCGTGCTCAGCCGCGGGTCGCACTTCTTCCGCCAGGCCGGGCCGCTGTGCCGCCTCGGACTGGAGGCGGACGACAGCGACCAGGAGGAAGAGCAGGCGGCGGCCGAGACTCATGGGCCCTCCGCCGGGTACGGGGGAGCCAGTGGGGTCTCTGGCTCCCCAGAAGTGCACCGAGAATCCGCCTCGGACGGCAGGCCGTGCGGCGGCGGCGCAGCAAACGTTGAGACGGTCAGCGAGCCGATCCCACCCTCTGGAGGCGACCGGGCCACTAGGCAACATGGGCCGGACTCCGGCACCGCGCATGCGTCGTCATTAACAGTCGCAGCGCAGGGGACCGGACTGATGGATATTACGCATGCGGGGTCGTTCACAGAGCCGGCGCGGAGAGCCGGATTGACGGATAGTACGCATGCGGAGGCGTTGACACTCCCGGCGCAGGGTGCGGGGTTGACGGAGAGTGTGCGTGCCCTCGCGACAGCCTCCCAGTCGTCGAATAGTACTCACGCTTCCACGGTTCCCGCACGAGGCACCGGGCTGACGGACAATACCCACGCGGCGATGACAAAGTTATCCGTGAGAGAAATCGGGTTGACGGACAGTGCGCGTGCGCCAGTCTCTGCCAAAGGGACGTGGTCGTCAGAAAGCGAGCATGCCCCAGCATCAACGGTCGGGTTGTCGGACAGTGCGCATGTGCTGACGGCCCCTTCGCCGGGGAATGAGATTGCGCAGGTGCCGGTGCTGACGGTTACAGCGCCGGGTCGGGGTCGGTCAGCTAGTGCGCAAGCGCCGGTGTCGATGATCGACGTCAGCGTGGGGCAGCCGCGTGGTGAGGTCGCGCATGCGTCCGATGTTCCGCTGGTGTGTGATGGCGGGTCCGAGTCGGACGAGCCGGTGTCGTGCCCGGGCTGCTGCCTACCGGGCTTCGCCTTCTTCCCGCCTGTGTGCATGCGGCCGTCCCGACCGGCCCGCTACCGCAGCCTGAGTTACCCTTCTGAGCAGGGCCCGCGACACATTCCGCAGGCCTAACCTTGTCCCGAGAGTGGCCCTGTCCTCATCCCGGCCAACCCTCCACCCTCAAGAGATCAATCTCACCCGTTGCCAACCTCCACCCCAAGGAGACACGCACACAACCCCCAAACCGACCTCCTCCCCATGGGAATGCCTCACCAACCATCCAATGGAGACTTCCCAACCAATCTCTCCATGGGAATGCTCCTCCAACCATCCAATGGGGACTTCCCAATCAACCTCTACCCCCCATGGGAATGCTCCTCCAACCATCCAATGGGGGGGGGACTTCCCAATCAACCTCTACCCCCCATGGGAATGCTCCTCCAACCATCCAATGGGGGGGGGACTTCCCAATCAACCTCTACCCCCCATGGGAATGCTCCTCCAACCATCCAATGGGGGGGGGACTTCCCAATCAACCTCCCCCCCCATGGGAATGCTCCCCCAGCCATCCAATGGAGACTTCCCAATCAACCTCCCCCCCCCCATGGGAATGCTCCCCCAACCATCCAATGGAGACTTCCCAATCAACCTCCCCCCCCATGGGAATGCTCCCCCAACCATCCAATGGAGACTTCCCAACCAACTCCCCCCCCCCCATGGCAATGCTCCCCCAACCATCCAATGGAGACTTCCCAACCAACTTCCCCCCCCCATGGCAATGCTCCCCCAACCATCCAATTGAGACTTCCCAACCAACTGCCCCCCCCCCATGGCAATGCTCCCCCAACCATCCAATGGGGACTTCCCAACCAACCTCCCCACGGGCATGCTTCCCCCACCACCGACATTCTCGCAGAGCCTCTTGCCAACCATCCTCCCTAATGGAGTGCTCCCCCACCCGCCACCGAACTCCGCTGTATTCCCCACATCCCAATCCCTTTTCTGACCCACGGGGAATCCCACCCTCCTCCCAAGGACACCCTTCCACTCACCAAACACCTCCTACAGAAACCCGTCTGAACTGCCAACTCCGTTCTCCTGTTTGATCTCTTCATTTCCCCATCTCCCCCACACCTCCAGTTAGACATCAGGCTGACTTTGGCCTTGTATATAAGCGCATGGCTGCTTTGGTTCAAAAGATTTTAGTTAGATCTCGAAAGTTCCTTGTATTAATCATTTCTCTTATGATTTTTTAACACAAAGAGAGAGGGTTGGTTAGTGTGGTACATTCAGGTGGTGCCTTTAACAATACCTGGTGCAATATTTTGTCCTTGAGTGGGGCACAAATCTTAAACTGGTGTATACACACAATGGATTTTGGTTGTATTTTGTCTTTGTTTATTTTTGATCTGTGCACTTGGATTTTTTAAAACTATTGCTGTTTGCTTATGGTGTATTTTAAGCAATATTCATTCCTCGCAGAGGGTTTATTCTCCAGTCGCCCCTGAAGGGAGAGATGGGTCTCCACCCTAACTGCCCTGAGGTAGAGGGCATCTGTCCAGCACTGGCTTCCCCAATTCACGGTAGTTTTGGCCTTGTATATCGTACTGACGAGTGGCAGATTAAATGTGCAGGCCAGTGTCATTACAAGACCACAAGACGTAGAAGCAGAATTAGGCCATTTGGCCCGTCGAGTCTGCTGCACCATTCCGTCATGGCTGATTAATTACCCCACTCAACTCCATTCTCCTGCCTTCTCCCCATAACCTTTGCTGCCTTGACTAATGGCAATCATTGTTGACTGGGAGAGTCAGTAAGTAGCTGAATGCAGAGAGCTGTCAGCCCCAAGATGATGGAAATGTCTAACCTAACTTTGGTGAGACCTGTGTTCCTGCACTATGTGCACAGACACCTGCCCTGGCGTCATTCAGTTAAAGATCCCCATATCGTTGCTTGAAATTGCCTGCAGGGGGTGTGGGAGCCAGAGAAATCATGGTGTTTATATCATCTACTATACCTCTTAACTCCAGTGCAGTGAACAGGACAATAGCTACACCACCACATAATGTATAGGTAGCCCTGTGCTGGGTGTTCTCTTAACGAAAGGGCTGAGCTATTTTGCGATGTAAATCTTTGGAGTGGGGGTGATATGGGGAGTGGGAGGCAGTCGTAGCAATGTACAGACACCCACACATTGAATTGGCCTCTGAAACCATCTTCCAGGGAAGGACTCCAACAGAAAACTCTCCCTGGGAGATACACGTGATGGAGACTTGTTATTATAGGGAGAGTTCATCCACGAAGTGACTGGGTTCCCAATGTAAAGATGCATCTCCCCCACTACACTTGACTAAGATTCCCAGCAGTTGTAAAGATACATCTCCCTGGGAGAGAAAGAGGTGGAGATACTCAGCTATGTACAGATAAATCTCCTTGAAAGAGGGGAAACTGAGAGATCCCAGTGTGCACAGATATGTTGTTGTAAATTGGGCAAATATTGTTCTATTTTGAGGACACCTTTTGTAACCATTTGGTTAATCTTTCTTGCTCTTTATTGTCTGGCCGAAGAGTCAGAGTTTAATAAAGCTTTGATCTTTGATGTTTCCTTCCCCGTTTTTTATTTTTGTTTGTGTCGAGGAACAGTTTTTGTGAAAGGTACTCTCAATACTCTGACTGTTTACAGTCCAAGCCCTCTGTCATCAGCCTCTTCCTGACCAGTCCTGCAATGGGTGCCACGGTAGGTTTGTGGATAGGGCAATACTATTACCGCTAGGGACACGGCGGAGTTCATTTATGACATTCTCTAAGGAGTCAATGTGCGTCCTCCCTATGGAACGTGTGGGTTATCCTCGGGTGTTCCGGTTTCCTCCCACGGTCCAAAGACATACCGGGCAGTTTAATTGGTCATTGTAAATTGTCCTGTGATTGGTTAGGGTTAAGACCATAAGACGTTGGGCTGAATGGACTAATTCTGCTCCTTTGAGTCTTTGCCGCCATTGCACCTTTTATCTCTCCCAACCCCATTTTCCTGTTTTCTCCCCATAACTTTGACACCCTGAATATCAACAACTTGTCAATCGCTGCTTTAAATGCACCCAATGATTTGGATTCACAGCCGTCTGTGGCAATGAATTGCACAGAGTCACTACCCTCTGGCTAAAGAAATTCCTCTTCATCTCTGTTCTGAAATGGACATCCCTCTATTCTGATGCTGTGCCCTCTGGTCCTGGACTCACTCACGATAGAAAACGTTTCCCCCACGTCCGCTCTGTATAGAGCATTCAATATTCAATATGATTCAATTAGATCCAGTGTCATCAAACATTAGTGGCATGTTAACCTTTTCATTTCCAGAATCATTCTCATGAACTTCCTCTGGACTCTGTTCAATGCCAGCACATCCCTTTTAGATAAGGGGCCCAAACCGGTACGGGTGACCCCTGTTTCCATCCAGGGGGTCAGTGTGGACATGGTGGAGGATTACAAATACCTGGGGATACGAATTGACAATAAACTGGACTGGTCAAAGAACACTGAGGCTGTCTACAAGAAGGGCCAGAGCCGTCTCTATTTCCTGAGGAGACTGAGGTCCTTTAACATCTGCCGGACGATGCTGAGGATGTTCTACGAGTCTGTGGTGGCCAGTGCTATCATGTTTGCTGTTGTGTGCTGGGGCAGCAGGCTGAGGGTGGCAGACACCAACAGAATCAACAAACTCATTCGTAAGGCCAGTGATGTTGTGGGGATGGAACTGGACTCTCTCATGGTGGTGTCTGAAAAGAGGATGCTGTCGAAGTTGCATGCCATCTTGGACAATGTCTCCCATCCACTACATAATGTACTGGGTGGGCACAGGAGTACATTCAGCCAGAGACTCATTCCACCGAGATGCAGCACCGAGCATCAGAGGAAGTTATTCCTGCCTGTGGCCATCAAACTTTACAACTCCTCCCTTGGAGGGTCAGACACCCTGAGCCAGTAGGCTGGTCCTGGACTTAATTCATAATTTACTGGCATAATTTACATATTACTATTTAACTATTTACGGTTCTATTACTAGTTATTATTTGTGGAGCGACTGTAACGAAAACCAGTTTACCCCGGGATTAATAAAGTATGACTAAATAACTAAACCTGCACACAGTATTCCAAGTGCAGTCTGATCAGTGCCTTATAAAGCCTCAGCATTACATCCTTGTTTTTTATATTCTAGTCGTCTTGAAATGAATGCTAACATCGCATTTGTCTTCCTCACCACCAACTCAACCTGCAAGTTAACCTATAAGGAATCCTGCACAAGAACTTCCATGCTCCTTTGCATCTCCGATTTTTAAATTTTCTTCCATTTAGAAAATGGGAACCTTTATTCCTTCTACCAAGGTGAATGACCCTTACATTATATTCCATTTGCCACTTCTCTGCCTGTTCACCCAATATACCCAAGTCCTTCTGCAGACTCCTTTTCTGAACACTATTTGCCCCTCCACCTGTCTTTGTATTGTCTGCAAACTTATCTACGAAGCCATCAATTCTGTCATCCAACAGCAACCTCTGCAGAACACTGCTAGACACTGGCGACCAACCAGAAACGGCTCCCTTTGTCTCCTTCAATCAGCCAATGCTGTATCCATACCAGTAACTTTCCTGTAATACCATGGGCTCTTATCTTGATAAACAGCCTCATGTGCAGCGTTTAGTCAGAGACCATCTGAAAATCCAAGTACACGACATCTTTTGTCTATCCTGCTTGCTATTTCTTTGAAGAATTCTAACTGATTTGTCAGGGAAGATTTTCCCTTGAGGAAACCATGCTGACTTTGGCCTTGTTTAAATCATGTGCTTCCAAGTACCCCTAAACCTCATCCCTGATCGTGGACTCCCAACATCTTCCCAACTACTGAAGTCAGCCACTCTGGTTTATCTTTTCCTTTCTTCTGCCCCTCTCCCTTCTTAAAGAGTGGAGTGACATTTGGAATTTTTCCAGTCTTCCAGAGCCATTCTAGAATCTAGAAATTCCTGAAAGATTGTTACTAATGCCTCCCACAATTTCTTCAGCCTTCTCTTTCGGAACTCATCGTCCATCTGGTCCAGTTGATTTATCTATGTTCAGAACTTTCAGCTTCCCAAGTACTTTCTCCTTAATAGCCACAGCACTCACTTCTGCCTGCGACACTCTCAAATTTCTGGAATAACTGCCATTGTCTTCCCTAGTGAAGACTGACACAAAATACTTACTATGTTCCTCATTTGTTTCCTATTACCAGCATTATTTTCCAGTGGTCCAAAGTCCACTCTCACCTCTCTTTTATATTATTGGCTAGCTCTTCTTCATATTTCATCTTTTCTCTTTCTTAATGGCTTTTATAATTCCCTTCTGTTCTTTTTTTTAAAGCCTCCCAATCCTCTTACTTCCCACTAATTTTGGCTATATTGTATCCTTTGCTCATACGGCTTTCAACTTCCCTTCTCAGTCACAGTTGCCTCATCCTCTCCTTAGAATACTACTACATCTTTGGGATGTAGCTATTGTGTGCCTTCCAAATTGTCCTCAGAAACTTCAGCCATTGCTGTTCTGCCATCATCCCTGCTAGTGTCCCCTTCCAATCAACTTTAGTCAACTCTTTTCTCATGTCTCTGTTATTCCCTTTACTCCACTAATATTGATACATATGACTATCTTCTCCCTCTCCAATCGCAGGGTGAATTATATCTTAATATCTGTGGAATTTGTTGCCACGAGTGGCTGTGGAGGTCAAGGCATTGGGTGTATTTAAAGCAGAGATAAATAAGTTCTTGATTAGCCAGGGCATCAAAGGGTATGGGGTGAAAGCAGGGGAGTGGGAATGACTGGAAGAATTGGATCAGCCCATGATTGAATGGTGGAGCAGACTTGATGGGACAAATGGCCTACATATATTCCTATATCTTGTGGTCTTATATGATCACTGCTTCCTAAAGGTTCCTTTATCTTGGGCCTTCTATTTAAATTTGGTTCATTATACAACCCCCAATCCAGAATTGCCTTTCCCCTGTTGGTCTCAACCACAAGCGGCTCTTAAAAGCCATCTGCTAGGCAATCTACAAATTCTATCTCTTGGGATCCAGCACCAATCTGATTTTTCCAATCTACCTGTATATTGAAATACCCCATGACTACCATAACATTGCCCTCTTTACATGCCATTTCTGTATTCTGTTGTAATTTGTATCCCACATCCTGGCTTCTATATGGAGGCTCGTATACAACTCCCATCAGGGTCTTTTCACCCTTGCACTATCAACTCTACCATCATGGATTCTACATCTTTCGATCCTATGTCACCTCTTTAAGGGTTTGATTTCATCTTTTTAAACCAACAGAGCCACCCCACTCCTTCTGCCTACTGCATATCTGCCTGTGCTTTCGATACAAGTTGTATCCTTGGATGTTAAGCTCCCAACTACAGTCTTCTTTCAGCCACGACTCAGTGTTGCTACAACGTGGTACCTGCCAATATAACTGCAATGCAAGATCATCTACCTTCTTCCATAGTTGATCGGAGTTGCTGGGGCAGCATGGCTTGAAGGGATGGAAGGGTCTACTCTGCATTGTGTCGATAAATAACTTTCTATTAAGACTGGAGGATGCCAGGTTCCAATCCAGTGTGTCAGATAGTAGCTGGTAACACCAATAGATGGCCTCCAACTCTAAATGGAAGTAATTCCTTTAAGAGGTCTGCTTATACAACAGTATTCTACAATCACAAACTCAGGGAAGAAGCATCGTTTCAATCAGTTCTGGTGTTGTTGATGGGATTGTACCACAGATTCAAGTAATTGACCCCATATTTGCTTATTCGCCAGAATTTCTGACCACCTAGTTGATGCCAGATAAATCGGCTAATTGCTTTGAGCATCATTTGGAAAGCAATAACTGCAATCTCTGGGCCATGTATGGGAATGGCCCCAAGTCCCTGCTGGCTCTCCTACCCATTTCCCTCTACCCCACTTCCTCTAACATTCTACAGATTTTTCTGCCATCTATCTGCACCAAGGTTATGGTAACCAGTTAACCACCAGCCTGCAATTCTTGGGGCGGTGGGAAGAAACTGAAGCATCCAGAGAACACCTTGCAGATATATTAGGGACATTTAAGATAGGCACATGGATGAAAGAAAAATGGAGGGGCTATGAGTGAAGGAAGGGTTAGATCAGGGGTTCCCAATCTCTTTTAAGCCATGGACCCCTACATTAACTGAAGAATCTGTAGACCCTACTTCGGGAACCCCTGGGTAGGATTGATCGTGGAGCAGGCTTATCTTGTGCTGAACGACCTGTACAATTCGAAAACCCAAGCAGCCATGGGGAGAATGTGCAAACTCCACACGGCACCTAAGGTAGGGATTGAACCTGAGCAGCAGTTCCACCTCCTGTCCCACCCAGCCTCATGTAGGCATTTGCCTCAATGCAGCTGGTGATGTTTCCCATCCTGAATCTGTCCTAATGCCAGTTACTGGCATAACATTGCCACCAAAGGTTTTAAAATTCACCCAAAAAGATCAGGGAGGTGAGGTGGAGTCAGAGATTGAGATACATAGGGATATAATCAGCTACTTTCCAAAGATCAAGATGTGTAGGAATATAAACTCAAGAGATTCTGGACGTCCAGAATAACACATACAATAATGCTGGAGGAACTCAGCAGGTGAGGCAGCATTTAGGAAATGAATAAAAGAGTCGATGTTCCGGGCTGAGACCTAATGAAGAGTATCAGGTCAGTCTTGATGAAGGATCTCAGCACAGTGGCTGATGCTTAACATGCTGAGTTGCTCCAGTATTTTGTATCTGTAGGAAAATATTCAGCCACCTCTCAAACAGTGTTCTGTTGGTCTGCAGACCAACCAATAGCTTTTGACAGAGGCAGTGCCTGGGAGAGGTCACTGCATTCCATTGGACTGTAGACTGCTTTGCATTTCTACAAATTTACCAAATAAAAGGACTAAACTCTGGAAATGAATCTTCACTCTGTGTCATTACCCAACAGGAAACTGTCCACTTGGAGGGACACTTTGATGCAAGGTGACAGGGAACGAGCCCAGGAAGAGGTCAGCTGACCAGACATGCCACAGCTATGGATTAGGGGTCACAGGTTACAGTCCATAAGATATCATCATCTTGTGCTGCGTCATCTGATGTGGGTAATCATGGTCCCATGACCATGATTGTTCTAGGCAAATTTTTCCTACAGAATTGGTTTGCCAATGCCTTCTTCTGGACAATAGCTTTACAAGACAGGTGACCCCAGCCATTATCAATATTCTTCAGAGATTGTCTGCCTGGCATCAGTGGCCACGTAACCAGGACTTGAGATATACACCAGCTGCTCATACGACCATCCATCACCTGCCCCCATGGCTTCACATGACACTGATTGGCGGGTCTAAGTAGGTGTAACACCTTGCCCAAGGGTGACCTGGAGGGGCTAGCATAAGGGAGGAGTGCCTTACACCTTCTTTGGTGGAGATTTATCTCCACCCCCGCCCATAAGACATAGGAGTAGAATTAGAATGTAAAAAGTAAATATTAGCTTTACTTGTCACTTGTACATTGAAACATACAGTGAAATGTGTTGTTTGCACACAGGAGGAGGATGTGCTGGGGGCAGCCTGCAGTTGTTGCCATGCTTCTGGCGCCAAGTACCCCATACTTTGGAACATGGGAAGACGTACCTCCAGGCTCAAGGACCGCTTCTATCCCAGTGGTTATCAGACTTGAATTAATCTCTCATACATGGAAGATGAAACACTCAGGGGTGTAGCATTCAGTACAAGAATGAGGAAGTCACACTACAGCAACGTAAAACTTTAGTCAGGCCTCACTTGAAGTATTGTGTGCAGTTCTGGTCGTTCCAGTATAGGAAGTTCGTGGAGAATGGAAAAGGTGCAGAAAGATTCGCCAGCATGCTGAGTAGTTTAGAGAGTATGAGCTGTTGGGAAAAATTGGACAACTTTGTGTGGTTCTTCTTGTGAGTTTTGGAAGCACAGGGAAGACCCAATAGAGCAGTACACATAAAAGTTACTGGTGAATGCAGCAGTCCAGGCAGCATCTCTATGTGTGTTGCTTGAAATTCCAGCATCTGCAGATTTCCTCGTGTTTGCGAGACCCAGTAGAGGTTTTTTTTTAAGTTATGAGAGGCATAGAAAGAGCAGATGGTCAGAATCTATTCCCCATGGTAGAATCACCAGAGAACATGTTTTTTTTTATGGCGAGGGGGAAGTTTAAAGGCAACTTAACCTGAAGTTTTCTTTCACATAGAGAGTGCTATGCCTGGATGGGTTACTGGGGGTAGTAGGTGGAATCAGGCAGTTTGCTGGAGTTTAACAGGTTTCTAGACAGACACATGACTATGGAGAAGTATGAGGAGGATGTTTAATGTATGTCAACATCAAGACCAACACATTGTGGGCCAAATGGCTTCTCCAGTGCACTGCTGTTCTGTTCTTGAGCTCTCAATTTGGATCATCACGGACATTTGCAATTTATGTGCCTGCACTGCCCTGTCTTTGTAAATGGACCACTTCATTCTGCCTTCAGTTTTGTTTTCCGTTTAAGCTACCTCAACGTACTTATGTCCTCTAGGAGAACTACAATGTTGTCATAGGGTTTGGAGTCTTGCATGCCTCAATGACCCAGAGAACCCTGTTAGCATGAATGAGGGCTTTATGCTTTGGCTCTTGGTAGGGTCATCCATGCCATACAGGTCAAAAGGTAGGGGCCAGAGTAAGAGTGGTCCACTGGTCCTCCAGGTTCGGGGGTTCATCTCAGGGCAGACAACCGCGACTGGTCAAACCAAACCTTTCACAGTATCTCAGTGCATGTGACAATAATAAACCATTTAGAAGAGAGCTTCGGATTTCCACTGCTCTGTTCTTGGACACCGGCCCTGAACATCCCAGGTCTGTAGTATTGGATTTGGTTTATTATTGTCACATGTACAGAGATACAGTGAAAAAATTTCACTTGCCTACTGTTACTACGGTTCAGATCATTGTACAGTGCATTGAGGCAGAACAACAATGCAGAGTAAAGTGCAACAGCTACAGAGAAAGTGCAGTGCAGTCGAACAATAAGGTGTAAAATTAGATAGACGTAGATTATGAAGACACAAACACAGGAGATTCTGCCGATGCTGGAAATCCAGAGCAACATACACACAAATACTGGAAGAACTCAGCAGATCAGGCAGCATCTATGGAGGAGAATGAACAGTTGACGTTTCAGGCAACGATTCTCCATCAGGACAGGCTGATCAAATTGTTAGGTCAACAGCCCATATTATACTACTGGGGGAAACACTTAATAGTCCTATAACAGCGGGGCTCTCATGGTCTCTAAACACATCCCACATAATCAGGAAATTTCACCAAAGCCCCTACCTTCCAAGGAGGCTGAAGTGAGCTGGACTGTGGACATCTATGCTTACGCCACTCTACAAATGGGCAGTAGAGAGCAGCTAATACTTGCATTTCTGCATGATACGGCAACTGCACTGTGGTGGACAGGAAGACTTACAACAGGTAGTCAAAACTACCCAATGCATTACCGGCACTAGCTTACCCACCATCAATGACATATGTAACACACTGGAAAAGGTTTCACAGCTAATGTAATGGTCTTTCTGTAGAAGCCATGTTTGGGTTATGGTTAGAGATAACGGGTGCTTGGGAATATGTGCTGGGGTCTTTGTTCGGCGGGAGATGAAGAGGGAGGATGCTGGAGACAACCGGTCGGAGGATTCGACCCGGTGGGGGACCGTGATTCGCTGGAGCCAGGTGCCGAGATCGACTGAGGATCGGTAAATATGAATTTTGGGGAGAGTTGGGCTCTCACTTGTGCACGTTTGACTGTTCAATTATATCGGGCCCTTTTCATTTTACTTCCCTCTTTTATTTACTAACCCTTTAGTTAAGATTCATAGATAGAATTCCTTTAATCGTATGCAGTGTGCAGTCTGTTATTTCTAGGCACCGAGCTGTAACAGGGTAGTAAGTTACACAGCATGCACGCAAACCGGGGTCTGGGGTGAGGGAGCGTTTCAATCTCACGGGTTTAGGGGGACCGGAGTGAGTAATCCCCAGACTGACGCAGCCAAGAAAACCAGCGGGGTTTCCCATGTCTACAGAAAGGTGCTGGAAAAGGGCCGGGAACGTGATGACGGATCTAACCCACTCTGCTCATGGACTGCCTGTCCTACACCCAGCAGGGAGGAGGCATTCACACCAGGGCAGTTACTTCTCCGCAAGCAACACCTCCACCCGTTACCCTGCTCCACTCCACCCCCTCCACCACTACCTTATCATTTCCTGTCAGTCACCTTAAGCACAGACACCCCTGTGCCTAGCGTCACTTTATGGACATGGAATCAATGAATATGAGCTATCTTGTAGCGTGCTTTATTATTGCGTTCTTATATGCGGGAAATCCAGAGCAGCGCACGCAAAATGCTAGAGGAACTCAGCAGGATGAACAGCTGGCGTTTCAGGCCGAGACTCTCCAACAGGACTGGCTGATCAGATGGTGAGGACAAGAGCCCCTCTTATCATAATAAGGAACCATTTAATAGTCCCATAACTGGGAAGTTACGGTTCCCTTCCACCCGACCACTTTGTGAGCCAGCCACCTTCAGTCCCAGTTGGTGATGTCAGTGCTGTGGGGACACGCCGTCCACGCCTGCACCATCTTGCTGTGGGCCAGGCGCTGTTGCTGGGCGTTGAGCTGATGGATCACCATCAGATACCTGTAGTTGCACACCCGCCAGCTCATATTGTGCTTGGTGAAGCGTCCACTGTCCTGCGGGGTGATGCCGGCCGCCTCCGCCAGGATACCGACGTACGCGTCCTCCACGGGGATGGGCCGGATGGAGGTGGCGGCCGCCAGCAGATCGCGGGCGGCATCCAGGGAGAGCACGTAGCCCACCCCGCTGGCATAGGGCGGGTAGCGCTTCCTCCCGTAGTCCTGCCGCGACACGTACCACTTACTGCCGGGGTCGCGGATCACGTCTCTGCGCTCGGCCGGGAACAGCGATCCTGTGTAGAGCCCCGTCCTAATCGGGTTGTCCCTCACCAGGAAGCCGGGCAGAAGGTCAGTGTTCACGAAGCAGTCGTCGTCGGTCTTCAGGATGTAGGAGGGTCGGCAGGCGCTGGTGGCCCAGCTCAGCCCGTGCATGACCTTTAGTGTCAGGTTGCGGTAGGTGTCCACGTAGTCACCGAGCAGAAGGTCCCCGAAGATCTCCTGCTCTTCCTGGACAGCGGCCTCAGCGCTCTGCTCCCTGGCCCGGCCGACTAGGAAGACCACCTGCCAGGAGAAGGGGCTGGAGAGCCGGCGCCGCGCCCAGCTGCCCCGGATGGCGTCCCGGCGGTCAACGTGGAGCGGGGCCGATGTCACCAGTACCATCAGGTCTTGGTACGGCCGGCAGGGGGGAGGTTGCTGTACCGGACTGAACAGGGACACAAAGTCCACCCCCGCGCTCCCCGTTGGGTCTCCTCCCTTGCCTTTCGGCCGCTCCAGGAGGCTGTCCCTCGCAAGGTGGCCGGGCTTCTCACTCCGACCTGCAGGCTCTCGGAAAGCCAGGATCAGAAAGCCGGAGAGCGGGAGCAAAGCAAGAACACACACCTTCATGCAGGCTCTGAACTTCATCGTTCCAAAGCAATGTACCCAGATCCCACACAGCGTAATGTTCCGCTAATTTCAGTAATGTAGACTTTAATAAAACTGGCAATGTTGCATCCTCACTAAATCCCAGCAGAGAAGAAATATGCCATTCTTGTAGGTTGCCGTCTCATCTCGGTGACAAGCAGGACTGGGCAGCACATACTGACTCTGCCGCGCACATCCACGTCCGACGTGAATACAGTCCGTCCATTTTGATACCGGTTGGCCAAGGGGGAAGGGACGTCCCAGATACTGAAGTCACCGCATCCCTTCAACTTCTGCTGTGTTTTTCAAGCACATCTTCCGGCCCCGGGAAATCCAATTGCATACCAGCAGCCGGGTGGAGGGGAAATACTCCCAAATGGGACCACAAAACCCAAAACAGACGGCCCCTGTCGAAAGAGAAAGAGTTAGTTAACCTTCCAGCCGATGATTTCACGGGAAGAGAAGGGCCAGGCAGCCCATTGTACACGTGCCAGTCAAAAGTGGACGTCGGGTAGATCCCAGTGTCCAGCACCTGGCCCTCAGTTCTGTATTTTAACTTTTCTGTCAGTGTTCACCAGTGGCTTGCTCCATTGAGATTGGGTGAGTCTAGAGGTCATTGGTTAAGGGTGAAAGGTGGAATGCCCAAGGGGAACCCAAGAGTGAACTTCTTCAATCAGAGGATGGTGAGAGTGTGGAACAAGCTACCAGCCAAAGTAGTGGAAGCACCATGAATTGCAACTTTAAAGAGAAGTTTGGATAAGTACACAGATGGGTGGGTTGTGGAGGGCTGTGGTCCACGTTGATGGGACTAGAGGGAATAATAGATGGGCTGAAGGTCTTGCTTTAGTACTCTATGCTTCTATACCCTCCAAGGCACAGAATTTCTAATGGAGAAGAGTTTCTCCTTGACTCTACTGAAATGATGTACTCTTATTTTGAAACTTTGCCCCTTATTCTGAAACTAATACTCCGCTTGCAACATGCTCTCAGCATACACCTTTCAATCCGCCTCGGATTCTTATGTGTCGATGTGATCACCTGCAATTCTTCTGTATTCCAATGAGTATGAACCCAGCTTGCTCAGCCTCCGTATATAATCATTCAGCATTTAAGAAGGGGGCTATGGGGAGAAGTCAGGAGAATGGGGCTGAGATGGAAATTAATCAGCCATGATGGAATGACAGAGCAGACTCGATGGGCCAAATGGCCCAATTCTGCCTCTAGTCTTACAGTCTGAACACAAGATGTTCTGTTCATGTTGCAAATCCAGATCAACACACACAAAATGCTGCAGGAGCTTGGCAAGTCAGGCTGTATCAGAGGGTCTTGGCCCAAAATAATTGACAGTTTGCTCCCTTCGATAGATTTTATTACAACAGTACATTGAGGTAGTACAGGGTGAAACAATAACAGAATGCAAAATAAAGTGTTACAGTTACAGAGAGAGTGCAGTGCAGGCAGGCAACAAGGTGCAGGGCCATGACAAGGTAGGATGTGAGGTGAAGTGCCCATCTTATCATACTTGGGAATAGTTTGATAGTCTTTTAACAGTGGGATAGAAGCTGTCCTTGAGCCTGGTGCTTTTAGACTTTTGTATCATCTGCTCAATGGGGATTTCTAAAAATTATATTACAATGCAAATTTCTACAGATGTACCATGGAGAGAATTCTAACTGGTTGCATCACCGTCTGGTCTGGGAGAAGGGGTGTGACTGCCAGGATTGGAAAAAGTTGCAGAATGTTGGAAAGACACTTGCAAATTTGCACAGATGTACTGTGGAGAGCATTCTGACTAGTTGCATCCACTTCTGGTATGGGGAGGAGAGGCCAGTGCACAGGATTGGAAAAAGTTGCAGAAAGTTGTAAACTCAGCCAGCTCCACCATGGGCTCTAGTCTGTCCAGCGTCCAGGACATCTTCGAAAGGTGATGCTTCAAAGAGTAGGAGCATCATTACGGACCCCCACCACCCAGGACATGCCTTCTTCTCATTACTACCATCGGGGGGGGGGGGGGAAGGAGCCTGAAGACTCACACTCAATGTTTCAGGAACAGCTTCTTCCCCTCCACCATCAGATTTCTGAATGGTCCATGAACCCATGAATGCTACCTCACTATTTTTCTTTCTTTGCTCTTTTTGCACTATTCATTTTTAAAATATATTTTGTATTATAATTTATCTTTTTATTATTATATATTGCAATGTACTGCTGCTGTATATTTACATTTGTACAAATTTCATGATATTTGCCAGTGATAGTAAACCTGATTCTGATGTGCTCAAACTGTGCAAATCAAGAAGCACAGGACGTTGTGTCCTAGTTGCATCAAGATACCAGTGTACACATCTTGTGTGGTGTATGAGGCAACCTTCTTCAAGATTCAAGATTGCTTAATGTAATTTCCAGTCATCATCAACATATGGGCATAGCGATCATGGTCTTTCCAGGACTTTGATTGTTCTTGGCAATTTGCCATTGCCTTCCACCAGGCAGCGTCTTTACAAGAGGGGTGGCCCCAGCCATTATCAATACTCATTAGAGATCGACTGCCTGGGGTCAGTGGTCACATAACCAGGACTGGTGGTATTCACCGGCTGCTCAAGCACATGCTCCCACACCTTCACGTGACTCTGATGAGGTGGGGGTGGGGCTAAGCAGGTGGTACACCTGGTGCAAGGGTGGCCTGCAGGTTTTCAGAGGGAAGGAATGCCTTACACCTCCACCCTGCCATTTCCTGTACATAAGAGTAAAGGAAAACAAAATAATTGTTTCTCTGGAACCAATGCAGCAGAACAAAAAACTGCAACAAGATAAAGAACACAATGAGCTAGGGCTTTACTCTTTGGAGAGAAGGAGGATGAGAGGAGACATGATAGAGGTGTACAAGATAATAAGGGGGATAGAGTGGATAGCCAGCGCCTCTTCCCCAGGGCACCACTGCTCAATACAAGGGGACATGGCTTTAAGGTAAGGGGTGGGAAGTTCAAGGGGGATATTAGAGGAAGGTTTTTTACTCAGAGAGTGGTTGGTGCGTGGAATGCACTGCCTGAATCAGTGGTGGAGGCAGATACACTAGTGAAGTTTAAGAGACTACTGGACAGGTATATGGAGGAATTTAAGGTGAGGGGGTTATATGGGAGGCAGGGTTTGAGGGTTGGCACAACATTGTGGGCTGAAGGGCCTGTACTGTGCTGTACTATTCTATGTTCTATAATTTAAAAAAAACACAATAAATATAAATCCATGTACATATGTACATAGCTCATGTACATAGATTGATTGTATGTCCATTCACCATTTACGCCTCGGACTTCAACTACTGCACAGAGTCTTGTCATCTTCAGAAGTTTTCGGATGACTTTGCCATAGTTGGATGCATCAGCAAGGGAGATGAGGTTGAGTACAGGGCTACGGTAGGAAATTTTGTCACATGGTGTGAGCAGAATTATCTGCAGCTTAATGTGAAAAAGACTAAGGAGCTGGTGGTAGACCTGAGGAGAGCTAAAGTACCGGTGACCCATGTTTCCATCCAGGGGGTCAGTGTGGACATGGTGGAGGATTACAAATACCTGGGGATACAAATTGACAATAAGCTGGACTGGTCTAAGAACACTGAGGCTGTCTACAAGAAGGGTCAGAGCCTGAGGTCTATTTCCTGAGGAGACTGTAGTCCTTTAACATCTGCCGGATGATGCTGAGGATGTTCTACGAGTCTGTGGTGGCCAGTGCTATCATGTTTGCTGTTGTGTGCTGGGGCAGCAGGCTAAGGGTAGCAGACACCAACAGAATCAACAAACTCATTCACAAGGCCAGTGATGTTGTAGGGATGGAACTGGACTCTCTCACGGTGGTGACAGAAAAGAGGATGCTGTCCAAGTTGCATGCCATCTTGGTCAATGTCTCCCATCCACTACATAATGTACTGGGTGGGCACAGGAATACATTCAGCCAGAGACTCATGTCTGAGAGATGCAGCACAGAGCGTCATAGGAAGTCATTCCTGGCTGTGGCCATCAAACTTTACAACTCCTCCGTTGGAGGGTCAGACACCCTGAGCCGATAGGCTGGTCCTGGACTTATTTCATAATTTACTGGCATAATTTACATATTACTATTTAACTATCTATGGTTCTATTACTATTTATTATCTATGGTGCAACTGTAATGAAAACCAATTTCCCCCAGGATCAATAAAGTATGACTATGACTATGACTATGACTATTAAGTAATGCTAGGCACAGGAGTGACTATACCTAAGGTGACTGACAGGAAATGATAAAGTTGTGGTGGTTGGGGTGGAAGTGTTGATCAGCCTTATTTTTTGAGGAAAGTAACTTGTTTTTGAGTCTGGTGGGCCTGGTGTGAATGCTACGTAACCTCCTCCCTGATGGGAGTGGGATAAACAGGCCATGAGCAGGGTGTGTGGGATCCTCCACGATGTTCCTGGTCCTTTTCCAGCACCTTCTGTATACATGCCCATGATGGCGGGTACAATGATATTGACGTCTTCTCCGGTCAAGATGGCGCCAGCGTACAACGCTCCCTCTATCTTCCAGATAGCTCACGAAAGTGTCTTTTTAACTTCTTTTATGTCTGTTTTTCACTTTAAATGACTTTCTGGGACGGTTAGAGCCCGCAATTTAAAGTTTGGAGATCGTTTGAGTTAAGTCTCCAAGAAGATACCGGGAAGCGAACGCATATTCAGGTGGCCTCGATGCGGAGAAACTCCGAGACGGGGCGCGAGTCGATGTTCGACTCCATTTTGCCATTTAAAGCATCCTTAATCGCTGATTAAAGTGTCAAGGAATATTGAGACATCGAGGTGAATGCAGAAGGCGAGCGAGAGTTTCAGCCCCCGTTGTCAAAGACCCCAACCGTGCGAGCCACGCCATCGTCTCACAGCTCCCATAGGGCATGAGGTACTGAATACCACCAAGTTCAGGACAGCTACTTCCCTTCAACCATTCGGCTCTTGAACCGACCGGCACAACCCTAATCATTACTGTTGAGTAACTCTAAGAGCGTTTTGATCATTTTGTACTAAATGGACTTTGTATATTTTTCTAATTGAGTTCTTTGTACATAATTTATGTTTAATTGATGTTTCCTTATGCATGCTGTTATCTGATGCGATGGCCCTGTGGTGATGCTGCTGCGAGGAAGTTTTTCATTGCACCTGTGCACACACTTGTGCATTTAACAGCAAACCTTGACGAATACTCTGGCTTCCAGCTGGGTACAGGTAGCGATTATAACTGAAATCTCGATGGCAAACTCTGCCAATGGCAAAATTTATCATCGAAACGCCTGTTATAATTGATACCTGTACCCAGCTGAAAGCCAGAGAAGAGTTTATTCATCATATATGCCGGGAAAGCACCAAATCCTTTTTCAATAAACTTTGACTTTGCCTGTTGTGTGACTAAAGCCTTTTACTGTTAACTGCTCCATCCTCAGCTGGCTACCCAAAGAGACTCATCTCCATTGTATGTTTACTTCCAAAAGGCACCCATGCAAAATCCTACACAATGGTCCACAACCAAAGCTTTGGCATTATCACAAGACCTCAAGAAACTGCAAAGCTGTGAGTACAGCCCAATTTATCAGAGAAACCGGCCTCCCCTCCATTTTTCTGTCTACACTTCTCTGCCGGCCGCGGTAAAGCAGCCAACATGATCCCACACACCTCAGACATTCCCCCTTCTCACCTCTCCCATCGGGCTGAAGATACAAAAGTACCTACAGTACCATCAGACTCAAGGACCGTAGTGTTAAAATTTCAATTATATTTGAGTGTGTGTGTGTGTAAAAGCATTCTTGCTCGTTTACATAAGTCATTACGGGTTATATGTGAAAACATGTTATTTGCTTATGTCATCACACTACCATGTGATATGTGCGCGCCTCGCTCAAAGTAAACTCAAAGTTAGACCAGCCTTTTGGACTCCCGAGACTTCTTTTGAACTAGTTTAATGTTTTGAAGTTACAAAACATAACAGACAGCTTCAATCCGACTCTTACAAGACCCCTGTGTGGACGCAATTCTCTTGTACGATAAAGATAAACGCTTGGCCTCACAATCGATCTTGTCATGGCCCTTGCTACCTATCTGTCTGCCTGCACTTTCTCTGTAACTGTAGCACCTTATTCTACATTCTGTTCTTTTCCCCCCTTTTGCATTACCTAGTAGCTGGCCAGTGCAGTAGTGTAGTCGTTATTGTAATGCTTTATAATGCCGGTGATCAGGGTTCAATTCCTGCCACTGTCTGCAAGAAGTTTCCATGTTCTCCCTGTGACCACGTCGATTTCCTCCGGGTGCTCAGGTTCCCTTTCTCCTTCCAAAGACGTATAGGTAAGGGTTAATGAGTTGTGGGCATGCCACGTTGACGCACGAATCAAGGCGGCACTTGCGGGCTGCCACCAGCATTCCCTTGGACTGTGTCAGCCGTTGACGCAAATAATACATTTCACCGTATGTCTCGATGTCCATGTGACAAATAAAGCTCACTTTAATGTACTTATGTATGGAGTGTTGCGTTTGGACGACAAAGCTTCTCACTGTATCTCAGAACATACATGGGCGGCACATTGGCGTGGCGGCTGGCGACCCAGTTTCAGTTCCCGCCACTGCCTGTTAGGAGTTTGTACGTTCTCCCCGTGACTGTGTGGATTTACTTCGTGTGTTCGGGTTTCCTCCCACAGACTAGTTTGTAGGTCATTTGGGGTCATGGGCTCATTGGGCTGGAAGGTCCCTGTTACAGTGTTGTGTCTCTCAATAAACAAATAAATCAACATGCAACAAAATTAAACCAATTTCCTCCGCCCTGCTCCACCGCACAACTCCAAACCTGCAGGACCAATATATTATTTATCGGTGTGTTCAGGAATCTGCTTATTCCAGCCCCCTATCGCTTTCACATTCCAGATCAAAACAACTGCCTGCATTGAGCAAATCTCTTCCCTGCCATCCCCCCCCCCCCGCCCCCGCAACTGTCGTCACATCTGTCTCCTCTGGATAAAATAAGTAGGTCACAACCAAACAGCTGCAGCTACTGTCTGCCGGCCAGGTTTTTAAGCGACCCACCCAAGATCGACTAGACCACTTGAGTCTAGTATGGCCCGATTTGTACTGTAGCCGCTAATAAAACCTGTGGGTTTGAATCAGGTCAGACTGTTCGTATCGGTGTGAGTTCCACTAAATCCTAAGGAAATGCACCTTGTTTCCACACCAACTCACCCAGCAGCACGCCTGCATACCCAGCACACGCGCGCCACTGTTCCCGTAAACCCCGCAATAATTCGCACTCCTCTGACAGGCCCAGAATCTGTTCCCGCAGACTCTCCGCACACTCCCAGCACTGTTCCCACTGACCCGGCACGTTCCCAGCATCGTTCCCGCAGACCCCCCCCCCCCCCCGCACTGATCTCGCAGACCCGGCACACTCTCAGCTCTGTTCCCACAGACCCGAACATTCCCAGCACTGTTCCCGCAGACACGAACCTGTTCCCACAGACCCGGCACCCTCCCAGCTCTGTTCCCGCAGAGCCCTGTACACACCCAGCTCTGTTCCCACAGACTAGGCACATTCCCAGATCTGCTCCCGCAGACCTCCCCCCCCCACCCCACCCCACCCTGCACTCTTCTTCCACCGCTCCCGCAGACCCGGTACCACACTCCGCAGATTCAGAACTGTCCCCGCAGTGCCAACGATCACCCTTTCTTATTCCTTCTGGTCCAAGATGTTTCCAGCACCACTCCTGCCGACCCAAAACAACACCCCCCTCCCCAGGCTCCCGCACACCGTGCCTGTTTCCAGCACTATCACCCACCTGAAACAGCAGAAACCGGTACCGACAAGCGCGGGTATCGGTGGGTTTAGTAATTCGCTCTCCCCGTAAACTCTTCCCCCATCCCGACTCGCCCACCACTGATCGACAGCCGCTGCATCCAACCAGTGCAGGACTCGAGATGATCGACAGAGACTGGTTGACTAAGGAGCCAATGGCGGTTTGAGGCGGGTCTCCAGCGACCCTGAGAAACTAGAATACACTCCGCCCATTGAGATGAGTTCAATCGGCCAGTTAATACCCAGCACACTTTAAATTAAAGTCACGCAAGCATTGAAAAGTTTGTTTGTAGCTTCTATAGAATCAGGCTTTGCTCTTGTCAGCATGTTTCCAAGGGACTGTGCGGCGATTCTTACTGGAGCTGATTAAGAACGACATCAGAATCACTTTTGAACTATAAATAATCTTAGTGCTCTCTCGGAAAATTCGAAACTTCTGTAAAACCAAATCAGGCAGGTGCAAATCCACGGGAAGATTTTGTCAAAAAAAAAAGCCATGCAAAATGCAAATAAACTTCTCTGAAAAACCCAGCAAAAAAGACCCAAAGCGCTGTAAACCACAGCAAAAATACACAATCACTGCAAGAAAAGAACCGAAATTCGGCCAAAAAAAAAAACGCAAAATACAGCAGAATTCCTGCAAACCCATAGAATCCCACAAACTCAGCAAAGACGAGACATCTGCGGAAGCCACAACAGAATCACGTATCACTCCAGGACTAACTACAGTACTCTTCTTCGACTTCCTGTACCTTTAAAAATTAACTTTGAAATTCTCTTATTTGTTATTAAAGCTCTTACATTGCAGAATGTTTTCGATTTATCATCTTACTCAAGCACTCCGCCGGCCTCTTCAAACTACCTCCCTCAAAAGATAATCGGCAGGTCAGTTTTTTTGAAGTACGCTCCTAAACTATGGAATTCAATACCCAAAACTAATTGACATTTTTGACACTTTTAATCGCCAGTTTAAAACCTATTTACATAGAAACAGCAATCTTCAGCATATTACAGGCCCTTCGGCCACAATGTTGTGCTGACCATGCAACCTACTCTAGAAACTACCTAGAATCTCCCTACCGCATAGCCCTCTATTTTTCTAAGTACCATGTACCTATCCAAACGAGTCCTAAAAACCCCTATTGTATCCGCCTCTACCGTCGTCGCTGGCAGTGCATTCCACGAACTCACCAGTCTCTGTGTCAAAAACTTACCTGTGACATCCCCCTTGTACCTACTTCTAACCACCTTAAGTCTATGCCCCCTCGTGTTAGCCATTTCAGCCCTGGGAAAAAGCCTCTGACTATCCACAGGAGCAATGCCTCTCATCATCTTGTACACCTCTATCAAGTCACCTCTCATCCTCCATCACTCCAAGGAAGGATGTGGAAGCATTGGAAAGGGTACAGAGGAGATTTACCAGGATGCTGCCTGGTTTAGAAAGTATGCATTATGATCAGAGATTAAGGGAGCTAGGGCTTTACTCTTTGGAGAGAAGGAGGATGAGAGGAGACATGATAGAGGTGTACAAGATAATAAGAGGAATAGATAGAGTGGATAGCCAGCGCCTCTTCCCCAGGGCACCACTGCTCAATACAAGGGGACATGGCTTTAAGGTAAGGGGTGGGAAGTTCAAGGGGGATATTAGAGGAAGGTTTTTTACTCAGAGAGTGGTTGGTGTGTGGAATGCACTGCCTGAGTCAGTGGTGGAGGCAGATACACTAGTGAAGTTTAAGAGACTACTAGACAGGTATATGGAGGAATCTAAGGTGGGGGCTTATATGAGAGGCAGGGTTTGAGGGTCGGCACAACATTGTGGGCCAAAGGGTCTGTACTGTGCTGTACTATTCTATGTTCTATGTTCTAAAAAAGGCCAAGTTCACTCAATCTATTCTCATAAGGCACACTCTCCAATCCAAGCAACATCCTGGTAAATCTGCTCTACACACTCTCTATAATATCCACATCTTTCCTGTAATGAGGTGACCAGAAATGAACACAGTACTCCAAGTGGGGTCTGACCAAGGGCTTATATAGTTGTATCATTCCCTATGGCTCTTGAACTCAATCCCATGGTGTCATGGTCCGGTCCGTAAAGTCTGTATTCTGGTTCACGGTCCGGTCCATCGACCCTTGCTCCAGGTTTTCCTGTCTACCCTGTTTCTGTTCATGTTGAGCTCTAATTGAGGCAGCTGATGCTCGTTGGGGCTGGCTGCATAAATACCTTCAGAGACCAGGGCGTGTCTGCTGGATTGTTCTCGATTGCTTTGTTATTGCTATCCTAGTCCTGTCCCTAGTACTTCAGTGTCTGTGTCTTGCACTTGGATCTGTTCCCAGCCACCGCCATATGACACACGGTTGATAAATGCCAACACACCATATGACTTCTTAACAACACTGTCAACCTGCGCAGCAGCTTTGAGTGTTCTATGGACACAGATCCCAAGATCTCTCTGATCCTCCACACTGTCAAGAGTCTTACCATTAATATTATATTCTGTCTTCAAATTTGACCTACAAAAATGAAACAATTCACACTGATCTTCCTTTTACCTAACATAATTTTTGTCTTTTATTTCCATGTTTGCATTTTTTTCCATTGGAAAGCACTTTGAACTACAAGTGCTCAATCAATAAAGTTATTATTTTTATTATTATTTCTCAGCTCAAGCTGTTAAAACGTGAGGTACTGGCATAGCCAAGTACACTCATTTCTCAATTGCTAGGAACTTTCAGACTATTCTAGTGGTGTTTGGTATTCTGGCTTTCTGGAGATTTATATAAATATTACAGTGTAGGCCTAATTGTTTGACGCAGTGATTTTGGGATGATACCCGTTAACATAGAAAATAGAACATAGAACAGTACAACAAAGGTCCTTCAGCCCATAATGTTGTTCTGAACTAGTTAAAAAGTAAATCAAACCCCCTCCCAAAAACTAATTCCTCCCATCTACACAGTGTCCATCTCCCTCTATCTTCCTCACATCCATGTGCCTATCTAAACATCTCTTCAAAGTCTCTAATGCATCTGCCTCTACCACCATATCAGGCGACGCACTCCAGGCATCCTTCAATGCATGCCCTCTGTGTTAGACATTTCAACTCTGGAAAAATTATATTGTCTTTCCACTCTATCTATGACTCTCCCAAGCTTGTAAACCTCTATCAGATCTCCCCTCAGCCTCCGCCGCTCCAAAGAAAACAACCTGGGTTTGTCCAGCCTCTCAAGATAGCACACACCCTCTAAACCAGAGAGCATCCTGGCAAACCTCTTCTGCACCCTCTCCAAAGCCTCAACATCCTTCTTATAGTGGGGCTACCACAACTGTTCACAATACTTCAGATGTGGCTTAACCAGGGTTTTATAAAGTTGCAATATAACTTCTTGACTTTTGAACTCCGTGCCTCGACTAATAAAAACAAATATTCCATAAGCCTCTTTAATCACCTTATCGACATGTGTAGCCCCTTTTATGGAGCTATTAACTTGGACCCAAGATCTCCCTGCCCAGCAACACTGATAAGGGTCTTGCCTTTAAAAGGTGTGCTACCTTCTTACATTTGCCCTACCGATGTGGAACACCTCACATTTATCAGGGTTAAACTCCATCTGCCATTTCTCTGCCCATATCCACAACTGATCAGCATTGTGCTATATTCTTTGCCAGTCTTCCACACTATCCACAACTCCACCAAACTTACTAACCTATCAATCTACATTTTCACCCATGTCATTTACACATTTGTATATACATTACAAACAGCAGAGGGCTCGGTACAGATCCTTGTGGAACTTCAGTAATTACAGACCTCCAGCTCGATTAAGTGTTTTTAAACACTACCCTCTGTCTTCTATACATAAGCCATTTCTGAATCCAGACAGCCAGTTCGCCGCGGACCCCATGCATCTTAATCTTCTGGATTAGCCTTCCATGAGGGACTTTGTCAAATACCTTACTAAGATCCATGTAGACAACATCCAAGTCCCTACTTCCATAAATCTCTCTCATCTCCTTGTCAAAAAACTCATTCAAATTGGTAAGGCATGACCTGCCCCTCACAAAGCCATGCTGACTCTCCCTGATTGGGCTATGGGTTTACAAATGCTCATATATCACATACTTAAGAATTTTCTCCAGCCATTTCCCTACAATGACGTGAGACTCACTACCCTGTAGCTCCCAGGGATTTTCCCTTGTTCCCTACCTAAATAGAGGTACAACATTAGCCACTTGCCAGTCCTCCGGGACCTTGCCTTTGTCTAGAGGGGGCACGAAGATACTGGTCACCCACTGAAAGGTCAGTCACTTGGCCTGGCTCATTACCCAACACCAGGTCCAGTACACACCTTCCTCTCATTGGACTGTCCACATATTGATTTAATAAACCTTCCTGGATACGCTTAATAAATTCTGCCCCGTCTAAACACCATGCACGAAGAAAGTTCCAGTTCATATGAGGGAAGTTGAAATCCCCATGACAACAACTCTATTATTTTTACTCATTTCCTTAATCTGGTTACCTATCTGTTCCTCAATATCCCAGTGGCTGTTGTGGTGAGGGTTCTGTAGTACAATCCCATCAGTGTGATTGCACCCTTCCCATTCCTGAGTTCACCCAAATGGAATCAGTCTCTCCCAACACGCTGGAGGAACTCAGCAGGTCGGGCAGCATCCGTGGAAAAGATCAGCCGACGTTTCGGGCCGGAACCCTTCGTCTCCCGGGGGAAGTGTTGCTTTGACCCCAGCATCTGCAGATTATTTTGTGTTTTGAAATCAGTGTCTGGACCCCCCCATTCTGTCTCCTCTAAGTACAGCTGTGACAATTGCCCCTGATTAGTAGTGCAACTTCCCCCCCTCCCTTTACCTCCTCCTTTAACTTCTCTAAAACTATGAAAACCTGATACATTAATTATCCATTTCTGTCCCTCTGTCAACCAAGTTTCTGTAACGACCACAATATCATAGTTCCATGTAGTGATCCATACTCTAAGTCAGCGGTCCCCAGCCACCGGGCCGCGGACCGGTACCGGCACGCAAAGCATGCGCTACCGGGCCGCGAGGAAACGATATGATTTAGCGATATGAGTCAGCGGCACCTTTTCTCATTCCCTGTCACGCGCACTGTTGAGCTTGAACGCACGCGAGGTCATTACCTACGCGTCATCCGTGTCAGTGCGGGAAGGAGATTAACTCCTCGAGCTTGCAAATGATGGCAGGCTGAAAAGTATGTTTGACATAACATCTCTGCCGGCATTCTGGATCAAAGTCAGACTAAATATCCTGAGATAGCCATGAAAGCACTAAAAATGTTGCTTCCATTTCCAACATATCTCTGCAATGGATGCAACGAAAACCAAATTGTGGAATAGACTGGACATAAGGAACCCCCTTCGAGTATCGCTGTCTCCCATCACCCCTCAATAGGACCGTCTTGTTGCAGGGAAACAAGCCCAGGGCTCCCACTGATTCAGCGATATTGGTGTGTTGCAATGATTTTATATGTTCAAACGGGGAAAAAATGCGCTGTGTGTTTAATATCCAAACGTTACTTAAAATGTTATGATGCTATTGACTTATATAACCATATAACAATTACAGCACAGAAACAGGCCATCTCTGCCCTTCTAGTCCGTGCTGAACGCTACTCTCACCTCGTCCCACCGACCTGCCCACAGCCCGTAACCCTCCATTCCTTTCCTGTCCATATACCTATCCAATTTTTCTTTAAATGGTAATATCGAACCTGCTTCTGCCACTTCTACTGGAAGTTCATTCAACACTTCAAGCTCCCCTGTCCTCCCCTGATAATTGACTTATCACTGTATTCATGCGAGGAAAATATGCACTGTGTGTTCAATATTAAATTCATTAGATAAGCCCTTTTAGAAACGAAATTGAGTGTATTAGCCACTTATCACCTATATTCCAGTCGTGATTAACACCCCCCCAATAGAATCGCCAAAAACAATCTGTAGAAAAAATCGGCACGTACACGCATGCGCACTGGTGCCCGCACAAGGCTTCATGGTCATTGAGTTTCACTGTAAACAACGTATTTGGCTCTACACTTGTCTGTTGGCAACCTTACCCCCCCACCCCCCGGGTTGGCCGGTCCGCAAAAATATTGTCAATATGAAACCGGTCTGCAGTGCGAAAAAGGTTGGGGACCCCTGCTCTAAGTTAATCACCGTTACCCATAATACTCCTAGCAATAAAATACACACTTTAAACTGTCTGACCCATCATACCTGTTATTTGAATCTTGCCTTCCAATACTACCTGACACTACCTTCCTGTCTGATCCTTTTCTTACTGACTTGGTGCTCTGATTCCCAACCCTCTGCAAAACTAGTTTAAATCCTCTCAAGTGGTATTTGCAAACTAGGATCTGCCTCCAGTTCAGGTGCAGCCCATCCCTCTTGCACAGGTCACACCTTCCCCAGAAAAGGTTCCAATGATTCAAGAACTTAAAACCCTGTCCCCCTGTAGAATCTCCTCAGCCACTCATTCACCTGTGCTATCATCCCATTTCTACCCATACTAGCTCATGGCACTGGGTGTAATCTGATTACTGCTTTGGAGTCCTTAGTCACAGAGACATAGAGAAGTACAGCACAAAACGGGTCCTTCAGCTTATCAAATCCATGTCGATAGCATTTAAACTGCCTCCTCTCATCAACCTGCATCCGGACCGTGGCCCTCCATTCCCCACGGTCATGTACCTACCCAAACTTCTCTTAAAGGTTGAAATCAAGCTCGCATGCACCACTTGTGCTGGCAGATCATGCCACACTCCTACGACCCTCTGAGTAAAGTTTCTCCCGAAGTTCCCCTAAAACTTTTCACCTTTCACCCTTAGCCCATGACCTCTGTTTGAAGTCCCACCCAACCTCAGTGGAAAAAGCCTGCTTGCATTTACCCTATCTATACTCCTCATAATGTTGTGTACCTCTATCAAATCTTCTCTTAATCTTTTACTTTTTAAGGAATACAATCCTAATCTATTCAATCTTTCTTTCTAACTCAGGTCCTCCGTACCCAGCAACATCCTTATAAATTTTCTCTGTACTATTTCAAACTTATTTACATCTTTCCTGGAGATAGGTGACCAAAACTGCACACAATATTCCAGATTAGGCTTCACCAATGTCTTACGCAACTTCATCATAACATCCCATCTCCTGTACTCAGTGCTTTGATTTGAGAATGCCAATGTGCCAAAAGCTTTCTTTGTGACGCCATCTACCTTGTGATGCCACCTTCAACGAATCGTGGATCCCTTTGTTCTAACACACTCCTCAGTGCCCCCACTGTGTAAGCTGACCTGGTTGGTCCCGCTTTGCCTCACTGCTATAGACCCTTTGTCTGTCTCCTTAGTAAGTACAGGTACAAAGAATATATTTAAGATCTCCCCATCTGTTTTGTCTCCGCACATGGATTACCATTCTGTTCTTGCAATCCTTTTGCTCTTAACATATCTGTAGAATCCCTTAGGATCCCCCTTCACTTTGTCCTTCTCTTCAGCCTCTTCCCTCTCTATATGTTCACTGCATAGGGCCTCTTCCCTTTTCTTCCCATGTCATTGGTGCCAATATGCGCAACAACCTCTTGCTGTTCACCCTCCCCCTTGAGAAGAACCTTCAGCTGCTCTGATACATCTTAGCACCTGGGAGGCGACAGAATCTCCTGTCTGTTGCCCCTAACTCTCTAGTCCCTATCACTACCGCACTGCCTGACATTACCCTTCCCTGCTAAGCCACAGAGATGACCACAGCACCATAGCTGCTGCTACTGTGCCCTGATGGGCTATCCCCTCTCCCCAGCAGTATCCACATAGATATTATTATTGGGACAGTGTATACCCTGTTCATGTTCCATAGTCCTTCAATTTCCTCTTTTAATTCACCATATTTCTGGTGTTTTTCACTCATTGATTTCTGTATGTTCTGTGTGTTTGGAATGGCTATATCTATTAAGTTAATTGTTTTTGCTTGTTCATCCTGTAATATTATATCTGGCTGGTTATTATGGATTGTCCTATCTGTAATAATGGATTGGTCACAATATAATTTGTAAGACTCTAAAACTGGGACGGGCTTGTATTTACAGTAAGGTATGGTGATATTATATTTTAAAGCACAATCTTGGTGAATGATGTTTGCCACTTGATTGTGCCAGTGTAAGTAATCAGATTCAGTTAAACTACTGCAGGATCCTGTAATGCGTTGGATTGTCTCTTGGCATTTTATGCATTTATTGTTGAATTTATTGGTCTTTTATTATGTATTTTTGATCATTTTTTGTGTTAACCACCTGCTCCTGTATTGCCATAGGGAACCCCTCTATTTCTGGGAAGAGGTCTCCAATTCTGAGCCAGGAGTTTGACACTTCCGTGTCAACATCTGGTCTGTTCAGATCATGGGTATGTCTTTCACAGAGGGTCATGCTCTTCCATTGGTTAACTTTTTCTTCTATAGTGATAATTTCTTCATTTTTCTGGGTTGTGCTTTAATTTAAGTTTATCGGTGTGTAATTCTTATCAGAATTGCATATGCTCATGTGGTGTGCTGAGTCCTGTTTTCATTGATGAAAATATATCCTCAGAAATTTTATCTGACTATGTGCAAATTTTTTATGTCTGTTAATCCCCTTCTTCCTTCTGTCCTAGATAGTGTTAATGTAAGCATGCTCGAGTGTATATAGTGTGTTCTAAAAATATCATTTCAGTTCTTATTTTTCTTTGTAAAATTTCCAGATTGGTTTTGGACCAATTATTATGCCAAAAGAATATGTTAATAGGGTAAAGTGAAAGTGTTATTGCCTTTGTTATATCTGTACTATGGAGCTCTGTCTGGCTGATTTTCTTTGGCCTTGAAGTGAATTCTGTTGAAAATTTTCCCTTCACTGTGATCTATTTTCTTTGCTTTTTGATTTCCCAGATACTTATATCTTTCCTATTCACCATTGAATGTATTGTATCCTGTTTTGTCCTCTAGTAACTCTAATGCTCCTTTCTTTATTATTATTATTATTGTTATTAACCTGATTATAACTCTTATTCTGACATGTTCTCTTGGCTGCCAAGAAAATTCCAAAAGACATTCCATGACGATTTGAGTGACGGGGGGTGGGGGGTGGGATCAACATTGCACAAACGAAAGCCATCCAAGCTCTTTTATGGATTAAAAACAATAACGAGAAGACAGTACAAGTATAGGAAAAGCTGGCCATACCTAACAAAATGTATTGAACTCTTGAAACATCTAAAGGAGTTAATGGAGTGGATAATGTGATTGGTGTTATATATCCTGACTCAAAAGCTTTTGATAAAATACCTCAGCAGAGACTTGCGGCTACTGTCAATTCTCTTGAGATAAGGGGGGATGTAAATTGGATAATGAATAGGTTAAACAAATGACTGCAAGGATTAGGGATCAATTGCACTTGTTTTAATTGGACAGCCCAAGCTGCAGCAACATTTTTATTGCAGCAGCTAAGTCATTACTCTCTGAACTGCTGGAGAACTTCTGAGGGGATGAATACAGAGAATTACCTCAAATTGCATGTGTGGAAATGAGCCACGTAGGCCATTTAGTCCTGGCTCCAGACTAGCCTTCTCCCCTCCTTCAACTCGCTCAATCAACATATCCTCCTCATAGAATCAGAGGAAGGTGCAACACCAAAGTTCAAGCTGAATTGTCTTTCAATCATGCACATATCCACAAACAAAGCAAACATTGTTCTTCCAGGACCAAGGTGGGGAACACAAGACCCAAAAGTCAAACACAGCACTTAGCACATAGCAAATTCAAGTTCAAATTCAGTTTGTTATCATTCCATGCACATGTATACAACTAAATGGAACAACATTCCTCTGGACCAAGGTACACAACACAGTACGTATAACTCACACAACACATAAAGTAATATTACCACAAATAAGTTAACTAACAACAAGTTGCATTTACGACACAAGCTAAAAAGTAAACAGTACAACGCTAATGGCCTTCATCTGTGATGAGATCGGGGTGGTGACAGGGAGTTCAGTCGTCTTACAGCCTGAGGGAAGAAGCTGTTTCCCATCCTCGTGCTAATGCTATGGTACCTCCTGCCTGATGGTAGGGGGGCGTCAAAGAGATTGCTGGAAGTTTGCCGGGGTCATTGACAATGCTAAGGGCCCTGCGTACGCAGCACTCTGGATAACTATTTCTGATGGGTTGAAGAGAGACCTCGATGATCCTTTCAGCAGCCCTCGCAATCCCTTGTAGGGTCTTGTGGTCAGATACCTTGCAATTCCTGAACCAGATGGTGATGCAGCTGGTCAGGGCACTCTCAACGTGCTCTTGTAAAAATAGGTTCTAACGGGGTGGGGGGGCGTGGAGGAAGGTGCTGGAGGAGGGAACCTCACTCACCTCAATCTCCTCAGAAGGTGGACACGCTGCTGTGCTTTCTTGAACAAAGAGGTGGTGTTGAGGGACCAGCTGAGATCGTCCGCTATGTACTCCCCCAGGGACTTGGTGCTCCTAACTCTCTCAGCCATTTAAGTGCAGTGGGGAGCAGTCAGCCTGCACCTTCCTGAAGTCCACCATCATCTCTTCAGCCTTGTCCACACCGGGACTCAAGGTGTGCTCGCACCTTTCCGCCAGCCGCTCTCTGTGCCCCTTCTCGTCATCGTCGCCGATGAGGCCAACCACTGCTGTGTCGTCAGTGAACATGGTGATGCAGTTGAAATGGAACCTAGCCATACAGTCACGCCTCAGCAATGCGAACAGCAGCGGGATGAGCATGCGTCGCAGAGGGGCGAAGGTGCTCAGCGTGATGGAGCTGGAGGTGTTTCTGGACTGTGGTCTTTCTGTCAGGAAGTCCAAGATCCGGTTACAGAGAGAGGTGTTGAGATCCAGTGAGGACAGCTTACCCACCAGCTCCTGAGGGATGGTTGCATTAAACACTGAGCTGAAGTTGATAAAGCAGCATCCCGCCATACGAGGCACTATTTTCCAGGTAGGTCAGAATGGAGTGGAGTCAGAGGCTTTGGTATTGTAGTGCTCCTATTTGAGTAGAAAGGGTCCAGTGTAGCAGGAAGATGGGGCTTAATGTGATCCATAACCAGGGGTTGAAAGCCCTTTATTGTTGCTGAGGTCAGTGCCACTGGATGGAGTCACTGAGGCAGGTTACTGTCACCCTCTTGGGCACTGGGACAATGGTGGCCACCTTGAAGCCTGAGGGGACAGTGGAATGGCCCAGAGAGATGTTGAAGATGTCTGTTAGAACTTCTGTTAACTCTGGCTGCACAGTCCCTGAGCAAGCGACCAGGTATGTTATCAAGCCCTGTATGGGTTGACCCTGGCTAGGGTCTTCCTCACATTGGCTGTGGGCAGCCAGAGTGCGTGCTCCTGGGGCTTCCTTGCTGGCACGTCGTTTTGCGCATCAAACCATGCGTAAAACACTCTCAGCCTATCAGGAAGAGAGGCGTCACAGTTGTTGATCTGCAGGGTGAACTTGTTATGATCTGAATGCTCTGCCACATGCACCTCATGTCTCATATAGTACATATCGTCATGAAAGCAGAAAAGCATACAGTCTCAAAATAATGTATAGCCTAAATCCGTGCATGTCATGGCCTGTAGATTGATGGTGCATGGGATGTTGTCCTGGAGCCGTGTTTCTGCAAGAACAAGCTCACAGCAGTTCCTCATCTCATGCTGGAGCAGCTGCAGGTGAACTCATTCCAGCTTGTCTTTCACCGAGTGAACACTGGAGGGCAGCACTGTTGGGAGGGGCCAGCCCCCACTCGGCATAGACCCTAGCGCACCCATCGTGCCTCTGCACTCTCCTGCATCGTCTCCGGTGTGTCCTCCTCTAGGTGGCTGCGACAGGCATGAGAGCCCAGTCCACGCAACAACCGAGGCCACACAGCTCCCCTGCCATCGGTCTCATAAATGAACCAGTGAGCTGGACTTACGGTATTCTACATTTACCAACGTCCAACGGGGCCTGTGATCACAAGAAAGACAAACATTTGCATCATTTATAGGACCACGCACCACCTCCGTGCACAGCCACTGACACCTTCTTCCCTGGGCGGCTGCAGCGGGCGATGACGCACTAGGCAGCAAGTCCAGCTCCACCGTCGCTCAGCAACTCGCTGATGGGGTAGCCCTGCCGTACTTGATGTCCTTAGTATTGGACAGGGCCTTGCGATCGTAAGAAAGAAGTGTCAGATAATTACACCTTTGGTCGGACCTGGAGAGGCTGCTGCATGCCACCATCGTACCGGAAGACTATCCGGAAATACCGGGAACAGGCCATTCAGCCTAGCTTGTCCAAACTGACCATAATCCTCATCTACAATAGTCCCCTTTGTCTCCATTGAGGCTGTTCAACAAACACCTCTCAAGTTGTAAAAGATTTGAAGCTTTATTTGTCGAGTGTACATGGAAACGTGTACAGCGAATGAGTCGTTTGTGGCAATGACCAACACAGTCTGTGGATTGCCACGTTGGCGCCGGAATGCAAGTGTCGCCACACTTCTGGCGCCAACATAGCACGCCCACAACTTACAAACCCTTCGGAATATGGGAGGAAAGCAGAGCTCCCGGAGGAAACACTGGGCGAAAGTACCAGCTCCTTACAGACATGGGCAGGATTTGAACCACATTCTGATCGCCGTTGCTGTACCAGCATTAGGGCAAACCACTGCGTGCCACCCCACCACATCTGCCTCCACCACCTCCCTCAGCTGCTTGTTCCAGATAACCACTGCCCTCTGTGTGTAAAACCTCATCCCCTATAAATCTGTTCACACTCATATTAAACCTCAGCTCTCTAGTTCTGGACTCCCCTACTCAGTATTGACTGAAAGGATCGACTATGAATGTAAAACTGGAAAGGAATTGCACAGCTTACTCTTGTAAATAATTTTTTATTATCAATAAGGTTAATTCTTATATAAAAATAAAAGTTTGGCCATTGTAATATTCATTCCCAGACAGTAGCAAACATGCAATCAGTGGCCACTGTATTAGGTACACCTGTTCACCTGCTTGTTAATGCAAATATAAGATCAGCCAATCATGTGGCAGCAACTCAATGCATAAAAGCATGCAGACATGGTCAAGAGGTTCAGTTGTCATTCAGACTAAACATCAGAATGGGGAAGAAATGTGATCTTTAACCATGGAACGGTTGTTCGTGCCAGATGTCATGGTTTGAATATCTCAGAAATTATTGATCTCCTGGGATTTTCATGCACAACATTCCCTAGAGTTTACAGAGAATAGTGTGAAAGACAAAAAAAAATTATGCAGTAAACAGCATTTCTGTGAGCAAAAATACCTTGTTAATGGGAGTGGTCACAGGAGAATTGCTAAACTGGTTCAAGTTGATAGGAAGGTGACAGTAACTCAAATAACCACACGTTACAACAGTGGTGTGCAGAAGAGCATCTCTGTACATACAACATGACAAACCTTAAAGACAGCAGCAGAAGACAACAAAGGTAAAAGTTCAAAATAAAATTTATTATCAGAGTACATTATATCACTGCATACAACCCTGAGATTCCTTTTCTGCAGGCATTCTTAGCAAATCTATAGAACAGTAACTGTAAACTGTAAACATCAGGAGTTGATAACTGTAAACAAACTGCAATTGCAGAAACAAATAAATAGCAATAAATAACTAGCATGAAATAATATAACAGGGTGCTTAATATAACACTATAACAGGTCAGGGCATCAAAGGATATTGGGAGAAGGCAGGTATATGGGGTTGAGTGGGATCGGGGGCAGAGCAGACTCGATGGGCTGAATGGCCTAATTCTGCTCCTATATTGTATGGTCTTAAATGAGTCCTTAAATTAACGTAACTGTCTCCTTTTGTTCAAGATCCCGATGGTAACTGATCTTGAACCTGGTAGTGTGAGTCCTGAGGCACCTGTACCTTCTACTTGATGGCAGCAGTGAGAAAAGAGCATGGCCTGGGTGGCGAGGATCTTTGATGCTGCTTTTCCACAGCAACGTTTCATGTAGATGTGCTCAATGCTTTACCTGTGATGTACTGGGCTGCATCCACTACGTTTTGTAGGATTTTTCACCCAGAGACATTGCTGTTCCCATACCGGGCTGTAAAGAAGCCAGTCAGCACTCTTTCCACCACACATCTGTAGAAATTTGCCAAGATTTTCAATGACATGCCAAGTTCCACTTCTGTACCTAATAAAGTGGCCACTGAGTGCAGGTCATCATAATCTAAATGATCATAATCTAAATGTTTTTGGGAAGTATTAAAACTTGTTATGGTTTAAAAACTCTGGAACCAAGGTCATTTAATTACGCTGACAAAACTAACCCACAAGACAGGGACATTAGACAAAACATTCGTTAAGCCGCAATTAACAACTTGTGTTCAATACAGCTTGTTTCATCAGCCACTTGGTAGCTTGGGGAATAAGGTGGAATCATAGAGCAATACGGCCCTGCGGCCCAACCAGATCATGCCAGCCATGCTGCCCACCCAGCTAGTCCCCATTTCCTGCATTCAGCCCATATTCCTCTACACCAGGAGTTCCCACCATTTTTATGCCATGGACCCCTAATATTAACCGAAGGGCCTGTGGACCCCAGATTGGAAACCCCGGCTCAGAGCCACGCCCCTTCATCTACCTTGTGTAACACACTGACTGCTGGAGGAACTCAGCAGGTCAGGCAGCATCTGTGGAGGGTAACACACATCAAAGTTGCTGGTGAACGCAGCAGGCCAGGCAGCATCTCTAGGAAGAGGTACAGTCGACGTTTCGGGCCGAGACCCTTCGTCAGGACTAACTGAAGGAAGAGCTAGTAAGAGATTTGAAAGTGGGAGGGGGAGGGGGAGATCCAAAATGATAGGAGAAGACAGGAGGGGGAGGGATGGAGCCAAGAGCTGGACAGGTGATTGGCAAAAGGGATACGAGAGGATCATGGGACAGGAGGCCCAGGGAGAAGGAAAAGGGGGAGGGAGGAAACCCAGAGGATGGGCAAGGGGTATAGTCAGAGGGACAGAGGGAGAAAAAGGACAGTGAGAGAAAGAATGTGTGAAAATAAATAACGGATGGGGTACGAGGGGGAGGTGGGGCATTATTGGAAGTTAGAGAAGTCAATGTTCATGCCATCAGGTTGGAGGATACCCAGATGGAATATAAGGTGTTGTTCCTCCAACCTGAGTGTGGCTTCATCTTTACAGTCGAGGAGGCCGTGGATAGACATGTCAGAATGGGAATGGGATGTGGAATTAAAATGGGAGATCCTGCTTTCTTTGGCAGACAGAGGGTGTCGACCCAGAACGTCAACCGTCTATTCCCCTTCTAAGGTGCTGCCTGATCTGCTAGGCTCCTCCGACACTTACTGTGTGCTGCTCTGGATTTCGAGTGTCTGCAGAAACTCCTGTGACTGTGCCTTTATGTACCTACCCAAATGATGTTGTTCTCCTTACCACTTCCTCTGGCAACACATTCCATGTACTCATCAACCTCTGCATGAAAAAGCTGCCCCTTTCAAATCTTTCCCTCGTCACCCTAAGCCTCTTGGACTCTCCTACCCTGGTGAAAATACTATAAACGTAGACATTTTTCATGCCTTTCATAATTTTAAGAACTTCTATGAGATCATTCTCCTAAATTCCAATGAATAAAGCCTGGCCAACCTCTCTCAATAATGTATAAATAGTAATAGATATATGTTTAAATTAAATTGATGTTTGATCTGAACAACAACTAAATCTCTTCACTACTTCTGTCTGCTTCTATGCACTGAGTTGCTACCACTTACATAGCTGATTAGATTGTTGTATTAGCCAAATATCAGAATGGGGGAGAAATGCAATCTAAGTAACTTTGACCGTGGAATGATTTTTGGTGCCAGATGGGGTGGTTTGAGTACTTTGGAAACTGCTGATCCCCTGGGATTTTCAGGCGTTACAGTCTCTGGGGTTTACAGAGAATGGTGCCATAAACAAAATAAATATCCAGTGAGCGGCTGTTAGATTCATAGGGTCATAGAAGTGTACAGAACAGAAACAAGCCCTTTGGTCCATCTAGTCCATGCTGAACGATTGAAATTGCCTAATCCATCGACTTGCACCGGACCATAGCCCTCCATACCCCTACCATCCATGTACCTATCCAAACTTCTCTTAAACATTGAAATCAAGCTCGCATGCACCACTTGTGCTGGCAGCTCATCCCACACTCTCACAATGAAATAAGCAGTGCAAGGGTTTTGCTGTTGTCTAGGTGACCCAAGGCCACATGAGAAGCCAGTGAGATTGCATCCGCTGTAGACCTGTTGTGGTGACAGGCAAATTGCCATGGGCCCAGGTTCTTCCGCTTTGAAGAAGTTTCCCCTCATGTATCCCTTAAACTTTTTGGTACATCTTTTGCAGGTGAGCTTGGGAGCTTCCATGGCAGAGTTATCCTAGGTATGGTGCAGCTGGTGCAGCAGGCTGTGATGGTGATGGTGCAGCTGGTGCGCAGGCTGGGCCGGTGCGTCTTCCGGCCGCCGTGGTGCGGGGAGGTGCGATGTCGCCTCTTGGTGAGGCCGAGGCCGCCGCCACCACACCGTCGGCGGCCTGCAGCCGGTGTGAGGCGGCGGCGGGTGGAGAGGGCGAGGCCCGAGGCCTGGAGCTGGCCTGCCGCTCGTCGCGACCGCCGCAGCCCGCCCCCGCCGCCTGGTATGGCCGGCACGGCGGCGACCTGCGAGCCCACTTCCATAGGCCAGTAACCAAGGTGATCATCCCAACGGCGGAGCAGGCGGAAGAGGAGACATCTCCCAACGGCTGCAAAGGCGGATGAGGATGCCCAACAATGGGTAGGGAGGCTTGCGAGCACGCCGCAAGAACTGCCGTAGACCCACAACACTCAGGGCTTGTCTACCTAGCGTGTGAAGCCTGGATTCGGCGGACTGCGCGGAAGAAACCATCACTGGTTCAACGGGCAGAAAGACGATTCTCAGCAATGTGTGGTGGAGCACTAAGAGGGCACAGTGAGACACACAGAACACTGCTGGCCATCCACTGCATCCTGACCTATCTCCAGCCGTCTCGACTATGTCTTGCCGCTGGGTCCAGATAGGCCGGGACGAGAGAGTGAGGCTGACGACCTGCGCAACTCTCCCTCACTTTAATCCAAGTCAAGCACAAGTCATGACTTCAAACCCAACGCGCAACCTAAAGTCCTGTGGCGATGGGGGAGCGGCGAAGCAGCAGGTACGGATACACTGGAAGCTGTAGTCACAAACCTGCACACAGGCGGCCCAGGGCATAGGGTCACTCTCTACTGGACTGAAGCAGCAGTTGAGTTCGGCAGCCCCCTGGGTGTCTGAGCAGCCCTCTTTAGGATTGCTCTGCTCACCTCCATGGAGGAAGGGGCTGGAAAAGGTGCCTCAAACATAGTCTGCTTCACTTCACCCTGGCCAGCTTACCGCGGCTGGTGGGAATCCCTCATAGCGGTCGACCTAGAACAGTGAAGAAGAAAGTGATGGTGCTCAACCTTGGCACATGGAACGTGAGAACTCTGCGAGATAACATCAAGGCAGACAGACCAGAGAGAAGAACTGCACTGGTTGCAAAAGAGCTAGCTCGCTACAACGTGGACATAGCAGCTCTCAGTGAAACGCACCTAGCAGACAAGGGCCAGCTGACAGAACGTAGTGGTGGATACACGTTCTTCTGGAGCAGTCGCAGCAGCGCTGAACGACGAGAAGCAGGCGTGGGATTTGCCATCAATTCTAACCTCGCCCGTAAACTCACCAAGCACCCAGAGAGCATCAACGACCGCCTGATGACACTTCAGCTCCCACTTGCAAACAAGAAGAGTGCTACGCTGATTAGTGCCTACGCTCCCACCATGACCAACCCAGATGACATTAAAGACAAGTTCTATGAAGAACTCGACGCCCTCATCTCAGCAATCCCACAGTCAGAGAAGCTCATCGTTCTCGGGGACTTCAATGCCAGAGTAGGGACAGACTACCAAACCTGGGAAGGGATCATTGGAAGACACGGCACTGGCAAGTGTAACAGCAACGGCCTTCTGCTCCTCAGGACATGTGCCACACATGACCTTGTCATCACCAACACCCTGTTCCGCTTACCCACCCGTAAGAAGATGTCATGGATGCGCCCATGCTCGAAGCACTGGCATCTGATTGACTACATCATCACCAGGAAGAGGGATAGGATGGATGTCAGAGTGACGAGAGCCATGTGTGGTGCCGACTGCTGGACCGATCACCGCCTCATTGTGTCCAAGTTCAGGCTTCGCATTCTGCCCATGAGAAGACCCCAAGGGCAGAAGACTGCAAAGAGGCTGAATGTCTCCAAGCTGAAAAGCAGCAGGGTTGCAGAAGAACTCGTTGATGACCTTGAAGGCAGACTGCCAGACACACCACAGGAAGACAGGACCAGCGTTGGGGAACAGTGGACGGCCTGCAGAGACGCTGTCTACACTACCGCCCTCGAACATCTCGGACCAGCAACCCGAAGAAACCAAGACTGGTTCGATGAGAATGATGAAGAAATACAGGAACTACTAACGGAGAAACATCAACATTACAGAGCGCATCAGAACGACCCCACGTCGCTAGCCAAGAAAGATGCATTTACCAACGCAAGAAGAAGGGTGCAGAAAAAACTTCGCCAGATGCAGGACAGCTCGTTCAGCAAGAAGGCCGATGAAATCCAGGGCTATGCAGACAGCCACGACATAAAGCGCTTCTACGATGCGCTTGAGACTGTATACGGACCCCAGTCCTCCGGCTCCTCACCCCTCCTCAACACAGATGAGACGCAGCTGCTGACAGAGAAGAAGCAGATTCTGGATCAGTGGGCTGAGCACTTTAACAATGTCCTTAACCGCCCTGCCGACATCAACGACAAGGCCATTGCCCGCCTGCCCCAGGTAGAGATCAACAAGAACCTCGACACCCTCCCCACAGTAGATGAAGTCAGGAAGGCAGTGAAGCAACTCTCCTGTGGCAAAGCGCCAGGACCCGATACAATCCCTGCTGAGGTATACAAAGCAGGAGGCCCTGTCATGGTGCAAAAGCTGACTGTACTCTTCCAGTCCATGTGGAAAAAGGGACAGGTCCCGCAACAGCTGAAAGATGCCAGCGTAGTCCACATCTACAAGAGGAAAGGCAACCGCCAGTCTTGCGACAACCACCGAGGCATCTCCCTCTTGTCCATTGCGGGGAAGATTCTGGCCTGCGTCCTGCCCAACCGCTTTCTCCAACATCTTGAGCAAGGTCTGCTCCCAGAAAGCCAGTGCGGCTTCCGTGCTGAACGTGGGACCGCGGACATGATTTTTGCTGCGCGCCAACTCCAGGAAAAATGCCAGGAGCAACACAGCGACCTCTTCATGACCTTTGTCGATCTAACCAAGGCTTTCGATACGGTCAGCAGAGAAGGCTTGTGGAAGATCATGGAGAAGTTTGGCTGCCCCAGCAGGTTCATCACAATCGTCCGGCAGTTCCACGACGGTATGATGGTGAAAGTTCTGGATGACGGCAACAAGTCGGAGGCCTTCCCAGTGACAAATGGCGTCAAACAAGGCTGCGTTCTTGCCCCGACTCTATTCAGTATAGTATTCTCTGCCATGCTGACAGATGCCTTCCGTAACTACGAAGAAGGAATCCACGTCAGGTACAGGACTGACGGCAGGTTGTTCAACCTTAGGCGCCTGCAGGCAGTTACAAAGGTGCAAGAGACTGTCATCAGAGACTTCTTGTTTGCTGATGACTGTGCACTCAACGCCAGCACAGAGCAGGAGATGCAGCGTGAAATGGACTGCTTCTCACAAGCCTGCGACAACTTCGGTCTCACTATCAGCACCAAAAAGACCGAAGTTATGTACCAGCCTGCCCCAGGAAAGCCATACCAGGAGCCGCGCATCACGGTGAAGGGCCAGAACCTCCAGGCAGCCGACAACTTCACCTACATGGGCAGCATACTCTCTCGTGCAGTGAACATAGACGCTGAGGTCAACAACAGGATTGCCAAAGCCAGCGCCGCCTTTGGGAGACACCGTGAGAACGTCTGGGAGCGGAGAGGACTCAGCCTTACCACCAAGCTGAAGGTCTACTGTGCAGTGGTCCTTACCACCCTCCTTTACGCCAGCGAGACCTGGACTGTCTACAGCAGACACACCAAACAGCTCAACCACTTTCACCTGAGCTGTCTCCACAGACTCCTCCACATCAGGTGACAGGACAAAGTCCCCGACACGGAAATCCTGGAACGAGCTGGGCTCTGCAGCGTCTACACCCTCCTGCTGAAAGCCCAAGCCAGGTGGGCTGGACATGTGGTCAGAATGCCAGACAGCTGATTGCTTAAGCAGCTGCTGTACGGACAACTGTGTCAGGGCAAGCGCTCAGTTGGGGGGCAGAAGAAATGTTACAAAAACTGCCTCAAAGCGTCCCTCAAAGGCCTGGGTGTCGACATCAACACGTGGGAGACGCTTGCCCTCGACCGTCCAGCTTGGCGCAGCAAGATCACCACTGGAGCCCGTGCAGCTGAAGTCAGGCGCATCATTGAGGCGCAAGGAAAGCGTGCTGTGCGCAAGGCCCAAGCAACATCCACTGCCATGACAGCACCCACCCACTTGTGTCCCACATGTGGGCGAGCCTTCAGGGCCCGGATTGGCCTCACCAGTCACCTCCGGACCCACAGCCACCAATCTCCCATTTGACTTTGAAGCCATGGTCATCTTCGACTACGAAGGATGAACAACAACAACAACAAACTTTTCACCTTTCACCCTTAACCTGACTTGGTCCAACCAAGCAGAGTTCACTGCCAAGAAGGCCCACTAGCGCCTTTACTTCCTGAGAAAACTGAAGAAATTTGGCCTGTCCCCTAAAACGCTCACTAATTTTTATAGATGCACCGTAGAAAGCATTCTTCTAGGGTGCATCACAACCTGGTATGGAAGTTGTCCTGTCCAAGAATGAAAGAAGCTGCAGAAGATTGTGAACACAGCGCAGCACATCACACAAACCAATCTTCTGTCCTTGGAACACACATCAAAGATGCTGGTGAATGCAGCAGGCCAGGCAGCATCTCTAGGAAGAGGTACAGTCGACGTTTCAGGCCGAGACCTTTCGGCAGGACTAACTGAAGGAAGAGTTAGTAAGAGATTCTAACTCTTCCTTCAGTTAGTCCTGATGAAGGGTCTCGGCCTGAAACCTCGACTGTACCTCTTCCTAGAGATGCTGCCTGGCATGCTGCGTTCACCAGCAACTTTGATGTGTGTTGCTTGAATTTCCAGCATCTGCAGAATTCCTGTTCTTTCCGCACTTTACACCGCACGCTGTCTGAGCAGTGCTGCCAGGATAATCAAGGGCACGACCCACCCAGCCAACACACTTTTCGTCCCACTTCCCTCCGGGAGAAGACTCAGGAGCTTGAAGACTTGTACGGCCAGATTTGGGAACAGCCTCTTTCCAACTGTGATAAGACTGCTGAACGGATCCTGACCCGGATCTGGGCCGTACTCTCCAAATATTCGGACCTGCCTTTCGGTTTTTTTGCACTACCTTACTTTCCATTTTTCTACTTTCTATTTATGATTTATAAGTTAAAATTTTAATATTTACTAATTTTTACTATATTTAATATTTGTAATCCAGGGAGCGGGGAGCGCAGAATCAAATATCGCTGTGATGATTGTACGTTCGAGTATCAATTGTTTGGCGACAATAAAGTATAAAGTATAACTCATGACCAGTAGTTGTCGTCCCACTCAACCTCAGTGAAAAATGGCTGCTTGCATTTACTCTATACCTCTCATAATTTTGCTTAGCGCATCGAATCTCCTCTCAGTCTTCTCAATTCCAAGGAATAAAGTTCTAACCTATTCAATCTGTGGGCAAAAGCATCTGGTTAATGAGAGAGGTCAAAGGAGAATGTCCAGACTGGTTGAAACATAGAAACATAGAAAATAGGTGCAGGAATAGGCCATTCAGCCCTTCGAGCCTGCACCGCCATTCAGTATGATCATGGCTGATCATCCAACTCAAAACCCTGTACCTGCCTTCCCTCCATACCCCCTGATCCCTTTAGCCACAAGGGCCTTATCTAACTCCCTCTTAAATATAGCCAATGAACTGGCCTCAACTGTTTCCTGTGGCAGAGAATTCCACAGATTCATAGTAGTCGTTGTCATAGTCATACTTTATTGATCCCAGGGGAAATTGGTTTTTGTTACAGTTGCACCATAAATAATAAATAGTAATAGACCCGTAAATAGTTAAATAGTTTTGCTGATGATACAAAGATTGGAGGTGTAGTAGACAGTGAGGAAGGTTTTCAGAGCCTGCAGAGGGATTTGGACCAGCTGGAAAAATGGGCTGAAAAATGGCAGATGGAGTTTAATACAGACAAGTGTGAGGTATTGCACGTTGGAAGGACAAACCAAGGTAGAACATACAGGGTTAATGGTAAGGCACTGAGGAGCGCAGTGGAACAGAGGGATCTGGGAATACAGATACAAAATTCCCTAAAAGTGGTGTCACAGGTAGATAGGGTTGTAAAGAGAGTTTTTGGTACATTGGCCTTTATTAATCAAAGTACTGAGTATAAGAGCTGGAATGTTATGATGAGGTTGTATAAGGCATTGGTGAGGCCGAATCTGGAGTATTGTGTTCAGTTTTGGTCACTAAATTACAGGAAGGATATAAATAAGGTTGAAAGAGTGCAGAGAAGGTTTACAAGGATGATGCCAGGACTTGAGAAACTCAGTTACAGAGAATGGTTGAATAGGTTAGGACTTTATTCCCTGGAGCGTAGAAGAGTGAGGGGAGATTTGATAGAGGTATATAAAATTATGATGGGTATAGATAGAGTGAATGCAAGCAGGCTTTTTCCACTGAGGCAAGGGGAGAAAAAAACCAGAGGACATGGGTTAAGGGTGAGGGGGGAAAAGTTTAAAGGGAACATTAGGGGGGGCTTCTTCACACAGAGAGTGGTGGGAGTATGGAATGAGCTGCCAGACGAGGTGGTAAATGCGGGTTCTTTTTTAACATTTAAAAATAAATTGGACAGATACATGGATGGGAGGTGTATGGAGGGATATGGTCCGTGTGCAGGTCAGTGGGACTAGGCAGAAAGTGGTTCGGCACAGCCAAGAAGGGCCAAAAGGCCTGTTTCTGTGCTGTAGTTTCTATGGTTAGTAATATGTAAATTACGCCGGTATATTATGAAGTAAGTCCAGGACCAGCCTATTGGCTCAGGGTGTCTGACCCTCCAAGGGAGGAGTTGTAAAGTTTGATGGCCACAGGCAGGAATGACTTCCTATGACGCTCTGTGTTGCATCTCGGTGGAATGAGTCTCTGGCTGAATGTACTCCTGTGCCCACCCAGTGCATTATGTAGTGGATGGGAGACATTGTCCAAGATGGCATGCAACTTGGACAGCATCCTCTTTTCAGACACCACCGTGAGAGAGTCCAGTTCCATTCCCACAACATCACTGGCCTTACGAATGAGTTTGTTGATTCTGTTGGTGTCTGCCACCCTCAGCCTGCTGCCCCAGCACACAACAGCAAATCACCACTCTCTGTGTGAAGAGAGAAGCTGAAGCTGATAAGAAGGGGACAATAACATGTTACAACAGTGGTGTTCAGGAGAGCACCTCTAAGCTGACAACATGTCGAACCTTTTAGTGAAGGAGCGACAGCACAAGCCCACACCGGTTCCACTCCCGTATCTAATAAAGTGGCCACTGGGTGTAACGAGCAGCTCCTGCTGGTCTTTCTGGCCTCCCAGCACAAGGTGGCGCTGCTGTTGCACCAAGCGCCCTAGTTCCGCCCGGTGGCACCTGTGGGTAAGGTTTGTAACATTTTATACTTCTCATTTTTTTCTCTGAATTTCACTGCTCTCTGTGAAATAAAACATCATAAATTTACTCTGTACTCCCACAATGCTGGAACACTTTTAAGGAATGATTCCCAGGCTGACCTACACTTGACTTCATTTCTGACAAGAATGCAAAGCCCATCTGTTATTTATAACGTGAGGAGTCTATAAATTAGCTTCAGTAGGAGGCAAAGATATTATTTATTCATGGCATGACGCTTCCGTATCAGGGCTGGAAGGTAAAAGCTGTCTTGAACCAATGCTTCCCAAATAGCTCCAGCAGTGAAAAATTTCCTAATTTCAGGCCTGCATCTGTTGCAGAGCCATTGACGGGTATAGATTGCTGAGATTAATCATTTATTACATAATAAATGGGAAGCTGGAAGGCAAATTGGAAAGACCTGATTTCTGCATTTGCCAGCTCCTGGTTTCATGTAATTAAGCAGCTCTTTGTATAAAACTGCACCCTCAAGAAGCCTATTTGTACTTGTCCAGTTCTGGCAGTATCTTTTTGGGTTGGAGGAACGCAGGTCGTGGAATCAGAGAATTGTACAGCACAGAAATTCAGCCCACTGTTCCACATAACCAGCTCCCTCTGTTTGCAAAGACTTGCCTCTCACTTCTTTAAATTTCTCCCCATCATCTTAAACCTGTGCTTCTTAGTTCTAGACCAGGCATTCCCAATCTTTTTTATGTCATGGGCCCCTACTATTAACCAAGGGATCAGTGGACCTCAGGTTGTGAATCCTTGCTCTATAGATGCTCCTGCGCTGGGAAAACTGACTGTCTGTACTAACTGAGCTCCTAATAATTTAATAAATTCTGTCATCGCTCAACTAATTTAACAATAAATTAAGTAATTTCTCATTGGAAGTTCGATTAGGGATTCTCCAGTGTTGTCCCTTTCAGTATTACAGTGTCTGCCGCATGAATATTGGATGCCACTTTCATTAAAGAGTAATGACATTCAAAGTTCTAAGTAAATTTATTTTCAACTTGTGCATATATCATCATATGCTAGTCTGAGATTCATGTTTGTGCAGGCATTTATCGTAGAATAAAGAAACACCGTAGATTCAGTGAAAAACTACCAACAAAAACTGACAAACAACCAATGTGCAAAAGAAGATAAAGTAATGCAAGAACAATAAAAAATACACAAATAAACAAACAAGCTAACTAACAAACACATAATATTGAGAACATGAGTGCTTGAAAGTTAGTCCACAGGTTGTGGAATCAGTTTAGCACTGAGGAGAGAAGCTATTCACATTGGTTCGGGAGCTTGATGGTAGAGGGGTAATAACAGAGGATCTGTCCTGGGGCCAGCGTGTAATTCCCATTACAAAGAAGGCATGGCAGCTCCTCTTCTTCTTCCTGGGCCTTTAACTCCCAGTAGAGCAGAGCCCATTGATGACCTTCCACTTCCATCGTCCAAAGTCGATGGCGTCCATTAATGTTTCTGCAATCCACTGTACAGGAGATTCATCTGTGCTGTTTCACCAGGGTCCTGTTGGCCGGCCTTACCTGTCTCACCTCTCACGACAAGGACATAGGGCTGGATTTTGAGAGGCGTAGCAGCTCCTCTACTTTCTTAGAAGTTTGCGTAGGTTTGGCACGTCATCTAAAACCTCGACAAACTTCAAAAGATCTAACCAGTTCCCTGACTGGTTATATCATGGCCTGGCATGGAAACACCAAGGCCTAAGAAGGGAAAAGCCTGCAAAAAGTAATGGACACAGCCAGTCCAGCACAGGGGAAACCCTCATCACCATTGAGCACATCTACAAAGAACTCCAAGCAAGTAGCATTCATCACCATGACCCCATCATCCAGGCCATGCTCACTTCTCACTGCTGCCATTGGAAAGGAGGTACAGGAGCCTCAGGACTCACACCACCAGGACATGATTTCTGCATTTGCAATCTCTTGGTTTTTAACGTAATTAAGCAGCTCTTTGTATAAAACTGCACCCTCAAGAAACCCATTTGTACTTGTCCAGTTCTGGCAGTCTCTTTTCAGGTTGGAGGAATGCAGGTCGTGGAAACAGAGAACCGTACAGCACAGAAATGGGCCCCTTCAGCCCACTGTTCTGCTGTATCCACACCAATTCCATTAGTGCCATATCCCTCTGTGCCTCCACTATCTAAGTACCTGTCCAAGCATCATTTAAACATTGTTTAAAACTGCACCCTCAAGAAAACCATTTGCACTGGTCTGTTCTGGCCGTATCTTTTCAGGTTGGAGGAATGCAAGTCATGAAATCAGATCCTCTGAAATGACAAGAATCACTTGATTCTGCCATGGTCCCAGAGGACTGGAAGATTGCAAATGTCACTCCACTCTTTAAGAAGAGAGGAAGGCAAAAGAAAGGCCAGTTACCTTAACCTCAGTAGTTGGAGTCTATTATTAAGGATAAAGTTTCAGGGTACTTGGAGACTAATGATAAAATAAGTCAAAGTCAGCATGGTTTCTGTAAAGGGAAATCTTGCCTGACAAATCTGTTAGAGTTCTTCGAGGAAGTAACAAGCAGGGTGGACAAAGGAGAGGCTGTGGATGTCATTTACTTGGATTTTCAGAAGGTGTTTGATAAGGTTGCACATGAGGCTGCTTAACAAGATAAACTCCTAAGGCGTTACAGGAAAGTTACTGGCATGGATAAAGGATTGGCTGAGAGGCAGGATGCAGCGAGTGGGAATAAAAGGAGCTTTTTCTGGTTGGCTGCCGGTGACTAGTGGTGTTCCTCAGGGGTCAGTATTGGGACCGCTGCTTTTCAGAGTGGTTTGTCAGTGATTTAGATAGTGGAATTGATGGCTATGTGGCAAAGTTTGCGAATGATACGAAGATCGGAGAAGGGGTAGGTAGTGCTGAGGAAAAAATGCAATTGCAGCAGGACTTAGTCAAATTGGTAGAATGGGCAAAAAATTGGCAGATGGAGTATAGTGTCAGAAATGTATGATAATGCATTTTGGTAAAAGGAACAATGTCATGGACTATTATCGAAATGGGGAGAAGGTTCAAATATCAGAGGTGCAGAGAGACTTAGGAGTCCTCGTGGAAGACTTCCAGAAGGTTAACTTACAGGTTGCATCTGCGGTAAGGAAGGGAGATGTAATGTTGGCGGTTATTTGAAGGGGAATAGAATACAAAAGTAAGGAGATAATACTGAGCCTTTATGAGACACTAGTTAGTCCGCACTTGTATTGTCAGCAGTTTTGGGCCCCATATCTGAGAAAGGATGTGTTGTCATTGGAGAGTCCAGAGGAGGTTCAAGAGGATGATTGTGGGAATGAAGGGGTTAACATATGAGGAGCGTTTGGCAGCTTTGGGCCTGTACTCTCCGGAATTTAGAAGAATGCATGGGGATCTCATTGAAATCTACTGCATGTTGAAAGGACTAGATAGGGTGGATGTGGAGAGGATGTTTCCTACGGTGGGGGTATCCAGAACTAGAGGGCACAGCCTCAAAACTGAGGGACGACCCTTTAGATCAGAGGGAACTTTGTTAGCCACAGAATAGTGAATCTGTGGAACGCTCTGCCACAGACTACGGTGGAGGCCAAGTCCGTGGGTGTATTTAAAGTGGAAGTTGATCGTTTCCTGATCAGTCAGGGCATCAAAGGATATGGTGGGAAGGCAGGTAAATGGGGTTGAGTGGGATCCAGGATCAGCCATGATAGAATGGCTTAGACTCAATGGGCTGAATGGCCTATGTCTTATGGTCTTATGGACAATGCCAAGGAATTCAAAGCTACTAACCCTCTGGTGGAGTTTGGGCTCCAAGCCATTATCGGCTCCTTCTCTGAAGCATAAGGCTCCAAAACTGGTTTTACAGTGGACATCTGGAAAGCAAAAGCCCATCACCAATTTCACTTCTCCCATCTCCTGCCCCAACACCAATCCTGACAGTCAAGATCCTTTAAGAGATCCTAAACGCTCTGGTCTCTTCCCAGAGCTTGCAATCTCCTTGTGGCGAGGCAGACCTGGGTCAAACATCATTGTTGCCATTCATGTCTTTTGTATCCCTGAGAAGAGAAGAAAAAAGTTATATTGATGTCCAAGATTGACGGGGACTCACAGTAATGGTTAGAGCAACGCTTTACGATGCCGGTGATCAGGTTCAATTCCTGCTGGTGTCTGTAAGGGTTTTATACATTCTCCCCATTAGAGGGGAAAGGCTTAAATGGGACCTAAGAGGCAGCTTTTTCCGCACAGTGTGTGGTGTGGTGAGTACATGAAGGAAGTGGCTGAAGCAGATGCAGTAGTGTCACTTAAGAAGCACTTGGACAGATACATGGATGGGCGGGACCTCAGATTCAGATCTATTTATTTATCGCATCTACATCGAAACATACAATGAAATAAGTTGTTTGTGTTACAAGCAGCACACTTAGGAACGTGCCGGGGCATTTGCTGGGGTGTGGGCTGAATACAGGAAATTGGGAAGAGCTGCACGGACAACATGGTCGTAACAGACTGGTTGGGTCGAAGGGCCTGTATCCAAGTTGTATAGATCGATGACTCTATGACCTTCCTTCCTGTTTAAGGTCAGAAGCATCAATCTTCCCTGGTGATTACTTAATATTTAATTCATTCTGCAACCTGTATCAAAGCCCAGTATAACATCCTCAGCACTGAGGCTCTGACAAACTCCAATAAACCAGCCACATCATCCACCCTCCTGAAACAGGCTTCCGATTTCAACCTCCGCCATAGCACGGGATTTTCTGGAGGATGAAGAAGTACTTAAAGCATCTTGGTTGACACATACAAAATGCTGGAGGGACAGCATTCCCCATGAAGGATGGCGGCCCAAAATGGCGACTGTTTATTCCTTTCTATAGATGCTGCCTGACCTGCTGGGTTCCTCCAGCACATTGTGTGTGTTACTCTATATTTACAGCATCTGCAGAATCTTCTGTGTGTGTGCATCTTGGTTTTAGCCAGAGGGTGGTGAATCTGTGTAATTCACGCCACAGGCAGTTGTGGAGGCCAAATCACTGACCATCTCATGCACTGTTCACTCATCTCCTCCATCAAGCACGTCAAGATCACTGGAGATATTTAAAGAAGTAGATACATTTGTAAAGCATCAGGGAATTGAGTGCTATGGGAACTGGCATAGAAGAGAAGAGAGAGGAGGTTTGGCATGCCACCAAACACTCCTAACAATCGTCTGCAAGAAGTACTGTTGACAGGTTGCATCATGCCCTTGTACAGAAATCCAAATGCACAGCAGTGTAAGGAGCTGCAGACAGTAGTGGACTCTGCCCAGTATATCATGAGCACATCCCTCCCCGCCATTGAGAAGGCAACATCCATCATCAAAGCTACCAACTATCTGAGCCAATTGTGACCATCGGGCAAGAGGTACAGAAGCCTGAAGTCCCACGCCACCAGGTTCAGGAACAGCTAATTCCCTTCAACCATTCAACTATTGAACCAACTGGCACAACACTAATCATTACCTCAGTACAGCAATACTTTGATCACTTTGCACTGCAGTGGATTTTTTTTTAAGTCGCAAAGGAGCAGGTGTGTACGGGCCAAATTGAGGTGGCAGGGCCCAGGCCCAAGAGTGTGGCAAGGGAGCAGGGCCCGGGTCTGAGATCGAAAAACTCCAGGTGTCAGGGCCAAAGGGGAGGGTGTTCAGATCGCTGCTCGGCGAGGTTTACTGCGCTGAACTGAGGCTGGGGCCTACAATAAACGGGCTCCTGGATTGGCTGTGAGTGGCTTCGTGGCTGGGGACTCACTTTCATGAGCTTCAGTTGTGAACGTTATTTGCATACTTTTATCGTTTGCATGATTTGTTTTGTTTTCTGCACATGGGTGTTTAACAGTCTTTTTAATGGGTCTGTTGGGTTCCTTTGTTTTATGGCTGCTTGTAAGGAGACAAACCTCAAGGCTGTATATAGTATACATATATGTATATACACACACAAGATTACCAAAAGATTTTTGAAACGTTAAATAGACAACACTTATAAACCTGGATCAGGTATCCTCTCGGTCTCTGCCACTCCAGAGAAAACAGCCCAAAATGCTGGAGGAGCTCAGCAGGTCAGGCAGCATCTGTGGAAGGGAATAAGCAGTCGGACATTTCGGGCCAAGACCCTTCATCAGAAGATGAATAGGTTAGTCTTATTTATCACACCTATATTGAAACATATGGTGAAACGTGTTTTTTTCATCACTGACCCACACAGTCCGAGGATGAGCTGGGGGCAGCCCTAAAGTGTCGCCATACTTCTGGCGCCAACATAGCATGCCCACAACTCACCAACTCTAACTCGTATGTCTTTAGAACGTGGGAGGAAATTGGAGAACCTGAAAGAAACCCAGAATGTACAACTCTTTATGGAGAGCAGTGGGAGTCAAAGCCCAATCTTACAGGTGGCATGATGAAGTGATTGCACTGACCCCTATGCTACTATGTCACTGGAAAGGAAAGGGGCAGAAACCAGAATAAGAATGTGGGGAGAGGGGTCTAGTCTCACCCTTTCCAGTTCTGATCAACGGTTTCGGCCCGAAACAACCACTGTTTATTCCCCTCTGTTATGCTTTGTAACTTCAAGACATTAAACTAGTTCTAAGGAAGACGCGGGAGTCCGAAGTTTGAGTCTAATTCTGAGTTTACTCTAAAGCGAGGCATGCATGTATCATGTATGACGACACATGGAATTCACATATATACACATATAATTTGTAATTATTTAAATGGACAAGAATGCCTAATCAACAAAGATTACTCAAATGTGAATGTATTATTAAATACACCACACTCCTCCATAGACACTGCCTGACCTGCCAAGTTCACCAGCATTTTTGTGTGTTGAACCTGAAGCATGAACTTTATTTCCTTCTCACCAAAGTATTTCTCAAATTTTCTACACTATTTGCTTTCAATTTAAACTTTAATCCATGTGTTGAAATCTGTCAATGATCTCACTGACCCTAGTTCAGTAATCTGCAGTTTCTGAGATCTCATTCTCTCTCATCTGGTTCTGTGCCAATTATTTTAAATTGGCGTCTTTGTGTCAGTGAAAACTATTTTCCTCTTATTTACTTGATCAAAGTTACAAACACCTCTCACTTCAACCTCAACTCTTTGAGATAATAATAAATATTAAGCACACAATAAGCCCAGAATTGTGAATAAAATAATGTTTACAATTCTCTGCTTTAGTAACTCTGCTGGCAAGAGATTCATGGTGAATATGAAAGCGTTGTTTCACTGGTGGAGACAGCCTTTGTGAACTGCAATATCCTTAGTTGGTGGTTTATAGGATTATCGGAACCACTCAATTGGATTACTGCTTTGTAATTCACCGAGATATCCGTGTAATGACATTTTGATTAATGTGTTGCCTGTTTGCAAATATTTGCATACCCCACAGCATATCTCAATATCGCTGCAAAGTTAAGAACAAAAGTTCTACCTTTGTCATTTCTCTATCCATTTCAGATTCAGGTACTGCTCCTGTGTCAGCCTACATTAACCTTATCAAAGGTCAAAGGTTGAAGGTGGCAGTGAAAGGGTTAATGTACTGTATGAGGAGTGTGATGGCAGTGGGCCTGTAGAATGATTTAGAAGAATGAAGGTGATCTCATTGAAACCAATTGAATATTGAAAAGCCCAGTTAGAATGGCTGTGGAGAAGATGTTTCCCATACTGGGGATTTAGGACTAGAAGCTACAGCCTTGGAACAGAGGGACATCCCTTTAGAACAGGGATAAAGAAGAATTTCTTTAGCGAGAGGGTGGTGAATCTGTGGAATTCATTGCCATCGAAAGTTGGAGAGGCCAAGTCATTGAGTACATTTAAAGCGGAGGGATGAGAGATTCTTGATTAATGAGAGTATGGGGAGAAGGCAGGAGAGTGGGGTTGAGAGAGATAATGAATCAGCTGTGATGGAATGGTAGAGCAGACAGGATAGAAATGTCTAATTCTGCTCCCTTGTCTAATGGTCTTATAATCTGTTTTATTTGTCACATGTACATCAAAGCACACAGTGAAATTAATTGTTTGTGTTCACAACCAAAAAATCCAAGAATGTGTTGAGGGCAATCTGCAAGTGTTCCTACAGATTCCAGTGCCACCATAGCATGCCACACTGTTCAGCAGACCACAAGCAGCAGCGCCACCAACATCGGCAAAGTGACGACAGCAAAATATACCCTTTTCCTCACAACCCAGTCACACACAGAGACAGCCCTCCCACCCCAGGACAGACCACCTCCAGCCTCCAGTGGACTTGTGGACTTCAGACCTCCAACTTACCAACTTACTCAGTGTACTCGTAGACCCAGGACTTCAGCCATTGGGCCTCAGTTTCCAGACTTCTCATCAACCTTTGGGTATCGACCCTAGGGCTAGCTGATGATGGGCCCCTAAGCTCCAGGCTCACTGAGTCGTGCACCTCGGGGTTCACTGGTCCTCATACCTCCTGCCTGAACAGACCTCCGATCCCGGGGCCCATCAGCCTGGGGTGGGGGCACCAGCCCTCGTCCTCGCTAGAACAGTGAGCTTCTCAGTTTAGCTTGAATGAGTGGTTGGGACACAGCTGGAAAGGCGTGAATGTATCTCCAAGCTGCCTGACTTGAAATTCATTGGAGATCTGGATTCCAAGCTCGTCCAAGTTTAATTATCATTCATTCATACTTCTGAGGCCTCTGTTGGTCAGGGGTGACCATGGATGTTGTGTCCTAGTTATCTAGATATGCAGGTCAGGGCAGTACATTATGGAAAGCAAGCTATTGTCCATTTAGCAAGTCCCCCCATACATCAGATGAATCCAAAGGAACAGCTGAGACCGCTACAGTTTGGCACCAGCAGTGTCGCAGTCAGTGTTGAACTCAATGTAGGACTACCTTGGGGACTCCAACTCTTGGAGTTTACTCCCGAACCCTCCCCATGATGGATACAGCTGCAAGGCAGCAGAGGATTGAGATTAGAGTTTTCCTTCTCAAAGCTGCTGCGCTAGTTGACTCTGTGGTTAAGAAGGCATACGGTGCATGGGCCTTCATCAATGGTGGGATGAGTTTAAGAGCCAAGAGGTAATGTGGACTTGGACCCCAAGATCCCTCTGATCCTCCACACTGCCAAGAGTCTTGCCATTAATATTATATTCTGCCATCATATTTGACCTACCAAAATGAACCACTTCACACTTATCTGGTTTGAACTCCATCTGCCACTGCTCAGCCCAGTTTTGAATCCTATCAATGTCCCATTGTAACCTCTGACAGCCCTCCACATTATCCACAACACCCCCAACTTTGTGTCATCAGCAAATTTACTAACCCATCCCTCCACTTCCTCATCCAGGTAATAGTCAGACTACAAAGCCAGCACCCGAGTGCCCTCATTACCATCCCGGGTGACTTCAGCCAGGTTACCATGGCTAGAACACTACCCAACTTCACGCAGTATGTGAGCTGTACAACCAGAGGGGAGAGGACTCTGGGTTTGATGTACGCTAACGTTAAGGATGCATACAGCTCCTCTCCCCTCCCCCCACTGGGAAGGTCAGATCACAACCTGGTGCATCTAAAACCCTGCTACGTGCCTCTCGTGAAGAGTAAACCTGCAACCTCGAGGACAGTGAGAAAATGGTCGGAGGAGGCTTATGAGGCGCTCCAGGGTTGTTTTGAGGTGACAGACTGGCAGGCACTCTGTGAGCCACATGGAGAGGATATTAATGGGCTCACAGAGTGCATCACTGATTACATCAACTTCTGTGTGGACTGCAATGTTCCGACAAGGACTGTCCTTTGTTATTCAAATAACAAGCCATGGATAACAAAGGACATTAAGGACATCCTGAACGCTAAAAAGAGGGTGTTTAGAGATGGAAATAGGGAGGAGCTGAGGGCAATACAGAGGGACCTGAAAGCCAGGATCAGGGAGGCTAAAGACAGGTACAGGAGGAAGCTTGAGTGGAAACTCCAGCAGAACAACATGAGAAAGGTCTGGAGGGGGATGAGGACCATCACTGTGTTCCGGCAAACTAGCAACAGAGGAGCGGAAGGCAGTGTGGACAGGGCCAATGAACTTAACCTGTTCTTTAACAGATTTGACATTGTGGCCCCTGTCCATCCCCCACATAAGCCATCTGTTGTCGGCCCCCAACCAACACATATTCCACTCTCCTCTCCTACCCCTCCTCACAGTCCCCCACCCTGCTCTCATGACTATACCCCTTCCCCACACGAAACCACCATGGTGGGCTTCACAGCTCTACAGGTGAGAAGACAGCTGAAACATCTCAACCCAAGCAAGGCTGCAGGACCAGATGGTGTCAGTACCAGGGTGCTCAAAGCCTGTGCCCCTCAGCTATGTGGCGTACTTTGCCATGTATTCAGCCTGAGCCTGAGGCTCCAGAGGGTTCCTGTACTGTGGAAGACGTCTTGCCTCGTCCCTGTGCCGAAGACGTCGCACCCCAGCGGCCTCAATGACTACAGACTGGTGGCATTTACCTCCCACATCATGAAGACCCTGGAGCGATTTGTTCTGGAGCTGCTCCAGCCTGTGGTCAGGCCACACTTAGATCCCCTCCAGTTCGCCTACCAGCCCCAACTAGGAGTTGAGGATGCCATCGTCTTCCTGCTGAACCGTGTCTATGCCCACCTGGACAAGCCAGCGAGCACTGTGAGGGTCATGTTTTTTGACTTCTCTAGTGCGTTCAACACCATCCGCCCTGCTCTGCTGGGGGAGAAGCTGACAGCGATGCAGGTGGATGCTTTCCTGGTAACATGGATTCTTGATTACCTGACTGGCAGACCACAGTACGTGTGCTTGCAACACTGTGTGTCCGACAGAGTGATCCAGAGTGAGCACTGGGGCTCCACAGCGGACTGTCTTGTCTCCCTTTCTCTTCACCATTTACACCTCAGACTTCAACTACTGCACAGAGTCTTGTCATCTTCAGAAGTTTTCGGATGACTCTGCCATAGTTGGATGCATCAGCAAGGGAGATGAGGTTGAGTACAGGGCTACTGTAGGAAACTTTGTCACATGGTGTGAGCAGAATTACCTGCAGCTTAATGTGAAAAAGACTAAGGAGCTGGTGGTAGACCTGAGGAGAGCTAAGGTACCGGTGACCCCTGTTTCCATCCAGGGGATCAGTGTGGACATGGTGGAGGATTACAAATACCTGGGGATACGAATTGACAATAAACTGGACTGGTCTAAGAACACTGAGGCTGTCTACAAGAAGGGTCAGAGCCGTCTCTATTTCCTGAGGAGACTGAGGTCCTTTAACATCTGCCGGACGATGCTGAGGATGTTCTACGAGTCTGTGGTGGCCAGTGCTATCATGTTTGCTGTTGTGTGCTGGGGCAGCAGGCTGAGGGTGACAGACACCAACAGAATCAACAAACTCATTCGTAAGGCCAGTGATGTTGTGGGGATGGAACTGGACTCTCTGACGGTGGTGTCTGAAAAGAGGATTCATGCCATCTTGGACAATGTCTCCCATCCACTACATAATGTACTGGGTGGGCACAGGAGTACATTCAGCCAGAGACTCATTCCACCGAGATGCAGCACTGACCGTCATAGGAAGTCATTCCTGTCTGTGGCCATCAAACTTTACAACTCCTCCCTTGGAGGGTCAGACATCCTGAGCCAATAGACTGGTCCTGAACTTATTTCATAATTTACTGGCATAATTTACATATTACTATTTAACTATTTATGGTTCTATTACTATTTATTATTTATGGAGCAACTGTAACGAAAACCAATTTCCCCCGGGATTAATAAAGTATGACTATGACTATGACTAATTTATAAAAATCATGAAGAGAAGGGGTCCTAGAACAGATTCCTGAGGCACACCACTGGTCACTGACCTCCATGCAGGATATGACCCATCTACAACCACTCTTTGCCTTCTGTGGGCAAGCCATTTATGGTTCCGCAAAGCAATTTCCCTGCAAGCATCAAGTTGGATAAGTCACCGGGACCAGATGAAATGTACCCCAGGCTACTGTGGGATGCGAGAGAGGAGATTGCTGAGCCTCTGGTAGTGATCTTGCATCGTCAGCTGGGACAGGAGAGGATCCGGAGGATTGAGGGGTTGCAGATATTGTTCCCTTATTCAAGAAAGGGAGTAGAGATAGCCCAGGAAATTAGAGACCAGTGAGTCTTACTTCAGTGGTTGGTAAGTTGATGGAAAAGATCCTGAGAGGCAGAATTTATGAATATTTGGAGAGGCATAATATGATTAAGAATAGTCAGCATGGATTTGTCAAAAGGCAGGTCGTGCCTTACAAGCCTGATTGAACTTTTTGAGGATGTGACTAAACACGTTGATGAAAGTAGAGCAGTAGATGTAGTGTATATGGATTTCAGCACTTCCTCTTTCTTCATGTCTATGTGCTCAAATTTTCAATCCACCGTAAGTCATGGTAATGGTATCCTTTTCCGTAGCGAGTACTGAAGCAAAGTATACATTAAGTCCCTCTGCTATCTCCTCCGGATCCATACATACTTTTCCACAATCACACTTGATTGGTCCTATTCTCTCACGTCTTATCCTCTTGCTCTTCGCATACTTGTAGAATGCCTTGGGGTTTACTTTAATCCTGTCCACCAAGGCCTTCTCATGGCCCTTTCTGGCTCTCCTAATTTCACTGTTAAACTCCTTCTGCTAGCTTTATAATCTTCTAGATCTCTATCAATACCTACTTTTTTTTAACCTTTCGTAAGCTTTTCTTTTCTTCTTTCCTAGATTTTCAACAGCCTTTGTTCACCATAGTTCCTGTACCCTACTATCCTTTCCCTGTCTGATTGGAAGGTACCTATGTAGAACTCCACACAAATTTCCCCTGAACATTTGCCACATTTCTGCCATACATTTCCCTGAGAACATCTGTTCCCAATTTATGCTGCCAAGTTCCTGCCTGATAGCTTCATATTTCCCCTTACTCCAATTAAATGCTTTCCTAACTTGCTTGTTCCTATCCCTCTCCAATGCTTTGGTAAAGGAGATAGAATTGAGATCACTATCTCCAAAATGCTCTCCCACTGAAAGACCTGAGATCTGACACCTGACCAGGTTCATTTCCCAATACCAGATCAAGTACAGCCTCTCCTCTTGTAGGCTTATCTACATATTGTGTCAGGAAACCTTCCTGAACACACCTAACAAACTCTACCCCATCTAAACCCCTTGCCCTAGGGAGATGCCAATCGATATTTGAGAAATTAAAATCTCCCACCATGACAATGCTGTCATTATTACACCTTTCTAGAACATGTCTCCCTCTCTGCTCCTCGATGTCCCTGTTACTATTAGGTGGTCTATAAAAAACACCCGGTAGAGTTATTGACCCCTTCCTGTTTCTAACTTCCACCCTCATAGACTGAGTAGACAATCCCTCCATGACTTCCTCCTTTTCTGCAGCCGTGACACTATCTCTGATCAGCAGTGCCACGCCCACACCCACCGCTTTTGCCTCCCTCCCTGTCCTTTCTGAAACATCTAAAGCCTGGCACTCTAAATAACCATTCCTGTCCCTGAGCCATCCAAGTCTCTGTAATGGCCACAACATCATAGCTCCAAGTACTGATCCACGCTCTAAACTCATCCGCTTTATTCACAACACTCCTCGCATTAAAATAGACACATCTCAAGCCATCGGTCTGAGCGCATCCCTTCTCTATCACTTGCCTGTCCTCCCTCTCGCACTGTCTACAAGCTTTCTCTATTTGTGAGCCAAATGCCCCTTCCTCCATCTTTTCAGTTTGGTTCCCATCGCCCAGCAATTCTAGTTTAAACTCTCCCCAATAGCTTTAGCAAAACTATCTGCCAGGATATTGGTCCCCCGGGATTCAAGTGCAACCCATCCTTTTTGTACAGGTCACACCTGCCCCAAAAGAGGTCTCAATGATCCAGAAATCTGAATCCCTGCCCCCTGCTCCAATCCCTCAGCCACGCATTTATCCTCCACCTCATTCTATTCCTATACTCACTGTAACGAGGCACAGGCAGTAATCCCGCGAATACAGTAACGTAGCCAGATGAAACCGTGTTCCTCCCGGGCTAAGGTACAAAGCACATTGCCAACAGCACGTAGCACAAGTAGCACATATGGTTACAATTTCAGAAAAAAAACATGCAATCACAAAACAAATATTGCCCGTGTTGGTTTATTACCGTGATGTGTACAGTACTGAAATAAAGTGTAAAGCCTTTGTCTGCATGCTGTCCATCATGTACGGATAATTCCGTACATACATATCGAGGAAATACAAAACCAAAAGAGGGTGCTGAATGTGGAGTTACGGGTACAGAGACAGTGCAGAGCAGGCGAATGCCACAACAAGGTAGACCGGGTGATCAAGAATCCATCGATAATCGTATGAGTGGTCCATTAAAGTGTCTGATAACAGTGGAACAGAAGCTGCCCCTGAGCCTGCTGGTGCATGTTCTTAAGCTTTTATATTTTTTGCCTGATTGGCGAGAGTGAGGAGAATGACTGTGATTGGCAGGCTTCCAGATGATATATTCTGTTTTCCAAGCAGGTGTAGACAAAGTCATTGGAGTAGAGGCTGCCCATACAGACCAGAAGGACTTTACTTTATACTTTACTTTATTGTCGCCAAACAATTGATACTAGAACGTACAATCATCCCGGCGATATCTGATTCTGCGCTTCCCACTCCCTGGATTACAAATCAATAGTAAATACTAAAAATTTAAATTATAAATCATAAATAGAAAATAGAAAAATGGAAAGTAAGGTAGCGCAAAAAAACCGAGAGGCAGGTCCGAATATTTGGAGGGTATGGCCCAGATCCAGGTCAGGATCCGTTCAGCAGTCTTATCACAGTTGGAAAGAAGCTGTTCCCAAATCTGGCCGTATGAGTCTTCAAGCTCCTGAGCCTTCTCCCGGAGGGCAGAGGGATGAAAGGTTTGTTGGCTGGGTGGGTCGTGTCCTTGATTATCTTGGCAGCACTGCTCAGACAGCGTGCGGTGTAAAGTGGGTCCAAGGACGGAAGATTGGTTTGTGTGATGTGCTGTGCCGTGTTCACGATCTTCTGCAGCTTCTTTCGGTCTTGGACAGGACAACTTCCATACCAGGTTGTGATGCACCCTAGAAGAATGCTTTCTACGGTGCATCTATAAAAATTAGTGAAGGTTTTAGGGGACAGGCCAAATTTCTTTAGTTTTCTCAGGAAGTAAAGGCACTGGTGGGCCTTCTCGGCAGTGAACTCTGCTTGATTGGACCAAGTCAGGTAATTTGTGATATTGACCCCGAGGAACTTAAAACTTTTGACCTGTTCCACTTGCACACCACCGATGTAAATTGGGTCGTGCGGTCCGCTACTCCTTCTGAAGTCAACAACCAATTCCTTCGTCTTGCTAACGTTGAGGGATAGGTTATTGTCTTCACACCATGCCACCAGGTTGTTAATTTCCTCTCTGTACTCAAACTCATCATTACCCGAGATACGGCCTACAATTGTTGTGTCATCAGCAAACTTATATATTGAGTTTGATGGAAGCTTGGCTACACAATCATGGGTGTACAGTGAGTACAGCAGGGGGCTGAGTACGCAGTCTTGTGGGGCATCGGTGCTCAGAGTGATTGTAGAGGAGAGCTTGTCCCCAATTTTTACAGCCTGGGTCCTGTCTGTGAGGAAGTTGAAGATCCAGCTGTAGATCTGAGTGCTAGGGCCCAGGTTCTGGAGTTTAGGAATCAGTTTATTTGGAATGATGGTATTAAAGGCAGGGCTGTAGTCAATGACTTAGGCAGATTAGGAAATTAGCAAGAAAGTGGCAAAATAAAATACAGTGTTGGAAAATGCATGGTCTTGCACTTTTGTAGAACAAATAAATGTGCAGAGTACTTTCTAAATGGGGAGAAAATTGAAAAGCTGAGATGCAAAGGGATATGGGAGTCCTTGTGCAGAACACCCTAAAGGTTAACTCACAGATAAAGTCTCTGGTGAGGAAGGCAAATGCAATGTTTGCATTCATTTCAAGAGGTCTAGAATACAAGAGCAGGGTTGTGATGCTGAGGCTTTATAAGGCCCTGGTGAGGCCTCACCTTGAGTATTGTGAACAGTTTCAGGCACCTCATCTAAGAAAAGATGGGGAGGATTCAAAGGAGGTGATTCTGGATAATCATATGAGGAATGTTTGATAGCTCTGGATCTATACTTGATGGAATTTAGAAGGGTGAGGCCGGGCGGAGATGTGGGGGGGAGATCTCATTGAAACCTTTTGAATGTTGAAAAGCCTAGAGATAGTAGATGTGGAAAGGTTGATTCCCATGGTGGGAAGTCTAGGACAAGAGGACACACCCTCAGAATAGAGGGGCATCCATTTAAAATAGAGATGTGGAGGAATGTCTTTAGCCAGAGGGTGGTGAATTTGTGAAATTTATTACCAGAGGCAGCTCTGGAGGCCGGGTCATTGGGTGTATTTAAGGCAGAGCTTGACAGGCTGTTGATTGGACACGGTATCAAAGGTTGCAGGGAGAAGGCAGGAGAGTGGGGCTGAGGAGGGGAGAAAAGGATCAGCCATGGTTGAATGGTGGAGCAGCCTCGATGGGTCAAATGGCCTAATTCTGCTCCTATGTCTTATGGTCTGTGGTCTATTGTGTCACATCGGTGCATTGCAGACGTACCATGGAAGACAATAACAGGATGCACACGGTCGCAGGGAGGATGTACAAATGCCTTACAGCGGCGGGAACTGAGTCCTGATCTACTGATCACTGGTGCGGTGTAGAGTCATGCTAAGCACGACACTACTGTCCCAGTCCATTATGAGTGCCCCTGACTGAATGTGCTGTGTTCACAACTCTCTGCAATCTCTTGCAGCCTTGGGCAGAGTAGTTGCCATCCCAAGCTGAGTTGGCACCGGAACTGTGATGACACTGGCAAACTGCCCATAGCACAGATCTCACTGATTTAAATAATTAAGATCAGCTTTTTCTGTAACATCTACACCAAAGCATGCAGTGAAATGCATCACTTTGCATCAAATCACATCAGTGAAGATTGTGCTGGGGGCAGCCTGCAAGTGTTTCCATGCTTCTGGCACCAATGTTGCATGCTTACCAACCCTAACTGTATGTCTTGGGAATGTGGGAGGAAACCAGATCACCCGGAGGAAACCTACGCAGTCACTGGGAGAATGTACAAACTCCTTACGGGTAGAAAATAATATGTTTCACTCAATATTTCAATGTACATATGACAAATAAAGCTTTTAAAAGGTTATTAAATCTTCACAAACCAAGAAGGAATCAGCAGGTAAGGCTTGAGGTTTCCCAAGGACCTAAGGAAGCTTGTATGTCCTTCCCATGTGTGCGTGGGTTTCCTCCAGGTGCTCTGGTTTCCTCTCACAGTCCGAAAACGTACTGCTTAATAGGCAAGTTTGTCGTCGTAAGTTGCCCTGTGATTAGGCTAAGGTTAACAAATGGGTAAACACAAGGAGTCCTGACGAAGGGTCTCCGCCCGAAACGTCGACTGTACCTCTTCCTATAGATGCTGCCTGGCCTGCTGTGTTCACCAGCATTTTTTATGTGTGTTGCTTAATAAATGGGTTGCTGGGCGGTGCAGCTCGAAGGGCCAGAAGAGCCTGTACCACACTGTATCTCGATGTGAGTCAATCAATCAGTTCATGCTTGTAGATCAGGTCCTAATCTACACTCTCTTGCTGCCGATTCTCCAAATGTGCATCTGAATCACATTCACTTATTTCTGTCACTGTGCAGTTCAATTCGATTTACGTCCAAGTAGCATTGAACTGAGCACTGATAGACATAAGTAAAAAAAGTTCACAGTAAATTTATTATCAGAGGACATAATATATCTGTCACCACATGGAGTACAACCCTCAGATTCCTTTTCTTGTGGGCAATCACAGTAAACACAAGAAGCATAATAGAAACAGTGAAAGACCACACCCAACATGATGATCACTGTGCAAAAAAGCCCAACAAACTGTGCAAGTACAAAAAAAAAGAGAAAAAAAAGATGATAAATAAATAAGCAATAAATATTGAGAAATGAGATGAAGAGTCCTTGAAAGTGAGTCCATAGGTTGTGGGAACATTTCAAGGATGGGGCAAGTGAGGTTGAGTGAAGTTATCATCTTTAGTTCAAGAATCTGTTGGGTGAGGGGTAATAACTGTTCCTGACCCTGGTGGTGTGGGTCCTGAGGCTCCTGTACCACGTGCCTGATGGTTGAGGGGTAATAACTGTTCCTGACCCTGGTGGTGTGGGTCCTGAGGCTCCTGTACCACGTGCCTGATGGTTGAGGGATAATAACTGTTCCTGACCCTGGTGGTGTGGGTCCTGAGGCTCCTGTACCACGTGCCTGATGGTTGAGGGATAATAACTGTTCCTGAACCTGGTGGTGTGGGTCCTGAGGCTCCTGTGCCTCCTTCCTGAGGGCAGCAGTGAGAAGAGTGCATGGCCTGGGTGATGGGCGTCTTTGGTGGGGGGGAAGTGTGTTCATCTTGCCCATTCAGAGACATTGACTGCATGAGAGATTAAGGTAGATTAAAACCTGATTATTGAACGGTGCCTGGCATTTAGGAAGAACAGGAAATCTGAGAAAGGTTAGGAGTGACACAGAGAATGCTAGAAGAACTCAGCAGGTCAGGGTGCATGTACGGAAATGAATAAATAGTCGACATTTTGGGCCGAGACCCTTCATCAGTCCTGATGAAGGGTCTCCAACCAAAATTTGGATCTCAGCCCAAAACATTTGTTGTTCATTTCCCACCGTAGATGTTACTTGACCTGCTGTTTTCCTCCAGCATTTTGTGTCTGTTGCCCTGGATTTCCACCACCTGCAGAATCTCTTCTGTGTAAAGGTTAGGAGTGGCTCTGTTAATTTATGAAAGTTTGAGTATTGTAGAGAGGGGTGACCCAAGATCACCAAACCAGAATATGGGGGAAGTTTAGGAGATTAAAAAAAATGAAGAGAAGAAGTATTGAGGCAGGGCTGAGACTAGACCTGATATTGTTCAGCACTGACCTCAGTAAACATCACCCTGGAGAGCAGTGATCGTGACATTTTTAAATTCAGTTGAGAGAGAGGAGAATGTGGGCATGAAGTTAGAGCTATGATAGTGAAGTGGCAAACTAGGTTAAGGAATTGGGCAATTAATAGGCATTTAAGGGGATTGGATATACAGACAAGACATATTCCAATGAGAAGTAGAAATTCTAATGGGAACACACACCATCTGTGGTTAACTGTGAGTGCTATAGATAGCACCAGTCTTAATGGAAAAAGCAATTGTGCAAAGACAGATGGCAGGTCAGAAGATTGGACAATGTATTAAAAAACACAGCAGAGCATGACAAGAAGATTAATGAAGAAGAAAATGATTGTACATGATATAAAGCTAATAAAAATGGAGATTTTTTTATAGATTTAAATAAGTTAACCAAGTGAGCCTTGGACCTATAGAAAGTGGGTCAGGGGCACTCGTAACAGTAGTGTAGTGACAGCATACTGCGGCAGCAATTGGAAGATCAGGGTACAGTTCCCCATGCTGTAGGCATTTGTATCTTGATTCCTGGGATGGCAGGACTTTCATATGATGAAAGACTGGATCGACAAGGCTTATACTCACTGGAATTTAGAAGATTGGGAGGGGGGGAATCTTATTGAAGCGTATAAAATCCTAAAGGGATTGGACAGGCTAGATGCAGGAAGCTTGTTCCCGATGTTGGGGAAGTCCAGAATGAGGGGTCACAGTTTGAGGATAAAGGGGAAGCCTTTTAGGACTGAGATTAGGAAAAACTTCTTCACACAGAGAGTGGTGAATCTGTGGAATTCTCTGCCACAGGAAACAGTTGAGGTCAGTTCATTGGCTATATTTAAGAGGGAGTGAGATATGGCCCTTGTGGCTAAAGGGATCAGGGGGTATGGAGGGAAGGCTGGTGCAGGGTTCTGAGTTGGATGATCAGCCATGATCATACTGAATGGCGGTGCAGGCTCGAAGGGCCGAATGGCCTACTCCTGCACCTATTTTCTATGTTTCTATGTTTCTCCCCGTGATCATGTACATTCTGTTGTTGTTTTTCCTTGTACCTCTGTAATGCACTGATGTGATTCCTATCTGTAGTTATTGAGATACAGTGTGGAATAGGCCTTTTCAGCCTCTCCAGCCGCGCCACCTGGCAATCCCTCGATTTACTCCTCGCCTAATCACGGGCAATTTACAGTGACCAATTAACCTACTAGCCCGTACGTCTTTGAACTGTGGGAGAACGGGGAGAATGTACAAACTCCTTACAGGCAGTGATGGGAATTGAGTCTAGGTCGCCGGTAACCACTACACTACCATACCACCCCTGTGAAATAACCTGTATGGCTGGCATGCAAAACAAAGTTTCTCACTCAGTACATGCGACAATAATAAACCAATTTACCAATTCAATGTGACTGAATGTTAATCCTAGAATTCCCTCTGCATCTGCTCTGTGGGTCTGCACTACTGTGCAAAATTCTAAGGCACATAATGTAATTATCACTAGGGTGTCTCCGAATTTTTCACAGTACTGTAGTAATTTTATGTATTGCATTGTACTGCTGACATTCAGCCAGAGACTCATTCCACCAAGATGCAGCACAGAGCGTCATAGGAAGTCATTCCTGCCTGTGGCCATCAAACTTTACAATTCCTCCCTTGGAGGGTCAGACACCCTGAGCCAATAGGCTGGTCCTGGACTTATTTCATAATTTACTGGCATAATTTATATATTACTATTTAACTATTTATGGTTCTATTACTATTTATTATTTATGGTGCAACTGTAACGAAAACCAATTTCCCCCGGGATCAATAAAGTATGACTATGACTATGACATTAAAAAAAAACACATTTCATGACATAAGTGAGTGATGATAAACCTGATTCTGATATGGGGCTCTATTGTGGATGGAGAGTGGGAAGGGGGCAGGGAGAGAGAGGAATCATGGTTGGGAAAAGGGAGAGGGAGAGGGGAGGGAACAGGAAGCACCAGAGATACATTCTGTAATGATCAATAAACTAATTGTTTGGAATCAGATGACCTTGCCTGGTGACTCAGGGCTGGGTGGGCCTGCCCCCTGTGACATTCCTTGCCCTTTGTAAACACAAAATAATCTGCAGATGCTGGGGTCAAAGCAACACTCACAACACGTTGGAGGAACTCAGCAGGTCGGGCAGCATCTGTGGAAAAGATCGGTTGATGTTTCGGGCCGGAACCCTCCGTCAGGACTGTAGAGGGAAGGGGCAGAGGCCCTATAAAGAAGGTGGGGGGAGGGTGGGAAGGAGAAGGCTGATAGGTTCCAGGTGAAAAACCAGTAAGGGGAAAGATAAAGGGGTGGGGGAGGGGAGGCAGGGAGGTGATAGGCAGGAAAGGTGAAGAAGGAATAGGGGAAAACACAATGGGTAGTAGAAGGAGGCGGAACCATGAGGGAGGTGATAGGCAGCTAGCGGAGGGGCAGAGTGACATAGGGATAGAGGAAGGGAGGGGGAGGGAATCACCGGAAGTTGGAGAATTCTATGTTCATACCAAGAGGCTGGAGACTACCTTTTGTTGCTGTCTTCTGAGGGAGAATTCAGGTTGGGTTGTAAATGCTGGCCTCGGCAGCAAAATCCAGATCCTGAAAAATGTAATTTACAAAAAGGGCTGTTCTGTATCTGAAGGCAGTGCATCTACCTTAATCCATGAAAACCTTCAAGCGTTTGAATTGCATGAATGAGCCAGCCTCAGAATTAAAATTAGTTCTTTAAGGCCATTTCTTAAAGTCCCACTCCCATCAGGGAGAAGGCTGCATAGCATCCACACCAGGACCACTTGATTCAAAAACAGTTACTTTCCCCAAGCAGCAATGCTGATCAACACCTCCACCCACTAACCCACCCCTCCACACCCCCAACCACCACTATTTTATCATTTCCTGTCAGCCAAGACAGAGAGAGCAAGATGGCCCCAGTGACCAACGGTGACATCCTCAAAACCACCAGATAATCTTCTTCAAAATGTCCTCCTGAACTGCGATCGATTTCAGCCTATAATTTCCCTTTTAAGGATGTATTTTTCAGCCGACTAAATGGTCTTGAGCTTCTGTGATCTCCTGGGGGGACTCGGTGCGGGTGAGAGCAGAGAGTGCAGCTACGGCCATCACTGAGGGCGGCCACTGCGTCAGTTCCCAATGGCGGAAGATGAACCTGCGGTCGGCTCCATTACTCTGCACTGATTAAAGTGCCGAGCAAGATTAAAATCGTTGAGAGGGAGGGAGCAGATCAAACAGCTGTTCAGCTCTGCCTGCCTGCACGTGACCGTTTCTCTTCCCACTCCTGCCAGCGGGCAGAAGGTGCATGAGTCTCGGGTTCCAGACGGGCTACCCATTCCTCAGCACTGGCTGCGCTCGGCAGCTGTGGACTCACTTTCGGGGACTCTGCAGTCATGCTCCATGTGTTTTTGTTTACCGTTTCTTACTACTTGTGTGATTCGATTGGGGCGCTTTAGCACTGAACTGTATCTGCAGCTGTGGCCTGCAGCTATTGGGCTCCTGGACCGGCTTCGCTTGCCCTAGCAGCTGCGTGACTGTGGACTCACTTTCGGGGACTCTGTGGTTAAAGTTACTTGTTTGCTTGCTTTCTATTGTCTGCACAATTAGATTAGATTAGATTATGAGGACACACAGTCCTCTTTTATTGTCATTTAGTAATGCATGCACTAAGAAATGATACAATTTGTTCCTCCAGAAAGATACCACAGAAACACAAGACAAACCAAGACTAAAAAAAACTGACAAAAACCACATAATTATAACGTATAGTTACAACAGTGCAAAACAATACCGTAATTTGATGAAGATCAGACCATGGGCACAGTAAAAAAAAAGTCTCAAAGTCTCTCGAAAGTCCCACCATCTCACGCAGACAGTTGAAGGGAGAAACTCTTCCTGCCATGAGCTTCCAGCGCCGCAAACTTGCCGATGCATCACCCTGGAAGCACCCGACCACAGTCTGACTCTGAGTCCGTCCGAAAACTTCGAGCCTATGACCAGCCCTCCGACACTGAGCACCGAGCACCACCTCTGCCGAGCGCTTCAACCCTGCCCCGGCAACAGGAAATAGGCAAAGCCGAGGATTTGGGGCCTTCCTCTCCGGAGATTCTCGATCGCACAGTAGCAGCGGCAGCGAAGCAGGCATTTCAGAAGTTTCTCCAGTTGTTCTTCCGTGCTTCTCACATCCGTCTCCATCAAATCAGGATTGTGCACGGCCCCTATTTAACAAATACAATATCAATTCGGAGCAGCCACGCGCACTGCATCACGCCGCCATCTTCTCCTCCCCTCAAATTAGTTCTTTTATTCACACATTGAGCATTCAGCGGTCTTTGTCATGTGGCAGTTTCTCTTTGAACAGGTTCTCTTGTGCTCCTTTGTTTTGTGGCTGCCTGCAAGAAGACGAATCTTAACATTGCATACTGTATACATACTCCGATAATAAATGTACTTTGAACCGTGAACTTTGAGTCAAATTATGTACAGATACTCCTGTGCCTATCACCAGTGCATGGACATAATCCATGTACACAAGCTATCTTATGAGTTTCCATTTATTATGTTTCTTTTTGCTGCATTGGATCAGGAATAACAATTATTTCATTCTCCTTTACACTTGTGTACTGGAAATGACATTAAACAATCCTGAATCTTGAATTTATAGGGAGGAAACAGCTATCATTTTATGGAGATGAGCTGGAGCTGTTTCAGCTCCCTCCTGTTTGGAATAAAATGGGCATTTAGCAGGGATGTCCACAGAGACTGAATTAGTATCTTTGTCAAATTCAGTGTTAGAGAAGCCCTGGGAGGTTGTTTAATTCTTAGCTTCATGAAAGTGATGGATTTCAGCTTGGGGAAATAGAATACCTTCCTTTTATAACTACGTTTCAAATCACCTTGTGAAAACACTTACAGTGGCATTGTCAAATACTGAACACCAGAGATCCTGCAGATGCTGTGGGTCTTCAGCATCACACACAAGATGCTGGAGGAACTCGGCAGGTCGGGCAGCAACAATGGAGAGATACATAGCGTAGTGGTTAATATAATGCTTTATGGAGTCACTGTAAGATTCCCACCGCTCTCTGTAAGGAGTTTGTACGTTCTCCCCGTGGCTGCAGGAGTTTCCTCCGGGTGCTCTGGTTTCCTCCCACAATCCAAGGACGTACGGGTTGGTAAATTAATTGATCACATGGGTGTTATTAGGTGGCTCAGGACTGTTGGGCTAGAAGTGTCTGTTACCGTGTTGTGTAACTACATTTTAAAAATAGGGTGCCAGGCAGCATCTACAGAGGGAGATGGACAGTTGACATTATGGGTGAAGACTCTTCATCAGGACTGGAATGAAAGAGGGGGGATAGTATAAAAGGGTTGGGGTGAAGGGGTGCAGCAAGAGCTGGCAGGTGATAGGTGGATCCAGATGAGGGACGGGGAGATGTAAGAAGCTGGGAGCTGATAGGTGGAAATGACAAAGAAGATGGAATCTGATAGGAGAGGACTTAAGGGGAATAAGGGGAAGGAGGTGGGTTGGGGAACTAGAGGGAAGAATGTTATTGAGCCATAGAGACCTACAGAATCGAAATAGGCCCTTTGGCCCATCTAATCCATACCGAACTATTATTCTGCCTGGTCCCACCAACCCCCACCTGGATCATAGCCCTCCACACCCCTCCCAAATGTGTGCGTAAGAGGCAGATTGAGAAGGCAGGGAAGGGGATAGAGATAGGGAGATTGGGCCAGTGGAAACAAAGGGTAGTTGGGGGTGGGGGGGGGGTTAGAGAGGAGTAGTTACCCAGAGTTAAAGAAATCATTGTTCTCAAAGTAAAACTATCTCTTTACTGTCCCATTAGGTTCTCCCAGTGCAGAGACAGTAAAGGTTAGATGCAGAAAAGTTGCTTTTACAGTCTCACATTAGAGACTTTTAATATACAGAAAATCATGAGTTTAAAATGTTATATTTCCCTGTACACGGGTAGGAGGGGGGTGGTTAACTGACAGAGTACTTGATTCCAACTGCCCATCCGGTCTTTAGTCACTTTAGACTGCAGTCTTGTGCTGTTTGTAGCTCTAGATGGAGACTGACTTCACCTAAATTCAGGAAGGATCTTCAGAGGAGATACACAGGTGAATGTGGATGATAGTATGAGGACAATGTGCCAGACTGCCACACTCCACAAGCCTTGGCACCGCAAGCATCTCAACATTTGTGGGCTGCCCAGCACAATCCTCACTGATTTGACTTGACCCAAATGACACATTGTATGTTTTGATATTTCAATGTACTTCAGATTAGATTAGATTCAACTTTATTGTCATTGTGCCGAGTACAGATACAAAGCCAATGAAATGCAGTTAGCATCTGACCAGAATTGCAAAGAATAGTGTTATTTACAAGATAACTGTGAATAAAAAGTAAGTGCTACAGCACACAAATATAAAGATATTGAGACAGTACAATATGGGTGCAATACTGCTAGCACTGTGACGTGAGGTTCAGCAGGATCACAGCCTCAGGGAAGAAGCTCTTCCTGTGCCTGCTGGTGCGGGAGCAGAGGCTCCTATAGCACCTACCGGATGGGAGGAGAGTAAAAAGTCCATGGTTAGGGTGAGATGCATCCTTGATAATGCTTTTCACCCTGCCCAGGCAGCGTTTATGGTAGATGTTCTCAATGGTGGGCAATTGGGTGCCAATAATCCGCTGGGCAGTTTTCACTCCAGTTTTCACACTGAAGTGCTTTGTGGTCCGATACGGGACAATTGCCATACCACACTGAGATGCAGTTGGTGAGTATGCTCTCAATGGTACAGCAGTAAAAGTTCGTCAGTATCCTGGGACAGAGGTGAGCTTTCTTGATGCTCCGCAGGAAATAAAGGCGCTGTTGCACCTTTTTGATCAGGATGGAAGAGTCCAGGGACTAGGTGAGATCCTCGGAAATGTGGACACCAAGTACATATGGCAAATTAAGCTAAAGCTAATCTTTTATCTAGTCCTCCACCATCAGATCTCTGAACTGTCCATGAAACCATGATCACTACTTCACTACTGCTCTCTTTTTGCAGTTTTTATCTAGTCCAAGCTGGAGTTGGTGCTGCCCACTCCTCCCCACCAGTGTGTGCATGGCAGATGTTCGATTGCAGACTGCTGCAACATTCATGGACTCAGGGTCTTGGATACTGTATATATCTTTTTGTATGACTGTATTTTATTGACGTATGTACTATATGTGGCTTCTACTGTGTTTTGTACCTTGGCCCCAGAGTGACACGGGCTGTATTCATGGGTATTCATGTATGATTAAGTGACAATTAAACTCGAACTTGAACTATATATTTCATATTGTAACTTACAGTGTATTCTATGTCTTACATTGTACCGCTGCCTGAAAACAACAAATTTCATGATATGTCAGGAGTACAACTAGCGGTCATGGGTTAAGGGTGAAAGGTGAAAAGTTTAAGGGGAACATGAAGGGAAGCTTCTTCACTTAGAAGGTCGTGAGGATGTGGAATGAGCTGCCAGCACAAGTACTGCATGCAAATTTGATATTAACATTTAAGAGAAGTTTGGATAGGTACACGGATGGTAGCAGTATGGAGGGTTGTGGTCATTGTGCAGGTCGATGGGAGCAGGCAGTTTAAGTGGCTTGGCACGGACTAGATGGGCCAAAGGGCCTGTTTCTGTGCTGTACTTTTCTATGACTATAATAAATGTGATACTGATTGCTATTGCTTTCCCTTATACTACCTCAATGCATTGATATCAGGAAACAAATTGTATGGATGGGAGGATACTGATATTTTCACATGTACAAAGTTAAAAGGTTAAGCACAACAGATTCTGAAGATGCTGGAAATCCACAGTGACATACTTACAATATGCTGGAGGAATTCAGTGGGTCAGGCGGTATCAATGGAAAGGAATAAAGAGTCGCTATTTCGGGCTGAGACGCTTCACCATGACCTAATGCTGAGTTCCTCCAACATTTTGTTGGTGTTATAGCGAAAAGCTTCCTGCCTTCTGCTTATGCAGACCAAATCATTACAAATCATTGCTAAAACCAGGTAAAACGGTAACAGTATGTAGAACAAAATACAAAAGCTACTGAAAAAGTACGGTGCAGGTAAATGACAAAGTGCAAGATTATAACAAGGTAGAGGGGCAGGAGGCAAAGAATGGGAATAAAGGGAAGATTTTTCTGGCCGCCTGCTGGTGACTAGTGGTGATCCACAGAGGTCTGTGCTGGGGTTGATTCTTTTTACGTTATATGTCAATGATTTGGATGATAGAATTGATGGCTGTGTTGCAAAATTTGCAGACAATATGAAGATAGGTGGAGGGGAAGGTAGTTTTGAGGAAGTAGGGAGGCTACAAAAGGACTTAATAGATTTGGAGAATGGGCAAAGATCGTTTTGCTGAACACCTACGCTCTGTCCGCCAGAGAAAGCAGGATCTCCCAGTGGCCACACATTTTAATTCCACGTCCCATTCCCATTCTGACATGTCTATCCACGGCCTCCTCTACTGTAAAGATGAAGCCACACTCAGGTTGGAGGAACAACACCTTATATTCCATCTGGGTAGCCTCCAACCTGATGGCATGAACATTGACTTCTCAAACTTCCGCTAATGCCCCACCTCCCCCTCGTACCCCATCCGTTATTTATTTATATACACACATTCTTTCTCTCTCTCTCCTTTTTCTCCCTCTGTCCCTCTGACTATACCCCTTGCCCATCTTCTGGGTTTTTTTCCCCCCTCCCCCTTTTCCTTCTCCCTAGGCCTCCTGTCCCATGATCCTCTCATATCTCTTTTGCCAATCACCTGTCCAGCTCTTGGCTCCATCCCTCCCCCTCCTGTCTTCTCCTATCATTTTGGATCTCCCCCTCCCCTTCCCACTTTCAAATCCCTTACTGGCTCTTCCTTCAGTTAGTCCTGACGAAGGGTCTCGGCCCGAAACATCGACTGTACCTCTTCCTAGAGATGCTGCCTGGCCTGCTGTGTTCACCAGCAACCTTGATGTGTGTTGCTTGAATTTCCAGCATCTGCAGAATTCCTTGTGTTGGCAGGTGGAATATAGTATTGGGAAGTGTATGGTCAGGCACTTTGGTAGCAGAAATGAAAGGGTAGACTATTTTCTAAATAGAGAGAAAATACAAAAATCTAGGCTGCAAGGGGACTTGGGAGTCCTTGTGAAGGATTTCCTAAAAGTTAATTTGCAGTATGAGTCTGTGATGAAGAAAAATGCAACGTTAGCATTCATTTCAAGAGGACTAGGATATAAAATCAAGGATGTAATGTTGAAGGCACTGGTCAGACTACATTAGAGAAATGTGAGCAGTTTTGGTCCGCTTATCTGAGAAAGTATGTACTGGCATTGGAGAGCGTCCAGAGGAGGTTCATGAAAATGATTCCAGGATTGAATGGCATCATATGAAGAGCATCTGATGCTTCTGGACCTGTATTCACTAGAATTTAGAAGAATGAGGGATGACCTCATTGAAACCTACCGAATTGTAAAAGGCCTTGATAGAGTGGATGTGGAAAGAATGTTTCCTATGGTGGGAGAGTCCAGAATCAGAGGACAAAGTCTCAGAATAGAGTGGTGTCCTTTCAAAACGGAGATGAGGAGGAATTTCTTTAGCCAGAGGGTGGTGAATTTGTGGAATTCCTTGTGATAGGTGGCTGTGGAGGCCAAGTCTTTACTTATATTTAAGGCAGAGGTTGATAGTACCCTCCAAATATCTGGACCTGCCTCTCGGTTTTTTTTGCACTACCTCACTTCCCATTTTTCTATTTTCTATTTATGATTTATAATTTAAATTTTTAATATTTACTAATTTTTACTATTTTTAATATTTAATATTTGTAATCCAGGGAGTGGAAAGCGCAGAATCAAATATCGCTGTGATGATTGTATGTTCTAGTATCAATTGTTTGGCGACAATAAAGTATAAAGTATAGATTGTTGATTAGTCAGGGCATGAAGAGATATTGAGAGAAGGCAGGAAATTGGGTCTGAGAGGAAAATGGATCAGCCATGATGAAATGGTGAAGCAGACTCGATGGGCTGAGTGGCCTATGGTCATGACATACAAAGCAATAGTTTTCACTGTTACTCGGTATATGTGAGGAATATAAACTAAATTACAATGTGAACAAGGAATATAGTGTAGCACTTGTGTGTCTGATGTTCAATATCAGCCGAGAGTCAATTGACAATAATCAAGTTTTCTCCATGCTGTGACATACTGCCTGAAGTAACAACAATGAACTCTGAGCAAAGAACATTCATCAAAAATGTTTACCTTTCTCTCCCCACGGATAGTGTTTGGCCTGCTGAGCATTTGCAGAATTTTCTGTCTTTATTTGAGAATCCCAGCGTTCCAAATCATTTGTTTTTGGAACATATGGTCTGGTGTTTGAGGGAGTTCTGCTGTTAGCAAAGCAATTAGGGTGATTATTATTACTTGTGTTTTGAGTTCCACTTTTTAAAAGCATCTGGGCAAATATGTGGACATTTCATAAAGGTTAATCAGAAAGATTCAGATTTAATTGAGTTTATTGTCATACACACCAGGGTGAATGATCACAGAAAGCTCACAGGGAAAACAGTGAGTAGGTGTACAAGATGATAAGAAGCATTGATCAAGTGGACAGCCAGGGACATAATTTTAAAGTGGTTGGAGGAGAGTATCAGGGGGATGTCAGAGGTAGGACATTACACAAGAGAGCAGTTTGTGCATTGAGTAACTAGCCAGGGATGGTGGTAGAGGCAGATACATTAGGGGTACTTAAGCTATTCTGATAGGCACATGGATAATAGAAAATTGGAGAGCTATGTGGGAGGAAAGGTTAGATCGATCTTACTAAGTTATAAGGCTGGCACAGCATTGTGGGCTGAGGGGCCCAATACTGTGCTGTATTGTTCTATGTTCTTTCATATCTGTCAAGTCAGCATTCATTACTCATAAGAGATAGGAGCAGAATTCAACCATTCGGCCCATCGGGTCTGCTCTGCCATTCCATCATGGCTGATTTATTTATCCCTCTCAACCCCATTGCCCTGTTTTCTCCCTATAACCTTTGACATCCTGACAAATCAAGAACCTATCAACCTCCGCGTTAAATGTACCCAATGACTTGGCCTCCACAGCTGCCTGTGGCAACGGATTCCCCAGATTGACTGCTCTCTGGCTAAAGGACTTGCTTCTCCTCTCTGTCTAAATGGTTGTCCTTCTATTCGGAGGCTGTGTCCTCTGGTCCTAGACTTCCCCGCTATAGGAAGCATACTATCCACGTCCACTCTATCTAGGCCTTCCAGTATTCGATAGGTTTCAATGAGATTCCCCCACCACGCGCCCTCCCTTTATTCTTCTAAGCTCCAGCGACTACGCCCCTCATACGTTAACCCGCCAGGGTTCATTCTCGTGAATCTCCTCCAGACCCTCTCCAATGCCAGTACATCCTTTTTTAGAGAAGGTGGGGTGTGAACCATCTCCTTGATCTGCTGCAGTCCATTGGTGAAGGTGCTCCCACAGTGCTGCCTGGGAGGGTGGAGGCCTCTATTTCCACACTTGTGGGGGGAGTGTTCTGTTCAGTTTTGGCCACCCTGCAACAGGAACGAGGTCATTAAGCAGGAAAGACCGCAGACAAGACCTACAAGGATGTAAAGAAAAGATTAGCTTTATTTGTCACATGTACATCGAAACGCACAGTGGAATGTGTTGTCGTACATCAGATTAGATCTGTGAGATTTGTGCTGGGCAGCCTCCAAAGTGTCACCATGCTTCCGGTACAAACATAACATGCCTACAAGTTACTAACCCTAACCCATATGTCTTTGTGATGTGAGGGGAAACTGGAGCACCCAGAAGAAACCCACGCAGTCATGGGGAGAACGTGCAAACTTCTTACAGACAAGGGTTGGCAGGTGTCTGTGGGGAGATATTCTGGTGGGAGAGGTAGTGGGTAAGGGTGTCCGTGGGTGAGATAGTTTGCTGGGAAAGGTGATGAGTTGGGGGTCTCTGGGTGAGATATTCTGATGGAAGAGCTGGTGGGTTGGGGTTGCTGTGGGTGAGATATTCTGCTGGGAGAGGGGGTTGCTGTCTGTGAGGTATTCTGGTGAGAGAGGTGGTAGGTCGGGATGGCTCTGTGGCTGTGATATTCTGGTGTTTTGGGAGATGTGACACACAGTAGCATCTGAACATTGGGGTTGAAGAGATGAAAAGCTCAAGGGGATGTGATGCTGAGGCTTTAAAAGGCACAGGTGAGGCCTGACCTTCAGTATTATGAACAGTTTTGGGCCCTTCATCTTAAAAAAGACATGCTGGCATTGGAGAGGGTCCAGAAGAGGTTCACAAGGATGATTCCAGGAATGAAAGGGTTATCATACGAGGGATGTTTTGATGGCTCTGAGTTTATACTCACTGGAATTCGGAAGGATGAGGGGGGGATCTCGTTGAAACCTTTCGAATGTTGGAAGGCCTAGACGGAGTAGATGTGGAAAGGTTGTTTCCCATGGTGAGAGAGTCTAGGACAAGAGGGCACAGCCTCAGGATAGAAATCGAGCCATATTACACTACGGTACAGAAATAGGCCCTTTGACCCATCTGGTCTGTGCTGAACCAGTAGTCTGCCTGGTTCCATCGATCTGCAGCTTCACCATTCCCTCAATATCCTCCTATCCATGTACCTATCATAACTTCTCTTAGATGATGCCGAAGCTTTATAAGGTATTGGTCAGACAGCACTTGGAGTATTGTGGGCAGTTTTGAGCCCCTTATCTATGAAAGGATGTGCTGGCAATGGACAATAGGTGCAGGAGTAGGCCATTCGGCCCTTCGAGCCAGCACCGCCATTCGCTGTGATCATGGCTGATCATCCACAATCAGTATCCAGTTCCTGTCTTTTCCCCATAACCTTTGATTCTGCTATCTTTAAGAGCTCTACCCATCTCTTTCTTGAAAGCATCCAGAGACTTGGCCTCCACTGCCTTCTGGGGCAGAGCATTCCATACATCCACCACTCTCTGGGTGAAAAAGTTTTTCCTCAACTCCATTCTAAATGGCCTACCCCTTATTCTTAAACTGGCCTTGGAGAGGGTACTGAGGAGGTTCGCAAGAATGAAGGCAGGAGAATGGGGTTGAGAGGGATAACAAATCAGCCATGTTGAAATAGTAGAGCAGACTCAATGGGCTGAATGGCCTAATTCTGCTCCTATATCTTATGGTCTATTGTCTCAGTGTCAAAATTGAGCCAACGTACTGCGCTGAAGGGCCTGTTTCTGCACTTCATTGCTTTGTAAATCCACACTGCCCAATCCTGTTTGCCAAGTGCCCTGTTACTAGCTCCTGCGGAATAGATTGCAGAGTGTAAGTTCTTTCTCTCAATGGCCCTGGCAGTTTACATTAATCTTCCAAACAGCTCGATCGGGTTGTCCCACAGCAATCTATACTCAAACAAACACACCAGGTTTATGAAACCTGTCCTGATAAATTAGCATCTAAGCTGCAGCTCTGCTTTACAGATTTAATCTTTCTGATCAATGGCAGATCACCTTTCACAGTCGGGAATGCTCTGGGTCGCAAAGTGCGAATAAAATAAAAGCAATACTCTAATTGGTGGGTGGGAGGTAGAGTTGCTAAATCAGATTAGATGCATTTCTGGAGATTCGTAGCATGATCTGTCACTTCCTATAGAGCAGAGGTTCCCAACCTAGGGTCCACGGACCCCTTGGTTAATGGTAAGGCTCCACGGCATTAAAAAAATGAGGGGAACCTATAGACAGTGAGTTAGCAGACACAGAGACATACCAACCATCCAGAAATATGGGTTTAAGTTCCCACAGGGTAAGTGTGCAATATACATTTGGTCAATAGTCTAAGATTTTAAAAAAGGCAATTTTTAAAAAGACAGTAACTATTATTTGGAAAGGAGATTTACCAACTCTTTCTGGTCTGGTCATTAAGTGACTCCAGGCAATGTGGTTACCATTTGAACATAGAATTGACCAGTAGGGAAAGCAGGCCCTTCAGCCCATCATAATGCCAACTACAATGCTAACGTCAAAGTCTATAAGGCCATATGATGCAGGTGCATCCATTCCATCAAGCCGGGTTCCCCATTCCATCATGGCTGATTCACTTTCCCCCTCAACCCCATTCTCCTGCCTTCTGTCTGACTAATCATGAGCCAGTCACACTCTGCTTTAAATATACTCTATGACTTGGCCCTCACAGCGGTCTGTGGCAATGAATTTCACGGATTCACCACCCTCCGGCTAAGAAATTCCTCCTCATCTCTGTTCAGAAGGAACTATCTTCCAGTCTGAAGCTGTGCCCTCTGGTCCTGGACTCCCCTACTACAGGAAACATCCCCTCCACATCCACTCTGCCTTGGCCTTTCTCTATTCGATAGGCTTCAATGAGATCCCCCTCTTATTCTTCTAAACTCCCGAGAATACAGGCCTAGGGCCATCAAACGCTCCTTATGCGTTAACCCTTTAATTCCTGCAGTCGTTTCTGTGAACCTCCTCTGCACCCTCTCCCAATGCCAATACATCCTTTCTTTGATAAGCAGACCAAAATTGCTCACAATTCTCCAATGCGATATAAAGTCTCAACATTACATCCTGGCATTTATATTCTAGTCCTCTTGAAATGAATGCTATCATTGCATTTGCCTTCCCCATCACCGATTCAACCTATAAGTTAACCTTTAGGGAATCCTGCACTAGGACTCCCAAGTCCGTTTGCACCTCTACTTTCTCAATTTGGTCCCTATTTAGAAATAGAAACGTAAAATCCTACAGCACAATACAGGCCCTTCAGCCCACAAAGCTGTGCTGAACATGCCCCTACCTTGGAAATTACTAGCCTTCCCCATGGCCCTCTACTTTTCTAAGCTCCATGTCCCTATCCAAAAGTCTCTTAAAAGACCTTATCGTATCCGCCTGCACCACCATAGCCGGCAGCCCATTCCACGCACTCACCACTCTCTGCATAAAAAGGCATACCCCTGACATCTCCTCTCTACCTACTCCCCAGCACCTTAAACCTGTGTCCTCCTGTGGCAACCATTTCAGCCCTGGGAAAAAGCCTCTCACTATCCACACGATCAATACCTCTCATCATCTTATACACCTCTATCAGATCACCTCTCATCCTCCGTTGCTCCAAGGAGAAAATGCCGAGTTCACGCAACCTGTTTTCATAAGGCATGTTCTCCAGTCCAGGCAACATCCTTGTAAATTTCCTCTGCACCCTTTCTATGGTTTCCACATCCTTCCTGTAGTGAGGTGACCAGAACTGAGCACAGTAGTCCAAGTGGGGTCTGACCAGGGTCCTATATAGCTGTAACATTACCTCTTGGCTCTTAAACTCAATCCCATGATTGATGAAGGCCAATGCACCGTATGTCTTCTTAACCACAGAGTCAACCTGCGCAGCTGCTTTGAGCGTCCTATGGACTTGGATCCCAAGATCCCTCCAATCCTCCACACTACCAAGAGTCTTACCATTAATACTATATTCTGCCATCATATTTGACCTACCAAAATGAACTACTTCACACTTATCTGGGTTGAGCTCCATCTACCACTTCTCAGCCCAGTTTTGCATCCTATCAATGTCCCGCTGTAACCTCTGACAGCCCTCCACATTATCCACAACACCTCCAACCTTTGTGTCATCAGCAAACTTACTGATCCATCCCTCCACTTCCTCATCCAGGTGATTTATAAAAATCACAAAGAGTAAGGGTCACAGAACAGATCCCTGAGGCACACCACTGGTCACTGACCTCCATGCAGAATATGACCCGTCTACAACCACTCTTTGCCTTCTGTGGGCAAGCCAGTTCTGGATCCACAAAGCAATGTCCCCTTGGATCCCATGCCTCCTTACTTTCTCAATAAGCCTTGCATGGGGTAACTTATCAAATGCCTTGCTGAAATCCATATACAATACATCCACTGCTCCTCCTTCATCAATGTGTTTCGTCACATCCTCAAAACATTCAATCAGGCCTGTAAGGCACAACCTGCCCTTGACAAAGCCATGCTGACTATTCTTAAACATATTATACCTCTCCAAATGTTCATAAATCCTCCCTCTCAGGATCTTCTCCATCAACTTACCAACCACTGAAGTAAGACTCGCTGGTCTATAATTTCCTGGGCTATCTCTACTCCCTTTCTTGAATAAGGGAACAACATCCGCAGCCCTCCAATCCTCCGGAACCTCTCCCGTCCCCATTGAAGATGCAATGATCATCGCCAGAGGCTCAGCAATCTCCTCCCTTGCCTCCCACAGTAGCCTGGGGTACATCTCATCTGGTCCTGGTGTCTTATCCAACTTGATGCTTTCCGAAAGCTCCAGCACATCCTCTTTCTTAATATCTACAAGCTCAAGCTTTTCAGTCTGCTGCAAGTCATCACTACAATCACCAAGATCCTTTTCCGTAATGAATACTGAAGTAAAGTATTCATTAAGTATCTCTGCTATTTCCTCAGGTTCCATACATACTTTCCCACTGTCACACTTGATTGGTCCTATTCTCTCACGTCCTATCCTCTTGCTCTTCACATACTTGTAGAATACCTCGGGGTTTTCCTTAATCCTGCCCGCCAAGGCCTTCTCATGGCCCCTTCTGGATCTCCTAATTTCCTTCTTAAGCTCCTTCCTATTAGCCTTATAATCTTCTAGATCTCTAACATTACCTAGCTCTATGAACCTTTTATAAGCTTTTCTTTTCTTCTTCATGATGATGATGATGATGTCGACTCAGGCCTGAGAGGCCAGCGTCGGGCATTTTCATGCCTTACAAGGCGCAGATCGGAAGGTTGTGTGGGGCGCCACTCCTCGCACAGACATTTCGCAGTACAGTACGTTTCCTTATTTTACGAGTTGCGAGCTCAACACTCAACCCGGCACGGATGGAAAGTGTACTCGGGAGCAGCCCGACTGGATTCGAATCCGGGAACCTCCGTTCCGGAGTCCGGCGCTGATGTCACTGCGTCACCATCCGACCTTAACTAGATTTATTACAGCCTTTGTACACCACGGTTCCTGTACCCCACCATCACTTCCCTGTCTAACTGGAATGTACCTATGCAGAAATCCACACAAATATCCTCTGAACATTTGCCACATTTCTTCTGTTCTTTTCCCTGAGAACATCTGTTCCCAATTTAAGCTTCCAATTTCCTGCTTGATAGCCTCGTAATTCCCCTTACTCCAATTAAACACTTTTCTAACTTGTCTGTTCCTATCTCTCTCCAATGCTATTCTAAAGGAGATAGAATTATGATCACTATCTCCAAAATGCTCTCCCACTGAGAGATCTGACACCTGACCAGGTTCATTTCCCAATACCAGATCAAGTACAGCCTCTCCTCTTGTAGGCTTATCTGCATATTGTGTCAGGAAACCTTCCTGAACACACCTAACAAACTCCACCCCATCTAAGCCCCTTACTCTAGGGAGATGCCAATTTAGAAAATAGTCTAAGGGGGTAACCATTCACTTCCGACACTGTATTTCATCTGCCACAAGTCGAGATTATTGTCACACACACAAGTACATTTATGCATGGGTGCAATGAAAAGCTTCCTTGCAGCAGCATCACATGCATAGAGCATTATTTAAGCAGTAAAAAAGCATAAATTAAACATAAATTGTACACCTTCATAAGAAAACATAATTAGAAGAATGAACGAAAAGAGTTGCCCTTGCCAGTGAAGCCCAGATCCCAGAACGTTTTTTAGATTAGATTATGAGGACACGTAGTCCTCTTTTATTGTCATTTAGTAATGCATGCATTAAGAAATGATACAATGTTCCTCCAGTGTGATATCACAGAAACACAAGACAAACCAAGACTGAAAAACTGACAAAAACCACATAATTATAACATGTAGTTACAACAGTGCAAACCAATACCGTAATTTGATAAAAAAACAGACCATGGGCACGGTAAAAAAAATGTCTCAAAGTCTCTCGATAGCCCCATCATCTCACGCAGACGGTTGAAGGGAGAAACTCTCTCCCTGCCATGAACCTCCAGCGCCACAAACTTGCCGATGCGGCATCCTGGAAGCACCCGATCACAGCCGACTCTTGAGTCCGTCCGAAAACTTCGAGCCTCCGACACCGAGCACCGAGCACCATCTCTGCCGAGCGGTTCGACCCTGGCCCCGGCAACAGGCAATAGGCAAAGCCGAGGATTTGGGGCCTTCCCCTCCGGAGATTCTTGATCGCACAGTAGCAGCAGCAGCAAAGCGGGCATTTCAGAAGTTTCTCCAGATGTTCCTCCGTGCTTCTCACATCTGTCTCCATCATTCAGAATTGTGCTACCTACTTACAAATACGATATCATTTTGGAGCGGCCGCGCACGCTGCGTCGCGCCGCCATCTTCTCCTCCCCTCCCATTTCATGAAATATTCAGCTGTTCCACTCTCACACTCCCATTTATGGCCATTCAACACGTCTCTCCCTGTGACTATCACACACAAATATTGCAGACCGGTATGGGCTGATAATACCTTTCTTTTGGTTAGAACTTAGAACAAAGAAAATAGAACATGTGAGACCTCCGTCAGTCAGGGTCGCCGATGTTGGTTACGTCGCAGCTGTCTTGATATGGAAGCCTTGACAGTACGATATGGAGAGCAAGTCCATGTGGCAAGCCCTCCCTCTCCACGTAACTGATGAATCTAAAGGAACGGTAGGGGTTTATACAGTTTGGCACCACTGATGTCATGAAGTTGCCAGTCAGCTTTGAACTCCATGTCGGACTGCCTAAGGGACTCCAGCTCCAGATTTTTCCTCAGTGTTTGCTCCCAAAGCATTCCCTATGAATGGGTATAGTCGCAAGTTTTGGGATCAAGGTTTTCCTTCTAGGTGGGCTGCCAACCACAGCTGATGATCCCCATCTGCCTGAAGTGACTGGTTTTAAGATGCCAGTAAACCACCTTTGCCCCTTCTCCTGTCAGTAGGAACAGTTCTGCTGGGCTTAGTAGCTAAGCCACACGTGAAGTTCAGGAGCTGGACTTGGTTGTCAGAGCCGATTTAAGTCACACACCATTGGGAGAACTTAATTGATATTGGGAGCTTGTCCCCATTACACCCCCCCCACCACTATAACAACCGTTATGGGCATCTGTTAGTCTCATGAGACCATGGATTTGCGCCTTGGAAGGTTTCCAGGGCGCAGGCCTGGGCAAGGCTGTATGGAAAACCAGCAGTCTCCCCTCTCCACGACACCGATGTTGTCCAAGGGAAGGGCATTAGGACCCAAACAGCTTGGCGTCGGTGTCGTCGCAGAGCGATATGTGGTTAAGTGCCTTGCTCAAGGACACAACATGCTGCCTCAGCCAAGGCTCGAACTATCAACCTTCAGATCACCAGACGAACGCCTTAACCACTTGGCCATGCGCCAACTATAGTAACCTTAAGGAACCAAAATAGAATATAGACTATGTAACACAACAGCACAGTAAAAGCCCTTTGACCCACAATGTTGTTCCAATCCTTTAACCAGCTCCAAGATCAATCTAACTCTTCTGTCCTGCATTGCACTCCATTATTCTAACATCTATATACCTATCTAAGAGTTTCTTAAATGTCCCGAATGTATCTGCCTCTACTATCACCCCAGCAGCATGTTGCAGATGTCTACCAGTCTCTGACATCCCCCTATACTTCCCTCCAGTCACCTGAAAATTATGCCCCATCATAATAGCTCTGGGAAAAAGTCCCTGGCTGTCCACTCGATCTATGTGTCATCATATTGTACACCTCTATCAAGTCATTTCTCGTCCTCCTTTGCTCAAAAGAGAAAAACCTTACCTTGCTCAACCTCTCCTCATAAGACATACTCTCTTATCCAGGCAGCATCCACGTATATCTCCTCAGCACCCGGTGTTCCCTGTAATTTGTAATAACCAGAGTGCGCAGAAATATTGACAACATGTGCACACTGAATAATTTCTTCAATAAAAACAGTATAAATAAGCCAGTTCTAAAATCTGCAGACAAATCATTGCAAACTCCATGTTGTCAACGCCGTCCTCATCAGAAACTGGAAAAGTAACTGTGATTGTGTACGATAGTGAAATAAACTTAACATGCCAAGGAGGTAGAGGGTGACAACCTTCTGTGCGCAGTTTAAATTCCTTTGTGCACCAGTAGTGAAAGATGTGTGCACGCGCACACCTTAGGGGGCACATTGTCTGCACCCTCTGGGGTGTGGAGTCGGTCAGTGCTGGAGAGCTGCCCAACCTGAGTGTTAGTTGGTTCTCTAATCGTGACAGTCCGTGAGCGATTAGGAGAGAATTCAGTAACCTAATCAGTGCAGAGCTAATGACAACTGATGTAATACCATCACAAAGGTGATAAAAATGAACTGAGTATTTGTAATATGAACCTCAGAGGCGATCTGCTCACAGAGTGATAAGGATTTTAAACAGCTCTCCCTGAGAAATGGTATCAATAAACTTCGTGTGTGATTGTAGTCAGCAGAATTTAATTTGACTTCACTCTCTAGTTCGTTGGCTGGAGGCAGAGACTGGGAGATAATGTACGACCCCTTGCTGTGTGCCGTCAGGTTTTACGTGCAGCTCTGTAAATATACGGTTGCTTTGCACACTGTAATATCCCTCCTTATGCCTCTCCAGTAGCCTGGCTTATGAATTTGGGAAAAGAAGTAGTTTTTTTTTGTTTGGGCGGTGTTGGTGTCTCTGACAAGGTCAACCATTACTACCCGTCTCGATCTATCTGAAGGTGTGTCGTAGCAGTCTGTGAAGTTGAATGTACTCCCATGATGAGGTCAGGTAGGGAGTTTCACCAGGCAATGAATGTGGATTGGCCTGTTACCAAGCTGTATCTCTAAATAAAGAAATAACATAAGTTCATGGAAGCTCTAGGCTACAAGACCTTCAGATGGGGTGCCATGGTGGCACAGTGGTTAGCACGACGCTATTAAAGCTCGGGGCGTTCCAGAGTTGGGAGTTCAATTCTGGCACCGTTCTGTAAGGAGTTTTTGAATGTCCTCCCTGTGCAATTGCTGATTCAGTTCTATTCAGGAATAATCCAGTCTGTCCTCTGCTCGTCCATCACTGTCTGGTTTGGATCAGCTACCAAACAAGACAAGAATAGACTCCAAAGAACCGTCAGGGCTGCGGAAAGGATTATTGGTGTGAAGCTGCCCTCGATCCAGGACTTGTATGCGTCTAGAGTCAGGAAGCGAGCAAGCAGCATCATTGTAGACCCATCACACCCTGGACATCACCTGTTCCAACTCCTTCCTTCTGGTAGGCACTTTAGATCACTGTATGCCAGGACAAATAGGTACAAGAACAGTTTCTTTCAGTATGCCTTCAGTCTTATGATCACTTGAATCTTACTCTATTATAAACCAAGTCCCCCTGTACATCCACAGGTATACCTCAATGTATATAGTTCACGGTTATTTGCACTATTGTTTTGTTTGCTTTTTGATTCTGTACAGCGAGAACTCAGGGAAACTGGCATCAAATTCCCTGTATGGGTCCACATACTTGGCGATAATAAAGGATTCTGATTCTGAATATGTGGGTTTTCCCCGGGCGCTCTGATTCTCTCCTGCAGTTTAAGCCTACCAGGTTAATTGGTCATTGTACATTGTTCTGTGATTAAGGTTAGGAGTTGTGGGGTTGCTGGGACAGCATGGCTCGAAGGGCTGGGAAGGTCTATGCTGTACTGTATTACTAAATAAATAAAGTCATAGGAACAGAATTGGGCCAGTCAGTGCATCAAGTCTGCTCTGCCATTTCATCATGGCTGAGCTACAATGGGAGGAGGAATTTTCCTGTGGTGATTCCAGATTGCAGATTGAAGATTCAAGTTTGTTCATCACAGCACTAGGCTCCAGAACTGTTATTACCCTTCAACCATCAGGCCCCTCAGTGATTTTGGATAACTTCACTCACAACTCTAAACTGATTCAATGACCTACAGACTCATTTGCAAGCACTCATTACAACTCGTGTTCTCAGTATTATTTTTTATTTCCATGGTTTGTTTTATTTTGCACATTGGCTGTCGGTTTCTGTTTATGTGCAGTTTTTGTAAATTCTATTGTATTTCTTAACTTTCCTGTAAATGCCTGCAAGAAAATGAATCCTAGCGTAATATATACTGATATATACTTTGACCTGACTATAAGCAACATTCATAAACAGATAAATTAAACACAAATTATGCCCAAGTTTTACAAAACAGAACAACATTAGAGCAACACACATCAAAGTTGCTGGTGAACGCAGCAGGTCAGGCAGCATCTCTAGGAGGAGGTACAGTCGACGTTTCGGGCCGAGACTCTTCGTCAGGACTAACTGAAGGAAGAGCGAGTAAGGGATTTGAAAGTGGGAGGGGGAGGGGATATGATTTTTGGATCTTCCCCACCCCCTCCCACTTTCAAATCTCTCACTTGCTCTTCCTTCAGTTAGTCCTGACGAAGAGTCTTGGCCTGAAACGTCGACTGTACCTCTTCCTAGAGATGCTGCCTGGCCTGCTGCATTCACCAGCAACTTTGATGTGTGTTGCCTGAATTTCCAGCATCTGCAGAATGCCTCGTGTTTAAGAACAAAATTAGAACAAGTTTTAAATGTCGGTTTTAGTAGAAAGTGATCGAAGTGGTCATTGTATTGATAAACTATGACCATTTGCTAAACTGTTAATTGCTGTAAATTGCGCCAAGTGCAGAGGTGAGTGGTGGAACCTAGGGGAAGTTGGTAGGGAAGAATAAAGTAGGATTAGTGCTCAGGGGTACCTGACGGTCAGCATTAACCTGATGGGCCGAAAGGCCTGCCTTTTTGCTGTGTGATGCCTTCTGTCTAATTCAGCCGCTGTTTGAAGTGCATAAACCTTGTGAAAACTGTAAGCAGTTTTGGGCCCCGTATCTGAGAAAAGATATGCTGACATTGGAGAGGGGACTCCAGAGGAAATTCACAAGAATGATCCCAGGAATTAATGAGTTAATGTATGTGAAACATTTGATGACTCTGGGCCTGTGCTCAGTGGAGTTTAGCAGAATGATGGGGATCTCATTGAAACCTGTCGAATATTGGAGGGGCCTAGACAGAGTGGATATGGAGAGGATGTTTACTGTCATGCAGGGAATCTTGGACCAGCAGACGCAACCTCAGAATAGAAGGATGTTCCTTTAGAACAGAGATGAGAAGAATTTCTTAATCCAATAAGTGGTGAATCTGGAATTTATTGCCACAGACAGTTATGGAGGGCAAGTCATTGGATGTACTTGAAGCGAAGGCTGATTAGTTCTTGATTAGTAAGAGTGTCAAAGGGTACAGGGAGAAGGTAGGAGGATGGGGTTGAGAAGGATAATAAGTCAGCCAGGATGGAAAGGCGGAACAGACTTGATGGGCCGAATGACCTAATTCTGCTCCCTTCTCTCATGGGCTGCGCTGGGAGCTGATATGGCCTCCTTTGTACTGCTGATTAATGGCGCTGGGTAAAACACGAGAGGGATTGAATTACATGCCTCTCTGAGCAGGGAGCTGGGTCTGTACCAGACGGAGCAGATAGGGAATACCTCAGTTCAGATGAATGATGGCCTGCTTCCATTCAGTGCCACAGTGCCACTTTGACATGCATGACAAAGATGAGATGTCTCTGACGGTGAAATCTACAGTTGGGACAAGAAATTATCAACCACTCAGCTTGCCCGTAGAGAGAGTTAACGTTTCTGTGCAGTAACAATTCTTCAGAACTGCTGCGCTGTGTGGAAACGTCACCTATAAATTCGTCAATGATGTAACTGTCATTGGCTGATAGATCGGCTGGTTGAGTTCTGACCTTTTGGTTCATCTTATTTTTAAAAATGTTTATTTTAGTTTTATACATACAGCGGGGAGCAAACCCTTCTGGCTAATGGAGCCGTGCTGCCCAGCATCCCGCCTATTTAACCATAGTCTAATCACAGGACAATTTATAATGACCAATTAACCTACTAACCAACACGTCTTTGGACTGTGGGAGGAAACCGGAGCACCCGGAGGAAACCCATGTACACACAGGAAGAACGTACGAACTTTCTTACTGATGACGTCTGATGAATTCAGAACTTCAGCGTCACAAGCTGCAATAGTGCCGCACTAACTGCTAAGGCTCTGTCCAACTAGCCTCATCATTTCACAAAGAGTTGTGTTCTCTACCCCAGAGGGTTGTGGAGGATCGACCGCTGTGGCACTTGAAGAGGAGGAAGACAACAGCAACCTTGCACTCAACATCAGTAAGATGAAGGAAATTGTTTGTGGACTTCAGGAAGGGGAAATCGAGGGAACCTACATGAGTTTTCATCGAGGAATCGGAGTGGAAAGGCTGAACAGTTTCAAATTTCTGGGTGTCAACATTGCTGAAGATCTCTCTGGCGCCCACAATATTGATACAGTTATGAAGAGAGTATGACAGCACTATATTTAATTAGGAATTTTAGATCTGGTATGTCACCAGATTTCTACAGATGTTCTGTGGAGAGCATTCCAAATGGTTACATCACCATCTAGTATGGAGGGATCACTGCACAGAATCAGAAAAGCTGTGAGGGTTGTTAACTTAGCCAACTCACCATGGGCACGAACCTCCTCACCCCGGGTGGTGGCGCAGTGGGATCAGCGCCGGACTCCGGAGCGAAGGCTCCCGAGTTCGAATGCAAGTCGGGCCACCCCCCCGAGCACACTTTCCATCCGTGCCGGGTTGAGCATCGAGCTAGCCACTCGGCCTCATAAAAAAAAAAAGGGTCGAGTCAGGAGCGTTCATATCGTGACCCAGTTAATCCGAAAGGAGACTAATCCTGACACCACGACCCAGACAAGAATGGCTGACTGTCTGGTGCGACACGTTATATAAAAAAAACCTCCTCACCATTAAGGACATCTTCAAAAGACAACACACATCAAAGTGGCTGGTGAACGCAGCAGGCCAGGCAGCATCTCTAGGAAGAGGTGCAGTCAACGTTTCAGGCTGAGACCCTTCGTCAGGACTAACTGAAGGAAGAGTGAGTAAGGGATTTGAAAGTGGGAAGGGGAGGGGGAGATCCGAAATGATAGGAGAAGACAGGAGGGGGAGGGATAGAGCCAAGAGCTGGACAGGTGATTGGCAAAAGGGGATATGAGAGGATCATGGGACAGGAGGTCCGGGAAGAAAGACAAGGGAGGGGTGGGGGAAACCCAGAGGATGGGCAAGGGGTATACTCAGAGGGACAGAGGGAGAAAAAGGAGAGTGAGAGAAAGAATGTGTGTATATAAATAAATAATGGATGGGGTACGAGGGGGAGGTGGGGCATTAGAGGAAGTTAGAGAAGTCGATGTTCATGTCATCAGGTTGGAGGCTACCCAGACGGAATATAAGGTGTTGTTCCTCCAACCTGAGTGTGGCTTCATCATTACAGTAGAGGAGGTCGTGGATAGACATGTCAGAATGGGAATGGGATGTGGAACGTGTCTTCAAAAGGTGATGCCTGGAGAAGGCAGTATCCATCATTAGGGACTCCCATCGTCAGAGGCATTTCCTCTTCTGATTGTTACCATCAGGAAGGAGGTACAGAAGCCTGAAGACAGGCACTCAATATTTTAGGGATAGCTTTTACCCCTCTGCCAACAGATTTCTGAATGGACACCTCATCCCAGATTCTACGCCCCGCCTACACACTAGGGGCAATCTCTAGTGGCCAGTTAACCCACTGACCCCATAAGTCTTTAGGTTGTGGGAGGAAACTGGAGCACCCAGGGGAAACCCACATGTTCATAGGGTGAATGTACAAGCTGTGCACACAGACAGCGTCCAACGTCAGCATCGAATCTGTGTCTGTGGAGCCTTTCAACCTACTCGAAGGTCAACGTAACTCCTCACTCCTACATAGCTCTCCATTTTTCTGTCATCCATGTGCCTATCTAAGAGTCTCTTAAAAGTCCCTGGCCTTTACCACCACCCTTGGTAGGGCATTCAACGCACCTAACACTCTCTGTGTAAAAACCTTACCTCTGACATTTCCCCCCCCCGCCCCAGACTTTCGTCCAATCACTTTAAAATTATGCCCCTCCATATTAGCCATTTCCACCCTGGAAAAAGTCTTTGGCAGTCCACTTGATCTGTGCCTCTTATTGAAACACCTTCAATAACTCCAAAAGACTGAAGTAGGGTAACTGAAAGGCTTTTATTCGCTGTACAATATGACTTCCATGCTGAGTGTCTGCCCCCCGGATTGAGGGGGAGGGGCAAGGCAAAATCACCTTTATTCAGGGATCTGTGGGAGGAGCCACAGGGGCAGTCAGCAGAGGGGCGTGTCCAGACAGTTAACCCAGGTACAACATATATATGGTTTACCACACTTATCATCTCGTATACCTCTATCAAGTCAGCTCTCATCCTCATTTGCTCAAAAGAAAAAGCTATAACTTCATGCTGCTCTTTAGATATTCTATGAATCACACTCTCAAGAAAGTCGATAGAACATAGAACAGTACGTCATAGTGCAGACCCTTTGGCCCATGATGTTGTATTGGCTTATAACCTACTCTAAAATCAATCTAAGTGTTTCCTCCTGCATAACCCTCCATTTTGGTATTATCCACATGCCTATCCAAGAGTTTCTTAAATGTCCCTGACGTATCTGCCTCTACTATCACCAATCTTTGTGTAAAAGAAAACTTTCTTTTGACATCCTCTCCACACCTTCCTCCGATCACCTTAAAATTATGTCCCCCTGTGTTAGCTATTTCCACCCTGAGAAAAGGTCTCTGGCTGTCCACTCGATCTATGCCTCTTATCATCTCGTACACCTCTATCAAGTCACCCCTCGTCCTCCTTCGCTCCAAAGAGGAATTAAATTTGTCGGACAACCAAAGGTTGACGGTGAATTCCATAAATGATATCTACATTCATTGAGATGTGCCTCGCAAGATCTGTGAAGTGATCTGCGTTTTCCAGGATCCCCTGAAGAATAGTCTGATATGAGTGACTTGCTCACTAAGCTGATTTTGATTGCTTTTAGAGTTAAATGTGTTAGTGTGGGATAAAGCATCGCTCTCGGGATAAAGTGGAGAAGCCGAGCAAATCTGGTCATTACGTATTTAAGAATTGGAATTCCAGTTTATAAATTAATTAACACCTGGAATTGGTAGGAGTGGTTGTGACGTTATCAGAGCAGTCTCTCTACATCCTCAGGATCTTGCTCTTGCTCTACCATCAAGCTCTTCGAACCATCAGGCTTCAACCGGAGAAGATAACTTCAATCAGACCAATTCTGCTTTCCGTAACATCTGGACTCACCTTTAAGGACCTCACAACTCGTGTTTTCAATATTTATTACTTATTTATTATTATTGTTATTTTTCCTTTTTTCCTTTTCTTTTTGTACTTGCACATTTATTGTCTTTTGCACATTGGTTGTTTGTTCGTCTCTGCCCTGTGCAGTTTTTCATTGAGTCTATTGTGTTTCTTTCCGTTCACTGTGAATGCCCGCAAGAAAATGCATCTAAGGCTAGGATATCTTGACTCGTATGTACTTTGATAATAAATCTACTTTGAATTGTTGAATCTTTGAATCCTGCTCAGGAGGTCTCCAGGGATCAAAGATGGCTTGTGTCTACTCTGGTTTCTGAGATGCTGATGAGTTCATTGTGGGGTGGGGGGGGGGTGGACTCGTGATGAAGACAGAGTAGGTGATGGATAGATTTATGAAGTAATTCTCTGCTTACACAGGGCAGGTGTGTGTACGTGGTCTCAGGATCTCAATAAGTTAGCAAGTTTGGAGACGACACGAAGGTTGGCGGAGTTGTGAACAGCGTTGACAGGATATTGACAAGATGCGGAGCTGGCCTAGAGGTGGAGTGCAGCCCAGAAAAGTGTGAAGTGATTCACTCTGAAAGGTCTAGTTTGAGGGCAGATTACAGGACTCAACGCAGGATCCTTCACAGTGTGGAGGAACAGCGGGATCTTGGAGTCCAGGTCCATGGATCCCTCAAAGTTGCCGTGCAAGTGGATAAGGTTGTTAAGGAGGCATATCGTGTGCTAACCTTCATTAACTATGGGATTGAGTTCAAGAGCCAAGAAGTAATATTGCAGCTCTGTAAACTCCGGTTAGACCACTCTTGGAGAATTGTGTTCAGTTCTAGTCACCTCATTGTAGGAAGGATGTGGAAGCTTTAGAAAGGGTGCAGAGGAGATTTACCAAGATGCTGTTTGGATTAGAGCACATCTCTTATGATGAAAAGTTGCATGAGGTAGGGCTTTTCTGTTTGAAGTGAAGGAGGAATGGAGTGACTTGATAGAGGTATACAAGATGATAAGAGGCATAGATCGAATGGATATCAAGAGACTTTTTCCCAGGGTGGGAAGGGCCAATATGAGAGGGCATAATTTTACATTAATTTGGGGAAAATATAGGGGGTTAGTAAGAGGTACGTTTTTCATGCAGGGAGTAGTGGGCATGTGAAATGCTCTGCCAGGAGTGGTGGAAGAAGCAGATACATTGAAAGTTGAAAAAGCTCTTGAATCGGAACGTGGATGATAGGAAAATGGAGGGCTGTGTAGGAAGGAAGGTTGATCTTAGAGCAGTAGTAGTGTGCTCACTCGAGTTGAGTATGATGTTCTCTTTAGGGATTGTCAGTTGGTGGGTCCTCAGGCAGCTGTCGTGGGCAAGCCTCATATTCCGGTGTAATGTCTTCCCAGTTGTTCCGGTGTAATGTCTTCCCAACCAGCCAGTTATCCAGCCCTCTATAAAAGTTGACAATATCGTCCTTGAAAATGTAGACCACTCTCCCTACCTCAGCAGCATTTTCTCCTCTAAAGCAGACATCGGCTCAGAGATCAACAACTCCCTGAGTAGTGCTAGTGGAGCCTATGCAAGATTATGGAGAAGAGTCTTTGAAGACTGCAACCTACGGCCCAGACAAAACTTCTGGTCTCTGCAGCAGCCGTCCTTCCTACCATTACAATATGGAGCTGAATCATGGGCCACCCGCTGTAGGCACCTGAAAGCCCTGGGACAATAACACCAAAGATCCTGACAAAAGATTTTGTAGATCATCTGGAAGGACAGATACAATAACACCAGCATACTGGAGGAGGCCGATATGAACAGCGTCTCCACCACAATGAAGCAATACTAACCCCGATGGATAGGTCATGTTATCCGGATGCCTTATTTGCGTCTCTCCAAACAGATCTCGGAGTAGGTTATAGATTGGCACAACATTGTGGCCAAAGGGCCTGTACTGTGCTGTAGTGTTCTATGTTCCATAACATCTCAAATGCCTCTCCTCCACTTTGGGCAGTCATGTGACAGAGATTCCAGAAGTTAGTAGGGAGTTGTATTCCTGTGATACAGGGTTATTGTCTAAGCTACAGCAACATCGGAGGTACATATCTTCATAGAAGCAGCATAAGAACACAAGTAAAATAAAACAAAATCCATTTTAATGTCAAGTGAACAAACTGAGTTATAGGATAGCATAATAGTTAGTGCAACACTTTACAGCTCTAAGATTGAGGTTCGATTCCTGCCACTGTCTGTAAAGAGGTTGCCAGTAGTGGTTGGGGCACCACTTCACAACACTTTACAGCTGTGAGATATGGGTTCAATTCCTGCTGCTGTCTGTAAAGAGGTTGTAGGCTCTCCCCATAACCATGCAAGATTCCTCTGGGTGCTCCGGTTTCCTCCTACATTCCAAAGACGCACAGATTAGGGTTAGAAGCATAAAAACATAGAAAAGTTAGTGAGTTGTCGGTTTGCTATCAGGTGCTGGAGGCGTGCCAACATTTGCAGGCTTTCTCTGCACAATCCTCACTGATTTGCTGTGATGCATGCGAGACATTTCACTGTATGTTTCGGCATACAAGTGACTAATAAAGCTAATACTTCTTCTTGTCTTTGAAGCTGCTTTATTTCAGAATGACAGCATTTGCAGTTATTCCCCACTGCACCATAGAGCATGGAAGAGGAGTATTGGAAATTGAGTGACCCAAAGGGATTTAAAATCTGACACTGTCTGATTGCTGCTGAATCTTTGTCAGCTCAGACTGAAGTGATTAAAGTTTGTAAGTCATTGAAGGCCAAGTAATTAATAGTTCAGGCAAACACAATTAAACTGTTTGATTTTCTACTATTAATACACCAGGAAGGTTAAATCTATTTCTTTATTTATATTTAGAGATCCAGCACAGTAACAGTCCTTTCGGTCCAATTACACTATGTGACCAATTAACCTACTAACCTGCATGTCTTTGGAATGTGGGAGGAAACTGGAACAGCCGGTGGAAACCTATGCAACCATGGGCAGGATGTACAAACTCCTTACAAACAGCGGTGGGAATTAAAACGGGTTGTTGCGCTGTGCCAGTGTCATGCTAACCACTGTGCTACTGAACTAATATATGATCAAACTATATGATATTAAAATATATTCTTTCCATTGATGCTGTCTGACCTGCTGAGTTCCTCCAGCACTTTGTGTGTGTGCGTGTGTTGCTCTGGATTCCCAACATCTGCAGAATCCGTTGTGTTTAAGGAGAGGAATAAGTGGGAAATATTCTGGGACAAAACCCTTCATCAGGACCAGAGAGGAAGGGGGAAGAAGCCAGAATAAGGAGGTGTGGCAGATAGGAAGGAGTGCAAGCTGGCAAGTGATAGGTAGTGGGGAGGGGGGTGGAGGGTCACTGATTCCTCTCCATCCCTGACCTGCTGAGTTCCTCCAGCATTTTGTGAGTGCTACTCTGGATTTTCAGCATCTGCAGGGTCTCTTGTGTTTATGTAGAAGAATAAACAGTTGACATTTTGGGCTGAAAGCCTTCATGGGGAATGGAAAAGAAGAAGTCAAAATAAGGTGGTGTGGGGGGGAAGCAGGAGTCCAAGCTGACAGGTGATAGGTGATGCCGGCTGAGGGGGAAGGTGGACAATTGATTCCCCTCCATGGATGCTGCCCTGCTGAGTTCCTCCAGCATTTTCCGTGCGTTATTCTCACAAGGACAGAGTAACAAATGAGGGAGTGTTGTGAAAAGCCGGAATAAGAAGCGAGCTGATCATCAGTCAGGAAACAGCAGGTGGAATTTCGGGGAGGTGTACTGAGGAAAGAGAAACTCGAACATCTGACGGTGGTGTCTGAAAAGAGGATGCTGTCCAAGTTGCATGCCATCTTAGACAATGTCTCCCATCCACTACATAATGGTGGGCACAGGAATACATTCAGCCAGAGACTCATTCCACCGAGATGCAGCACTGAGTGTCATAGGAAGTCATTCCTGCCTATGGCCATCAAACTTTACAACTCCTCCCTTGGAGGGTCAGACACCCTGAGCCAATAGGCTGGTCCTGGACTTATTTCATAATTTCCTGGCATAATTTACATATTACTCTTTAACTATTTATGGTGTTATTACTATTTATTATTTATGGTGCAACTGTAATGAAAACCAATTTCCCCCGGAATCAATAAAGTATGACTAACTAACTAACTAACTAACTAACTATCTTGTCGTGACGGGAAAAATCGATGGAAGAAAATGTCAGTGCATGATATTCATGAATTACACCAAGGGATGGACAGGCAAAACAAAGGAGCTGGTTGTGGATTACAGGAGGAATGGAGACGGGCTAACCCCTATTGACATCAATGGATCTGGGATTGAGAGGGTAAACAGCTTCAAGTCCCTTGGCATCCACATCACCGAGGACCTCACGTAGCCTGTACACACCAGCTGTGTGGTGTGTACAGATGGTTGAGGAAGTTTGATATGGGCCCCCAAATCCTAAGAACTTTCTACAGGGGCACAATTGAGAGCATCCTGACTGGCTGCGTCACTGCCTGGTATGGGAACTGTACTTCCCTCAATCGCAGGACTCTGCAGAAAGTGGTGCGGGCAGCCCAGTGCATCTGTGCTTGTGAACTTCCCATGATTCAGGATATTTACAAGGACAGGTGTGTAAAAAGGGCCCAAAGGATCACTGGGGACCCAAACCATCCCAACCACAGTCTATTCTAGCTGCTACCACCCGGGAAGTGGTACCGCAGCATAAAATCCAGGATCAACAGGCTTCGGGACAGCTTCTTCCACCAGGCCATCAGACTGATGAACTCACGCTGATTTGAGTGTACTCTATATTACATTGACTGTTCTATGATTTATAACTTCTATTACTATAAATTACTATGATTGCACATTGCACATTTAGGTGGAGACATAATGTAAAGATTTTTACTCATGTATGTGAAGGATGTAAGAAATAAAGTCAGTTCAGTTCAGTTCAAGCAACACACATCAAAGTTGCTGGTGAACGCAGCAGGCCAGGCAGCATCTCTAGGAAGAGGTACAGTCGACGTTTCGGGCCGAGACCCTTCGTCAGGACTAACTGAAGGAAGAGCTAGTAAGAAGGAAGAGCTCCCATTTGAAAGTGGGAGGAGGACGGGGAGATCCGAAATGATAGGAGAAGACAGCAGGGGGAGGGATGGAGCCAAGAGCTGGACAGGTGATTGCCAAAAAGTGGCCACACATTTTAATTCCACATCCCATTCCCATTCTGATATGTCTATCCACAGCCTCCTCTACTGTAAAGATGAAGCCACACTCAGGTTGGAGGAACAACACCTTATATTCCGTCTGGGTAGCCTCCAACCTGATGGCATGAACATCGACTTCTCTAACTTCCGCTAATGCCCCACCTCCTCTTTGTACCCCATTTTATACACACATTCTTTCTCTCTCTCTCCTTTTTCTCCCTCTGTCCCTCTGACTATACCCCTTGTCCATCCTCTGGGTTTTCCCCCATCCCCCTTTTTTTTCTCCCTGGGCCTCCTGTCCCATGATCCTCTCATATCCCTTTTGTCAATCATCTGTCCAGCTCCTGGCTCCATCCCCCCCCCTCCTGTCTTCTCCTATCATTTTGGATCTCCCCCTCCCCCTCCCACTTTCAAATCTCTTACTAGCTCTTCCTTCAGTTAGTCCTGACGAAGGGTCTCGGCTGGAAACGTCCACTGTACCTCTTCCTAGAGATGCTGCCTGGCCTGCTGCGTTCACCAGCAACTTTGATGAGTGTTGCTTGAAATTCCAGCATCTGCAGAATTGCTCGTGTTTACGTTTTCAATTCAGTTCAATGTTGTCAACCAGATGCAAGTAGTTTGGTGCTCTGTAGATGCCAAGAAACTGTCAGTAACATCCTGAATGCCTTCCGTGCAATTTTCTCTGCTCCTGCTAGAAGTTCTGCCTGTCATTGATGGCTTGTTTAACTTGTGGACCAACAAAAATGCTTTCCTTAATGCAGAAACAAAAATGTGGATGACACCAAGATTGGGGGCGTAGTGGACAGAGAGGAAGACTATCATGGCTTTTAGAGGGACCTGGATCAGCCAGAAAAATTGAGCTGAAAAATTTAATTCAGCCAAGTGCAAGTAGTTGTCCTTCAGTAGGACCAGCCAGGGTAGGTCTTACACAGTGAACGGTAGGGCTCTGAGGACTGTGGTAGAGCAAAGGGATCTGGAAATACAGGTCCATAATTCATTGAAAGAGGTATCACAGGTAGATAGGGTCATAAAGAAAGCATTTGGCACGTTGGCCTTTATAAATCATATCCCAAGTACAGGGGAAGGGATGTCATGTTTAAGTTATACAAGTCATTGGTGAGGCCTAATTTGGAGTATTGTCTGCAGTTTTGGTCACCTACCCACAGGAAAGAGGTAAATAAGGTTGAAAGAGTACCGTGAAAATTTACAAGGGTGTTGCCAGGTCTGGAGAACCTGAGTTATAAGGAAAGATTGAATAGATTAGGACTTTATTAGATTGTAGCAGACTGAGAGGAGATTTGATAGAGGTATACAAAATTATGAGGGCTATAGATAATGTAAATGCCAGCAGGTTTTTTTCCATTGGGGTTGGGTGGGACTGCAACCAGAGACCATTGGTTAATGACGAAAAGTGAGAAGTTTAGGGGGAACATGAGAAAACTGTCTTCATTCAGAGGGTCTTGAAAGAGTGGAATGAACTGCCAGCACAAGTAGTGCTTGCAAGCTTGATTTTAACTTTTAAGCAAAGTTTGGATGGGTACATGGTTGGTAGGGATATGGAGAGCTCTGGCCCTGGTGCAGTTCAGTGGGAATAGGCAGGTTAAATTATTTTGGCATGGACTAGATGGGCTGAAGGGCCTGTTTCTGTGCTGTACTTTTCTATGCCTCTATGACACTTAATCTTGGCTTCGGTTATTCTGAGAAACAGCTGTCTCAAATAAAAAAAAATCCTTCATGAAATATACAGCCCTTCTAAACCTGTCCTGCCATGAAGCATGCCTGGACAAGATAGAAAACTTTTCAGCTTACACTGTGGGAAACATTTTAATTGACTTCAATTATGAACTGAAGCAACATACGTAGGCGACTTCAAAAGAAATGGCACATGACAGTGAAATTTCATGGTGATTTTCGTGATCAGCAGTCCGAAATCCATAAGATACACCCAAAAGTATTCAGGAAGCAAAACCTTTGTTGTCCAGTGTTCCTTATTCCTCCCACCACCATCAATGTTGCTCAACCCACTGAGTTCCTCTGGATATCCAGCATTTTGATCTTTGAAGAGTCTCCAAAACTTTGATCGTTTATTTACCCGCTACAGATTTTGCTGAGCCCACTGAGTTCCTCCAGCATTTTGCTTGTTATTTCAGATTCAACATCTCTGGTCTCCTGTGTCTGCATCCTACTTCTGAAACAGTCCAGTTCATCATCTTTGACCTAAGGATTCTGCCTCAACAAGGAAGAAGAAATGTTACACTGTGATGTGTCAAAAAATTTAACATCCCTGATGTATCATAAACTGGCTTGGAAATTTCATTCTGTTAACATTCTCTAGGCTCAAATAAATATTTATAAACTGCTTGGCCTTTCCAGTCTCATGTAATCAACTTATCAAACATATTTTAAGGAGATTAATAGCCAACAATTCATCAAAACCCAATGGTATATGGCTAGTTTGGAAACGGCAGCTGGTATTTTCTAGATATTAAGGAAGTGGTGTCTAGTTGATTCTCCGAATTCAACATTATTGTGTTTTGGGGTCATTTTCAGTGCCCAGGTGTCATTAGAATCACTGTAGGACTTGCAAGTGTTTAGAACAAAGGAGCAGGCAGGTGACATTATTGGACACTACCCATCCTGCAAACGGCCTTCTCCAAAAGCTCTCTTCTGGAAAGCACCACAGGGCTATTAAAACAAAAACTGCACACCATCTTAAAAGTTTCTTCCCCCAAGCAGTTAATCTGACCAGTTAACATCCCTCCTCCTCTATATATTATTCCTGTTACTGCACTGTAAACACTTTAAATCACTGTTTATAATGCTGTGTACATTGTAAATACAAGCTGATATTTATGTATTTATTCTCATGTATTCCATATCTGAAGTTTAACCACTGACTGATATTTATATAATTCTTTATTCTTTATAACTGTTGTAATGTTATTGTTTTTTGTTGCATGCTGCACCCTGACAAACACACCACAGCAGATTCCTAATACGTGCAAATGTGGAAGGATGTTTCCTATAGTGGCTGAGTGTAGGACCAGAGAGCACCGCCACAGAATAGAGAGATGTCCATTTAGAACAGAGATGAGGGGGAATTTCTTTAGCCAGAGGATGCTGAATCTGTGGCATTTATTGCCACATTCGGCTATGGGTATATTTAAAATGGAAGTTGATAGGTTCTTGATTAGTCAGGATGTCAAAGGTTGTGAAGAGAAGGTAGGAGAATGGGGTTGAGAGGGATATAAATCAGCCATGATGGAATTGTGGAGCAGACTTGATGGGTTGTATGGCCTAATTCTCTCCTGTGTCTTATGTTCTTATGGACTATGGTAAATAAAGTTGATTCGAGAAATAAAGGTGAAGTTCCTCCTGCACCTCATTTGGCACATGGGGCAGCAACTTGCTGTTTCTTTAAAGTTTGCCTGTTTAATGAGGCCGAGCTGCTAGCTCGACGCTCAACCCAGCATGGGTGGTACGCATGCAGGGAGCCGGCTGGATTCGAACCTGGGACCTTCTTGCAGTGACGCCACCGCACCACTGGCACAGACTGATCCCAGAAGGGCCAGTATTTATTGCCCATCTCTAATTGCTCTTAAGACAGACATGTTGATATTTATAATTAGCGATACAGCAGGGGAAGTGGCACCTCCGGCCTAACGAGCCCAGACATCTCACCCTGCAAAAACGCATTTCAGGGAGGTAGCACCATCAATTTGCGGGAGACTTCCGGGAGAGGTGGGATGTCTGCAATAGAGTAGCTCCTTAGCAGCTAGCCAGCTAGTTTAAATAACATTAGCTATGCTAATGAACAAATGACACCTGTTAAACTCACCTCAACATGTCTTTTACAGTCTTAACCCACCACGGGCAATAGAAAAGCCACTGTTACAAACAGTGCAGCGAGCAACACTGTCATTATTTTGACCCCTATTAGGCAGGGGTACACTTTAGTGTAGTCTGGGTGATGTATGTTTTATATTTTTTTGGAACACTCTGCCATGGCGCGCTCCCGCTTGCGCTCTCTCTCTCTCTCTCTCTCTCGTGGTCGCTCTCGCGCTCTCAAGCGCTCTCGCTTGCTTGCTTTCTCTCTCGCACGCGCGCTGTCTCTCTCGTGGTTGCTCTCTTGCTCTCGTGCTCTCTCTTGCTTTCTCTCGCTTGGTCTCAAAAAAATTGATTTCCGTGATATTGTATATAATTTGCAGGCATCAGGGAGCCACTATTAATATGCGGGAGACTCGCAGAACTTCCGGGAGAGGTGGGATGTCTGTGAGCCCACTCCGCACAATTACATTCATGTGACTGATGAACCTACTAACTTGCATGGCTCTGGAACCTGGCAGGCAATAGAGCACCCAGAGAAACCCACGCAGTCTTGGACCTCCAGACAGGCACAGGCTGAGGGGATGTAGCTCCTCCTGCGTCTGCGGGGTCTCTGGCATTGATCATCCTCACATTGCTGAGGGAGCTTGCAGAGTGTACGTTAGAGAGTCACTGAGAGATAAACAGAGAGACAGGCCCTTCAGCCCAACCAGTAAATGCCAGCCATTGTATCAACCCAATTAGTTTTCTGCATTTGGCCCACATTCATCTGAGCCCCACCACTCTGTGTGACTACCCCGTCATAAGCAGTTAAAACCCGAAGACAGGCCTTTCAGCCCATTGAATACATGCCAGCCAGCCAGACTAATCCCTGTGCCTCTCTAAGAGTTTCTTAAATGCCCCTAATGTGTCTGCCTTTACCAACACTCCTGGCAGGGTGTTCCACGCACCCAACACTCTCGGTGTAAAATATACCTCTGACATCACCCCTCCAATCACCTTAAAATTATGTCCCCTCATGTAAGCCATTTCACCCTGGGCAAAGGTCTCTGGCTGTCCACTTGATCTATCTCTCTTATCATCTTGTACATCTCTATCAAGTCACCTCTCATCCTCCTTCACTCCAAAGAGAAAAGCCCTAATTTGCTCAGCCTGTCCTAATAAGATATGCTCTCCAATCCAAGCAGCATCCTGTAAATTTCCTCTGAACCTTCTCTAAAGCTTCTATACCCTTCCTAGAAATGAGGCGACCAGAACTGAACACAAAGTTCCAAGTGTGGTCTAACCAGGGTTTATAGAGCGGCAACATTTACCTCGTGGCTCTTGAACTCAATCCCCTGACTAATGAAGACCAGCGCACAATGCACCTTCTTAACCACACTATCAACGTTGAATGTGGGCTCCAAGATCCCCCTGTTCATCCACACTGCTAAGAATCCTGCCCTTAACCCTGTGTTCTGCCTTCAAGTTCAACCCATCCCAAGCCTGGCTATGAAAGAAGGGGGAGCGGGGCTGGGCATGGGGTTAGCAACTCCATCCCGTAGAAACCCAGAGCTGCAGAAACTCCAATGGCTTCATCCCTGGGAGAGGAAGGATCTTTGCCCAGACGATGTATTGAAAGCAGAAGTCACAGGGCCAGTCAACCTTCGGCCCAGGACAGAGGACTCTGGCAAGCTGCTGTCAGCGTCCCCTGCCCCAGGAGGGGTGGTGATGTAGCCACCACTCTGCCTCCAAATTCGACCTTTACTTCACATTTGCTCTGGCGTTCTAGACCCTCCTGTACTGCATTGCAGCAGTGCCCTCTCACCCCACCCACTTGCTAACTTCTCCACGTCATCTGCATACTAATAACCGGCAAGGAGTTACAAAGTCAGCGGCTCTCAGCGAGAGCTCTTCAATGAAGTCATTAAGCAGCGATGGACGCTTCAGTAATTAATCTGCAGGACCATGAAATTGAATTACTTCCAGGCAAGAGAGAGCTCTGTCAGTCGGTGCACTTTCGTTTCTCTCGTTTAGTTTTGCAGAGTGAACTTGTTCATTTGTCTTACTCATCCTTTATTTCACTTTGCAGGCAATTAATTTGTAGTCTTACCGTGGGCAGAATAAGCAGTGGTTCTAAACCAATCTAGCCAGGGTTAATAGCAGGATTCTTAATAGTGTGGAGGAACAGAGGGATCTTGGTGTCCATGTCAAAGTTGCCTCACAAGTTGACAGATAAGACGTAGGACAGAATTAGGCCATCTGGCCCATCGAGTCTGCTCCGTCATTCAATCATGGCTGATCCTTTTTTTTTTTAATCCCCTCCTCAACCCCAGTTCCCGGCCTTCTCTCTGTAACCTTCGATGCCATGTCTAATCAAGAACCGATCAATCTCTGCCTTAAATATACCCAATAACCTGGCCTCCACACCTGCATGTGGTAACAAATTCCACACATTTACCACCCTTTGGCTAAAGAAATTTCTCCATATCTCTGTATTGAAAGGGCGCCCCTCTATCCTGAGGCTGTGCTTTCTTGTCCTGGACTCTCCCAGCATGGGAAACATCCTTTCCACATCTACTTTGTCTAGGCCTTTCAACATTCCAAAGGTCTCAATGAGATCCCTCCTCGTCCTTCTGAATTCCAGTGAGTACAGACCCAGAGGCATCAAACATTCCTTGTATGACAACCCTTACGTTCCTGGAATCATCCTTGTGAACCTCCTCTGGACCCTCTCCAATGCCAGCACATCTTTTCTAAGATGAGGAGCCCAAAACTGTTCACAATACTCGAGGTGAGGCCTCACCTGTGCCTTATAAAGCCTCAGCATCACATCCTTGCTCTTGTATTCTAGACCGGGGTCCCCAACCTTTTTTGCACTGCGGACCGGTTTAATATTGACAATATTCTTGTGGACCGGCCAACCGGGGGGAGGGGGTGTTGTTAATCACGACCGGAATATAGGTGATAAGCCAACTGTAAGTCACTTACAAGTGGCTAATACACTCAATTTCGTTTCTAAAGGGGTTTATCTAACAAATTTAACATTAAGCACACAGCGCATATTTTCCTCGCATGAAGACAGTGATAAGTCAATTATAACAGTGGTCCCAAACCTCCGGGCCGCCGACCAATATCGATCCGCGAAGAGTGCAGAGGTACAGCGGTGGCCAGAAAGCACACAGCGCACCTTTAAGAAAAAAGCCGAAATAAACAAGCTAATTGATTAGCTGCTGCCCGGCACATAAATTTCGGCCCAGATCAGAGGCGATGCAATTGGCAATCGCCTCTGATCTGGGCCGACATTTACGTGCCGGGCAGCACCTAATCAATGAGCTTGTTTATTTCAGCTTTTTTCTTAAAGATGTGCTGGGTGCGTTCTGACCACCGCTGCACCCCTGCATTCTTCGTGGCCCAGAGGTTGGGGACCACTGAGTTATAAATCAATAGCATCATATCATTTTAAGCAACGTTTGGATATTAAACACACAGCACATATTTTCCTCGTATGAACATACAGAATCATTGCAACACATCAATATCGCTGAATCAGTGGGAGCCCTGGGCTTGTTTCCCTGCAACAAGACGGTGCTATCGAGGGGTGGTGGGAGACAGCAAAACTCGAAGGGGGTTCCTTATGTCCAGTCTATTCCGCAATTTAGTTTTCGTTGCATTCATTGCAGAGATATGTTGGAAATGGAAGCAACGTTTTCAGTGCTTTCGTGGCTATCTCAGGATATTTAGCCTTGACTTTGATCCAGAATGCCAGCAGAGATGTTATGTCAAACATTCTTTTCAGCCCGTCATCTTTTGCAACCTCGAGGAGTTGATCTTCTTCCCGCGCTGACATGGATGATTCACCGGGGACATTCACAAATGTGTATTCCTTTGTACGTCTTGGGTCACTGATGACCTCACGTGCATAATGACCTCGCGTGCATTAAAGTTCAACAGTTGGCGTGACAGGGAATGAGGAAAGGTGCAGCTGACTCATATCGTTTCATATCGCCAAATCATATTGTTTCCTCGCGGCCCGGTAGCACACGCTTTGCGGCCTGGTACCAGTCCGTGGCCCGGTGGTTGGGGACCACTGTTCTAGACCTCTTGAAATGAATGCTAACATGGCATTTGCCTTCCTCACCACCGATTAAATCTGCAACTTAACCTTCAGGGTGTTCTGCACAAGGACTCCCAAGTCCCTCTGCATCTCAGATTCATGGATCTTCTCCCCGTTTAGAAAATAGTCCGCACATTTATTTCTACTACCAAAGTGCATGACCATGCCCATGCATTTTCCAACATTGTATTTCGTTTGCCACTTTCTTGCCCATTCTCCTAATTGCTCTAAGTCCTTCTGCATCCTTCCTGTTTCTTCATCACTACTTGGCCCTCCACCAATCTTCATATCATCTGACAGGGTGGTTAAGATGGTCAGGGGATTGAGTTCAAGAGCCGTGAGGTAATGTTGCAGCTCTATAAAACCCTGGTTGGACCACACTTGGAATATTGTGTTCGGTTCTCGTCACCTCATCATAGGAAGGATGTGGAATCTTTAGGGAGCATGCAAAGGAGGTTTACCAGGATGCTGCCTGGATTGGAGAGCATGTCTTATGAGGAGTGGTTAAGCAAGTTAGGGCTTTTTCTCTTTGGAGTGAAGGAGGATGAGGTGACTTGATAGAGATGTACAAGATAAGAGGCATATATTGAGGGAATACCCAGAGGTTTGGATGCCTCATTATAGGAAAGATTATATTACAGTTCTGGATGCCTCATTATAGGAAGGATGTGGAAGCTTTAGAGAGGGTGCAGAGATTTACCAGGATGCTGTCTGGATTAGAGGGCATGTCTTATGAGGAAAGGTTGTGTGAGCTAGGGCTTATAGCTACCATCAGGCAGGAGGTACAGGAGCCTGAAGACTCACACTCAATGTTTCAGGACCAGCTTCTTCCCCTCCACCATCAGATTTCTGAATGAACAATGAACCCATGAACACTACCTCACTGATTTGCTTTTTGCACTACTTATTTAATTTAATTTTCTTTTTTTATATGCACTTATTGTAATTTGTAGATTTTTTTATGTATTGCATTGTGCTGCTGCTGTAAAATAACAATTTTCACCACATATGCCAGTGATTCTGAGGTGATTTGTTAGATACGTACAATACGTAGATCAAGTAGACAGCCAGAGACCTGTTCCCAGGGTGGAAATGACTAATACCAGGAGGCATGCGGTGATTGGAGGAAAGCATAGGGGGACATCAGAAATAAGTTTTTACACAGTTTGGTGGGTATATGGACCAGGGGTGGTGGTGGCAAGAACATGAGGGACATTTAAGAAACTCTTAGATGGGAAAATGGATGATAGAAAATTGTAGGGCTATGTGTGAGGGAGTGTTAGATTGATCTTAGAGTAGGTTAAAAGGTCACCATCACATTGTGAGCTGAAGGGTCTGTACTGTTCTCCCTGTCCTTATAGAGTGAACTTTAATCTCACCATCAGTAATGTAGGCACAGGAAAATGTTACCAACGTCATTGGAGTACTGTGTCCAGTTCTGGTCGCCTCACTATAGGAAGGATATGGAAGCATTGGAAAGGGTACAGAGGAGATTTACCAGGATGCTGCCTGGTTTAGAAAGTATGCATTATGATCAGAGATTAAGGGAGCTAGGGCTTTACTCTTTGGAGAGAAGGAGGGTGAGAGGAGACATGATAGAGGTATTCAAGATATTAAGAGGAATAGATTGAGTGGATAGCCAGCGCCTCTTCCCCAGGGCACCACTGCTCAATACAAGAGGACATGGCTTTAAGGTAAAGGGTGGGAATTTCAAGGGGGATATTAGAGGAAGGTTTTTTACTCAGAGAGTGGTTGGTGCGTGGAATGCACTGCCTGAGTCAGTGGTGGAGGCAGATACACTAGTGAAGTTTAAGAGACTACTGGACAGGTATATGGAGGAATTTAAGGTGAGGGGGTTATATGGGAGGTAGGGTTTGAGGGTCGGCACAACATTGTGGGCCGAAGGGCCTGTAATGTGCTGTACTATTCTATATCTATGTCTATGCCATCTGTACAAAATCCTACCCAGTTCACAAGAGTAGAAGTGAGCAATGTCACCACCCTGGGCCACCATCTCCAGCACTAAGGTCCTAGACCTGTACTGGGCACGCCAAGACCAGGAGACATAGGAGCAAAATTGGGCCATTCAGCCTATTGAGTCTGTTCTGCAATTCCATCATGGCTGCTTTATTATCCCTCTCAATCCCATTCTCCTGCCTTCTTCCCGTAACCTTTGATAACATTATTAATCAAGAGCCTGTCATCGTCCACTTTAAATATACCCAATGACTTGGCCTCTACCAACAATGAATTCCACAGATTCACCATCGTCTGGCTAAAGAAATTCCACCTCATCTCTGTACTAAAGGGATGTCTCTCTATTCTGAGGCTGGGCCCTTTGGTCCTAGACTTCCCCCACTGTAGGAAACATCCTCTCCACATTCATTCTATCTAGGACTTACAAATTTTGATAGGTTTCAGTGAGGTCCCACCCCCTCAAACACTCGTTTGCATTATTGACCCAACTCCCAAAACAACAAGTAGCTCACTTCCTAACTCTCCAAAGCTTCATAGGCTCATAGAGCTGGACAGCAGGAAAACAGACCATTCGGCCCAACTTATCCATTCTGTGCCAGATGTCTTCATGGGCAAGCTCAATTTCCCTGCATTCGGCCCCTATCCCTCTTGAACCTTTCCTATCCACGACCCTGTCCAAACGTTTCTTAAACATTGTAATAGCACTCACCTCTACCACTTCCTCTGGCAGCTTGTTCCATGTAGGGCGGCATGCCTGGAAGTAGTTAGTGTACCACTATTACAGTGCCTGCGACCCTGGTTCAATTCCCGCCACTGTCTGTACGTTCTCCCCATGGCCACTTGGGTTTCCTCCTAAATTGCAGACATCTATGGGTTATGGGTTAATTGGTCACATAGTTGTGATGGGGCAGCACAGACTTGTTGGGCCAGAAGGCCCTGTTACTATGCTTTGTCTCTAAATAAAATGCACCCACCACCTTCGATGTGAAAAAGTTGGAGCTCAGGACCCATTTAAATCTTTCCCCTCTCTCCATCTGCTCGGCTCGGGTCAGGTGTGTAATGGAACACTCCCCACTTGCCTGGGTGAGGACAGCTCTGGCAGCACTCAAGAAATGCAGTACCAATTAGGACACAGCAGCCTGCTTGATAGACACCCGATCACCGACACACACACTACAGGAGCTTGTACTGTCTACTGAAGGGGTTCACCAGGATGCTGCTGGGTTTAGAGGGCATGAGCTATAATGAGAGGGTGGACAAATTTGGGTTGTTTTCTCTGGAGTGGTGGAGACTGAGGGGACATCTGTCAGAAGTTCAGCAGATTATGAGAGGCATAGCTGGTGAGGAAAGTTGGTACTTTTTCCCCAGGGTGGAAATATTTATTACCAGAAAGTAATGCGTTTAAGGTGAGGAGGGTTAGTTCAAAGGAGATGTGCAGAACAAGTTTTTTCACACAGAGATAAGTGGGTACCTGGAGTGTCCTGCTTGGGCTGGTGGAGGAGGAAGAGACAGCAGGAGTATTTAAGAGGATCTTATATACATGCATGAACAAGCAGATAATAGAGGGACATCTCTCAGGTTGGAGGAGCAAGGCCTATATTCCATCGGGGAAGCCACCAAACTGATGGCATGAATAGTGATTTCTCTAAGTTCTGGTAATTGTCGGCCGTATCTCGGGTAATGATGAGTTTGAGTACAGAGAGGAAATTAAGAACCTGGTGGCATGGTGCGAAGACAATAACCTATCCCTCAATGTCAGCAAGTTGAAGGAATTGGCTGTTGACTTCAGAAGGAGTAGGGGACCGCACGACCCAATTTACATCAGTGGTGCGCAAGTGGAACAGGTCAAAATCTTTAATTTCCTCGGGGTCAATATCACAAATGACCTGACGTGGTCCAACCAAGCAGAGTTCACTGCCAAGAAGGTCCACCAGCACCTTTACTTCCTGAGAAAACTAAAGATATTCGGCCTGTTGCCTAAAACCCTCACTAATTTTTATAGATGCACCGTAGAAAGCATTCTCCTAGGGTGCATCACAACCTGGTATGGAAGTTGTCCTGTCCAAGACCGAAAGAAGCTGCAGAAGATCGTGAACACGGTGCAGCACATCACACAAACCAATCTTCCGTCCGTGGACTCACTTTACACCGCACGCTGTCGGAGCAGTGCTGCCAGGATAATCAAGGACACGACCCACCCAGCCAACACACTTTTTGTCCCTCTTCCCTCTGGGAGAAGGCTCAGGAGCTTGAAGACTCATATGGCCAGATTTGGGAACAGCTTCTTTGCAACTGTGATAAGACTGCTGAACGGATCCTGACCCGGATCTGGGACATACCCTCCAAATATCCGGACCTGCCTCTCGGTTTTTTTGCACTACCTTACTTTCCCTTTTCTATTTTCTATTTATGATTTATAATTTAAATTTTTAATATTTACTAATTTTTACTGTTTTTAATATTTAATATTTGTAATCCAGGGAGTGGGAAGCGCAGAATCCAATATCACTGTGATGATTGTACGTTCTAGTACCAATTGTTTGGCGACAATAAAGTATGAAGTATAAAGTAAAGTATAATTTCTTCCCCCCTTTCCTCTCTCTCTTTTTCCATTCCCCTTTCTGGGTCACCTCTCACCCCTTCTCCTCACCTGCCCATCACCTCCCTCTGGTTCGTCCCCTCCTTCCCTTTCTGCCATGATCCTCTCTCCTATCAGATACCTTTTATTCAGCCTTTCACCCATTCACCCACTCAACCTATCACCTCCTAAATTCTTACTTTATCTCCCTCTCTTCCCCCCCCCCCACCTTCCTCCTCACCTGGTCTCACCTATCACCAATCAGCTTGTACTTTCCCCTCCTCCACCATCTTATCCTGGCTTCCTCTCCCTTCCTTTCCAGTCCTGACGAAGAGTCTCGGCCCGAAATATCAACTGCTTATTCCCCTTCAGAGATGATGCCTGACTTGCTGAGTTCCTCCAGAATTTTTGTGTGTTTTGCTCAAGGTTTCCAGCATTTGCCAAATCTCTTGTGTTTCAAACTGGTTTTAATTTGCTCCTGTACAAGCAATCCTGAAAGAATGTTAACTGACCAGAGTTGGCCTGAAAGCCTAGTTTTAACTCCTGTCTAGAACAGTAGACAGTGAACTAAGGTCTGTTTTACTACTAATGGCAACACGCACAAAATGCTGGAGGAACTCAGCAGGTCAGGCAGGATCTATGGAAAGGAATAAATGGTTGACACTTTCATCAGGACTTTGCCAAGAGTGTCCATAACAGAGGACCTAGCCTTAAAATTAACACCAGGGGAATCAATTCTTTTAAGATTGCATAAGATTGTTGTCATTCTTCAGTGCACGAGTGTAAAAGGAGAATAAAGTCAGAATCAGGTTTATTATCACTGGCATGTGACATGAAATTTCTTAGCTTAGTAGCAGCAGTTCAATGCAATACATAATATAGAAGAAAAAATAATAATAAATAAACAAGTAAATCTTCGTGTATTTTATACAGTATATGTATGTATATTGAATAGATTAAAAATTGTGCAAAAAACAAAAATGTAATATATTAAAAGAAAGTGAGGTAGTGTCCAAGGGTTCAAAATCCATTTAGCAATCGGATGGCAGAGGGGAAGAAGCTGTTCCTGAATCGCTGAGTGTGCGTCTTCAGGCTTCTGTACCTCCTACCTGATGGTAACAGTGAGAAAAGGGCATGTCCTGGGTGCTGGGGGTCCTTAATAAGTGATGCAGCATAAGAAGACGGTAAGCATAAAGACAACAATAAATATAAATTTAAAACAATCCTAAAAACATCATGTACAAGTAAATTGTAAATGCCTTGTGGAGGGTAGGTGTGAAGAGGAGTAGATGGGGGATGAAGGGTGCTGAGGGGTTGTTAGGCTGTGCCGAGGAGTGGCTGGTGTGGATGGGTTAGTGTGGGGAGGTGTTGATCAGCTTGACGGCTTAGGGGAAGTAAATGTTTTTTTAATCTACTGGTCCTGGCATGGATGCTGTGTAGCCTCTTCTCTGGTGGGAATGGGACAATCCGTTCATGAGCAGGGTGGGTGCAATCCTTCATGATATTGCTGGCTTTCTTACCAAGTGTTGGAAATTACACCGTAGGTGCAGAATTAGGCCATTCGGTCCATCGAGTCTGCTCCACCATTCCATCATGGCTGATTTATTATCCCTCTCAACCCAATTCTCCTGTCTGCTCCCCATAACTTTTAACGCCTTATTCATCAAGAACTTATCAACCTCTGCTTTAAGTATATCGAATGACTTGGCCCCCACAGTTGTCTGCGGCAATGAAATCCACAGATTCACCAACCTTTGGATCAAGAAGTTCTTGCTCATCGCTACTCTAAATGGACGTACCTCTATCTGAGGCTGTATCCTCTGATCCTAGACTCCCCACTATAAGAAGCATCCTCTACACATCCACTCTATCTAGGCCTTTCAATTTTTCATCGCTTTCATTGAGACCACCCCCTTCATTCTTATAGCCATAGTCATAGTCATACTTTATTGATCCCAGGGGGAAATTGGTTTTCGTTACAGTTGCACCATAGATAATAAATAGTAATAGAACCATAAATAGTTAAATAGTAATATGTAAATTGTGCCAGTAAATTATGAAATAAGGCCAGGACCAGCCTATTGGCTCAGGGTGTCTGACCCTCCAAGGGAGGAGTTGTAAAGTTTGATGGCCACAGGCAGGAATGACTTCCTATGACGCTCAGTGCTGCATCTCGGTGGAATGAGTCTCTGGCTGAATGTATTCCTGTGCCCACCCAGTACATTATGTAGTGGATGGGAGACATTGACCAAGTTGGCATGCAACTTAGACAGCATCTTCTTTTCAGACACCACCGTGAGAGATTCTTCTAAACTGCAGTGAGTACAGAGGCACTCCCTATCAACCTCCCCCTTACAAAATTGTTCAAGGCAGCACTCAGTTGAAGTTCAAATGTAATTGTCATTGAACCTAGATGAATACTAATGGATACAGCCACATGAAACAGCTTTGCTCCAGGGCTAAGGTGCAAAACACAATACCAACACTCCCACACAGCCCGAGGCACATAGAAGATAGCAATCACATATAAAAATATCAGTAAAATACAGTCACACAAACAAGAGCTCGACTGACAGATCTTATTGCGTAAAGAGACTGAGGCACAGAGCCAGGGCGTTAGTTGAGATGGAGATCAGCAGCAGGCTAATTAAATGGCAGAAAAGTCTCCTGAGGATGAATAGTTAGCGTGCCATTGTGTGTGTGTGTGGGAGTAGATTTATGGGTGTGTGTGTGTGAGAGGGCATAAGTAACTATGGCTCTTTAATGCATATACATGTGTGTGCATGTATAACACCAGATCTGATCAATGGCTTTGTGCTTCATTCTATGACTTTGAACAATTGGCATAATACATCTTCTAACCAAAAGGACTAATGAATGAGGTAAGTAAAGGCTGAAAGGATAAATGCCATGGAACATTCCAGAATTATCATCAGAATCTGGTTTAATGCCACTGGCATGCCATGCAATTTGCTGTTTTGTGATAACAGTACATTGCAGTAAATAATAATAACTGTAAGTGACAATAAGAAAGATATAAATTTTTTAAAATAATAATTTAGTAAGTAGTGTTCTGTCACTCTATAGGCCACAGCCCTGTCAGTTGAGATGTGAAATGGTTGCCTCAGCTTCTCTCAGAATCTGAATTGGAATCAGGTTTAATATCACTGGCGTATGTCTTGAAGTTTGTTGTTTTGCTGCAGCAGTACATCGCAGTGCATTATAATGAAAACAACAAATTATCAGAAGAATTTTTTTTAAATCAAGTAGTGCAAAAAGAGAGCAAAAAAAGAAAACAAGTAGTGAAGGGTTCATTGTCCGTTGAGAAATCAGACGGTAGAGGGGAAGAAGCTGTTCCTGAAACGTTGAGTGTGTGTCTTCAGGGTCCCGTACCTTCTCCCTGATGCAAAACACAACTGATTTTTTTTCTTCTAAAAATCCTCTGGAAATATTCTCACTAAGGATTACATTGATTGGTCAAACATTTATCTGCTTCTGGCATGATCGCTTGTGGGTGATATAAAGGCCCAGGGAATTTTCTGAATGTGAACCACTAGAGGGATACTTACCTCAATAATTATACATCAGGACAAACTTGCAGAGATGGTGTACTAACATACACGTAGGGAGATTATAACATCATCTTCCGAGAACGGTCTTGTAAACAAGTTGTTTGTACAATTAAGGAGACCTGCTCAGTTCCCTAAAGTTCAAAGTAAATTTTATTATCAAAGTTCATATATGTCACCATATACAATCCAAAGATTAATTTTCTTGTGGGCACACACAGTACATCTATAGCATAAGCATAATAACTATAACTGAATCAATGAAAGACCACGCCAACGTGAGTATTCAATCAGTGTCCAAAAGACAACAAACTATGCAGATACAAAAAAAAGAAAATGCTAATAATAAATAAATAGGAAATAGATATCAAGAACATGAGACGAAGAGTCCTTGAACTGTGGGTCCTTAGGTTGTGGGAACATTTCAGTGTTGGGGTGAATGAAGTTATCCCCTTTGATTCAAGAGGCAAATAAAGTGAAGGATAAAGATTAACATTATTTGTCACATGTACATTAAATCATCAAAACATGCAGTGAAATGTGTCGTTTCACGTCAAATCAGGATGTGCTGGGGGCAGCCAGCAAGTGTCACCTTTGCCACCGGTGCCAACATAGCATGCCCATCGCTTACTAACTCTAACCCGTACGTCTTTAAAATGTGGGAGGAAACTACAGCACCAGCAGGAAACCCACTGGGAGAGTGTACAGACTCCTTCCAGACAGTGGCGGAGTGGAACGGCAAGTGGCGATTGCTGGTGTTATATGGCGATGCACGAGCACTGCCATGCTGCATTTGGCCCTCCACGTTCCAGGTTCACAGTGACTGCAGGTGTACCATCAGGAAGGGGCTGCATTGACTTCACCAAACACTCTCACAAGTTTCTGCAGATGTACTGTGGAGAGCATTCTGACTGGTTGCATCACTGTCTGGTATGAGGGAGGGGGGGAAGCACAGCACAGGATTGGAAAAAGCTGCCGAGAGTTGTAATCTCAGCGAGCTCCATTACGGGCGTGAGCCTCCTGGCATCAAGGTAATACATCCATCTTTAACGACCGCTCAAAGACGTGCCCTCTTCTCACTGCTGCCATCAAGGAGAAGGTGCAGGAGCTTGAAGCCACACACTCAAAGTTTCGAGAACAGATTGCGGATGCAACAGGGTATTTTAAGAGCCCCTCAGATAGGTACATGGAGCTGAGGAAAAGAGAGGGCTATGCGGTAGGGAAATTCTAGGCAGTTTCTAGAGTAGGCTACATGGTCGGCACAACATTGTGGGGCCGAAAGGCCTGTAATGTGCTGTTGATTTCTATGTTCTGTGTTCTTACCCCAGCCAACAGATTTATGAATGGACAACAAATCGATGAACACTGGCTCACTATTTTTTCCACTCTTTTTGCACTCCGTTAGTCTTGCGAGACCATGGATCTGTGCCTGGAAAGTCTTCGCTCTCCAGGGCGCAGGCCTAGGCAGGGTTGTATGGAAGACCAGCAGTTGCCCATGCTGCAAGTGTCCCCTCTCCACGACACCAATGTTGTCCAAGGGAAGGGCATTAGGACCCATACAGCTTGGCACCAGTGTCGTCACAGAGCAATGTGTGATTAAGTGCCTTGCTCAAGGACACAACATGTTGCCTCGGCTGGGGCTCGAACTCACGACCTTCAGGTCGCTAGTCCAATGCCTTAACCACTTGGCCACGTGCCCACACTATTTTTTGTCCTACTAATTTAATTTTATATATATTATTACAATTTATAGTTTTTAAAATTATCCATTGCAATGTACTGCTGCTGCAAAACAGCAAATTTCATGACATATGCTGGTGATATTAAACCTGATTCTGACTTAAGGAGTCAGAGTCACACAGCCTAGAAACAGGCCCTTCGGCCCTGCTGGTCCATGCTGACCAAAGTGTCCCATCTGCAGATTTTGGCCCATAACCTCCTGAACCTTTCCTATCCATGTACCTGTCCAACTGTCTTCTAAAAGTATTATTGTATCCACCTCAACAACTTCCTCTGGCTGCTCATTCAGCATAGATACCAGCATTTGTGTAAAACAGTTGCCCCTCAAGCTCCTATTAAATCTGTCCCCTTTCACCTTAAACTTAAATCTGTACATCTAGTGATAGGACTTCCACTAACTTAGGGGCAAGGAATTGCAAGTAACAATATATTATATGCTAAGAGAAACTCGCAGAGATAGGGTACAACAATACACTTGGGGAGATTGTAAGATAATCAGTAGATAGATTAGTTAAAAAGCCCATCTGGTTCGCCATCCTCCTCCTGGGACTAACAGCCAACCTGACTTAGATGTGACTCCATGGCAACCAATATAATTGATTACAACAAGCAATCTGCTGGAGAGACTCAGCAGTTTGAGCAGTCTCTGTGTTCAGCTGGTGGGGGTGGGGGAGCTGGAAGCTAGGAATTGTCAATGTTTTGGGTTGAAACCCTGTACAGTATCAGGTTTTGACCTGAGACATTAACAATCAGGTCCCACTCCACCAGCTTCAGGAACTGTTATTACCCTTAAACCATCAGGGTCCTGAACCAGAGTGGATAACTTCACTCACCACAACTCTGATTCCACAACCAGTGAAATCACTTACAAGGAACCTACAACTCAAGTTCTCAGTATTATTTATTTGTTATTATTATTATTATTATTTTGTAGTTGCACATTGGCTGTCCGTCTTTGTTCATTGCAGTCAGTGATACCAGTTTTTTCACTGATATTATTGTCTTTGTTCTACTTTGTATGCCCACAAGAAAACAAATCTCAGGAATGTATATGTGACATATACGTCCTTTGATAATAATTTTTTTTGAACCTTGAATTCCTGAAGCCGCAGAGATGCTGCCCCAGCCGCTGAGTGCCCTCAGCTGATTGTTGTTCGATCCAGATTCCAGCACCTGCTGTCTCCGATGTAATGGAATAATTACCTTCTAAGATGGTAGAGCAAATTACTGAATTGTGCAGACTGTTGTCAATGGACAGTGCCTGCCGTGTGACAGGGGTACTCATTACAACTCAGGTTTTATTTTATTTATTGATTGAGACACTTGGGCCTTTCCGGCCCTTCGAGCTGCACCGCCCTGATTTACCCCCAGTCTAATCACAGGACAACTTACAGTCACCAATTAGCCTACCAACCAGTACATCTTTGGACTGTGGGAGGAAACCAGAGCCTCCGGAGGAAATCCACAAAATCACGGGAGAGCTACTTACAGACAGCGGTGGGAATTGAACGTAAAGCATTGTGCTAACTACTACATTACCCTGTTCTCAGTATTATTTTTATTTGCTTTTTTTTTGCACTTTGGTTGTCGTCCACTCTCTTTAGTGCAGTCTACCATTGATTTGATTGTGCTTTTTGTATTTACTGTGAATACCTGCAAAGTTCAGAGAAGATTCACGAGAATGATTCCAGGAATGAAAGGGTTACCGTATGAGGAACGTCTGGCAGCTCTTGGGCTGTATTCCCTGGAGTTCGGGAGAATGAGGGGGGATCTCATAGAAACATTCCGAATGTTAAAAAGCCTGAGCAGATTAGGTATGGCAAAGTTATTTCCCATGGTAGGGAGTCCAGGACAAAAGGGCACAACTTCAGGATTGAAGGACATCCATTTAGAACACAGATGTGGTGAAATTACTTTAGTCAGAAGGTGGTAAATCTGTGGAATTTGTTGCCACGGGCGGCTGTGGAGGCCAAGTCATTGGATGATTTAAGGCAGAGAGAGATAGGTTCTTGATTAGCCAGGACATCAACGGGTATGGGGAGAAGGCAGGGGAGTGGGGATGACTAGAAGAATTGGATCAACCCACGATTGAATGGTGGAGCATATTTGATGGGCCAAATGGCCTACTTTTGCTCCTATATATTATGGTTTTATGGTCTAAAATTAATCTCAAGGTAGTATATGGTAATGTATATGTACTTGGGTAATAAATTTACTTAAAAATTTTAACTTTGAAGTAAATAAATGATAAATCTAGTGGAGTGGAGAGACAGAGTGATGTCTGTTGGAGACTTGGGGTTGGCAGGGTGGGAAGGGAGGGTCCATCAGCTGTAGATTACTTCAGGGTTATCTGGGGAGGGGGCTGATGAGATCAAGAGATAAGATTAGATTTACTTGTCATGTGTACTTCGAAACCTGCAGTGAAATGCACCGTTCACATTAATGACCAACACCCTCTGAGGACCTGCAAGTGAACATTATAAGCCTCCCGGGCAGCAAAAAAGGGGGACACGCCAGGGTAACGCACACAAAATACTGGAAGAATTCAGCAAGTTAGGCAAGATCTATGGAGCAGAATGATCAGTAGATCTTTCAGGCTGAGACGGTGAAGTCCTGACAGATTAGAGGGGCTGAAGGGCTTGTTTCCATGTTGTAGTGCTCTGTGACTTGTTTAAGGAACACTTTCAGAGATCATTTTGTCAAACAAAAACCTCAGTGAAGGTCCAAAACCTGTGGAGCCAGGTGGTAAAATGTAATTGGAAAAGGATACCAAATAAATCACATTGTGGTTTAATGATGCAGACCTTGTTTTCTTTTAATAAGCTTGTTATCCTTATGAGCGAGCCAAGCGTGCAGCTGTAGAAACGTCGACAGATGATGAACGAGGCAGTATGTAGGTAATGAGTTAGGATGTGTCAGAGAATCTGCTTCAGCTTCCAGTATCACTCCCGAACATTGCTGCTGTCCATTAGGGGTCCATTAAACACTGCACGGTAATTAATCCAGTGCCTCAAATCCACAAACAACTCCTAACGTTCCCCAGCACTCGTGATACAGGGTGAATGAGATGCCACGGTCGGTGAGCAGCACAGTTAGCGTCACACTATTACAGCTCCAGCGACCTGGGTTCAATTCCTGCCGATGCCTGTAAGGAGTTTTTACATTTTCCATGGGACTCTGTGTTCTCTGCTTTCCTCTCACATTTCAAAGAGGTACAGGTTAGTAGGTTAATTGGTCACACAGGTATAATTTTAATAAAAATAAAATCGAGTATATCTGAAGTGATGAGATTGATGGATTCAACGTTCAAGGTACATTTATTATCAAAGTATGAATGCAGTTTACAACTCTGCCATTCATCTCCTCTGGACAACCATTCAAACAGAAAAACATCAACCACCCTCCATGCACAAAACAAACAAATCGTGCAAACAGCAACACGAACATCAAACCCCCCACACAAAAAAACAAACAAATCGCGCAAACAGCAACACGAACATCAAACCCCCCACACAAAAAAAACAAACAAATCGCGCAAACAGCAACACGAACATCAAACCCCCCACACAAAAAACAAACAAATCACGCAAACAGTAACAAGGACATCACCCCCCCACGTGCAGAAAAACAAATCATGCAAACAGCAACAAGAACACCAACCCCCCACACAAAAAAATAAACAAATCGCGCAAATTCCCCCACGCACAAAAGAATAGACAAATTGCGTGAATGGTGTCGAGAATATCAACTCCCCCCGCACACAAAAAAACAAACAAATCGTGCAAACATAGAACATAGATATCTATAGCACATTACCGGCCCTTCGCCCATGTTGTACCAACCATGTAACCTACTCTATAATCAGCCTAGAATTTCCCTAGCACATAGCCCTCTATTTCTCTAAGCTTCATGTACCTACCTGAGATGTTCTTAAAGGATCCTATTGTATCCACCTCTACCACTGTCACTGGCAGTGCATTCCATGCACCCACCACTCTCTGTGTAAAAACTTACCTCTGACATCCCCTCTGTACCCACTTCCAAAACCTGAAAACTGTGCCCCCTCATGTTAGCCATTTCAGCCCTGGGAATAAGCCTCTGGCTATCCACTCGATCAATGCCTCTCATCATCTTATACCTGTATCAAGTCACCTCACATCCTCTGTCACTCCAAGAAAAGGCCAAGTTCACTCAGCCTATTCTCATAAGACATGCACTCCAATCCAGGCAACATCCTTGTGAATCTCCTCTGCACTCTCTCTATAGTATCCACATCCTTCCTGTAGTGATCTGACCAGAACTGAACACAGTACTCCAAGTGGGGTCTGACCAAGGTTTTATATCGCTGTAACATTACCTGTTTCTGACTTCCACCCACAATGACTCAGTAGGAAATCCTTCCTTTTCTGCAGCTATGACAGTATCTCTGATTAGCAATGCCACACCGCACTTCGTTTGACTCCCTCCCTGTCCTTTTGAAAACACCTAAAGCCCACCACACAGCCCTGAGTCATCCAAGTCTCTGTAATGGCCACAACATCATAGTTCCATGTATTGATCCACGCTCTAAGTTCATCCACCTTGCTTATGATACTCCTCGCATTAAAATAGGAACACCTCAAACCATCAGGCTGAGTGCATCTTTGCTCTATCATCTGTCTGTCCTTCCTCATAAAGTCTTTACAAGCTGTCTCTACTTGTGTGCTAACTGCTCCATCCTCTGCCTCTTCACTTTGGTTCCCACCCCCTTGCAAATATAGATTAAACCCTCCCAAACAGCATTAGCAAACTTGCCCCAGGATATTGGTTCCCCTCCAGTTCAGGTGCAACCCATCCCATTTGTACAGGTCACCCCTTCCCAAGAAAAGGTTCCAACAATGCAAAAACTTGAAATCCTGCCCCCTGTACCCTCTTCTCAGCCACTCATTTGTTTGTGCTATCTTTCTGTTCTGACCTTCCCTATCTTGTGGCACTGGGAGTAATCCAGAGACGACCACATTGGAAGTCCTACTTTTCAGCCTCCTTCTTAACCAGCTCAACTTACTGCGCAGGACCTCTAGCCCTCTTCTGCCTATGTCATTGGTACCAACATGTACCACAACCTCTGGCTGCTCATGCTCTTCTTCAAGAATATTCTGCAACCACTCAGAGACATCCTGGATCCTAGCACCCGAGAGGCAACACACTATCCTGGCATCTCTTTTGCTGCCGCAGAATCTCCTATTTCCCCTTCTAACTATCAAATCCCCGATGACTATTGCTCCACCAGACTTCACCCTCCCCTTCTGAGACACAGAGCCAACCACAGTGCAGTTGGTCTGGCTGCTCATTTGAAGTCTCATGAAGGGTCTGGGCCTAAAACATCGACTGTTTACTCTTCTCCATAGACGTTGCCTGGCCTGCTGAGTTCCTCCAGCGTTTTGTGTGTCTTGTTTTGGATCTCCAGCACCTGCAGGTTTTTTCGTATTTGTGATATAGGATTTCGATATCCTGCCTCACGCTCCAGTTAAGGTGGCAGTAAAATGTGCTTTAGAGCTGTCTGCCAGCCACCATAAAACCTCAGGAGAAGAAGAAAAAATTAGAGGGTGGTACAGTAGCATGGCGGTTACGCACAACACCTTACTGCACCAGTGACCCAGGTTCAATTCCCGCTGCTGTCCATATTGGGCTTGTACATTCTCCCCGTGACTACATGGGTTTCCTCCGGGTGCTCCGATTGCCTTTCACATTTCAAAGACATGTGGTTGAGTAAGTTTTTTGGTCGCATGGTGTGCTTTGGTGGCATGGACTCATTGGGCATGTTACCATGCTGTGTCTCTAAATAAACAGCGCAGCACCCGCACGGTTATGGGGAGGACGTACAAACTCCTTACTGTAACTGCTCACTATCTCGCTACCACCACCACTAACTTTATCACTTCCTGTCAGTCACCGTATGTACAGACACTCCTGTGCCTTGCATCACTTCATGGGCACACAATCAATCTGTGTGTATTTGTATTTATTGTGCTCTTTATGTCATTGTGGGGTTTTTTTTGTCCTGCATTGGATCTGCAGTAACATTATTTTGATCTCCTTTACACTTGTGTACTGGAAATGACACTAAACAGTCTTGAAATGCCCTGCCTTCAGCTTGACGCTACAGATGTTCTGTACGTACTAGAGCAAGCAGGTAGGTGTCTGTTTAATCACTGTTGCTTGAAAAATGACACTTCTGTCCCAACTCTATTGCGCCATCAGGTTGGAGGAGGGAACATGAGCCTTCAGTTTGTGATTGACAGGGCAGTTAATGCCTCAGTGGGCATCAGGGAGAGACAAATCCTGCTGCAGATCACCAGGGAGGCCGCTGAGGATTTAGCAGGGAGGGACTACAGCTGGATGAACATAAGAAACAGAAGTAGGAGAAGGCATCTGGCCCGTCAAGCCTGCTCCATTATTCAATAAGATCATGGCTGATCTGGCCATGGACTCATCTCCACCTACCAGCCTTTTCCCCATAACCCTTAAAACCCCGACTCTGCAAAAATCTATCCAACCTCATCTTAATTACATATTTACATTTATTGTGTTTGTTAATTGTGTTCTTAATCTTATTGTGTATTTTTTATACTGCAACAGATCTGGAGTAACAATCATTTTGTTCTCCTTTCCACTCGAGTGCTGAAGAATAACGATAAACAATCTTCAATCTTGAACCTGAATCTGACATATCTTCAAGCACGCTTTTTCTCAGTGCACTAAATTACGATGATTTGCTGTTCCTTTGACTGTCAGACCCACAGATGCTATCAGCAGAACCTGAAAAATGAGGTTAACCAATCATTCAGTTCAATGCAGCCGGTAGCGGTGGTAGACTTCAGACAACTGCCACTTCTCTCAGTGTATTCATTCTGTAAAGTGCATGTGTTGATGCTAATAATAGCTGTCCATAAATAAATCTCTTTCCCCTACTCTCTCTGAAGGTCTGCATTAAATATTGACGAGGACACCGAGATAATTCCCTGTTCTTCTTCAAACCATGACATGTCAGCTATAGGATCCGTCTGAAATGCCAAAATGTGGCTTTGATTTAATATTTTGCCCTTCAATACGCTGGCACTCTCTGCGTGAAATATCAGTCTAGTTTACATGCCGGTGAGACCTGAACTGTCAGACTCCTGTCTGCGGCTGAATGACAAGATCTACTGACCATAAATCCAGCATAGGGTAGATGGGGCTCGTCAGACGTGGCTGGCAGCTCATCTAGGAAAAACAAAACTCTGATCCCAACCTTGCGTTGCCTTGCGGCTATACCCGCTCATGGGGAAGACTTCGGGAGTAAACCCCAAGGAAAAATCCAGAGCTGGAGCCCCTTAGGCACTGTTACGTTGAGTTCAACGCTGACTGGCAACTGCGTTGGTTTCTGCTGTTCCTTTGCATTCATCAGCTCTGTGGCAAGGGGGAGCCTGCTGTATGGGCAGCAGCTTGCTCTCCATATCCTTCTGCCCTGGCTTACGTTTGACAGCTGAGACACAACGTCCATGGTCAACCTCGGCCAACGGTGGGCCTCACATCCAGCACAGATCACACGAACGTCAGGTCAAAGGTCTGCCCGAAGCAAGCATTCTCTGTCAACAGCTCTCAATGCTTTGGTCAAGCAATGTAATCAAAGATCCTACTCACCCTCAGCTGACTGCTCTTCTCCCCTCTCCCACTGGGCAGAAGAGTCAAAAGCCTGAAACCACCAAGCCTAAGATCAGCTTCTAATCCACTGCTATATGACTATTGAAAGGTCCTCTAGTACGATAACATGGCCTCTTGACCTCACAACGTTCACCTTATGGTCTGCCTGCACTGCACATTCCCCGTAACTGTAACACTTCATTCTGCAATCTGTTATTGTTTTACCTTGTTCTACCTCGATGCACTGTGTAATTAATTGATCTGTATTTAAGGCTACTGTTCTAGTTTGAACAGAACAGTGGTCACTCTCAAACATTATCCCAGTCCCCAAGTCTGGATCCCTCACGAAGACAGATAACTACTGCGGTATCAGCTTGACCTGCATCTTAGCAAAGTTATACAATCGGATGATCTTGAACAGGATTCGCACCGCCATTGACCCTAAGATAAGATTCAGTCAGAGTGGTTTTCGGCAGAAGCGCACAACAGTAACACAAATACTTGCTCTCCGTAGAATCATCGAGGAAGTCAAGAAGAACAACCTACCAGCCCTGCTTACTTACATTGATTTTCGCAAAGCTTTTGACTCCATTCACTGAGGTAAAATGCTGAAGATCCTGAAAGCTTACAGAGTGCCAGACCGTCTACTGAGAGCAACAGAGTCCAGCTATACCAAAACCATGGCGAAAGTCATATCACTTGACGGAGAAACAGCAGTGTTCAAGCTCCTAGCTGGTGTGCTGCAAGGAGACACTCTGGCACCCTACACCTTTATAATCGTCCTTGATTACGCTCTGCGTCAAGCTACCAAAGATCATGGCAAGCTTGGTTTTACCATAAAACCAGGGCGAACCAAAAGGGTCAGACCAGTTACGCTCACAAATCTCGATTTTGCAGATGACATAGTCCTGCTCTCTGACCAGATGGAGGAAGCACGGCAGCTGCTGACAAAAGTGGAAATTGAATGCAATAAAGTTGGACTTCACCTAAACGCTAAAAAGACAGAGTGCATGGTGTTTAACTGCGATGAAGGTACTCTCAAGACCGTAAAGAATGACACCATTAAGAAAGTTTTTGACTTCAGGTACCTCGGATCAAGAATGATGAGTTCGGAGAAGGACATGAAGATACGGAAGGCGCTGGCGTGGAGGGCTATGAACGACATGAAGGAAATCTGGAAGTCGAACCTGACCAGAGGGCTTAAAAAGAGGATCTTCATAGCAGTCATAGAGTCCATTCTCACGTACGGATGCGAGACGTGGACACTCACCAAGATGATGCAAAAGTCTCTAGATGGTTGCTATACGCGAATGCTCCGGATGGCTCTTGACGTGAGTTGGCAACAGCACATGACCTATGTCGAGCTCTATAACAACCTACCGATGCTCACCACTAAAATGGAGGAGAGAAGACTGCAACTAGCGGGGCACTGTCTATGCCACCCCGAGCTACCTGCCAGCCTAGTCATCATATGGGAGCCCAAGCACGGGAGGGTGAACCCTGGGCGCCCTCCCAAGACTATGGTCAACACGCTCCTAGAAGACAGCTGCGCGGCTAGTGTAGGTGAACTGAACACACTGATGAGGGAGAGGGAGAAATGGAGAGTCTGTCATTGTGTCGGATGCCGGCCCCCTAGGCCTGAGTCCACGTAGTAGTAGTAGTAGTATTTAAGACAAGCATTTCACGGTACCTTGGCACCTGTGACAACAATAAACCAACGTACCAGGAATTGAGTCTACAGTGGCTGGGAGCAGCACAGGAATACATGTGCACAGTCCTCATCTACCAAACACCCACACACAGCAAATACAATCGTATATGATTTCAGATTTAGAAAGAGAACATGGGTACCAGCCCTCTGGCCCAACCAGTGAGCCAGCCCACCCTGCCCAATTTCACCCTTGTGACCAATTTATGCTGTACATCTCTGGAATGTGGGAGGAAACCAGAGCACCTGGAGGAAACTCACTCAGTCTTGGAGAGAACTCACAAGCTCCTCATAGACAGTGAAATGAATTTCCATGGATTCCTAGCGGAGTCCTCTGATCCATAATCAGGGATGTGAACACAGGCTAATTGTACCTTATTTGCTGAGTCCTGAAGAAGAATCTCAGCCCAAAACATTTACTGTTTAGCCATTTTCACAGATACTGCCTGACCTGCTGAGTTTCTCCAGCAAATTGTGTGTGTGTTGCTTCTAATTTTATGTTGTTTAAATTGATCTGGCAAGGCCAAGTTCTCTACTCACATCCTTATTAGCTAACGTTCACTGATTACACAATCACTGATTAGAAAACCTGAACTGTGGGGCTTCTTCATTACTCTTTAGTTCTATGTGGGAGGAGAGTGTTAGATTGATCTTGGACTATGCTGTACTGTCCAATGTTCTATGCTGAACTTACTGATAGTCAGACTTTCAGGTATTCACCCCTTGTTTTTTTTCCGACACAGATCGATTTGAATGCAAGTCTCTAGAAGAGGCTTAGAATCAACAGGCCTAGATAGAGTGGACGTGGAGAGGATGTTTCCTATAGCTGGAGAGTCTAGGACCAGAGGGCACAGACTCAGAATACAAAGGCATCCCTTTAGGACAGAGTTGAGGAGGAATTTCTTCAGTTAGGAGGTGGTGAATTTGTGGGAATCGTTACCACAGTCTGCTATGGAGAGTTGTTAGGTATATTTAAAACAGAGGTTGATAGGTTCTTGATTAGTCAGGGTGCCAAACGTTACAGGGAGAAGGCTGGAGAATGGGGCTGAGGAGGATAGTAAATCAGCCACAATGGAATGGCAGAGCATTCTCGATGGGCCAAATGTCCTAATTCTGCTCCTATATCTTATGGTCTTATATCTCAAGTCCTGGTTATGCGATCACTGACACCAGGCAGACAATCTCTGAAGAATATTGATATTGGCTATGGTCACCCATCTTGTAAAGACACTGTCCAGAAGAAGGCAATGGAAAACCACTTCTGCAGAAAAATTTGCCAGAAACAATCATAGTCATGGAAAGACCATGATCAGCCACGTGATGGCAGCACATGATGATAATGGTGATACCACCTCAGAGGGCCACGTAGGTGGCAACAGCAGTGCTGCTGGTGTGTAAGACTGTAATGGAGAGGCACTGAAAGCATTGACTGTGAATATAAAGAACGAAGAAAAGCCAATGAAATGTCGACTGTTTATTCCTCTCCAAAGTCAACCTGGTCTGTTGAGTTCCTCCAGCATTTTGTGAATGTTACCCTGACCTTTTAAATGTGCTCCTAGTCTATTTTCCCTGGAGGCATTGAAGAGGGGAATTGAATTTTATTGATTAGGACTGCTTTCAAATGAATCCTTCTCTGGAGAATTCCGTAGTGGGTTTGCATAAAGATTCAAATCAAGGAATCTCGGTCAAAGTTTCGGTAACCACTCCCCTTTGTTTCCTCCATTTCTTTGGCCTTATCTCACCGGCCCCATCACCCCACGTCTTTCCCCTCCCCTGCCCTCTCCATCTGCCCATCGGCCATACATTCCTCCCTCCATTTCTCCTTCTCACCTCCAACCCTTTAATCCATGATCGTCGTTCCTCTCTTATCGGATTACTGCGTGACATCTAAAACTTCGGCAAGTGTTTATAGATGTGTAGTGGAGTGGCTGCATCACAGCCTCGTGTAGAAACACAATGCCCTTGATTGGAAAATCCTACAAGAAATATTGAATGCGACCAAGGCCATCACGAGTAAAGCACTCCCCCACCACTGAGCACATCTATGTGGAGTGTTATCGCAGGAAAGCAGCATCCGTCATCTGGGACCCCCGCCACCCAGGATTGGCTGTCTTCTCGCTGCTGCCATCAGGAAGGAGCTACAAGAACCTCAGGATCCACACTGCCAGGTTCAGAAACAGTTATTACTCCTCAACCATCAGGCTCTTGAACCAAAGGGGATAACTTCACTAATTCTCTCTTGCCCCGTCACTGAACTGTTCCCACAACCTATGGATGCGCTTTCAAGGTATCTTCATCTCAAGTTCTTGATATTTAATGCTTATTTATTTGTTGTTGTTATTTCTTCCTTTTGGTATTTCCACAGTTTTTTGTCTTCTGCAATCTGGTTGAACACCCAAGGTGGTGTGGTCTTTCATTGACTCTGTTATGGTTACAATTCCATGGATTTATTGAGTATGTCCTCAAAAAATGAATTTCATGGTTGTACATGGTGATATATATGTACTTTGATAATAAATTGACTTTGAACTTTGATTCCAACTTCTTTAATCTTTTGTCACTTCGGCCAATCACCTCACAGCTTCTGACGTTGTTCTCACTCTCTCACCTCCCTCGTTTGTCTATTACCCTCTCGCTCAGACCCACACATGACCTGCCACCTCTTGCTCCCCACTTTTCAACTTTTTTTTTCTCTCTTTCTCTTTTTGCAATACTTATATAATTTACTTTTTAAATATGTATTTCTTATTGTGATTTGTAGTTTTTTATTGCGGTGTACTGGTGCTGCAGAAAGGGCAGCCTGACCGCGTAATGGTCAGTGCAACGTTTTATGGTACGGCCGACTAGGTTCAATTCCTGTCGCTGTCTGTAAGGAGTTTGTATATCCTGTCATTAGGCGGGATTGCTGGACAGCATGGCTCAAAGGGCCAGAAGGACCTATTTTGTGCTGTAGCTCCATAAATAAATAAATGACAAACTTCACGATGTATGTCAGTGATATTAAGGCTGATTCTGATTCTGATTCTGATCCCCCTTCCCCATCACATTATATTGGCTCAGTCCCTTTTTCCATTTCAGACAAAAAACCATAAGACTTAGGAACAGAATCAGGCCATTCAGCCCATCGAGTGGCTGATTTATTTTCCCTCTCAACTCCATTCTCCCGCTTTTCTCCCCACACAGGTCTCGGCCTGGAATGTTCACTGCCCATATCCCTCCAAAGATGCTGCCTGACCCACTGAGTTCCTCCAGTTCCTTTGTTTGTGTTGCTCTGGATTCCAGTCCCTTCTGTGTCCTCCTACACAACCTGTTTGAAAGATCAGAGTCAGAATCAGGTTTAATATCACTCGCACATGTCATGAAATCTGTTGGTTTGTAACAACAGTACACTACAATACATAGAAATTACTACGGTGCTGTGCAAAAGTCTTAGGCACATATATATATAGCTAGGGTGCCTAAAACTTTTGTGCAGTACTGCAGTAATCTTATGTATTGCACTGTACTGCTGCCAGAAAAAAAAACAAATTTCATGACGTATGTGAGTGATGATAAACCTGATTCTGATATGGGTCTCTGTTGTGGACTGAGAATGGAAAGTGGGGAATCATGAGTGGGAAGAGGGGGAAAGGGGAGACCAGTTTATTGCACCAGAGAAGCACCAGAGAGACATTCTGTAATGAACAATAAACCAGTTGTTTGGAATCAAATGACCTTGCCTGCTGTCTCAGGACTGGGTGCACCTGCGACCATGACAGCCCTCCCCCACCCCTGGCACCCCTTCTCTGCCACCCATCCTACACCCCTCCCACAGCACTCCACTCTCACCATTCCTAACTTCCTTTGCTCCTGCCAGACTTACAAACTTGCTGTCCACTCCACAGTGACAAATACAGTACTGTGCAAAAGTCTCAGGCAGCCCAGCTATATGCATGCACCCTAGACTTTTGCACAGTGCTGTATATATAGAAAATTTGTTGCTTTGTGGCAGCTGTACACTGCAAAACATATTATGCCCACAAGTCACTAAGCCATACGTCAATGGAATTTGGGAGGAAACCAGAGCACCCGGAGGAAATCCACGAGGGGAGAACATATGAACTCCTTTCAGACACCTGTAGGAATTAAATCCGATCGGAGATCGCTGGTACTGTGAAGCGGTTGCGCTGAACAGCTCTGTTGCCATGCCACCTGAAGGGGATGGGTGAGCAGGGAGGCTTGGGTGGCTGGGACCAGTGAGGGGGGCTCTCAAAGACCTAGCGCCAGCAGAAAACAGCTGTGGGCCAGTGGGACCAGAACCAGAATCAGGCTTAATGTCACTGGCATCTGTCATGAAGTGTTTGGTTTGTGGCAGCAGTACAGTGCAATACATAAAAATACTAAATTATAATAAGAAATATAAATAAAAATAAATAAGTAGAGCAAAAAGAGAATAAAAATAGTTAGTTAGTATTCATGGGTTGGTTCATTGACCATTCAGAAATCTGATGGCATTTTCGGCTGTTCCTGAAACATTGAATGTGTGTCTTCAGGCTCCTGTACCTCCCCTCTGATGGTAGCAATGAGAAGAGGACATGAGAGAAGAGGGAATGATGCAGCTCTATAAAACTCTGGTTAGGCCACACTTGAAGTACTGTGTCCAGTTCTGGCCACCTCACTATAGGAAGGATGTGGAAGCATTGGAAAGGGTTCAGAGGAGATTTACCAGGATGCTGCCTGGTTTAGAGAGTATGCATTATCATCAGAGATTAAGGGAGCTAGGGCTTTACTCTTTGGAGAGAAGGAGGATGAGAGGAGACATGATAGAGGTGTACAAGATAATAAGAGGAATAGATAGAGTGGATAGCCAGCGCCTCTTCCCCAGGGCACCACTGCTCAATACAAGAGGACATGGCTTTAAGGTAAGTGGTGGGAAGTTCAAGGGGGATATTAGAGGAAGGTTTTTTACTCAGAGAGTAGTTGGTGCGTGGAATGCACTGCCTGAGTCAGTGGTGGAGGCAGATACACTAGTGAAGTTTAAGAGACTACTAGACAGGTATATGGAGGAATTTAAGGTGGGGCCTTGTATGGGAGGCAGGGTTTGAGGGTCGGCACAACTTTGTGGGCCAAAGGGCCTGTACTGTGCTGTACTATTCTATGTTCTATGTTCTTTGTCCTGGGTGATGGACGTCCTTAACAATGGATGCCACGGCATCGTCTTTTGAAGATGTCCTCAATGGTGGGGAGGCTCGTGCCCACGATGGAGATAGCTGCATTTACAATTTTCTGCAGCATTTTTCCAATCCTGTTCAGTGGTCCCTTCACACCGATGAAGATGAATTTGCATTTGGATTTCTATTGCAATGGAACCTGTCTTGTTTGTGATGGTCCAGAATACTGATTGAGTTCGTGTTGTTTGTGATGGTCCAGAATACTGATTGGGTTCATGTTGTAGTTTTGCCATGCTGTTGAACCAGAGCCCAGGCAACACTTCTCTCCCAGGAGCTGGTCAAAGCTGCCGCTGGCTCGTGTTCATGATGAATTACTCTGACAAACATTCAGGGCTCTTTGTCAGAACAGCTACAATCACCCATCTGTTATCTCTTACATTGAAAGATGATTGATCTTTGAGTTCAACATCAATTTTTACCCTACGGCAGTGTCCAAGGCAAAATACCTGCTTCCATTTGGGGCACAATGTGCAAAGTCTATTAGCCTGCATGTTTGTTGGCAGAATTTTAGAAGGTGATGAGGAGGCGTACAGGAGCGATTTAGATCAGCTTGTTGAGTGGTGTTGCAGCAACAACCTTGTACTCAACGTCAGTGAAATCAAAGTACTGACTGTGGATTTCAGAAAGGGTAAGACAAGGGAACACCCTCCAGTCCTCATAGGAATCAGGAGTGGAAAGGGTGAACAATTTCAAGTCCCTGGGTCTCTACATTGCTGAGGATCTATCCTGGGCCCAACATATCGATGCAATTACAAAGAAGGCTCAACAGCGGCTATATTTCATTAGGAGTTTGAGAAGATTTGGTGTGTCACCAAAGACACTCATGGATGTCAACGGACGTACTGTGGAGAACATTCTAACTGGCTGCATCACCTTCTGGTACGGGGGGCTCTGCAGAGGGTCAAAATAAGCAGCAGAAAATTGTAAACTCAGTCAACTCCAGCATGGGCACTAGCCTCCCCCAGCATCCAGGACATCTTTAAGGAGCGATGCCTCAAAAAGGTTGCCTCCATCATTAAAGATACTATCACCTAGGACATGCCCACTTCTCATTACTACCATCAGGGAGGAGGTACAGGAGCCCAAAGACACACACTCAGTGTTTCAGGACCAGCTCCTTCCCCTCTGCCATCAGATTTCTGAATGTACAGTGAAGCCATGAACACTTCCTCACTCCCTTATTTTTCTCTTTTTGCACAACTTATTTAACTTTTTAAATATAAATACTTACTGTAATTTACAGTTTTTATTATTATTGTCATTTATTGCTCAGTACTCCTGCCACAAAACAACAAATTTCACAATGTGTGCCAGTGATATTAAACCCCATTCTGATTTGATACGTGGGAGACTCAGTTCAAACATATTTACAGAAGATAGAAGAGTACAGAGGAACAGGCCGTTCGTCCCACAATGTCTGCATTGAGCATTATGCCAAATTAAACTAAATGGATGCCTTTAGCTAGAAAAAGTGCAGAGGAGATTTGTGAGTATGTTGTCAGGACTCGAAGGACTGAGTTATGTAGAGATGTTGAGCAGGTTGGGACTGTTTTCATTGGAGGATAGATATATGAGGGGTGATCAAGAGCTAGAAGACATGAGTTTAAGGTGAGGAGGGAGAGGTTTACTAGAAACCTGAGGGGCACACACAAAATGCTGGAGTAACTCAGCAGGTCAGGCAGCATGTATGGAAAGCAGCAAACGGGCGATGTTTCAGGTCAAGACCCTTCATCAGGGATGAAACTGAAGGGGCAAGAAGCCAGAATAAGAAGGTGGAAAGAAGGAAGAATACAAGTTGGAAGGTGACCAGCCGAGGAGGGGAGTGGGTGGTTGGGTGGGGAATGGGTAAATTCCCATTCTAACACTTCTGTCCATGGCCTCCTCTAATGTAACAATAAGGCCAATGTCAGGTTGGAGGAACAACAGCTCATATTCCGTCTGGACAGCCTCCAACCTGATGGCACAAACATCGATTTATCTTAACCTAGCAACTTCTCCCCTCACCCCTTCTCTCTTTTCCCATGGTGTTCTACTGTCCTCTCCTGTCAGATTCCTTCCTGTGCAATGGAGGCTTTCATACCCCTCCTTGCTCTTCCATTACTATGGCCCTGCAAAGTATTCCAAGAGAAGGCAGTGTATTATTCTCAGCTTATTGACTATACTAATCAACATCGGTGAAACAGATTATCCAGTAATCATTAGTCATAGTCATAGTCATAGTCATACTTTATTGATCCCGGGGGAAATTGGTTTTCGTTACAGTTGCACCATAAATAATAAATAATAATAGAACCATAAATAGTTAAATAGTAATATGTAAATTATGCCATTGAATTATGAAATAAGTCCAGGACCAGCCTATTGGCTCAGGGTGTCTGACCCTCCAAGGGAGGAGTTGTAAAGTTTGATGGCCACAGGCAGGAATGACTTCCTATGACGCTCAGTGTTGCATCTCGGTGGAATGAGTCTCTGGCTGAATGTACTCCTGTGCCCACCCAGTACATTATGTAGTGGATGGGAGACATTGTCCAAGATGGCATGCAACTTAGACAGCATCCTCTTTTCAGACACCACCGTGAGAGAGTCCAGTTCCATCCCCACAACATCACTGGCCTTATGAATAAGTTCGTTGATTCTGTTGGTGTCTGCTACCCTCAGCCTGCTGCCCCAGCACACAACAGCAAACATGATAGCACTGGCCACCACAGACTCGTAGAACATCCTCAGCATCGTCCAGCAGATGTTAAAGGACCTCAGTCTCCTCAGGGAGTAGAGACGGCTCTGACCCTTCTTGTAGACAGCCTCAGTGTTCTTCGACCAGTCCAGTTTATTGTCAATTCGTATCCCCAGGTATTTGTAATCCTCCATCATGTCCACACTGACCCCCTGGATGGAAACAGGGGTCACCGGTACCTTAGCTCTCCTCAGGTCTTCCACCAGCTCCTTAGTCTTTTTCACATTAAGCTGCAGATAATTCTGCTCACACCATGTGACAAAATTTCCTACCATAGCCCTGTACTCAACCTCATCTCCCTTGCTGATGCATCCAACTATGGCAGAGTCATCCGAAAACTTCTGAAGATGACAAGACTGTGCAGTAGTTGAAGTCCGAGGTGTAAATGGTGAAGAGAAAGGGAGACGAGACAGTACCCTGTGGAGCCCCAGTGCTGCTGATCACTCTGTCGGATACACAGTGTTGCAAGCACACGTATTGTGGTCTGCCAGTCAGGCAATCAAGAATCCATGACGACATTAATTACTATCAGTGTCCACATCTTTTGGATCCTCTTTTTAGGGTTTTTTGTGCTTTGCCAGTTTGCACACGCCAAGATAAATTCTGTGGCTCTAATGCATTGAGCTTGTGAAAGAGCAAGTCCAAATTTAAATCTTACTTCTTGGGGTAGCCAAAATAACTTTGAAGAGGGGGAGCAGAGAATTAATTTTTAAAGATAAAGCTCAACTTTATTTGTCAAATGGACATTGAAACATCAAACATTGAATGGAATGTCTTGCATCAATGACCAACACAGTCCAAGGGTGAGCTGGGGGCAGCCTGTATGTGTCGCCTGTCACAGTGTGCGCGCGGAGGATCGGAACCAAGTGCAAAGGAACGGCAGACTGTCTCTGTCACCGTGGTTGCTGACAGCGACTCGACCCCAGGAGTAGAGGAAAGGCAAACTCCCTAGGAAGGGTTGGAAACAAGAGGTCATACATAGGAGTATTGACAGAGTAACGGAGGTGTGACAATGCAACACCACAAGACAAACCATTCTCCCAAGCACACAGTAGGACTCTGCTGACAACAAGAATACCCTTTAAATAATCATAGAACGTGGGAAACACGTGCTGATTACAATCAACCCAACAAGACCAAACAGAGAGCACCTAGGCTTACTGGCTCTAACATTTAGTAAATGGAGGTGCTCAAGAAACCCAGAAGCCCACCACTCTACATCAAGTCACAGAGGCCTGCAGGGATGGTGACTCGCCATGCTTCCCATGCCAGCAGAGCATGCCTACAACTTACTAACGATCAAGGTTTAATCAGAGCAGTTTGTGGATTGGACTTGTTTTTAGAGGACACTCTAATTCATATATGTGTTTCTGGTTACACCTTTTTTAAATTGTTGTTTTGTGCGATTTTAATCAGGGCACTTTGATGCGGATTGTCTCTGCGGCCTGCATTCAAAAACAACACGGCACTAAGTTAAACTGAACTACACTGCATATTCTTAGGCTGTGTCTGCAGTTTGATGTTTGATATGCTGTGCATTTTAACTTGTTTTTTGCCGTTTGTGCAATTTGTTCTTTTTTTTTGAGTGTTAGATGTTTGATGTTTTCTTTGAATGGGTTCCATGGAATTTCTTTGTTTCACGGCTGCCTGTGGGAGGACAAGTTTGAGGGCTGTATTCTGCATGCATACTTTGATAAAAAATGTACTTTCAATGATTTTAAATAGCACACACAAAATGCTGGAGTAACTCTGCATGTCAGCCGGCATCTATGGAGAGGAATATTCTTCTCCATCTTGGCTTGAAATATCAAATATCGCCCTCCATAGATGCTGCCTGACCTGCCCAGTTTCTCCAGCATTTTGTGTGTGTTTCTCTGGTTTTCCAGCTCCTGCAGAATCTTTTGCGTTTGCTAACCCTGCCCCACATGTTAGGAACAGGGGAGTAAAATGGACCACCCATGTACAAACTCATAGTCATACAGAACATAAACAGCCTAACTGACTCCTTATAGAGAGTGGCAGGGATTGAACTGCTATCTTACAGCTGGCTTTGTAAAGTGCTAAGCTGCCATTCTGTCTCACGATGACTCCTGAGATTCATTTCTCCGTTGATGACCTTACATCTGATGTAAGGTCATTGACTGCAAATGTTAACTGTCTCTCTCTCTCAATGCAAATGTTGACTGATTTAGCTTTAATTGTTGCGGAAAGTGACAGAAATCCTTTAATGAACGTTAAATCTGGGTAAGTCTGTATTTATTTAGTGTTATCTCATTAAACCAGAGGATCTATAGAGACTCATTTTAACCCGCGAGGCAAATAACATAGTCCTTCCGTCTTTGGTGATGTCCTTATTGTCATGGTCATCGTTGAGGATGGCTGTACATGGCACCATGTTGGAACTGCAGTAATTTCCTGCACTGGTATATTAGGGATCATTCTGGAGTTATGACACGAGGGATAGCATAATTATAAGTTCAAGTTCAAGACTAATTGTCATTCAACCGTACACAAATACCCAAGGATACATCGGAAAGTGTGTAAATTGGGTGGTCGATGCTCGGGTTGAGTTGTTCTCCGATCTTGGTGATTTACTTGCCAACGTTTCGTCACCATACGAGGAGACATCATCAGCGCCAAGTAAATTGCCAAGGTTGGAGATCCACTCAACCCAGCCAAAACGGTGTTCCTCTGGGGCCAAGGTACAAAATGCAGCACCAACAGTCATTTACAGTACAAGGCACACGTAGGTAAACATGCAGTCACACAAAAATTGTATACGGCATGCCCTTTAAATTTATGTTGCATGGGAGTTATCGGCAGTTCTCAGTAGTCTGCAGACAAACGTAGGCACGCACACGTGTCGGTAATTCGCGTAGTATATCTAATACCAATACCGTGGTGGTGTGGTGGTTAGCACAACCCAATTACAGCTCAGGGTGTCGGAGTTCCGAGTTCAATAAGGAGCTTGTCCGTCCTCCCTCTGGCCATGTGGATTTTCTCCGGGCACTCCAGTTTCCTCTCACCGTCCAAAGACCTACCGGTTAGTAGGTCTTTGTAAATTGTCCTGTGATTAGGCTAGGGTTAAACCAGAGGTTTCAGGGCAGTGTGGCTCGAAGGGCCTGTCCACACTGTGTCTCAATAAATAAGTAACAATGGATGAACAAAAATGAGAACCAGTCTTTAGGAGAGAAAACCTCTTCACAATTTAACTTCCAATTGATATTTTGTGGCCAGTGAAACTAATATTTGGGTATGGGACATTCTTTGTCAATAATGAGGCACTCTCATGTTGGAGGAGCAACACCTCAGATTCCATCTATATAGCCTCCAACCTGATGGCATCAACATTGATTTTTCTAATTTATAGTAATTTCCCCCTCTTTCTTCTTTCCTCTCTTCATTTCCCCTACTCCTCATCTCCTCATCTGCCTATCACCTTCCTGGTGCCCCCCCTTCTCCCCATTCTCCCACGGTGCAGCACCGAAACAGGCCCTTCAGCCCATCTAGTCCATGTGAAAACCACTTAATCTGCCTACTCCCATAGACCTGCACTGGGACCATAGCCTCTATACCTTACCATCCACGTACCTATCCAAACTTCTCTTCAATGTTGGAATCAAGCTCGTATGGACCACTTGTGCTGGCAGCTCATTCCACATTCTCACGGCCCTCTGAGTGAAGAAGTTTCCCCTCATGGCCCTCTTAACCATGATCTCTGGTTGTAGTTCCACCCAACCTCAGTGGAAAAAGCCTGCTTGCACTTAGCCTATCTATACCCCTCGTAATTTTACATATCTCTTTCAAATCTTCCCCACAATCCTTCTACGTTCCAAGGAATAAAGTCCTAACCTATTCAGTCTTTCCTAATAACTCAGGTACTCCAGTTCTGGCAACATCCTTGTGAATTTTCTCTTACTCTTTCAACATTATTGATATCTTTCCTACAGGTAGGTGACAAAAACTGCTCACAATACTCCAGATTAGGCTTCACCAATGCCTTATACAACTTCAACATAACATTTCATCCCCTGTACTCAGTACTTTTGATTTATAAAAGCCAATGTGCTGAAAGCTTTCTTTACGACCCTATCTGCCTATCAGATTTCTTCTGCAGCCCTTTACCTCTTCCACTTATTACCTCCCAGTTTCTTGTTTCATTCCCCTCTCTCCCACCCATTTGGCTTCATCTATCATCTACGATTCTCATCCTCTCACCTTTATATTCTGGCATCTTTCCCCTTCCTTTCCAGTCCCCATGAAGGATCTTGGTTCAAAATGTCAACTGTTTATTCACAGTTTAAATTCCAACACAGTAAGAGGAGATTCGCCCAAATATCCGTTCTAATGTGGACAGAGATATTTTGAAAAATGCTTAGTGTGGACGCCTATTGTTTTTACTCGAAACTGGCGTTTTCAAAATTATCGGGCGTAGTGCAGACGTAGCCTTAAATACGAAAGATCCTGCAAATGCTGGAAATCCAAAACAACAGGCACGAAATGCAGGAGAAACTCAGCAGGTCAGGCAGCATCCATGCAAATAAACAGAAGTTGTCATTTCAGGGTGTTGTAAAAAATACTACTTATAACAATCAACACACATCGAAGTTGCTGGTGAGCGCAGCAGGCCAGGCAGCAGGTCTAGGAAGAGGTCCAGTCGACGTTTCAGGCCGAGACCCTTCGTCAGGACTAACTGAAGGAAGAGTTAGTAAGAGATTTGAAAGTGGGAAGGGGAGGGGGAGATCTGAAATGATAGGAGAAGACAGGAGGGGGAGGGATGGAGCCAAGAGCTGGACAGGTGATTGGCAAAAGGGATACGAGAGGATCATGGGACAGGAGGTCCGGGGAGAAAGAAAAGGGGGAGGGGGGAAAACCCAGAGGATGGGCAAGGAGTATAGTGAGAGGGACAGAGGGAAAAAAAGGAGAGAGAGAGAAAGAATGTGTGTATATAAATAAATAACGGAAGGGGTACGAGGGGGAGGTTGGGCATTAGGGGAAGTTTGAGAAGCCAATGTTCATGCCATCAGGTTGGAGGCTACCCAGCACTCAGGTTGGAGGAACAACACCTTATATTCCGTCTGGGTAGCCTCCAACCTGATGGCATGAACATTGACCTCTCTAACTTCCGCTAATGCCCCACCTCACCCTCGTATCCCATCCGTTATTTATTTATATAAACACATTCTTTTTCTCTCTCTCCTTTTTCTCCCTCTGTCCTCTCACTATACTCCTTGCCCATCCTCTGGGCTTTTCCTCCCTCCCCCTTTTCTTTCTCCCTGGGCCTCCAGTCCCATGATCCTCTCGTATCCCTTTTGCCAATCACCTGTCCAGCTCTTGGCTCCATCCCTCCCCCTCCTGTCTTCTCCTATCATTTTGGATCTCCCCCTCCCCCTCCCACTTTCAAATCTCTTACTAGCTCTTCCTTCAGTTAGTCCTGACGAAGGGTCTCAGCCCGAAACGTCGACTGCACCTCTTCCTACAGATGCTGCCTGGCCTGCTGCGCTCACCAGCAACTTTGATGTGTGCTGCTTGAAATTCCAGCATCTGCAGAATTCCTCGTGTTTGCCTACTTATAACGATGATTAGTGAGGCACGGAGAGATCTGTATTTACTGACAAGTACCTTTATTGTTTAAACTAACAAGTACATGAATTCATACACTAAATGCCTTGTGTGCTCACCCACTAGGTGTCCCTGACTCTCCTGAATAGTCAAAGAATAGCAAAGGTATTGCCCGGGCAAGGGAGTTTACGCTGGCCAGGCGTTCCTCCTTGTCCCCATTCATTTGTTACGTGTTTCACGCAGGGTTACTTCCGCTTGTATCTGCGATGGTTATTCTTCAAAGTTACCGCTAACAGCACGCAGAAAGTTTCCACTTTTATATCCATTCTTTATCAATTCAAATATCCCATTCCAGTGTCATTGGCCTCAGGTCATGTGTCTGTCCTTTAACATCTTGTTATTGGCTCTGCTCCAAGACAGCATCCATTTATTGCCCTGTTCCCATCAAGTGACAGTCGATAATTTATGGCTGTTTGTTCTCAATCAGCAATGAGCTCGAATCACTTCAGGCAGGCATCAACCCCAGCATTCACAAAAGTTGACATTTCGGGCTGTTGCAAAAAACTGGCATATTATTATCAACCAAAGAACATCTCACAAATAACTTCTTATTTGAAAATGATCTCCAGTCCAACAGATTACCTGAAGTATCATTGTACCTTCTTTAAAACGTTGATCAAGCCCAGCATGTCAAGTGCACAAAATGGAGAATAGTGTGACTTTCTGGGCGGGGCTGTGGTCGAGAGCCTGCCCCTGCATTTCTGACGACCAGCAATGTTTACTGTTCTTGTGTTAAAATGCTTTTGTGGGATTATGGTGGGAAGTTCCGGTTCATTTATTGTTACATTTTAGCTTGCGTTATACAGTTATTGGCTTGTGTATTTGTGAGTCATCCTAACCGTAACCAGGGTGTGTGATGGTCACCTCCCCCGTCGGTGTGAGACTGGTTGAGTTCACTCTTTGGGTTATGGTGCCCGGTCTGTTTTGTGTCTATCATAATAAAACCATTGTTGAGTGAAAGAGCTTCCTCGGCTGTCATTATGGAGCAAATGCTCACCACAATAGAGTGTCTTCACAAAATGGCAGCCTCCATTCCCAGCAAGAACAAAGACAATTAGTCCGTCTGCTTCCACTGTCCTTGATTCATTTGAGTTCACTGATTTATAGATTATCCTCCTTTCTGGCAACAGGGCCGCGACCCTTCTTCTGGACTGGAAGGGGTGAGGGAGGATGCCAGATTTAAAAGGTAGGGGGGAAGGGAAGGAGGCTAGCATAAAGTTAATGGTGAAGACAGGTGGCTGCAGAGGGAAGGAATCCGATAGGAGAGGAGAGTGGACCATAGGAGAAAGGGAAAGAGGAGGGACGTCAGGGGCAGGTGAGAAGAGGTAAGAGGCCTTTTTTAAGGCATCCGTTAGTCTTGCGAGACCATGGATCTGCACCTGGAAAGTCTTCACTCTCCAGGGTGCAGGCCTGGGCAAGGTTGTATGGAAGACCAGCAGTTGCCCATGCTGCAAGTCTCCCCTCTCCATGACACCAATGTTGTCCAAGGGAAGGGCACTAGGACCCATACAGCTTGGCACCGGTGTCGCTGCAGAGCAATGTGTGATTAAGTGCCTTGCTCAAGGACACAACACGTTGCCTCGGCTGGGGCTCGAACTCACGACCTTCAGGTCGCGAGTCCAATGCCTTAACCACTTGGCCACGTGCCCACACCCACGTGAGTAAGAGGCCAAAGTGGGGAATAGAAAAAGAGGGGAGAGGGAAGGAATTTTTTTTACTGGAAGGAAAAGTCAATATTCATGCCATTGAGTTCAAGGCTACCCAGATGGAATATGAGGGATTGCTTCTCCACCTTAATGTATATTAATTAATTTGAGGAGCAACATCTCATATTCCCTCTGAGTAGCCTCCACCTGGTGGTATGAACATCGATTTATCATTCCGCTATGGAGGAGATGAGATGGAATTTCTTCCATTCCATCATGGAAGATTTATTATCGAGGGGTCACAGTTTGAGGATAAAGGGGAAGCCTTTTAGGACTGAGATGAGGAAAAACTTCTTCACACAGAGAGTGGTGAATCTGTGGAATTCATTGCCATGGACAGCTGTGCAGCCCAAATCATTGGGTATATTAAAAGCAGGGGCTGATAGGTTTTTGATTAGTCAGGGTGTCAAAGGTTATGGGGAGAAGCCAGGAGGATAGGGCTGAGAGGGATAGAAACATAGAAAATAGGTGCAGGAGTGGGCCATTCGGCCCTTTGAGCCTGCACCACCATTCAGTATGATCATGGCTGATCATCCAACTCAGAACCCTGTACCTGCCTTCCCTCCATACCTCCTGATCCCTTTAGCCACAAGGGCCTCTTAAATATAGCCAATGAACTGGCCTCAACTGTTTCCTGTGGCAGAGAATTCCACAGATTCACCACTCTCTGTGTGAAGAAGTTTTTCCTCATCTCAGTCCTAAAAGGCTTCCCCTTTATCCTCAAACTGTGACCCCTCGATAATAAGTCTTCCATGATGGAATGGTGAAGCAGACTCAATGGGCCAAGTCACCTAATTCTGCTGCTATGTCTTATGGTCTTCTGATCTTATACGCCAGTGATATTAAACCTGATTCTGATTCTGGGTGTCTGAGTTTGTTCGTGAGTAGTTTTTCATTGATTCTATCATGTTTCTTTATACCTACTGTGAATGCCCACAAGAAAATGAATCTGGGGTAGCATATGGTGACATATATGTAGTTTGATGATATATTTACTCTGAAATTTACTTTGAACTTTGAAACAATTATAGTCCAGTTGATGTAAACACGTCTTGGCCATTTAATTGAACTACCGGCATTGAATGAACTGAGTTAAGCAACACCTGCCACAACATATATTTCACTATGACTTTCCCATGCATCTTGTAACAATGTAGCTGTACAAGTTTAAACACCTCCGTTTAGATAGAAGATCTATCATTTCCCTGTCTGACATGAAAGCTTTCTCTTAGAGACATCTTTTCTATCGCAGGTGATCCCTGCAGTAATTGCTAATGTGCGCGGTGTCAATCAGAGTCAGGTCCAGTATCAGTGGCAGCTGTCGTGAAGTGTGTGTTTTGCCGCAGCTCTGCAGCGCAAAACGTAATGATAATAAAAAGCCTATCAATTACAATAAGTATATGTTAAAAAGGAAATTAAATGAATAGTGCGAAAAGAGATATTAGATTATGAGGACACGTAGTCCCCTTTTATTGTCATTTAGTAATGCATGCATTAAGAAATGATACAATATTCATCCGGTGTGATATCACAAAACACAGGACAGACCAAGACTGAAAAACTAACAAAAACCACATAATTATAACATATTGTTACAACAGTGCAACAATACCATAACTTGATGAAGAACAGTCCATGGCACAGTAAAAAAGTTCAAAGTCTCTCGGAAGTCCCACATCTCACGCAGACGGGAGAAGGAAGAAAACTCTCCCTGCCATGCCCGACCACAGTCCGACTCTGAGTCGTCCGAAAACTTTGAGCTCTGATCAGCCCCCCGACACTGAGTACCAAGCGCCATCCCTATCCAAATGTTTCGACCTCAGCCTCGGTTGCCAACAGCAGACAAAGCCGGGGATTTTGGGGCCTACCCTCCGGAGATTCTCGATCGCACAGTAACAACGGCGGCCAACCAGGCATTTCAGAAATTTCTTCAGATGTTCCTCTGCTTCTCATTTCTGTCTTCATCAAATCAGAATTGTCCATGGCCCCTATTTAACAGAAACGATATCATTTCACCAGAGAGCTGCGTTGCACTACCATCTTCTCCTCCCACCTGATATGGGTTCAATATCCACCACTGCTCCTGTAAGGAGTTTGTACGTTCTCCCCATGACTGGGTGGGTTTCCTTCGGGTGTTGTGGTTTCCTCCCACAGTCCAAAGGTGGGTTGGTTGGTTGGTTAATTGGTCATTGTAAATTGTCCTGTGATTAAATTGGGGGCTTGCTGGGGATGCGGCTCGAAGGGCCAGAAGGGCCCTACTCTGCACTGTATCTCCATCAATCAAACAATACATAAATAAATAGAAGACAGACAATAAATAAACAAACAAACAGACTGGTCTTGAAACTTTACATGTGTACCTCCTCCCTGATGGTAGCAATGAGAAGGGGACAGGTCCTGGGTGATGGGGGTACGGAATGATAGACGTCACCTGTTTGAGACATCACCTTTTGAAGATCTCTCATTGCTGGGGCCGGTGCCCATGATGGATCTGGCTGAGTTGACAACTTTCTGCAGCTTTTTCTGATCCTGTACAGTGACCCCTCCATATCAGATGGTGATGCAACCAGTTAGAATGTCCCTAACTGTTCTTAGGATGGAAAATGTGGAGTGAAGTTGACAGACTCAGGGATTGACTCAATTCTTCTCACGTGCAGTGGCCACTGAGCTCAAAGTCCCAGTGGTGGTTATAACAACTAATCTGGGTGGAGCAAAACCAGAAGAAAGTGAAACTGGAGTAGGCTACACTGACCTTAGAGGCTCCAAGGTCACTTAATTATGTAGTAATCCTGACCTTACTGTTCAATCTAGAAAAGTATGAAGTATTCACTCTGAAAGGTTGAACTTGTTTCCCGTTGTTCACAGATGAAGTCCTCCCCACTGAGCACATCTACATGGAACACTGTCATAAGGACCCACACCATTTTGGCCATGCTCTCTTCTCACTGCTGCCATCAAGAAGGAGGTACAGGAGCCTCAGGACCAACACCATCAGGTTCAGGAATAGTTATCACCCCTCAACCATCAGGCTCTTGATCCAGTGAGGATAACCTCACTCACCTCAACAGCGAATTGATTCCGCAACCTATGGACTCACTTTCGAGGACTCGACAACTCATGTTCTTGATATTATTTATTATTTTTTATTTGTAGTTTGTCTTCTTTTGCACCCTGGTTGCTTGTGTGTAGTTGTTCTGCCATCAGGAAGGAAGTGCAGGAGCCTCAGGACTCACACTACCAAGTTCAGAAACAGTTATTACTCCTCAACCATCAGGCTGTTGAACCAAAGAGGATAACTTCACTCAACTTCGCTCACCCCATCATTGAGTTGTTTCTACAACGTATGAACTCACTTTGAAAGACTCTTCATCTCATGTTTTCAATATTTATTGTTTTATTCATCTCTTATTATTATTTCTTTTTGTATTTGCACAGTTTGTTATGTTTTGTACACTGATTGAATGCCCGAATTAGTGCGGACTTTCATTGATTCTATTATGGCTATTATTTTATTATGGATTTATTGAATAAGCCTGCAAGAAAATGAATCTCAGCATTGTATATAGTAACATATATGTACTTTGATAATAAATTTATCTTGAACTTTTCATTGATTCTACTGTATTTCTTTGTTCTACTATGAATGTCTGCAAGAAAATGAATCACAGGGTAGTATATTATGACATGTGGTATATGTACTTTGGTAATAAATCTACTCTGAACTTTGATGGCAGCGTACAAGATTAATGGCAGGATTCCTAACAGTGTGGAGGAACAGAGGGATCTTGAGGTCCACATCACAGATCCCTCAAAGTTGCTACGCAAGTTGATAGGATGCTTAAGAAGCTGATAGTATGCTGTGTTGACCTGGATTAGTCCAGGGATTGAGTTCAAGAGCCTCGAGGTAGCTTTATAAAAGCCTGGTTAGACCACACTTGAGGAATATTATTTTCAGTTCTGGTGGCCTCAGTATAGGAAGGATGTGGAAGCTTTAGAGAGGGTGCAGAGGAGATTTACCAGGATGCCATCTGGATTAGAGACCATGTCTTACAAGATAGGTTGAGCGAGCTAGGGCTTTTCCCTTTAGAGCAAAGGAGGATAGAGGTGTATATTAGGATAAGAGGCATATATTGAGTGGATATCCAGAGCAGAAAAGGCTAATACAACAGACCATACATTTAAGATGATTGGAAGAAGGTATCGGAAGATGTCAGAGGTAGTGTTTTTTTTTACACAGAGAGTTGTGGGTGCATGGAACATGCTGCTGGGGTGGTGCTAGAGGCAGATACATTAGGGATGTTTAAGTGACTTAGGCACATGGATGAAAGGAAAATGGAGGGCTCTGTGACAGGGAAGTCTTAGATTGACCTTGGAGTAGGTTAAAAGCTCAGCTGAAGGACCTCTACTGTGCTGTAATGCTGTGATTATTTTCTATATTCTATATGCTAACCTCTGTTTGGACCCAGAATAAAACGTTGATCGATCTCAGGTCCTGAAGAGAATCAAGAGATTCTGCATATGTTGGAAATCTTGAGCAACACACAATCCTAATGAAGAGTCTTCACCAAAAAAACCTAGGGTCCATTTCCCTCCATAGATGCTGCCTGACCTTCTGTGTTCTTTCAGCATTCTGTGTGTGTTTTTCTTGAAGAGGCTGACAGGTTTCAGCATCCATCGAGCGTCTGGAGAGTGTACTCTGAAGTTCATAACACCCTGAAGATATTTCTCAACACTTCCTGTTCTGGTGACCTCTTGTGTCCCTGCTTATCTCCCTCCAGCAGCTGTCCCCAACCTTCACACTTCCCTCCCTCCCCAACTCCATCTGAATTTCATTTCGCTTTTTTTTTGCCTGCCTTTATCCATCTCCCTTGTGGCATGATCTCGCACCACCTCCCTCCTCTCCCCACCCAGCACTACCTGCCCATCAACCTTCATCCCTCCTCAGTTCAACAATCACCTTGGACTCCTGTGTCACCCCTCCCCTCCTCCTCAACTATCTCCCTTCTCAACCTTCAGTCCTGACGCAGGGCTTCTAATTTGTTCAGTCTCCAACCATACCACAAGATCTCTCTTTCCAGAAATTGGAAGTTCAGAAAGTTCAAGGTACATTTATTATCAAAGTACGTATACATTTTAAAACCTTGAGATTCATCTCCCAACAGACAGCCACAAAACAAAGAAACCCACAAGACCCCATCAAGCACCCAATGCGAAGAGAGAAAACAAATCGTGCAAATGAAAGTGAGTCCTCAGGTATGAAGCACAGAGCAGCCAGAGCAGGCCGCACTCGCAGTCTCAGTACAACGCAGAGCCGAGTAAATGTCCCAGAGCAGCGAGCAGAACCAGCCCGACACCCTGCTTGTCTCTGGTCCCAACACCCTGCCCGTCTCTGGTCCCGACACCCTGCCGGTCTCTGGTCCCAACACCCTGCCGGTCTCTGGTCCCGACACCCTGCCGGTCTCTGGTCCCGACACCCTGCTTTTTCAATCAATTAGGAAAGATATCAGGGAGGATTTACAAGGATGTTGCTGGGAATTGCGGGCCTGAGTTACAGGGAAAGGTTGAATAATTTAAGACTTTTTTTAATCCTGGAGTGTAGGAGAATGAGGGGAGATATGATAGGGATACACAAAATTATGAGAGGTAGAGACAGGGTAAATGCAAGCAGGCTTTTTCCACTGAGGTTGAGTAAAGATGGCTGAGACTGGAGGACTGTCCATGTGTGCGGGCGGATAGGTGGGAGGGAGGAACGGGGCTTGTTTCTCTGTTGTGTTTTTTTTTCACTCGGTATGTTCTGTTTTGTTGTGTTTTGTGTTGTTGTGCTCGGCATGGTAGCATGCTACGTTGGCACCAGAATGTGTGGCAACACTTGCGGGTTGTTTTGGTTGTTAACACAAACAACACAGTTCCTAAGGTTGTCATAGCCAGGGGTGGTAGTGGGGATAATCTCCCACTGCCTATAAAGTGCTCCAAATGGTGTGTGTCTCTAACAGCCTCTGACAACCAAGTCCAACTCTTGCTTTCACGGGTGGCTTAGCTACTAGGAACTGTTTCTACTGACAAAAGAGGCAAAGGCGGACCACTGGCGCCTCAAATTCCGCAGACTTGCGGCCATATCCACCCATGGGAAAGGCTTCAGGAATACACCCCAAGGAAGAAATGCAGAGCCGGGGTCCCTAAGGCAGTTTGATGTTGTTTACAGCTTCACTCTGGCAACCTCTGTGACGACACTGGTGCCAAGCTGTATCGGTGTTTGCCCTTCCCTTGGACTACATCAGTGACGTGGAGAGGGGGAGCCCACTGCACGGGAACAGCCGGTTCTTCAAATCTTCCCACCCAGGCTTGTGCCCTGGAGAGGACACAGTCCACCAGAGGTGCAAACCTGGGTGCCTACGAGTATATTTCACTGTATGTTCCAATGTACACGTGATAAATAAATCTGAATCTGAGAACTAGAGGTTATAGTTTAAGAGTGAAAGGTGAAATGTTTAAGGAGAACAAGAAAAGGAATATAGAATATTTACCCTGTCTCTACCTCTCATAATTTTGTGTATCCCTATCATATCTCCCCTCATTCTCCTACACTCCAGGATTAAAAAAAGTCTTAAATTATTCAACCTACAGCACAATACAGGCCCTGCGGCCCACAAAGTTGTGCCGAACATGTCCCTACCATAGAAATTACTAGGTTTACCCATAGCCTTCTATTTTTCTAAGCTCCATGTGCCTATCCAAAAGTCTCTTAAAAGACCCTATTGTATCTGCCTCCACCACCATTTCTGGCAGCCCATTCCACGCACTCATCACTCTCTGAGTAAAAAACTTACTCCTGACATCTCCTCTGTACCTACTCCCCAGCACCTTAAACCTGTGTCCTTTTATGGCAACCATTTCAGCCCTGGGAAAAAGCCTCCGACTATCCACATGATCAATGCCTCTCATTATCTTATACACCTCTATCAAGTCACCTGTCATCCTCCATCGCTCCAAGGAGAAAAGGACAAGTTCACTCAACCTGTTTTCATAAGGCATGCTCCCCAATCCAGGCAACATCCTTGTAAATCTCCTCTGCATCCTTTCTATGGTTTCCACATCCTTCCTGTAGTGAGGTGACCAGAAATGAGCACAGTATTCCAAGTGGGGTCTGACCAGGGTCCCATATAGCTGCAACTCGGCTCCTAAATTCAATTCCACGATTGATGAAGGCCAACACACCATATGCCTTCTTAACCACCGAGTCAACCTGCGCAGCTGTTTTGAGCGTCCTATGGACTCGGACCCCAAGATCCCTCTGATCCTCCACACTGCCAAGAGTCTTACCATTAATACTATATTCTGCCACCATATTTGACCTACCAAAATGAACCATTTCACACTTAATTGGGTTGAACTCCATCTGCCACTTCTCAGCCCAGTTTTGCATCCTATCAATGTCCCGCTGTAACCTCTGACAGCCCTCCACACTATCCGCAACACCCCCAACCTTTGTGTCATCAGCAAACTTACTAACCCATCCCTCCACTTCCTCATCCAGGTCATTTATAAAAATCACGAAGAGTAAGGGTCCCAGAACAGATCCCTGAGGAACTCCACTGGTGACCAACCTCCATGCAGAATATGACCCGTCTACAACCACTCTTTGCTTCTGTGGGCAAGCCAGTTCTGGATTCACAAAGCAATGACCCCTTAGATCCCATGCCTCCTTACTTTCTCAATAAGCCTTGCATGGGGTACCTTATCAAATGCCTTGCAGAAATCCATATACACTACATCTACTGCTCTTCCCTCATCAGTGTCTTTAGTCACATCCTCAAAAAATTCAGTCAGGCTTGTAAGGCATGACCTGCCCTTGACAAAGCTATGCTGACTACTCCTAATCATATTATACTGCTCCAAATGTTCATAAATCCTGCCAATCAGGATCTTCTCCATCAACTTACCAACCACTGAGGTAAGACTCACTGGTCTATAATTTCCTGGCTTATCTCTACTCCCTTTCTTGAATAAAGGAACAACATCCACAACCCTCCAACCCTCTGGAACCTCTTCTGTCCCCATTGATGATGCAAAGATCATTGCCAGAGGCTCAGTAATCTCCTCCCTCGCCTCCCTCAGTAGCCTGGGCTACATCTCATACAGTCCCGGCCACTTATCCAACTTGATGCTTTCGAAAAGCTCCAGCACATCCTCTTTCTTAATATCTACATGCTCAAGCATATCAGTCTGCTGCAAGTCATCACTACAATCACCAAGATCCTTTTCCACAGTGAATACTGAAGTAAAGTATTCATTAAGTACCTATTTCCTCTGGTTCCATACACACTTTCCCACTGTCACACTTGAAAGGTCCTATTCTTTCACGTCTTATCCTCTTGCTCTTCACATACTTGTAGAATACCTTTGGGTTTTCCTTAATCCTGCCCGCCAAGGCCTTCTCATGGCCCCTTCTGGCTCTCCTAATTTCCTTCTTAAGCTCCTTCATATTAGCCTTCTAATCTTCTAGATCTTTAACATTACCTAGCTCTCTGAACCTTTTGTAAGCTTTTCTTCTTGACTAGATTTATTACAGCCTTTGAACACCATGGTTCCTGCACCTTACCATAACTTCCGTCTCACTGGAATGTACCTATACAGAAATCCACACAAATATCCCCTGAACATTTGCCACATTTCTTCCATACTTTTCCCTGAGAACATCTTTTTCCAATTTAAATTTCCAATTTCCTGCCTGATTGCCTTAAAATTCTCCTTACTCCAATTAAACGCTTTTCTAACTTGTCTGTTCCTATCTCTCTCCGATGCTGTTGTAAAGGAGATAGAATTGTGATCACTATCTCCAAAATGCTCTCCCACTGAGAGATCTGACACCTCACCAGGTTCATTTCCCAATACCAGATCAAGTACAGCCTCTCGTCTTGTAGGCTTATCTACATATTGCGTCAAGAAGCCTTCCTAAACACACCTAACAAACTCCACCCTATCTAAATTCCTCACTCTAGGGAGATGCCATAAACCTTTGCTCTAGGGAGATGCCAATTGATATTTGGGAAATTAAAATCTCCCATCACAACAACTCTGTTATTATTACACCTTGCCAGAATCTGTTTCCCCTATCTGCTCCTCGATATCCCTGTTACTATTGGGCAGCCTACGAAAAACACCCAGTTGAGTTATTGACCCCTTCCTGTTCCTAACCTCCACCCGCAGAGACTCCATAGAAAATCCCTCCATGGCGTCCACCTTTTCTGCAGCTGTGACACTCTCTGATCAACAGTGCCATGCTCCCACCTCTTTTGCCTCCCTCCCTGTCCTTTCTGAAACATCTAAAACACGGCACTTGAAGTAACCATTCCTGTCCCTGAGCCATCCAAGTCTCTGTAATGGCCACCACATCATATATCCAAGTACTGATCCACGCTCTAAGCTCATCCACTTTGTTCACAACACTCCTTGCGTTAAAATAGACACATCTCAAACCTTCGGTCTGAGCGTGTCCCTTCTCTATCACCTGCCTATCCTCCCTCTCGCACTATCTACAAGCTTTCTCTATTTGTGAGCCAACCACCTCTTCCCCAGTCTCTTCAGTTCAGTTCCCACCCACCAACAATTCTAGTTTAAGCTCTTCCCTGTAGCCTTAGCAAACCTCCCCGCCAGGATATTGGTTCCCCTGGGATTCAAGTGCAACCCGTCCTTTTTGTACAGGTCACACCTGCCCCAAAAGATGTCCCAATGATCCAGAAATCTGAATCCCTGCCCCCTGCTCCAATCCCTCAGCCACACATTTATCCTCCACCTCATTCTATTCCTATACTCAGTCATGTGGCACAGGCAGTAATCCTGAGATTACTACCTTTGGGGTCCTGTTTCTCAACTTCCTTCCTAACTCCCTGTAGTCTGTTTTCAGGACCTCCTCCCTTTTCCTACCCATGTCGTTGGTACCAATATGTACCACGACCTCTGGCTGTTCTCCCTCCCACTGCAGGATATCTTGGACGCGATCTGAAACATCCCGGACCCTGGCACCTGGGAGGCAAACGTTTTCACTCGGCGGGTGGTCAGAGTGTAGAGTGAGCTGCCAGCACAAGTTGTGGCTGAACTTTCAATTTCAACACTTAAGAGAAGTTTGGATAGGTACGTGGGTGGCAGGGGTGTGGACTAGGTAGGATAACAGTCCGGCACAGACTATTGGGCCACAAGGGCTGTTTCTGTGCTGTGGCGCTCTGTGGCTCTATTATTCTAAATTGTCCCAGTGAAGCTCTGACATATACATCTTAAGGTAAGGGAACTGAACTGACAGACATTGCAAGACCTTTTAATCGTGTATCTGACCATTGCCAGAAGTCACTGTATCATCTACGCACAAGTACCACCTGTTAACTGATGGTAAAGTGAGGGGCAATGGATCAAGTATACATCATTTATATATCCCGGTATTAAAAATCCACTAAATATTTAATGCTCATGCTTAATATCTTGAGCTCTTACAACTTCCACTCACTTGTACTGTTATGTTATAAATTAATAAGAACTCTTAAAACTCTTGGAAGTTTACGGAAAGTTTATGAGTGCATCGAGAGAATGATTGGTTATTATTTCTAAACGATGAGCTTCAAAGTTTGTTCCAGCCTGCTTTAAAATTATTATTAAAATGAAGCAAAACACACAAAATGCTGGAGAAACTCAGTAGGTCAGGTAGCATCTGTGGAGATGGTAAACAATTGATGTCTCAGCCCGAAACATCAAGTGTTTATTCACTTCCAGAGACGCTGCCTGACTGCTGAGTTTCTCCAGCTTTTTGTGCGTGTTGCTCTGAATTTCCAGCATCTACAGAATCTCTCGTGTTTATTATAAAAGTGAAGTCCTGATATCACATTATCAATGCATTGAAGAGTCCTGCGAGGGATCCAAATGTCAGACAAGTAACTTAAGTTCATGGGCAAAGAAGTGGCAGATGGAATACCGTGTAGGGAACGCTAATGCATGCATTTTGATAGAGGGAATACTGTAAAGGCCTAGACTATTTCCTAAATGGAGACTCAGTGGATGTTGTTTCATTTGATTTTCAGAAGGCCTGTGACAAGGTGCTACACATGAGGTTGCTATACAAGATAAAAGAACATGGTATTACAGGAAAGATACTAGCATGGACTGAAGATTGGCTGACTGGCAGGAGGCAAAGAGTGGGAATAAAAGGGGCCTTTTCTGGTTGACTGCTGGTGACCAGTGTGTTCCACAGGCATTGTTGTTGGGACAGTTTCTTTTCCATTTATATGTCAATGGTTTTTGCACTACTTATTTAATTTAATCTTTAAAAAAATATATTTCTTAGTCACCATTCCCTCTGTTTTTTTTTTACAGCTGCACGGACATTGCTCTGAGCGGGAAATTTTTACATGGCCTGAAAATTGCGCAGCACTTAAATTATTTTTTTGTAATATACACATCAAACAAACACAAACCACAACCCACAGCACAAGTACAAAACAGCTAATAGGCAAAATGGCAAAAATAAAATGTTTTGACTAGGTGGCATCGGCGTCGGCGGGCCAGCAGTTTACTATCAATGAGCTATCGACTTCAATTCTATATTTATTGTTACAATTTGTAACAGTGTTGTTATTGAAACACTGACATTGTAAATACATTGAAGCTCTAAAATGTTTCAAAGTAAAGGTTCTGGTATGTTTATTATTCAGAAAATTTATGGATTATATTCATTAACTCATAATTAATTACAGGGTATTTCACAGTTATAGTAACACAGATTTCAAAATTATATTAATATTATATAAAAGAAAATTCCAGCTGCTCGACAACAAAAGCTATGTGCGCGGGAGCATTTCAGTTACTGTGTGGCCGTGCACCCTCGTAGATTAGAGGGAATAGTGTTCTTATTGCAATTTATAGTTTTTATTATTATATATTGCAATCTCCTGCCGCAAAACAACAAATTTCACGAGATATGCCAGTGATATTAACCTGATTCTGATTCTGATACTGAGACAGAACTACAATGGAAAATCTGTTGGCAAAAGGAACTGGATTGTTCTTTATAATTTTCCCTGACATATACTCTAGCAGGGTGTTTTAATTATTAAGCAGTGGTCTCCTGTTGGCTGCTCACGTCCATGCTCATCTGCACACTGAGCCAACCACCTGAAGTAGCTGAGCAGCAAGGGAACACACAAGAGTTCATTTTATTCTTATAGATAGTTCATAATGTTCTTATAAGATAAAAGATTTAACAAGATAAGTTAATTATTTAATGGGTTGGAATAGGGACATTGATTTCTCTTTCAGCCTTGTCGCACAGTGGCACAGACAGTAACAATTAGTATTCAGTCTCCAAGAGTCATGGAATCATACAACAGGGAAATGGGCCTTTTGGTCCGGTGAATCCATGGTGACCATCAAGTGAGGCTCAATTCCCGCCACTGTCCGTAGAGTTCTCTCTGTGACCGCACAGGTTTACTCCGGGTGCTCTGCTTTTCTCCCACATTCCAAAGACGTACGGGCTAGGTTTCGCGAGTTGTGGGCATGCTACGTTGGCTCCCGAAGCGTGGTGGTACTTGCACGTCCTCGGACTGTGTTGGTCATCGATGAGAACGATGCATTTCGCTGTGCATTTCAATGTGCAAATAAAGCTAATCTTTTACCATTAACTTTGGTCATTTTCACTCATCCAGTTTCTCACATTCCCCTCCTTAACGCTCTCCAGATTCTACCTCTCACTCACACACGAGGGGCAATTTACCGCGGCTGATCAACCTACTGGCCCGTGCCTTGGAATGTGGACAGAAAGCAGAGCCCCCGGGCTAAACACACATGGTCACAGGGAGAATGTGCACACTCCACACACAGACAATGTCGGAAGTCGGGATCGAACCTGCATCTCTGGAGATTTAAGGCAGCAGCTCCACAACCTGTCACTGTTTCAGCAATATATTTGGGCACATCTGTCTGAGTATCTTCCTACTGTCATGACTCTGTGGTAGGTTTCTCTCTGTTGGACAGGTGGATCCTGGGCTGACAAGTAACCTGCATAGCTGCACCAGGTATTGATAGATATGGTCCTCCCCAGCTTACCAACACCTGATTTAGTTACAGCGGGTTAACAACAGTTTCCATGAGAACAAAACTCCGCTGTAACCTCGGCAGCAGCTGTATCTGGTCCTCTGTCTGGACTTTATGACACTCCTACAACAGATTCTCAACAACTCCGGTGAATGTACAAGGTTTGCCTGAGATCATGTTAGTGAACAGGAGTTGCACAATGTATACAATCAGTGGCCACTGTATTAGGTACACCTGTACACCTCCTCACTAATGCAAATATCTCATTACCCAATCACGTGGCAGTAACTCAATGTATAAAAGCATGCAGACACGATCAAAAGGTTCAGATGTTGCTCAGACCAGACAACTGAATCGGCCCGAAACGTCGACTGTACCTCTTCCTAGAGATGCTGTGTTCACCAGCAACTTTTATGTGTGTTGCTTGAAATTCCAGCATCTGCAGATTTCCTCGTGTTCGCGTTTTTGAATGGGAAAGAACTGTGATCTGAGCAACTTTGGCTGTGGAATGATTGTTGGTGCCAGATGGGGTGGTTTGAGTATCTCAGAAACTGCTGATCTCCTGGGATTTGCACACACAATAGTCTCTAGAGCAGAGGTTCCTAACCTAGGGTCTACAGACCTTTCTGTTAATGGAATAAAAAAGGTTGGGAACCCCTGCTTTAGAGTTTACAGCCAGTGAGCGGCAGCTCTGTGGGTGAAAAACGCCCTATTGTTGAGAGAGGTCAGTGTTGCAAACTAATCCCTCTAACATGAAGTCTAACAGGAGGCGGAGCAAATGGCCTGCAGCTAACATGACTTCACTGTGGAAGCAGTTTGATGAGGATGTTAACCAAATTCTGGAGGCAATGGCGAAGGGAGGGGTTGATAGGAAGCTGCAAGCCATGACAACAATTATTGTCAGTATCCGCAGCTGAACGGTTTGGAGAAGAGGAGAAAGCAGTGGCTGTGCAAGGGCACTTGGTGAGGGACGGTACAGGTGGAGGCATGATCAGGTCCTGAAGACCATCGCTGAAGCCGTCAGCGCAGGAGTTGAGTGGGCGAAGTGGTCCCGACCGTCCAAGCAGACCATTGCCTTTGTCAGAGCTGGGGAGCAGCCAATACCTGCCAAAAGAACATCTGCAGGCATTCTGACCTCTGCAGGGGACTGGCAGCTGTTGGTGGACCTCGAAGGGCAGCTGAAGTTCCCCACCCATATCGCAGCCACCACCCTGTGACCAGACATTGTCCTAGTGTCTGAGTCTACTAAGCAAGTGGTGCTGCTGGAGCTGACAGTCCCATGGGAAGATCGCTTGGAAGAGGCCTTTGAAAGGAAGCTCTCCAAGTACGCAGGACTGGTCAGCAACTGTCAGCAGGCTGGATGGAGAGCGAGGTGTCTCCCAGTGAAGGTTGGCTGTAGGGGATTCATAGCCCGTTCTTTAGTTAGGGCCTTCAGCATTTTGGGCATCGAGGGAGAGAGGAAGAGGAGAGCCGTCTGCAGTACCACCGATGCGGCAGAGAGGCCTCAAGATAGCTGTGGCTCGAAAGAGGGGAGCCATGGAGTCATAAGTAGCTAGCCATCCGGACACAAGCTGGGGTCTGATCAGCCCCGGCTGGGTCACCTGGAGGAGGTTGTGTGATGTTGAAAGACCCGAAACACCCGATGATTCCAGGAATATCACTGAAGACGTGTCCAGAAGCATCAATAGATGTACGTACACAGAGGAGAATGCCAGACTGGTTCAAGCTGACTGGGAAGCTCAAATAACCACATGTTCCAATAGTGGTGTGCCGAAGAGCATCTCTGAACGCACAACATGTCGAACCTTGAAGTGGACAGGCTACGGCAGCAGAAGACCACGAACATGGTGGCCACTTTATTATGTCCAGGAGGTACCTAATAAAATGGTCACTTGAGTATAGATTGTACAAAGCCTTTGGGCCAAAACAAGTCTCCGCCACCCTTTATACAGACAGAGATCTCTCAGTGAGCTGTTTCATTTACACAGATTTAGAACATACAACAGTACAGTATCAGACAGGCCATTCAGCCCACAATGCTGTGCCGACCTTGACGCCAATTTCTACCAAATGTCTTTCTCCTGTGTATCATTCGTATTCCTCCGCTCCTTTCAGATTCAGAGAGGCTCCCTTGGTCAAAGTCAACCAAGGGTGTTGAACACAAGCCAGTACAGTATGATATGGGCTCCAGCTATGCCTGCCACCTCATTTGCTATTTAGAATAGTCCATTTTCCAAGCTTTCATTCGCCCGCTAATGCTCCCCAACCCCTCCTCTGTTATGTTGACAACTGCTGCTTCATGCATCCATACTGAGCTCATCAATTTCATCAACTTTGCCTCAAACTCCCACCCTGCCCTTAAATTCACTTAGTCCATCTCCCGCCCCTTTCTCGATCCCTCCGTCTGCAACTCTGGAGAGGAACTGTCAATGGGCATCTTTTATAAGCCTCCCAATTCCCACAGGTACCTTGTCTACACCTCTTCCCACCCTGTCACCTGTAAAAATGCTAATCCCGTTTCTCAGTTCCTTCGTCTCTGTCGCATCTGTTCCCAGGATGCGGTTTTCCTTTCCAGGACATCAGAAATCCTCCCTCTTCAAAGAATGAGGGTTCCCCTTCCTCCATTATTGATGCTGGTCTCACCTACGTCTCCTCCATTTCCCGAGCATCCATGCTCACCCCATCTTCCCGCTACCTTAACAGTGATAGAGCTCCTCTTGTCCTCACTTGCCACCACATGAGCCTCTGAATCCAACAACTTCTACCATCTTTAAAAGGATCCTACCACCAAACATATCTTTACCTTCCCCCCCCCCCCACTCCCACCACCACTTTCCACCAGGATCACTTCCTCTTCAATTCCCCTATCCATTCTCCTTCCCGGCACTTAAGCCTGAAAATGGCCTCATCACTTCCCCTCCTCCAGTCGGCACCCAAGACTGTCCTTCCAGGTGAGGCAACACCTCACCTGTGAACCTGCTGGGGTCGTCTGTTGTGTCCAGTCCTCCCAATGCGGCCTCCTCTATATTGGTGAGGTCTGTCACAGAGTGGGGGGACCGTTTCATCGAGCACCTCCGCTCCACCCACCAAAAGCGGGACTTCCCGGTGGCCAGACATTTTGATTCCCATTCCCATTCTTGTTCCAACAAGTTGGTCCATAACCTTCTTTAGTGCCAAGATGTGGCCACCCTCAGGATAAAAGAGCAACACCTTATATTCTATCTGGGTAGCCTCTAACCTGGTGGCATGAATATCGATTTCTCCTTCTGGTAAAAGAAAAATTCTCTCCCCCCCTCATGCCACCTCTACTCCCTCTCTGGCACTTTACCTCTTCTCACCTGCCTACCACCTCTCCCTGGGTCCCCTTCTGCTGTCCCTTCTCCTATGCTCCATTCTCCTCGCCCATCAAATTCCTTCTTCTCCAACCCTTTACCTTTCCTACCCACCTATCACTTTCCAGCTATCCATCTTCACCTCCCCACACCTTTTTATTGTGGTGTCTTCCCCTTCCGTTCCAGTGTTAAAAAAGGGTCTCGGCCTGAAACATTAACTGTTTATTCATTTCCATAGATGCTGCCTGACCTGCTGAGTTCCTCCAGCATTTCATGTGTCTGTCACCCCGAAGCTCCAGCATCTGCAGAGTCTATCACGTGAAAGATCTATACAACTGCAGCATGACTGCCTTATTCGCCCTCAACACCAATACCAATGAAGGCAAGCGTGCCATTATCTTTAATATTTCAAACCACTTTGTTAAAAGTAACCTCTACTGTCAAGTATGAATTGTAAGATACATTATATCTAATACTCCAGAGGCAGAGATGGTATGGGTTAGGAGTATAACAAAGATCTGCCACACAGTCCCATCAAACACTCCAAGGATAAGTAAGGCATATGTTGGACAGGGTGAAGCTCACTTTTCACTGTCCCTTCACACACTGTCAGGGCAGGTACAAGTGAATCTCCCTCGACACCGTCCCATCACACACTCCTGGGGTCAGACACAGAGTGAATCTCACTCTACACTGTCCCATCACACACTCCCGGGGTCAGATACAGAGTGAAGCTCACTCTACACTGTCCCATCACACACTCCCGGGGTCAGACACAGAGTGAATCTCAGTCTACACTGTCCCATCACACACTCCTGGGGTCAGACACAGAGTGAAGCTCCCTCTACACTGTCTCATCACACACTCCCAGGGTCAGACACAGAGTGAAGCTCCCTCTACACTGTCTCATCACACACTCCCAGGGTCAGACACAGAGCGAAGCTTCCTCTACACTGTCTCATCACACACTCCCAGGATCAGACACAGAGCGAAGCTTCCTCTACACTGTCACATCACACACTTGCAGGGTCAGACACAGAGTGAATTTCCCTCCTCACTGTCCCATCACACACACTCCCAAGGCAGGGAACGCACAGGTGAAATGCTGTATAACATTCCTTGAGCTAAATTCCATTGAATAGTTGGTGGACCAATATGGTGGAATTGTTGCACACTCAAGTTGTGTTGGACGTCCCTTTTAGATCATGGTTTTCAGTACACTTTCAATTGAGACACAACACGCTGCAGACAGTGGAATCTGGGACAACACACAACCTGCTGGAGGAATTCAGAGAGTTGAGCAGCATCTGTCAGGGGGAGAGAATTGTCAGCACTTCAGAGTGAAACCCTGAAACATTGACTGTTCTGTTACTCGCACGGGAACTGCTCGACCAGCCAAGTCTTCCATCAGATTATGTGTTGCCAAACTTCCAGGTGATTCCACTGAATCGGTTTTGAGACCGAGGAAAGGTGAGCTAGCAGAGTCCATTGTTTTTGGAGAAAATGAAAGATGGAGCCACCTTCAGGACCTGAGAGACCTTCCACTCCTCTGGCACCCATTACCTGTTGTAGGGTGGACACCCATTACCAGCTGTAGGGTGGTCACCTGTTTCCTCTGGCACCCGTTACCAGTTGTAGGGTGCTCACCCGTTTCCTCTGGCACCCATTACCAGTTGTAGGGTGGTCACCTGTTTCCTCTGGCACCCGTTACCAGTTGTAGGGTGCTCACCCGTTTCCTCTGGCACCCAATACCAGTTGTAGGGTGGACACCTGTTTCCTCTGGCACCCATTGCCAGTTGTAGGGTGGACACCCATTACCTGTTGTAAGGTGCTCACCCGTTTCCTCTGGCACCCATTACCAGTTGTAGGGTGGTCACCTGTTTCCTCTGGCACCCAATATCAGTTGTTGGGTGGTCACCGATTTCCTCTGGCACCCATTACCAGTTGTAGCGTGAGTTCGTTGTTCTTCTAAGGGGTTGTCTCTCGGTGAGTGGATCTAGTCCAGGGGTTCTGAAGTGTTTTTATGCCATGGACCCTTACCATCAACCAAGGGATCCGTGCAGCCCAGGTTGGGAATTCCTGCTCTGGAGGCTGATCCGGGATCCAGGTTTTCTGGTGTAGTGTGGACATGAGTAAGTGGTGGCTGCGGATAGTGGCTGGATCTTCAGATTGACATTTGTTCCCAGCTCCCTCCTGAAGAGATTTCCTGCAGGTGTATCAGTGCCAGCAATCCGTAACAATCCCTGGTCTGTCGTAAGACAAATAGGAATGTTCTGACCTTTAGGCCGGTGACTTTCTGACTCTTTTCTAAGGCAGGCGTGCAAACAGGTGCCAGTTTGTTATACTTTGATGTGATCATTATCATCCCTCCAGTTTCAACCATAACAACTCCAACATGCTGCTGTTTTTAAAGCCTTCACATTAGAACAGAGAAGAGTACAGCACAGTAACAAGCCCTTCGACCCTCAATGTTGTGCCAATCCAATTAAATTAGTTATCAAACAGGCAACCTGACTCATCCTTCTGCCCACACAATGTCCAGACCCCTCCATTTTCCTCACATTCATGTGCCTATTTAAAAGTCTCTAATGTACCTCCCTCTACCGCCACCCCAGGCAGTCTATTCCAGACACCCTCCACTCTCTGTATACAAAAACTTGACCCTCACATCTCCTTTGAAATTACCCCCACTCACCTTAAATGCATTCCTATTGTCATTAGATATTTCAACCCTGGGGGAAAAAAGATACTGTCTGTCTACTCTATCTCTGCCTTTCATAATCCTACAAACTATCAGATCTCCCCTCAGCCTCCGTCACTCCAGAGAAAACTACCCGTGTTTATTGAACTTCTCAATATAGCACACGCCCTCTAATCCAGGCAGCATCCTGGTAAACCTCTTCTGCACCCTCTCCAAAACCGTGACATCTTTTCTGTAATGGAGCAACCAGAACTATACGCAATACTTTAGATGTGGCCTAACCATAGTTTTATAAAGTTGAAAAGTAACTAGCTGACTTTTGAACTCAATGCCTCTACTATTAAAGGGAAGCCTTCTTAACCACCCTATAAACCTGTGAGCCACTTTCAGGGAGCTGTGAACCTGGAGCCCAAGATCCCCCTGGTCATCAACACTGTTAAGGGTCTTGTTGTTTCTACATGACTTACTAGTCACAGGGTTTACTATTGTCACATGACCCTGTGTAAGGAGATGTTGGTTGTCTACTCTATCTATGCCTTTCATAAGTTTCGATTCATATTAAAAGCCAACACCTTTTAAGTCGGGTTTTCTTGAGATTTTAAAGAGTACATAGTTAATTTTAAACACAGGAGATTCTGCAGATGCTGGAAATCCAGAGCAACTCACACTAAGTACCGGAGGAACTCAGCAGGTCAGGCAGCATCTATGGAGAGGAGTAAAGACCATAAGACACAGGAGCAGAATTAGGCCATTCAGCCCATTGAGTCTGCTGTGCTATTCCATCATGGCTGATTTTTTTATCCCTCTGAACCCCATTTGCCGGCTTTCTCCCCATAACCTTTGATGCCCTGACTCATCAAGAACCTATCAGCCAACCTAACAGTTGATACTTTGGGCTGACACCCTTCATCACGACTGGAAAGGAAGCGGGGAGAAGCCAGAATAAGAAAGTGGAGAGAAGGGGAAGGAGCACAAGCTAGCAGACATTCAGTGAAGAGAAGTTCCCAGGAAGGAAACGCGGCTGTGGTAACCAGTCCTGGTCGAAGGGTTGGAGGGCAGCAGAGGTCACAGAGGGGAAGCAGTGACAGGGGGTCTCACTGAACCCCTGAAGAGAAGATTTTGATTTCTCTAGAGCAGACGTACCTCAAGGCCACCATCAACAGCCCCAAGCCCGGCTGCGAAAGGAGGAGGATTGACCATGGGGCTAGGAACCCCATCCCATAAAAACCCAGAGCTACAGAAACACCAATCTCCAAAGATGGGCTACAAATAGGGACAACTTGAACGACTGGCCCAGGATAGAGGACTCCGGTGAGCTACTGTCAGCAGCCTGAGCCCCAGTAGGGGCGATGGCCTTACAAAAAAGAAGATGATGATAAAGAAGAAGAAAAAGACATCTCTCAAAAAGACTTCACAGTGGAGCACCAAATCATAAATACAAGAGATTCTGCAAATTCAGAGCATCACACACAAAATGCTGGAGCAACACAGCAGGCCAGGCAGCATCTATAGAGGGGAATAACCAGTCAACATTTTAGGCTGAGACTCTTCATCAGGACTGGAAAGGAAGGGAGAAGAAGAAGGAATAAAGAGTTGGGGGAGGGGAACCGTGAGCCTGGCGTGTTTAAAGGGAAAGCAGAAAGCAGTGCTGTGGTGAGCTTATGAAGGGTTCAGGATTGAGACCCCTCTGTGTTTATGTGGGATTGAGACCCCCCCCCATGAGTTTATATGGGATTGAGACCTTCTTTAGTGTAACTCACGCTTCGACTAGCGGCTTAATATAGGGGGTGATAGCCCCTAGCCCGGTCAAACTTAAGAAATCTCGTTTGAGTGGATGCTGCGTGATGTGTCCCCTGTTACAAATCAGTATCCCGAAATAACAAACAGTACACAATATGCAATTGAACGATTAAGCTTTATAATTCTTACTTTGACTATATGGTTAGTAAAGAAACGGAAAAAAAGGGCCCAATCTTATGAAACAGTCTATTGCGCAATGTTGGAGCTCGCTGATAAGCCGATTGTCCACCATCGACCTCCTCCAATCATCGCTGCCCTTCGGACCCTCGCTCCAAGTCCACCCCGTCTGGCGGTCTACCAACTCTCTCCCTTCGCGTCTTCTCTCCTTATTTCTCCCCGGCAAAATTCCACAAAAATCTCTCTTCCAAACTCACAAGAAGGAACAACAGCATTCCAAACCCCGTTATCTTGGTAGTCACCCCGGGACCACAGGAGACAGAGAAGTGAGTAACAGTCAGGAGAGGGAAGGGCAAGAAGCAGGTACTAGAGAGTACCCCTGTGGCTGTCTCCCTTAACAATAAGTATTCCTGCTTGAGTACTGTTGGGGGAGACAACCCACCTGGGGGAAGCAACAGTGGTCGTGCCTCTAGCACAGAGTCCAGCCCTGCGGCTCGGAAGGGTAGGGAAAGGAAGAGGATGGCAGCAGTGATAGGGGACTCTATAGTTTAGGGGATCAGACAGGTGATTCTGTGGATGCAGGAAAGAAACTTGGATGGTAGTTTGCCTCCCAGGTGCCAGGGTCTGGGATGTTTCTGATTGTGTCCACGATATCTTGAAGTGGGAAGGTGAACAGCCAGAGGTCGTGATACATATTGGTACCAATTGCATAGGTAGGAAAAGAGAGGAGGTCCTGAAAAAAGACTACAGGGAGTTGGGAAAGAAATTGAGAAGCAGGACCTCAAAGGTAGTAATCTCGGGATTACTGCCTATGCCACATGACAGTGAGTATAGGAATAGAATGAGGTGGAGGATAAATGTGTGGCTGAGGGGTTGGAGCAGGGGGCAGGGATTCAGATTTCTGGATCATTGGGACCTCTTTTGGGGCAGGTGTGACTGGTACAAAAAGGACGGGTTGCACTTGAATCCCAGGGGGACCAATATCCTGGCGGGTAGGTTTGCTAAGGCTATTGGGGAGAGTTTAAACTAGAATTGTTGGGGGGTGGGAACAGAACTGAAGTGATGGAGGAAAGGGAGGTTGGCTTACAAATAGAGAAAGTTTGGAAACAGTGCAAAAGGGAGGATAGGCAGGTGATAGAGAAGGGATGTGCTCAGTCCGATGGTTTGAGATGTGTCTATTTTAATGTGAGGAGTAACATGAATAAAGCAGATGAGCTTAGAGCATGGATCACCACTTGGAGCTGTGATATTGTGGTCATTACAGAGACTTGGATGGTGCAGGGGCAGGAATGGCTACTTCAAGTGCCAGGCTTAAGGTGTTTCAGAAAGGACAGGGAGGGAGGCAAAGGAGGTGGGAGCGTGGCACTGTTGATCAGAGATGGTGTCACGGCTGCAGAAAAGGAGGAAGTCATGGAGGGGTTATCTACGGAGTCTCTGTGGGTGGAAGTTAGGAATAGGAAGGGGTCAATAACTCTGCTGGGTGTTTTTTATAGACCATCCAATACAGTTGACCTTCACTAATCCAACTACCTGTAATCCGGTTCCTTCAATAATCCGGCACTGATTTCAAATTTTCTGCACAAATGTAATTTCAAATTTCCTGGGCCACTGTACCAATCTGCTGCACATTGTTTTGGTTGCGCTAGATCTGTTCATGTGTTGGCACACTCTTGTAAGCACAGACAGGCGCTTCCTGCTTGTTTTCCTGCATTTATTAATATCATCTGCATGATGCGCGGCCGCCCGGCACCCGCCCGTTTCACCCGTCAGCGGCAGGGGAGCTGGCGCGCACTGGGTTGGTCCGCCTGCCGGCAGTCACGCACTGCCCTCCGCTGTAGCCCAGCCGGCGCTCCGTTCTCTTCTTCCCATGACCTCAGATCAGACGTGGCGACCCGTTGAATTTAAGCATATTACTAAGTGGAGGAAAAGAAAGTAACGAGGGTTCTCTCAGTATCTGTGAGTGAAGAGGGAAGAGCCCAGCGCCGAATCCCCGGCCGCCCGGCGGTCGCGTATAGAAAACCTCCTTTCCCCGACTTCTGCTTCTGCTCACCCAGATGTGCTGCCACCAGTGTCAACAGTTTGTGAAGAAACTGCTGTGCCAGTTTCAGCACCGGTTCCTGATGCTTCACTCACTTTTCAAGATGAAGATGTTGATGATCCTGACAACCCCACACTTGCAGACATGTAACTTTGCCTGAAGGTGTATTAAACGTCTCACTTTAGAAGCGGAAATGCTCAACTGTTCTGTGTGAGTTACATTTACCTGTATCCTTTATTTTATTTGTGCCTGTACAGTATATTACTTTATTAAAATTTCCCTTGCTGCTCATTTAATATTTCTGTTTCATTATTATCTAACTTGTACTGATTTACATGATATTTTAAAGGTATGATGAGGCCGTTAGCTATTGCTTAATGTGATCCTTCTGTAATTTGGAATTTTCACTAATCCAGCACTCCTCAGGTCCCAATGGTGCCGGATTGGTGAAGGCCGACCTGTAGAAACAGGGACATCGAGGAGCAGATAGGGAGACAGATTCTGCAAAGGAGTAATAATAACGGGGTTGTTGTGGTGGGAGATTTTAATTTCCCAAGTATTGATTGGCTTCTCCCTAGAGTGAGGGGTTTAGATGGGGTAGAGTTTGTTAGGTGTGTTTAGGAAGGTTTCTTGACACAATATGCAGATAAACCTACAAGAGGAGAGGCTGTACTTGATCTGGTATTGGGAAATGAACCTGGTCAGATGTCAGGTCCCTCAGTGAGAGAGCATTTTGGAGATAGTGATCACAATTCTATCTCCTGTACCTCAGCATTGGAGAGGGATAGGAACAGGCAAGTTAGGGAAATGTTTAATTGGAGTAAGGGGGATTATGAGGCTATCAGGCAGGAACTTGGAAGCATAAATTGGAAACAGATGTTCTCAAGGAAGCACACTGAAGAAATGCAGCAAAGTTCAGAGGATATTTACGTGGGGTTCTGAGTTGGTACATTCCAATGAGTCATGGAAAGGGTGGGAGGGTACAAGATCCGTGGTGTACAAAGGCTGTTGTAAATCTAGTCAAGAAGAAAAGAACAGCTTACAAAAGGTTCAAAAAGCTAGGTAATGATATGAATCTAGAAGATTATAAGGCTTGAAGGAAGGAGCTTAAGAATGAAATGAGAAGAGCCAGAAGAGGCCATGAGAAGGCCTTGGTGGACTGGATTAAGGAAGACCCCAAGGCGTTCTACAAGTATGTGAAGAGCAAAAGGATAAGGTGTGAGAGAATAGGACCGATCAAGTGTGAGAGTGGAAAAGTGTGTATGGAATCGGAAGAGATGGAAAAAAGGAAAGAAGGAAAAAAAAAGAACCCCTACTAACTAAAACAGAGAAACACCCCTAATAACTAAAAAAAAGGGGAAAAAAACTCATTTGGAGCACAAACCCGAAGCTATGCGCCAGACAAGCTTCCATAAAAAAAAAGACATCAAACCGCCAACCAAATTCATATAACCAAGCATCAGAAAAGGACCATCTTAATTAACTCAAGTCAAATGATAATAACGAGCAAAACAGCCACACCTTCTCTCAAAGTCAAATTTAGGCTCAAAAGTTCGACTTCTAATTTTTTCCAAACTAAGACATAACATCACCTGAGAGAACCATTGTATCAAAGTGGGAGCAGAGACATCTTTCCACTTCAATAAAATAGCCCTTCTGGCCAATAATGTGACAAATGCACTTACATATTGGTCAGATACAGAAATACCATGAATATGTTGAGGAATTATACCAAACAAAACTGTCAATTTATTAAGTTGTAAATTGATTCTTAAAGCTTTAGAGATTATAGAAAAAATAGATTTCCAAAATTGTTTCAATACAGAATACGACCAAAATTTATGTGTCAGTGGAGCTATCTCAGTTTTGCATCTATCACACTGACTATTTACATTAGGAAATACGATAGGACACTCAAGGCTGCTGTGCAGGTTGACTCTGTGGTTAAGAAGGCATACAGTGCATTGGCCTTCATCAATCATGGGATTGAGTTTAAGAGCCGAGATGTAATGTTGCAGTAATATAGGACTCTGGTCAGACCCCACTTGGAGTACTGTGCTCAATTCTGGTCGCCTCACTATAGGAAGGACATGAAAACCATAAAAAGGGTGCAGAGGAGATTTACAAGGATATTCCCTGGATTGGGGAGCATGCCTTATGAGAATAGGTTGAGTGAACTTGGCCTTTTCTCCTTGGAGCGATGGAGGCTGAGAGGTGACCTGATAGAGGTGTACAAGATAACGAGAGGCATTGATCGTGTGGATAGTCAGAGGTTTTTCCCTAGGGCGGTGGAGGCCAAGTGGAGGAATTGGCCAAGTGGAAGCCAAGTCTCTGGATGCTTTCAAGAAAGAGATGGATAGAGCTCATAAAGATAGCAGAATCAAAGGTTATGGGGATAAGGCAGGAACTGGATACTGATTGTGGATGATCAGCCACGATCACAGTGAATGGCGGTGCTGGCTCGAAGGGCCGAATGGCCTGCTCCTGCACCTATTGTCTATTGTCTATTGGCTAAATTGGCTAGCATGAGAGGGCATAGTTTTAAGGTGTTTGGAATTAGGTACAGAGGAGATGTCAGAGGTAAGTTTTTTACACAGAGAGTGGTGAGTGCGTGGAATGGGCAGCCACCGGCAGTGATGGAGGTGGAAACAATAGGGTCTCTTAAGGGATTCCTGGATAGCTACATGGAGCTTAGAAAAATAGAGGGCTATGGGTAAAACCTAGGTAGTTCTGAGGTAGGGACATGTTCGGCACAGCTTTGTGGGCTGAAGGGCCTGTATTGTGCTGTATGTTTTCTATGCTTCTATGTTTCTATCTCTAGTCATAACCCAAACATTGCTGCTACAGAGAAACCATTACATTATCAGTGAAACCTTACAGCATGTAACATTAGTATGTGGGATTGAGGCTTCCATGAATTTAATTGGAGCACAGAAAACAGGGACAAATTCAAAAAACTGACAATAAAAAGACTGCAGATTTTTGAAACCTAGAAGCCAAAACAGAAAATTCTCAAAAACACTCAGCAGGTCAGGCAGCATCTGTGTATGGAGAAACAGGGCTAATGTTTCAGTTCAAAGACTTTTCTTCATAAATTTGGATTTCTGATCAACAGAGTAACAGATTATCTGAATTTTGTATTCACTCAGTCCAAACTCTGAATATTTAATGAGTTCTCCAAATCCATATTGATTTCACCCAATACGATATCACGAGCTAATGAACACTCCAAATCCAATCTTTAAATAATTAATGAATTCAGCTGATTCTAAATAAGTAATGTACTTTTCCCAATCTAATTGATAAATAATTGAAGAATTCTCTGAATACAATTTCAATAATTAATGAATTCACTCAATAAATGTCTAAATTATTAATGAATTTCTCCAAAAGAATTCATGAACTCTTGCAGAATAATCCTGATTGGAATTAAGTTCCAATCCAATTCTAGTCTCAATCACAATGATTTTGACCAAAGCAATCTCATTTCTTCGCAATCCGTTTCTAATTTAATTAATACTTTTGATCCAGTATTTAAATAATTTATTTCTGATTGATTATTGCATATTCCTATCATTCCCTAAATACCTAATGAATTCCCATAATCCGCCCAATAATTCCCAAAATCCAACCAATGATTCATTAATTCAGCCAGTGATCTCATTAAGTTCAACGAATTCCTCCAAATTATTCTAAATACTTGATAAATTCTCAGTACAGAATTAAGAATAATATTCCCCATCCAATCTCTAAATAATTAATCAATTCAGTTGGTTTAACTCTAAATAATTCATACATTCTTCTAATCCAATCTGTAGCTAACAATCAATTATTAATGAAATTACCCAATCCAGTCTCTAAATTTTAATAAATTTACCCAGTCGTCCAGATTATTAAGACATTTACACAATCTAATCATAATAATTTATAATTCAGTCAGTCCGTGTTTAATCCCAATGCATGGGTTTCCGGTGAAAGTTTCAGAGAACCTAAGGGGGATCTTCTCCACTCAGACTATGGATCGAAGTGTTAGATACGGATTCGATCGCAACATTTAGGAGAAGTTTGGATGGGAGGGGTATGGAGAGCTGTGGTCCAGGTGTTGGTCGATGGAATGAAGCAGGTTAATAGTTTGGCAGGGAGTAGATGGGCTGAAGGGCCTTTTTGTGCTTCAGTGCTGGTGTTCTATGATTCAATCTCTGAATCTATTTTATCAGTATTAGAATCAGGTTTATTATCACTGACACGTCGTGAAATTTGATGTTTTGTGGTAGCAATACAGTGCAATACGTAATAAAAACATAAATTAAAATAAAAATATATGTATATATTTAAATTAAATAGTGCAAAAAGAGAGGAAAACATACTCGAGGTAGTGTTCATGGGTTCACTGTCCATTCAGAAATCTGGTGGCGGAGGGGAAGAAGCTGTTCCTGAATCACTGAATGTGTGTCTTCAGGCTCCTGTACCTCCACGTTGATGACAGCAATGAGAAGAGACATGTGAAATCATTTTAAATTATTCAAGATTTTGCCCAAATCCAGTCTCTAAACAATTAAAGAGTTGAATTTCAATAATTAATTTCACTTTCCATTCCAATCTCTTAGGAACTGGAGCATTTCCCAAAGAAAAATTATCCAAATAACCAATGGGTTTTGTCACTTAAGGACAATATTTTTCTATCATTTCTCAACAATTAATGAACTTTCTCAATCAAATCGGAGATTAATTGATGTATTCAATAAATTCTCACAATCCGGAATTGACCCAACCTAAGCTCTAAACGACGACTGAAGATTTGAAATTATATCTATTAGTCATGTGTACATTAAAACATACTGTACAGTGAAAGACATCGTCTGTGTTAGCAACCAACACAACCCAAGGATGTGCTGGGGCAGCCACAAGTGTCGCCGCACATTTCGGCAATAACATAGCATGCCGACAATGTTCAGCAGCCAGTATACAACAAGACAGACAAAACAACATCAAATCAAACCCTGTCCTACCAAGTGGACAGCTGGTCTTCATCCTCAGTGCCTGCCAAATGACCTCCATCCTTAGGGATCGCTGGTGTCCGTCATCCAGATCTGCTGACTGACATCGGAGCTCCATTCCTGATGACTGACCTCGGGCCCCACTTCCTGTCCGCATGGACCTCAAACTCCAGGACTCACTGACCTTGGGGTCATGAACCCTTGTTGTTGTGGCCCACTGACCTCAATCCTTAACCACGAGATTGCTGTTCTTGATCCTCAGTGCCTACTGACCTGACCTCAGTCCTCAGGGGATTGCTGGCTTTCGACCACAGGGTGCTCCAACCTGGACTCCAATCGGCTCCTGGGACTTTCTCTTCATTTACTGCTCCTGACCTCCCTGTCCCTAAACCCTAAACTGACCTCTAGCCCTCTGTCATCCCTGTCCGTAAACCCTAACCTGACATCTAACCCTCCACCATCCCTGTCCCTAAACCCTAAACTGACCCTAACCCTCTGTCATCCCTGTCCCTAAACCCTAATCTGACCTCTAACCCTCTGTCATCCCTGTCTGTAAACCCTAATCTGACCTCTAACCCTCTGTCATCCCTGTCCGTAAACCCTAATCTGACCTCTAACCCTCTGTCATCCCTGTCCCTAAACCCTAACCTGACCTCTAATCCTCCACCATCCCTGTCCCTAAACCCTAAACTGACCCTAACCCTCTGTCATCCCTGTCCCTAAAGCCTAATCTGACCCTAACCCTCTGTCATCCCTGTCCCTAAACCCTAATCTGACCTCCAACACTCCGAACTGTTCCCAAACCATTCTGAATATACTTCAGAAATTCAGAAACATAATCACAGGTAGATGAGAAGAGGGCATGTTCTAATTCTAAATTGTTCAAGATTTTACTAAATCTAGTCTCTAATTAAAGACCTGTTCAATTTCAATAATTAATGACATTTCCCATTTCGAACTCTTAGCAACTTGGAGCATTTTACAAAGAATAATTATCCAAATAATCAATTAATTTACTCAGCCAGACATTTAAGGACCATGTTTTTCTAATCATTTCTGAACAATTAATGAATTTTATCAATCGAATTGCAGAATTATTGATGCTTACAATCAACACATGCAATAAATTCTTACAATCCGGAACTTACCCAAATCTAAACTGTAAACAATGCTTCAAGATTCAAGATTAGATGTTAAAAATGGTAAAAAAAAAGGTTATTTAGCATGCTGGCCTTCATTTGACAGGGCACTGAGTCTAGAAGTTGCGATATGATGTGGCAGTAGTTGGTGTGGCTGTACTTGGAGTACTGTGTACAGTTATTGTCACCCTCTTAGAGGAAAGAAATGCCTAAACTCTTACCCCCAGGGTAGGGAAGACACAAACTAGGGGAGTTTGGTTCAAGGTGAGAGGGTAAAGATTTAAAAGGAATCCAAGGGGTAATATTTTCATCCAGAGGGTGGTGAGCATATGGAACGAGCTGCCAGAGGAAGTAGCTGAGACAGGTACAATAGTATCGTTTAAGAGACACCTGGACAGCAACATGGAAGGATGGGGCTGAGAGGGCTATATGCCAAACACAGGAAATTGGGACTGGCTGGGGTAGCATGGGCTAGATGGGCCAAAGGGCCGACATCCCTGCTGTACTGCCGTGTAACTCTATGAGCCATTGTGGCATAGCTCCTGTGATGTGCAGAAGGACTATGCAAGGTCAACTGGCTGGAGACAGAGGAATGACTGCACGTCCTTATGTCTGACTCTGCGATTTCAGTTGATATTAATGCTCCCTGTGTGAGAGTCAAGTCAGCTTATTGTCAGACACACCAGGGTGCAATGAAATTCCTCGTTCACATGAAGTTTGCAGAATTAACAGAGTCTGGGGCTCTCCGTTGGCTGGGTTTGACCGTAGAGGTTGTGTCCCAGCTGTCTATGTTTGATACCCAAGACAGGGCAGTAGGATATGGAGAACAAGCTGTTGCCCATACAGCAGGCTCCCCCTCTCCATGCGGCGGGTGAATCCAAAGGAACGGCAGAGACCGCTACGGTTTGGCAGCAGCATCATCACAGGAGTTGCCAGTCAGCGTTAAGCTCAATGTAGGACTGCCTCAGGGACTCCAGCTCCGGATTTTTTACCCGGGGTTTACTCCCAAAGCCATGCCCGTGAGTGAGTAGAGCCGCAAGGCAGCGGAGTTTTGAGATCAGAGATTTCCTTCTCCTAGCTGAGCTGCTGACCACACCTGATGTGCCCCATTTGCCCAGAATGACTGGTGTCAGAGGCTATTAAAGTGCACACCATTGGGAGCATTTAATAGGTAGTGGAAGCTTATCCCCTACCTCTCCTGCCTATAAAAACCTAAAGGAACCCAGAATTAACAGTACACATGGTAAAAATGGAGTCATAGAGCACTACTGTACGGAAACAGATCCTTTGGCCTCTCCATGCTGGCCTTGTTTTCTGCCTGGTCCCATCAATCTGCACCCAGACCTGGGGTCTAATGACTAGTAAATAGGGATGTGGATTGTGCTAATGTGGTAACAGACAAATCCTGGAAATACAGACATGGAATTCAGCAGTGACAACACCCAAGTTTCAGAAACTTCACTAATTTCGTGCACCCATGTTGTACAGTAGTAGAAAATTAGATTTGCTATTAGACCTGTGGATAATTGCTTTTTCCGTAATCAGGACCCAGTCAGTTACTGAATTAAGTCTCACTGTAACCACTTTAGGTGCCTGGGTGAGGCAGAGACAGGGAGAAAGTCAAAACCTTTTACCCCAAAACCGGCAGTGGGATCAGCGCTGGACTCCAGAGTGAAGGTTCCCAAGTTCGAATCCAGGTCGGGCCACCCCCGAGCACGCTTTCCATCCGTGCTGAATTAGGTGTCGAGCTAGCCACTCGGCCTCGTAAAAAATACAAGGGTCGAGTCAGGAACGTTCATAACATGACCCGGTTAACCCTGACACCACGTGCCAGACAAGTATGGGTGAATGTCTGGTACGACATGCTTAAATAAAAAAAACCCAAAACCAAGAGGGCACAGGAGAGTAGAAGGAATTTGAAAAGGGATTGGGGGGCATCTTCCTGTTGATATAAAGAAAGTATTGATGGAGGTGAGTGACGGGGTGGAGATAAATCTCTACCAAAGGAGGTGTAAGATGCTCCTTCTCTCCGCTAGCCTGCAGGTCACCCTTGGGCAAGGTATCACACCTGCTTAGCCCCCTGATCAGGATGGACGATCGTATGAGCAGCTGGTGCAGGTTATGAGTCCTGGTTACGCAACCTCTGACGCCAGCCAGACAATCTCTGCAGAGTATCGATAATGGCTGGTCACCTGTCTTGTAAAGACACTGCCCAGAACAAGGCAATGGCAGACCGCTTCAGTAGAAAAATTTGCCAAGCACAATCATGATCAAATGACCATGATTGCCTACGTCTTACAATGATGATGGTGATGGTCATTTGATTTATTGAGTATGTCTGCAAGAAAATGAATCTCAGGGTTGTATATGGTGATGTGTATGTACTTTGATAATAAATTTACTTTGAACTTTGAAATGGAACTTTGCAAAAAAAGACAAATTATGAAAATACAATATATATAGATAAATAATTCTGTGAACATGAGTTGTAAAGTCCTCGACCGAGAATGTAAAAGCTGTACCAAAATTCAGACTCAGGTCGCTCAGCTTTGAACGATCTCCTGGTGCACACCAGTTTTTAATAAATTGCCCGTTATTTTGAACACCAACTCTGTGTGGCCTTTCAGTTTACTCCTCCGGAGCAATCAGTGAAATACAACGGGGTGGTGGTGTAAAGGTTGCAATGCTACAGCAACGAAAACAGAAGAGATAGAGTTAAAGGTTGGAGAACATGACAGCCCCAGTGAGAAGGGGATGTGAGAGAGGTGATCGCTTTAGGAGACTGACAGCAGTGGGGAAGGAGCTGTCAATGAGTCTGGTCATCTGGACCTGCAGGCTCCTGCCCTTTCTCCTAGATTCCTAGATGGTAGAAGAGAGAAAAGGGAATGGCCAGGGTGGCAGGAATCTCTGACGATGCTCTTAGCCTTCTGGATGGAAGGAAGGAAGTGACAAGCCCGTGATGGACTGGTTTCCTTGCTCTCTGCTCTCTGCAGGTTCTCCTGAGACTCACTAAATTATTACTGAATTCTTCAAATCCATTCCCTCCTTGATGAATGAATTCTCCAACCTTAGTCATAAAGCGTTTGTTTATGGCAAACACAAAATGCTGGAGGAGCTTAGCAGGCCAGGCAAGTTGCTGTGAAGGGGAATAAACAGTTAGTGTTTCGGGTCAAGACCCTTCATCGGGACTGCTTGTGACATATTGCTATAACCAGGTGACCACCAAATGGAGGTAGAAAAGGTTTCTACTGATCTGTAGAAGTGTGCAAGGTCTCAGAATCGGGTTGATCATCACTGACGTATTGTAGGTCATGAAATTTGTTGTTTTAGATCTCATGTTTTTATTCAGGGTTACAGGCCAGCGAGTCTGTGCTGCCCAGTTACATCTGCGTGTCTAATTAACCTAGTTCGGAATGTGGGAGGGAACGGAAACACCCAGAGGAGCCCACGGTCATGGGGAGAAGGTACAATCTCCGCAAAGGCAGTGGCGGGAATAGAAACCTTGTTGTTGGCGCTGTGACAGCGTTAAGTGAACCGCTGCGCTACTGTTCTGTGGCAGCAGTACAGTTCAATACACCAAAAGTAACTACAGGTGACAATAAGAAATTTAAAAAATAAATACTGCAAAAAGAGAGGAAAATAGTAAGCTCGGAGCCACCGGTCAATAATTCATCATGTCTGCACTCCCAACCATTTAATAATGAAGAAATCTGTCAGCTCTAATCTGTAACTCATAGTAAGTTTTTTTTCTGTCTGTGAGTGCACAGCTAGTGCACTGAGAATGGGTCCACAGGTAGTGGTATGTTTCTTGTGTGAGATGTGGGAAATTTGGGAGACCTCCGGTCTCCCCGATAACTACATCTGCATGAAGTGCTTGAACTGCAGCTCCTCAGAGACCGTGTTACGGAAATGGAGCCGCAGCTGGATGACCTTCGGCTTGTACGGGAGAACAAGGAGGTGACAGATAGGAGCTACAGGGAGGTAGGCACCCCTAGGTTGCAGGAGGCAGGCATGTGGGTGACTGTCAGGAGAGGGAGAGGGAATAGGCAGCCAGGACTGAGATCCCCTGTAGCTGTTCCCCTCAATAAGTATACCGCTTTGGATACTGTGGGGGGATGACCTACTGGGGTGGGGAGGGGTGCGCGGGGAGCCACAGTGACCAGATCTCTGACACTGTATGTGGCTCAGAAGAGAAGTGGGAAGACGGCTTCAGGAGTGACAAAGAAGAGAAAATCTTCAGATGCTGGAAATCCGAGCAACACACACAAAATTGCTGGAGGAACTCAGCAGGCCAGGCAGCATCTATGGAAGAGAGTACAGTCAATGTTTCGAGCTGAAACTCTTCGGCAGGACTGGAGGAAAAAAGCTGAGGAGTGGATTTAAAAGGTGGGGCGAGGGAGAGAGAAACCCAAGGTGAAATCTGAAGGGGGAGGGGATGAAGTAAAGAGATGGGAAGTAAATTGGTGAAAATGACGGAAGGCTATGGAAGAAAGAAAATGAGTGGGGACAGGAGAACCAGGGGGAGGTGATGGACAGGCAAGGAGATAACATGAGAGAGGGAAAAGGGGATGGGAAATGGTGAAGGGAAGGAAGTGGGGGGGGCATTACTGAAAGTTTGAGAAATCGATGTTCATGCCATCAGGTTGGAGGCCACCCAAACAGAACGTAAGGTGTTGCTCCTCCAACCTGAGTGTGGCGTCATCACGACAGCGGAGGAGGCCGTGGATGGGCATATCGGAATGGGGATGGGAAGTGGAATTAAAATGGGTGGCCACTGGGAGATCCGGCTTGCTCTGGCAGATGGAGTGTAGATGCTCGGTGAAGTGGTCTCCCAGTCCACGTCGGGTCTCACCGATGTACAGGAGGCCACACCAGGAGCACTGAGCACAGTAAATGACCCCAACAGACTCACAGGTGAAGTGTCACCTCACCTCGAAGGACTATTTAGGGCCTTGAATGGTAGTGAGGGAGGAGGGGTAGGGGCAGGTGTAGCATTTGTTCCACTTGCAAGGGTAACTGCCAGGAGGGATTTCAGTGGGGAGGGCGAAAGGACAAGGGGGTCGCGTAGGAAGCGATCCCTGCAGAAAGCAGAAAGTGGGGAGGAAGGAAAGACGTGCTTGGTGGCGGGATCCTGTTAGTGGTGGGGGAAGTTTCGGAGAATTATGAGCTGGATGCAGAAGCTGGTGGGGTGGTAACTGAGAACAAGAGGGATTGATCCCTGGTAGCATTGCAGGAGGATGGGGTAAGAGCAGACATGCGTGAAATGGAAGAGATGTGGTTGAGGGCAGCATTGATGGAGGAGGAAGGGAGGCCCCTTTCTTTGAAAAAGGAGGACATCTCCTTCGTTCTAGAATGAAAAGCCTCATCCTGAGAGCAGATGCGGCGAAGACGGAGGAATTGAGAGAATGGGATGGTATTTTTACAAATAACAGGAGGGAAGGAGGTATAGTCCAGATAACTGAGAGTCAGTGGGTTTATAATAGACATCGATGGATAAGCTGTCTCTGGAGATAGAGACAGTGAGATCGAGAAAGGGAAAGAAGGTGTTGGAAATGGACCAGGTGAATTTGAGGGCAGGGTGGAAGCTGGAGGCAAAGTGAATGAAATCGAAGAGTTCAGCACGGATGCAGGAAGCAGCACCAATGCAGTTGTCGATGTAGCGTAGGAAAAGTGCAGGACGGTCACCAGTGTAGGCTTGGAACATGACTGTTCCACGAAGCCAACAAACAGGCAGGCATAGCTGGGACCCATGCGAGTGCCCATGGCTACAACTTTTGTTGAAGGAAGTGGGAGGAGCCAAAGGAGAAACTATTGAGAGTGAGGACAAGCTCCGCCAGGCGGAGGAGAGAGGTGGTGGAGGGGCACTGGTTGGGTCTGGTGTTCAGAAAGAAACAGAGAGCTTTGAGGCCTTCCTGGTAGGGGATGGAGGTGTATAGGGACTGGACACCCAGAGTGAAAATAAGATGACAGGGGCCAGGGAACCTGAAATCATTGAAAAGCTCCAGAGCGTGTGAAGTGTCATGGATGTAGGTAGGAAGGGACTGAACCAGAGGGGATAAAACAGGGTCGAGGTATGCAGATTTGAGTTCAGTGGGGCAGGAACAAGCTGTTACAGTGGGTCTACCTGGACAAGCAGGTTTGTGGATCTTGGGTAGAAGGTAGAAACAGGAGGAGCAGGGTGCGGGAACAATGAGGTTGGTGGCAGTGGATGGGAGATCCCCAGAATCAATAAAGTTGGAGATGGTGTAGGAGACAATGGCCTGGTGTCCTTTGTTCGAGGGGTAAATAAGAGGAGGTGTCTGAGAGTTGTCGCTGGACCTCAGCAATGCAGAGGTCAGTACAGCTGACTACTACAGCACCCCCTTTATCTGTGGGTTTGATGGTGAGGTTAGGATTGGTGCGGAGGGAGTGGAGAGCTGAGTGCTCGGAAGGAGTGGGGTTGGAATTGGAGGGAGGAGTGTTAAAGTCTAGATGGTTGATGTCCCGTTGGCAGTTGGCAATGAAAAGGTCCAGAGCAGGCAGAAGACCAGGGCGGGGTGTCCAGGAAGAGGTGGGGGGGGTTGAAGATGGGAGATGGGCTCGTCGGTGCAGCGTAGAGCATCCTTGCCAAAGAGATAGGCTCGGAGACAAAGGTGACGGAAGAAGAGCTCAGCAACATGGCGGGTGAGGAACTCACTGAGGTGTGGGTGCAGTGAGGCAAAGGCTGAGGACACAGCGTTCTGCCTCAGAGAAGGGAAAGTCAGAGGGGATGGCGAATCTCCCACCTATTGCATCCCTCTGGTGCTCCTCCTCCCTTTTCATTCTTCCATGGCCTTCTGTCTCTTTCACCAATTTACCTCCCAGCTCTTTACTTCATCCCTCCTCCTCCAGGTTTCACCTATCACCTGGTGTTTCTTCCCTCCCCCCACCTTTTAAATCTACTCCTTAGTTTTTTTTTACTCTCCAGTCCTGCCAAAGGGCTTCAGCCCCAAATGTTAACTGTACTGTTTTCCAAGATGCTGCCTGGCCTGCTGAGTTCCTCCAGCACGTTGTGTGTGTGGCCACAGTAGTGACAGGGGTTTCCATAAGATAAATCCAAGGAAGGCGATGGGCCCAGATGGCGTCCCGGGACGGGTTCTCCGGGTCTGTGCAAGCGAGCTAGCTGGAGTGTTTGCTGACATCTTCAACTGCTCCTTGCATCAGTCTAAGATCCCCTCATGTTTTAAGAGGGCAACGATAATCCCAGTGCCAAAGAAGAGCAAGGTGGCATGCCTGAATGACTATTGACCTGTGGCTCTGACATCAATTGCTATGAAATGCTTCGAGAGATTGGTTATGGCACACACCAACCACAGCCTGCCGGTCAACCTCGACGCTTTGCAATTCACCTACCGGAGCAACAAGTCAACGGCAGATGCCACCTCTCTGGCCCTACATTCCTCCTCAGAACACCTGGAAAAAGACGCATACTTAAGGCTCCTTTTCATTGACTACAACTCTGCCTTTAATACCATCACTCCAAATAAACTGATTCCTAAGCTTCGGAACCTGGGCCTCAGCACTCAGATCTGCAGCTGGATCTTCAACTTCCTCACAGACAGGACCCAGGCTGTAAAAGTAGGGAACAAGCTCTCCTCTACAATCACTCTGAGCACCGGTGCCCCACAAGACTGCGTACTCAGCCCCCTGCTGTACTCACTGTACACCCATGATTGTGTAGCCAAGTTTCCATCAAACTCAATATATAAGTTTGCTGATGACACAACAATTGTAGGCCGTATCTCGGGTAATGATAAGTTTGAGTACAGAGAGGAAATTAAGAACCTGGTGGCATGGTGCGAAGACAATAACCTATCCCTCAACGTCAGCAAGACGAAGGAATTGGTTGTTGACTTCAGAAGGAGTAGCGGACCGCACGACCCAATTTACATCGGTGCTGCGCAAGTGGAACAGGTCAAAAGCTTTAAGTTCCTCGGGGTCAATATCACAAATGACCTGACTTGGTCCAACCAAGCAGAGTTCACTGCCAAGAAGGCCCACCAGCGCCTTTACTTCCTGAGAAAACTAAAGAAATTTGGCTTGTCCCCTAAAACCCTCACTAATTTTTATAGATGCACCGTAAAAAGCATTCTTCTAGGGTGCATCACAACCTGGTATGGAAGTTGTCCTGTCCAAGACCGGAAGAAGCTGCAGAAGATCGTGAACACGGCGCAGCACATCACACAAACCAATCTTCCGTCCTTGGACTCACTTTACACCGCACGCTGTCGGAACAGTGCTGCCAAGATAATCAAGGACACGACCCACCCAGCCAACAGACTTTTCGTCCCTCTTCCCTCCGGGAGAAGGCTCAGGAGCTTGAAGACTCATACGGCCAGATTTGGGAACAGCTTCTTTGCAACTGTGATAAGACTGCTGAACGGATCCTGACCCGGATCTGGGCCGTACCCTCCAAATATCCGGACCTGCCTCTCGGTTTTTTTGCACTACCTTACTTTCCATTTTTCTATTTTGTAATTATGATTTATAATTTAGATTTTTAATATTTACTAATTTTTACTATTTTTAATATTTAATATTTGTAATGCAGGGAGTGGGAAGCGCAGAATCAAATATCGCTGTGATGATTGTACATTCTAGTATCAATTGTTTGGCGACAATAAAGTATAAAGTATAATATGATAGAATTTACCTGCAGTTTGAGAAGGAGAAGCTAAAATCGGATGCATCAGTGTTACAGTAAAGGAAATTATAGAGGCATGAGAAAGGAACTGGCCAAAGTTGATTGGAAGGGGACAGCTAGCGGGAATGATGGCAGAACAGAAATGGCAGGGAGATATTCGGAAGATTCAGAAGAGTCACATCCTAAAGATGATGAACTGCCCTAAAGGGAGATGAACCGTGACTGACGAGGGAAGTCAAAGGCAGCATAAGAGACAATGAGAGGGCATATAATATATCAAAAATTAATGGGAAGTTAGAGGATTAGGAAAGTTTTAAAACCTAACAGACAGAAACTAAAAATACTATAAAGAGAGAAAACATGAAATATAAAGGTAAGGTAGCCAAAGATATGAAAGGGGATACAAAATGTATTTTCTGATATACAGCATAAAAAGTAAAAGAGAGGTGAGAGTAGATATTGGATCACTGGAAAATGATTCAGGAGACTTAGTAACAGGGGAGAAAGAAATGATGAAAGAACTTATTAAGTATTTTGTGTCAGTCTTCACTGTGGAAGACACAAGCAGTATGTCAGAAATTTTAGAGCATCGGGGGAAGAAGTGAGAGCAGTTGCTATTACTAGTGACAAGGTGTTTGGGAAGCTGAAAGCTCTGAATGTAGATAAGTCACCTGGACCAGATGGTGTACACCTGAGGGTTCTGAAAGAGGTAACAGAAGAGATTGTGGAGGCGTTACTAATGATCTTTCAAGAATCACTAGTTTCTGGAATGGTTCCGGAGAACTGGAAAATTGCAAATCTCGCTCCATTCTTCAAGAAGGGAGGCAGAAGAAAGAAAATTATAGAACAGTTAGCCTGACTTCAGTGATTAGTAAGATGCTGGAGTCCATTATTAAGGATAAGGCTTCACAGTATTTGGAGATACATTATAAAATAAGCCAAAGACAGCATGGTTTCCCCAAGAGAAAATCCTGCCTGACAAATCTGTTGAAATTCTTTGAGGAAATAACAAGCAGGTTGACAAAGGAGAGTCATGGGATGTTGTTTATTTAGATGTTTAGAAGGCTTTTGACAAGGTGCCGCACATGATCCTGCCTGAATCTTTCGGAGAGTAGGCCTCAAAGTCCCCGGCCTTGACTGCTTTTGGCGACCGAGAAAGAGGTCAAATCGTTCGGACAGAGATGGCGCTCAGTACTCGGTGTCGGAGAGCTGATCAGAGCTCGAAGTTTTCGGATGACTCAGAGTCGGACTGTGGTCGGCATGGCAGGGAGAGTTTTTCTTCCTTCTCCCGTCTGCATGAGATGTGGGGCATTTGAGAAACTTTGAACTTTACTGTGCTCACGGACTTCTTCATCAAGTTATGGTATTGTTACACTGTTTGTAACTATATGTTATGATTATGTAGTTTTTTCGTTTTTTTCAGTCTTGGTTTGTCCTGTGTTTTGTGATATCACACCAGAGGAAATAGTGTATCATTTCTTAATGCATGCATTACTAAATGACAATAAAAGAGGACTGCGTGTCTTCATAATCATCAAGAGCCTGTGGTATTGCAGGAAAGATACTGCATGGATTGGAAAGTGGCTGACTGGTAGGAGGCTAAGAGTGGGGCCTTTTCTGGTTGGCTGCCAGTGACTAGTGTGTTCTGCACGGGTTAGTGTACCAATTCTTTTTACGTTATATGTCCGTGGTTTGGATGAAAGAATTGATGGCTTTGTGGACGATACAAAGATAGATGGAAGGGCAGGAGTGTTCAAGAAGCAGTGTGTCTACAGAAGGACCAAGGCAGATTGGGGGAACGAGCAAAGGAGTGGTTGATGGAATATCATGTAGGGAAGTGCATGGTCATGCGCTTTGGCAGAAGAAATAAAAGCATGGCCTATTTTGTAAATGGGGAGGAAATTCAGAAATCAGAGGTGCAGAGGGACTGGGAGTTCCTGTGCAGGATTCTGTAAAGGTTAACTTGCTTGTTGAGTGGTACAGCAGGCAAATGCAATGTTAACATTCATTTTGAGAGGACGAGAATACAAAAGCAAGGATGTGTTTCTGAGGCTTCATAAGGCATTGGTCAGACCACACAGAGTATTGTGAGCAGTTTTGGCTCCTTATCGAAGAAAGGATGTGCTGGCATTGGAGAGGGTCCAGAGGAGGTTCATAAGGATGGTCCCAGAAATGAAAAGGTTAAAATATGTGGAATGTTTGATGGCGCTGGGCCTGTACCCACTGGAGTTTAGAAGGAGTAGGGTAGATCCCTTTGAAACCTATTGAATATCGAAAGATCTGGATAGAGTGGATGTGGAGAGGATGTTTCCTATAGCGGGAGAGTCTAGGACCCGAGGGCACAGCCTCACAATAGAGAGATGTCCTTTTAGAACAGAGATGAGGAGAATTTTCTTTACCCGGAGGATAGTGAGCCTGTGGAATTCATTGCCACAGACGCTGTGGAGGCCAAGTCATTGGGTACATTTAAAGTGGAGGGTGATAGGTTCTTAATTAATCAGGGCATCAAAGGTTACAGGGAGAAGGCAGGAGAATAGGGTTGAGAGGGATAATAAATCTGACATGATGAAATGGCGGAGGAGACTCGATGGGCCGGATGGCCTAATTCTGCACCTAGGTCTTATACTTTTATGGTCTAGATAATTAATGATTTTCCACATTGGAATATAATTTATAAACCATTCCAACATGAAATTGATAAATTAATTCCTCTGAATTTGAGCCTGGAAATAGTGTAGGAGTTCTCTCCAGTATAACCTCTAAGTTCTTGAGAACGTTCAGTGTAAGGGATTCCCCAAGTTCCCTATTTTTTTTAGATTATGAGCTCAGTCCTCTTTTATTGTCATTTAGAAATGCATACGTGTATTAAAAAATGACACAATGTTTCTCCAGAGTGTTATCACAGAAAACAGGACAAACCAAAGACTAACACTGACAGAACCACATAATTATAACATATAGTTACAGCAGTGCTAAGCAATACGATAATTTGATGAAGAACAAACCATGGGCACAGTAAATAAAGTCTCAAAAGTTCCCGAGTCGATCGACTCCCGAGTCCCCGATAGCAGGCGGCAAAAGGGAGCAGCTCCCTGCCATAAAACTCCAGGCACCGTCAACTTGCCGATGCCTTGGAAGCAGCCGACCCTGAGTCCATCCGTCCGAAAGCCTCGAGCTTCCGAGCAGCCTCTCCGATACAGCCTCCCGAGCGCCATCCTCTGCCGAGCGCCTTCGACCTCTCCCCGGCCGCTGAAACAAGCAAAGCTGAGGATTTGGGGCCTTCAGCTCCGGAGATTCCGGTTACCACACAGTAGCAGTGGCAGCGAAGCGGGCATTTCAGAAGTTTTCCAGATGTTCCTTCGTGCTCTCACGTCTGCTCCATCAAATCAGAATTGTGCACGGTCCCCTACTTGACAGATAACAGATATTCATCACTGGAGAGGCTGCGCGCGCGCTGCCGTCGCGCTGCCATCTTCTCCTCCTCTTCAGTGAAAACGTGAAATTGACAGGATCAGAGGATCACAAACGTATCCGTGCAGAGAGTCACTAAACAGAGAACATCTGTCTAAGGAGAGTAGAGGAACGTTTGGGGGAGATATCAGAGGGAGGTTTTCTACACAGAGTGGTGGGTGCCTGGGAATACACTGCTGGCTGTGGTGGTAGAGCCAGATGCAATAACAACATTTTAGAGCCTCTTCAATAGGCAGATGGATGAGGATTTATGGGCTGTATTGGAGGGAAAGGTTAGGTTGATTGTGGGGTAGGTTTCTATGGGCTGAAGGACCCGGACTGCACTGTACTGTTCTATGTTCTATGTATGACATCCCATCCCCATACCCTTTCCCTGCAGAATCACAAACCCCTTCCTGTCAGACACTTACCCAGCTCCCTGTTGAACCAAACAGTTGAAACTTCCCCAAGAAACTGCGGAGAGCTGTGGACACGGCTCGTCGCACGACAGAAACCAGCCTCCCCTCCGTGGACGCTGTCTACACTTCTTACTGTCTCAGTAATCAAAGACACCACCCACCCCGGACATTCTCCAACAGTGCGATAGAAGCTGTCCTGGAGCCTGGTGGGACGTGCTTTCAGTCTGCTGCCTGATGGAAGAGGGGGGAAGGGAAAATGTCCGGGGTGTGTGGGAGACTTTGATTCTGTTGGCTGCTTTACTGGAGCAGTGAGAAGTGCAGGCAGAGTCCGTGGAGGGGAAGCTGGTCTCCGTGATGTCTATAAGACCATAAGACATAGGAGCAGAATTAGGCCATTCAGCCCATCGAGTCTGCTCCGCCATTCTCTCACGGCTGATCCCGGATCCCACTCAACCTCATACGCCCGCCTTCTCACCATAGCCTTTGATGCCCTGACTTCCACCTAAAATGTACCCACAGACTTGGCCTCCACTGAAGTCTGTGGTGAGGCATTCCACAGATTCACTACTCTCTGGCTAAAAAAAATTTCTCTTTACCTCTGATCTAAAAGCTCACTCCTCAGTTTTGAGGCTGTGTCCTCTAGTTCTGGATACTCCCACCATTTGAAACATCCTCCCTACATCCACCCTGTCTAGTCCTTTCAACATTTGGTGGTTTTCAATGAGATCCTTCCGCATTCTTCTAAATTCCAGTGAGTACAGACCCAAAGCTGCCAAATGCTCCACATGTGTTAACCCTTTCACTCCCAGAATCATCCTTGTGAACCTCCTCTGGACTCTCCAATGACAACAGATCCTTTCTGAGAGACGGGGCCCAAAACTGTTGACAATACTCCAAGTGCGGCCTGACTAGTGTCTTATAAAGCCTCAGCATTATCTCCTTGCTTTTATATTCTATTCCCCTTGAAATAAATGCCAACATTGCATTTGCCTTCTTCACCACAGACTCAACCTGTAAATGAACCTTCTAGGCGTCTTGCAAGAGGACTCCTAAGTCCCTCTACATCTCTGATGTTTGAACCTTCTCAACATTTAGATAATAGTCTGCATTATTGTTCCTGAGCTGTGTCCACCCTCTCTGCAGTTTCTTGCAATGACGTCCAGAGTAGTTGCCTTACTGAGCTGTGATGAACCTGAATGCTGACTTTGTGCAGACAGCTGTCAGGCTATAATCAAATCCCTGGGAAAAGCTTGTGTGTGCCAGTAGTTAACACAAGCAATGCACTTCGCTGTATGTTTCAATGTACACGGGATAAATAAATCTGTATCTGTATCCGAGTCCGAATCCAAATCCAAATCTGAATCCGAATCTGAATCCGAATCCTTATCCGTATCCATATTTGGGTCTACATCTGAATCTGAATCTGAATACAATGTGTAAAAAGGGCCCGTAGGATCACTGGGGACCTGAGTCACCCCAACTGTTCCAGCTTCTACCATCCGGGAAACGGTACCACAGCATGAAAGCCAGGACCAATGGGCTCCGAGACAGCTTCTTCCACCAGATCATCAGACTGATTAGTTCAGGCTGACACGACTGTATTTCTATGTTATATTGATTGTCCTGTTGTATATCTCACTGTACATACTATTTTTTATAAATGTTTTAAATTCAATTTTCAAATTTAATTACATAGAATAATATCTACCCCCCCTCCCCTTAGCCCTTCCCCCCATAACATACCCCTACCTAAAAAAAAGAAGAAAAAAAACAGAAAAGAAAAGAAAGAAAGAAGGAAAGATTACCTGGATATTGGAAGGTCTCCACATGCTCCATGGGATTCAAAATAAATTTAATATATATATTTGTTTCTTTCCCCAGAGGACCAACATCTTTATCATCGAAGCACCTATATATACAATATGCATACTATTTATTACAAATTACTATTACAGATGGAGATGCAACGTAAAGATTTTCACTCTTTCCCTGAAGGATGTAAGAATAAAGTCAGTTCAATTCATCTGAACCTGAGCTGTTTGATGCCAGTGGACCGCTGCAGACTGCGTAGTTGGGTCATGGTCAAGGGTATTGGGACGAGCAATAAAAGTTGGTCTTGCCAATGAGGACTGTGTGCTTCAGTGAATAAAACAAATTAAATTAATTGCTGGGGATATTTTCATTGCTGGACGTAGTAAGCACCTTGTCAGGGACTGTCTGTTAAGTCCCTGTCTTATCTGTCATAACAGCAGGCTTCCCCTCTCCACCACAGCCCTGCCAACTTGTGGTGATGTGCCTTCTCTGAAGTGGAGAAGTGCAGTCTGCAAAATCAAATTCCCTGCACACAAAGAAATCTCTTTTCAAACGAGCGTTTGAAATTTAGTGTAGCCAATCTTGCCTTATCAACCAATAAGCATTTCAGTTCATGTTCATAAATATTCAAAAACTTTAAATCCAAACACTCCAAATAAAGTCATGTGCCATCTTGCTAAATCCACCTCTTAATGCGGGATCTCTTAGCTATTAAATGGCAGATGATCATCAGCTCAGAATCCAGCAGTGGAAACTGCTATCTCCTTTACCTGTGCTTCTCGTTGGATTATTAGTCTTTTATTAAGCGTGTATTAAAATCCTGGATAAATTGGGCTTTGCCACTTAAAAATTCATTGAAGTTCAGATTTAATTGTCATTCAACCATACACATGAATACAGCCAAACGAAACAGACTTCCTCTGGGGCTATTCTATGGATGGTTAGAGACATAGAGTCATAGAGCACTACAGTAGACAAGCAGACCCTTCAGCCCATCTAGTCCATGCTAGCCTGGTCTTTAAATCAAATCAGCCAGGATTGTGCTGGTAAGTGGTACCAACATAGTATGGCCACAACTTGCTGACCCTAACCCATGAGCCACTGGAATATGGGAGGACGCGGAGGAAGCCATGTCACAGGGAGAACATACAAACTCCTTACAGACTGTGGCGGGAATCGAACCCCAATCACAGGTACTCTAAGGTGATTGCGCAGCTGCGACGCTGCTGTGCCAGTCAGACGACTGTATACTATCAAATCTATTCTGCTTCTGTTATGCAAACGTCACACTTGTTCAGCCTCAGACACCCATCACCAGAGACCTGGCTCAATCCCGACATCATGGGGTACAGGTCCAGAGCCGTTAACCGCTCCACATACCTTAACCCTTACGTTCCCGGGATCATTCTTATCAACCTGCTCGGAACCCTCTCCAATGCCTGTGTATCCTTTCTCAGATAAGGGCCCAAAACTGCTCACATTACTCCAAGTGTGGTCTGACCAATGCCTTACAAAGCCTCAGGATTACACCACCACGAGGAATTCTGTAGATGCTGGAATTTCAAGCAGCACACAAAAATGTTGCTGGTGAACACAGCAGGCCAGGCAGTATCTCTAGAAAGAGGTGCAGTCGACGTTTCAGGCCGAGATCCTTCGTCAGGACTAACTGAAGGAATAGCTAGTAAGAGATTTGAAAGTTGGAGGGGGGAGGGGGAGATTTGAAATGACAGGAGAAGACAGGAGGGGGAGGGATGGAGCCAAGAGCTGGACAGGTGATTGGCAAAGGGGATACGAGAGGTTCATGGGACAGGAGGCCCAGGGAGAAAGACAAGGGGGGGGGGACCCAGAGGATGGGCAAGGGGTATAGTCAGAGGGACAGAGGGAGAAAAAGGAGAGAGAGAGAAAGAATGTATGTATATAAATAAATAACGGATGGGGTACGAGGGGGAGGTGGGGCATTAGTGGAAGTTAGAGAAGTCTATGTTCATGCCATCAGGTTGGAGGCTACCCAGACGGAATATAAGGTGTTGTTCCTCCAACCTGAGTGTGGCTTCATCTTTACAGTAGAGGAGGCCGTGGATAGACATGTCAGAATGGGAATGGGATGTGGAATTAAAATGTGTGGCTACTGGGAGATCCTGCTTTCTCTGGCGGACAGAGCGTAGGTGTTCAGCAAAACGGTCTCCCAGTCTGTGTCGGGTCTCGCCAATATATAGAAGGCCACATCGGGAGCACCGGATGCAGTATATCACCCCAGCCGAATCACTGCGTTCACCAGCAATTTTTATGTGTGCTGCTCAGTATTACACCCTTGCTTCCATATTCTAGTCCTCTCAAAATGAATGCTAACATCCCATTTGCCTTCCTAGTTACTGGCTCAACCTACAAGTTAAGCTTTAGGGAATCTTGTACAAGGACTCCAAAGTTCCTTTACACTTTTGGTTTTTAAATTTTCTCCCCATTTAGAAAGCAGTCTATGTCTTTATTCCTTCTGCCAAAGTTCATGAACATGCACTTTACTATGTTATATTCTATCTGCCACTTCTTTACCCATTCCCCAATCTGTCTAAGTCCTTCTGCAGTCACCTTGCTTCCTCAAAACTACCTGCCCCTCCACCTATCTTCATATCATCTGCAAACTTGGGCACAAAGCTATCAATTCATTCATCCAAATCATTGACATATAATGTGATAGGAAGTGGTCCCAACACCGACTCCTGCAGAACACACTAGTCGCTGGCAGCCAACCAAAAAAGACCCCCTTTATTCCCATTTATTGCCTTCTGCCAGTTAGCCAATATTCCATCCATTCTCATAACTTTCCTGTAACACCATGGGCTCTAATTTTGTTAAGCAGCTTCATGTGCGGCACGTTGTCACCGGCATTCTGAAAATCCAAATAAACAACTGACTCTCCCATTCTCCTTTATCTATCCCACTTGTCATTTTCCCAAGGAATTCCTACAGATTTGTCAAGCATGATTTCCCCGTAAAGAGACCATGCTGACTTTGGCTTACTTTATCATGTGCCTCCAAGTACCACAAAACCTCATTCTTAATGATAGACTCCAACATCTTTCCAATCACTTAGGATAGACTAACTGACCTATAATTTCATTTTTTATACCTCCCTGAATCTGAATCAGGTTTATTATCACTGGCATGTGTTGTGAAATTTGTTAACTTGGCAGCAGCAGTTCAGTGCAATACATAGAAGAGGGGAAAAATAAATAAATATATAATGTATACATACAATGAATAGATTAAAAATCATGCAAAAACAGAAATAGTATATATTAAAATCGAGGTAGTGTTCGAGGGTTCAATGTCCATTTAGGAATCGGATGGCAGAGGGGAAGAAGCTGTTCCTGAATCGCTGAGTGTGCGCCTTCAGGCTTCTGTATCTCCTACCTGATGGTAACAGTGAGAAAAGGGCCTGCCCTGGGTGCTGGAGGTCCTTAATAATGGACGCTGCCTTTCTGAGACACCACTGCTTGAAGATGTCCTGGGTACTGAGTGGAGTGCCATTTGCAATTTTCCAGTCTTCAGGAACCATTCCAGAGTGTAATGACTCTTGAAAGATCATTACTGTTGCCTCCATAATCTCTTCAGCTCCCCTTTCAGAACCCTGAAGTGTAGTCCATCTGGCCCAGGTAAATTTATCTACATTCAAACTTTTCAGTTTCCGAAGCATCTTTTCCTCAGTAGTGGCAACGACTCTCATTTCTGTCCCCTGACACTCTCAAATTTCTGGCATTCTGCTAGTGTCCTGTACATGAAGACTGACACAAAATAATTATTAAGTTCCACCGTTATTTCTTTGTCCTCATTTCTACCTCTCCAGTGTCATTTTCCAATGGTCCAATATCCACTCTCGTCTCTCTTTTACTCTTCAAATATATCTGAAAAATATTTTGTATCATCTTTTATATATTTGGATAGCTTGCTTTAATATTTAATCTTTTCATTCCTTATGGCTTTTTAGTTGCCTTTTGTTGGTTTTTAAAAGGTTCCTAATCCTCTACCTCTTTGCTATACTATATGCCCTCTTTTGCTTTTCTCCAGACTTTGAATTCCCTTGTCAACCACCCTTTAGAATACTCCTTCATCTTTGGATGTATCTTTCTGTGTCTTCTGAATTCCCGCGGCCCCCCCCCCCCCAAACACCAGCCATTGCTGTTCTGCTTTCTTCCCTGCCAGTGTCTCCTTTCAATCAACTTTGGCCAGCTCCTCTCTCATGCTTCTGTAATTCCCTTTACTCCACTGTAATACTGATCTATTTGACTTCCGCTTCTCCTTCTCAAATTGCAGGATGAATTATATCATATTATGACCACTGCTTCCTAAAAATTCCTTTACCTTAAGCTTCCTAGTCAAATCTGGGCCATTACATAGCACCCAATCCAGAATTGCCATTCTCCTAGTGGGCTCAACCACAAGCTGCTCTAAAAAGCTATCTTGTAGGCCAGGGTCGGTAACCTTTTTGCCTCTGTATTGAAGAGCGGACAGTGAGCCAGATAAATGCCATAAAAAACTTGAAATATGGGAATTATCCATTTAAATACATCTAATTATGTTTTGCCTCAAATTAATGAATAATGCATACTAGAAAATCATTTGTGCTGAACCAAGGATGCCAATTAGTAATCAAAGAACTCAGCTTAGTTGCAATTTATTTCAACCAAGGCATCTTTTGAATCTATTAAAAGGACACAAAGAACCTTTAAACATAAAACATATGAACATGATGCATTGAATGGTGGTAAATTAAGTATAATAAAGAATATTTTAATGCAAACAGTCGACAAATCAGTGTGAAACTTGATGCTGTTTGTTGCTTGAAAGCTTCTCAATATTGGGTGTCAGACTTGTTGATGCCAAGAACAAGATGGGCATCAGTCAATCTTGTTCTCAAATGGTGCTTGGTGTGCTTCATTTTTGAAAATAATTGCTCACACAGATAAGTGCTGCCAAACAATGATGCCATCACATGTAAATATCTGGATATTTAGCGTGGATTTCTTGTTAAAACACAGTGACGCTGTTTCTGTTTACAAATTTGAATGATTAATGAGGTAGTCTGCCTTCCCGTCATTCGTATATGCCAGTGTTTGGTTTGGAACAAAGTGGAACGTGGGACCACTGATGGAATGTGGTCATGTGAAACATTCAGAATAAGGAAAAATCGCTTGCTGGCCGGATAAGCATAGTATCCCAATATTTACTCGCGGGCCGGTCAAAATACTTTCTTGGGCCGGATCTGACCCGCAGGTCGTAGGTTGCCTACCCCTGTTGTAGACTTTCTATAAATTCTCTCTCTTGGGATTCATCTCCAACTGGAATTTCCCAAACCACCTGCATATTGAAATCCCTCAAGATTATTGCAACATTGCACTTTTTACCTGCCTTTTTATATCACCTTTTGAAATTTATATCCCACATCCTGACTACTGTATATAACTCCAATCAGGGCTGACTGCAGAAGAGGGGGAGTAAAAGAAGCCTTTTCTGGTTGGCTGCCAGCGATTAGTGGGGCGCCACAGGTGTCAGTGTTGGGACCGCTTCTTATAACGTTATACAAGAGGACATGGCTTTAAGGTAAGGGGTGGGAAGTTCAAGGGGGATATTAGAGGAAGGTTTTTTACTCAGAGAGTGGTTGGTGCGTGGAATACACTGCCTGAGTCAGTGGTGGAGGCAGATACACTAGTGAAGTTTAAGAGACTACTAGACAGGTATATGGAGGAATTTCAGGTGGGGGGTTAAATGGGAGGCAGGGTTTAAGGGTCAGCACAACAATATGGGCCAAAGGGCCTGTACTGTGCTGTACTATTCTACGTTCTACGTTATATGTTAATGACATCTTCAAGGAGCAGTATCTCAAAAAGGCAGCAACATTAAGAAGCCCCATCACCCCGGACATACATTGCTACCATCAGGGAGCATGATTCAGGAAAACCTTCTTTCCTACACCACCAGATTTTTGGATCTTGAACCCCTGAAGTCTACCTCACTACTTTTTTCTCTCTTTTTGCACTACTTACTTAACATATATAGCCGGCTGGTGGCGTAGTGGCATCAGCGCCGGACTTCGGAGCGAAGGCTCCCGAGTTCGAATCCAGCCGGCTCCCTTGCATGCTTTCCCTCCGTGCTGGGTTGAGTGTCAAGCTAGCAACTCGGCCTTGTAAAAATAAGGAAGCCTGCTAAAGAAAATGCCATCGAAAAGACAGCATCCTGATGACTCCACTTGGAGTTAAGGGCCTTCTTCTTCTTAGTTTTATATATATATATATATATATATATATATATATATATATATATACACACACATTTATACTAACTGTAATTTACAGTGTTTATTATCATGTATTGTAATGTACTGCTGCTGCATAATAACAAATTTCACGACATATGTCCATGACATTAAACCTGATTCTGATTCCGGATGGGTAAAATGTTCTTGTTTTGTCTGGCTGCTGTGCCAGTTGCCACCCACATCCCAAAGACAGAGTATAGAGCACAGAACATTACGTCTCAGGAATCGGCCCTTCAGTGCACGATGTTGTACTGAACTAATTAAGCTAATGACACCTAATCCCTGCTGACTGTAGAGTATGCTGGAGATTTCATCATGCTATGGGGATGCTTTTCAGCAGCAGGGACTGCAAATCTGGTCAGGATTGACGGGAAGACGAATGCTGCTAAATACAGAGATGATCCCGGATAAGAACCTGCCAGCCTCTGCCGAAAAGCTTAAATTGGGGAGGAAGTTTATCCTTCAGCAGGACAACAACCCAAAGCACACTGTCAGTGGCTTCAACTGAAGAAGATTGATGTCATGGACTGGCCCAGTCAGAGTCAAGATTGCTACTTATTGCCTCTCCCCAACTAACCTGGCACAGCTTGAGTAATTTTGCAAGGAAGAATGGGCAAATCTTGTTCATCTCGTTGTGCAAATCTAATAGGCTCATCCAAAAAGGCTACATTAGCTCTGAGAGGTGGCTCAACTTTTGAACTGTTGATATTTCAGTTTCTTAATTTTTAATTTTTCATGCTTTACCATTTTCCCTGCTCTTTTTGGGCTGTAATGTGAAAAAAGGAACACGTGATTCACAAACAAAAATTTTCAGTTAAATTGATCAAAATCCCTGGGTTTAATACTCATTTATGTGAACAAAGGTTTGGGGGCTGAATACTTTTACGAGGCGCTGTATTATGTTACACAACACTAACCATCAAGGAGAACGGCCAGCTGTTTATTATTTCTGGCTCTGATACACTGAGGCTCAGACTCAGGATAGGTGAGATGAGCATTCTATTCCCACCGCAGTAAGATGGAAATTTAAACTTAATAAACAGAAACCAGAGCCAAGGTCATAAAGCTACTGGATCATCATAAAATCACAACTGATTCACTGATATCGTTGGTAAGAAATGAGATGGGGCTCTGGGGTATGGTCTGTAAGTTGAATTGTGGCCCGATATGTGAAATGCTAAATTGGTTTATCATTCTCACTCGTACCGTGCTACAGCGGGAAACCTGACTGGCATACCATTTGTATAAATCAAATCATTACACAGTACATTGAGGAAGAATAAAGGAAAACAATAACAGAATTCAGAATGCGATCGGTGTTCAATTCCTGCTGCCATCCACAAGGAGATTGTATGTTCTCCCCATGGGTTTCTTCCAAGTGCTCCAGTATCCCAAAGAAGTATGGGTAAATAAGGGTTAATAAGTTGTGGGTATGCTAAGTTAACAGCAGAATCATGGCAACACTTGCGGGCTGCCCCCAGCATATCCGCTTTGATTTGATTTAACGCAAACAATGCATTTCACTATATGTTTCGATGCACTGTACTTGCAACGAATAAAGCTAATCTTCTTTCTCTCTTTAAGGAAAAGTAATCACTTCAGGAATTTTCCTTAATCATTAAATGCATCATTAAAGACCGATCCCATCCCAGACACCGTCTGTTCAATTTCTTGCCATCTGGTAGGAGGCACAGAAACACCTCAGCCAAGATAGTGAAACTGAAAAACGACTTCTTCCCGAGGGCTGTTGTGCAGCTGAATAATGCTCCACTCCACCCCAGCTTACCATTAATAGAAACATAGAAACATAGAAAATAGGTGCAGGAGTAGGCCATTAGGCCCTTCGAGCCTGCACCGCCATTTATTATGATCATGGCTGATCATCCAACTCAGAACCCTGCACCAGCCTTCTCTCCATACCCCCTGACCCCCGTAGCCACAAGGGCCATATCTAACTCCCTCTTAAATATAGCCAATGTACTGGCCTCAACTGCTTCCTGTGGCAGAGAATTCCACAGATTCACCACTCTCTATGTGAAGAAGTTTTTCCTAATCTCGGTCCTAAAAGGCTTCCCCTTTATCCTCAAACTGTGATCCCTCGTTCTGGACTTCCCCAACATCGGGAACAATCTTCCTGCATCTAGCCTGTCCAATCCCTTTAGGATTTTATACGTTTCAATTAGATCCCCCCTCAATCTTCTAAATTCCAACGAGTACAAGCCTAGTTCATCCAGTCTTTCTTCATATGAAAGTCCTGCCATCCCAGGAATCAATCTGGTGAAACTTCTTTGTACTCCCTCTATGGCAAGGATGTCTTTCCTCAGCTTAGGGACCAAAACTGCACACAATACTCCAGGTGTGGTCTCACCAAGGCCTTGTACAACTGCAGTAGTACCTCCCTGCTCCTGTATTCAAATCCTCTCGCTATAAATGCCAGCATACCATTTGCCTTTTTCACCGCCTGCTGTACCTGCATGCCCACTTTCAATGACTGGTGTATAATGACACCCAGGTCTCGTTGCACCTCCCCTTTTCCTAATCGGCCACCATTCAGATAATAATCTGTTTTCCTATTTTTGCCACCAAGGTGGATAACTTCACATTTATCCACATTAAATTGCATCTGCCATGAATTTGCCCATTCACCCAACCTATCCAAGTCACTCTGCATCCTCTTAGCATCCTCTTCACAACTAACACTGCCACCCAGCTTCGTGTCATCTGCAAACTTGGAGATGCTGCATTTAATTCCCTCATCCAAGTCATTAATATATATTGTAAACAACTGGGGTCCCAGCACTGAGCCTTGCGGTACCCCACTAGTCACTGCCTGCCATTCTGAAAAGGTCCCGTTTATTCCCACTCTTTGCTTCCTGTCTGCTAACCAATTCTCTATCCACATCAATACCTTACCCCCAATACCGTGTGCTTTAAGTTTGCACACTAATCTCCTGTGTGGGACCTTGTCAAAAGCCTTTTGAAAATCCAAATATACCACATCCACTGGTTCTCCTCTATTCACTCTACTAGTTACATTCTCAAAAAATTCTATGAGATTCGTCAGACATGATTTTCCTTTCACAAATCCATGCTGACTTTGTCCGATCATTTCACCGCTTTCCAAATGTGCTGTTATCACATCTTTGATAACTGACTCTAGCAGTTTCCCCACCACTGATGTTAGGCTAACCGGTCTATAATTCCCCGGTTTCTCTCTCCCTCCTTTTTTAAAAAGTGGGGTTACATTAGCCACCCTCCAATCCTCAGGAACTAGTCCAGAATCTAACGAGTTTTGAAAAATTAACACTAATGCATCCACTATTTCATGGGCTACTTCCTTAAGCACCCTGGGATGCAGACCATCCGGCCCTGGGGATTTATCTGCCTTCAATCCCTTCAATTTACCTAACACCACTTCCCTACTAACATGTATTTCACTCAGTTCCTCCATCTCACTGGACCCTCTGTCCCCTAATATTTCTGGAAGATTATTTCAAAGCCCAATGGCCTTTGAGTGTTATGGACTATCAAAGTCACTGGTTGGGAACTTTTTTTTAAATTTAGCTGCTTCGCACGCATTGTAAATATCTGTTTTGCATGGACTGAGTAACATCACAATCTCATTGACTTGGGCAATGACAATCAAATTTAATTCTTTCTATTCTATTTCTTCCTTAGAGAACATGGCCACAGAAATTTCAATACACCTTAAAATATTTAGCTAAAATTACATTATGCAGGCAGATGTGTAGACAGAGCCAGATTCGGAACAAGTGTTCGTCTCCTTCGTAAGGTTATAAATAATCGATGCTTTAGGCCAAGACCCTTCATTCGGTTTTTTTGCACTACCTTACTTTCCATTTTTCTATTTTCTATTTATGATTTATAATTTAAATTTTTAATATTTACTAATTTTTACTATTTTTAATATTTAATATTTGTAACCCAGGGAGTGGGAAGCACAGAATCAAATATCGCTGTGATGATTGTACGTTCTAGTATCAATTGTTTGGCGACTATAAAGTATAAAGTATCAGGACCTGATAAATGCTGACTATTTATTCCTCTCCAAAGATGCTGCCTGACCTGCTGAAATCCTCTTTATGTCTGCTGCTCAAGATTTCCAGCATATGCAGAATTTTTTGCGTCTAGAAGTTCGTCTTCACCTTTTGAAAGTGTGAACTTGCAATAAATTTTAGCATGAGTGTATAGGTTTCATCCATTTCATTACTTAAAGAGCTTGGATTAAAGATTGAATATTTATGAGTTAAATTCTCAAACCCAGAAAGCTGATAGAGGTTAATGCAGACCCGTCCTGGTCTAGAAGCTAATTAAGCACAGGGTCTAAGTGCCAGATGCCAACCAAGGCTTCTTTACCAAGACATTTTCCCTGAGCAACTCTCCCTTATCCCACCACCCCAGACTGGATCTACAGTGACTATTTAACCAAGTGCTGTTTTAGTGTAGGGGGAGGGATGTTTTTTGTCTCTCCCACTAATTCAGGCAATGAGATCCAGGCCAGGCAGCATCTGTAAAGGGAACTAAACAGCTGACATTTCAGCTAAGTCCTGATGAATGATCTCGGCCCAAAACACCTTGTGTGTGTTGCTCAAGATTTCCAGCACCTGCAGAATGCTTAACCTCTCCTCAGAAGGCATGCTCTCTGATCCAGGCAGCATCCTGGTAAACCTCCTCTGCACCCTCTCTAAAGCTTCCACGTCCTTCCTCTAACGAGGCAACCAGAACGGAACACAATCATCTGACCAAGGTTTCATAGTTGTAGCATTACCTCGTGGCTATGGAACTGAATTGCACCAACTAATGAAGGCCAGCACGCCATACCCACCCTGTCAACTTGTGTGGCAACTTTGAGGGAACTATGGACGTGGACACCAAGATCCCTCTGTTCCTCCATACTGCCTGTAGACTATCAGAAAAATAATTTATCAAAGTTTAAAAGTACATTTATTATCAAAGTATGTATACAACTCTGTGACTTATCCTCCTATAGATAGCCATGAAACAAAGAAGCACCATGGAATGCACGAAGAAAAGAACGAATTGCACAAACAGCAAAAAGAGCAAGTAACACAGAAAATATTAAACATCAAAACAGCCCAGGAGAGACGTCAAATAACGCAAACAGCAAAAAAGGACGACCAGAAACACATAGAACATGAACTCTGGACCCCAAAAGACATAGGAACAGAATTAGGCCATTCAGCCCATCGAGCCTACTCCGTCATTCCATCATGGCTGATCCCAGATCTCATTCAACTCCATACTCCATGCACCTGCCTTTTCGCCATGCCTATTGATGCCCTGACTGAACAGGAAATGATTTACTTCCACTTTAAATATACCCACGGACTTGGCCTCCACCACAGTCTGTGGCAGAGCGTCCCACAGATTCACTACTCTCTGGCTAAAAAAAATTCCTCCGTACCTCTGTCTTAAAAGGCCGCCCCTCAATTTTGAGGCAGTGCCCTCTGGTTCTGGATTCCCCCACCATAGGAAACATCCCCTCCACATCCACCCTATCTAGTCCTTTCAACATTCGGTAGGTTTCAATGAGATCCCCGCCCCCACATTCTTCTAAACTCCAGCGAGTACAGGCCCAAAGCTGCGAAATGCTCCTCATGTGTTAATCCCTTCATTCCCAGGATCATCCTCATGAACCTCCTCTGGACCCTCTCCAATGATAGCACATCCTTTTGAGATACAAGGCCCAGAACTGTTGACAATACTTTAACTGTGGTCTGACTAGTGTCTTATAAAGGATGCTTTATATTCTATTCTCCTTGAAATAAATGCCAACATTGCATTTGCCTTCCGCACCACAGATTCACCCCGTAAAATTAACCTTCTGGGAGTCTTGCACAAGGACTCCAAAGTCCCTCTGCACCTCTGATGTTTGATCCTTCTCCCCATTTAGATAATAGTCCGCACAATTGTTCCTTTTACCAAAATGCATTATCATACATTTCCCAACACTGTATTCTATCTGCCACCTTTTAGCCCGTTCTTCCAATTTGTCTAACTCCTGCTGTGATCACAATGCTTCCTCATCATTACCTACCTCTGCACCTATCTTCACAAACTTTGTCACAAAGCCATCAATTCCAAAAAAGAATACATAGCTGCGGAGATTGTTCAGCGCTGAGGACATGAAACATCAAACCACAGAGACCCCTGAAAAAAAAGAGTCCCACAGTAACAAGCTGTGATCAAACTTTGCAGTATGGGGCCTTCCCCCGGCAGCAGAAAGAGTGAGTCCGAATTCCCACTTGCCGTCCACTTCCGTCCTCGTTGATTTCAATCTTGCTCGTGCTTTCATCGGAGAGGCATAACAGGGCCGACCATGGGCTCGTGTTCTGCCATAAGGAAACGATGGCAGCAGACTTTGCCCTTGACCTCACTGAACTCCCCGGGAGATAGTAAAAGCGCCAGATCGCTCAGTCAGCACAAAATGCACATTACAGGTTGACATCTATTGCAGTTCAGGACAAGAAGCGTATTTATAGAAGAAGAAGTAGTTTTGTGATCTGTCTGCAGGATGTCACCGTTAGGTGCTGGTATCATCTTGAACAGCAATAATCTACAATTAGGAATGTGATTGGGCATTGGTCAGACCAGTATTGTGAGCAGTTTTGGGCCCTTTAGCTAAGAAAGTGTGTAGCTGGCATTGGAGAGGGTCCAGAGGAGGAATTTCTTTAGCCAGAGGGTAGTAAATCTATGGAGGCCAAATTGGGTGTATTTAAAGCGGAGGTTAATAAATTCCTGATTAATTAGGGCGTCAAAGATTATGGGGAGAAGGTAAGAGAATGGGGCTGATCAGCCATGATTGAGTGCCAGGACAGCCCGATGGGCCGAATGGCGTAATTCTGCTCCTATGTCTTATGGTTTTATTGTATAATGCAAATCCTCCACCCCCCACTCCATCAACAGCCAACGGAGGCGGTCTGAAGAGTGGTCATTGTTGCAGGCAGAAAAGGTATCAGGTGATTAATGCATAGGAAGATCCCACAAGCAAAAGGTAGTCATCTCACTCACGTGCTTTTGCCCCACATCCGTTCACCCAGAGTCTTCGCCCAGTTTTGGCCTTTACCTCCAAGTTCGAGACATCTCCATGGGAGAAAATTAACAGCATTGCAGTACAGAAACAGATCAGCTAGAGACACGCGAGACTGCAGATGCTAGAATGCGGAGAGAAAGCAAGGCAAACTGCTGGAGGAACTCAGCGGGTCAGGCAGCATCTGTGGAGGGAAATGGCCCACCGACATTTCAAGTCAACCCCCTTCAATAGGACTGAGTCCCGACATCCAGCTCTGGCCTGAGTGTACAGTCCAGATGCCGAGTCTCAACCCAAAATGCCGACTGTCCATTTCCCTCCACAGGCGTTGCCCGACCCACTGAGCTCCTCCAGCTGTTTGCTTTCTGACTACAGAAACAGGCCCTTCGGCCCAGCATGTTTCTGCTGGATATGATATCCCACTTCAGCCCCTACCTTCAGCGTTAACCGTTACATTTAGATCCTCGAGGAAGTGTGTGAGGCAGGTACAATAACAACTTTAAATGACAGTTGGACAGCTACATTGATTGGAAAGGTTTAGAAGGCTATGGGCCAATTGTAGGCAAATGAGATTAAACTGGATGGGCTGTTGTGGTCAGCATGGACCAGTCGGGCCGAAAGGTCTTTTTACATGATGTTCCTCTATGACCCTATTGTTCTTTGGGGGTTTGCCTTTATCCATCCCAATTCTCCCTGTGCAGTATGTTCTTCCCACTCATGTATAGATTTCTTCAGAGCTCCTGGTTGCAATTCACTGACTTCATTATGATGAGTGCGTGCCTACAAGAGCTTACTGTGCATATCTGAATCAAACGCGGTGGATGAACCAGGAGACTCGTAGCCTGCTGAGGGCTAGATCTGTGGCATTCAAGTCTGGTGATCCAGGACTGTACAAGAAGGCCAGGTACGATTTACGGATTACAGAGGGCTATCTCAAGAGCAAAGGAGCAATTCCAAATTGAAGTTAGAGGTGGATTGAGATGCACGTTAACTCTGCCAGAGTTTACAGGCCATTACTTTCTACAGAGTGAAACCTAACATCACGAATGGCAGAATTGCTCACTCCCAGATGAGATCAACACCTTTTATGCTCACTTTGAAAGGAAGAATAAAATTACGGCTATGAGGACCCCTGCAGTATCCGGTGACAATGTACCTTTGTCTCAGGGGCCAGCATCAAAAGATCTTTCAAAGGGTGAACTGTTGGAAGGTGGCAGGCCCTGATGGTGTACCTGAAAATCTGAGCCAACCAACTAGTGGCTGGTTGAAAGACATTTTCAATCTCTCACTGTTACACTTGGAAGTTCACACCTCCTTCAAAAGGGCAACAACCATATCAGTGCCCGAGAAAAGCAGGGTAAGCTGCCTTAGCAACTATCATCCAGTAGTACTCAAATCTACAGTGTTCAAGTGCTTTGAGAGGTTGGTTATGGCTAGAATCAACTCCTGCCTAAGCAAAGACCTAGACCCACTGCAATTTGCCTATTACCACAATAGTCTACAGTGGATGTGATCTCATTGGCTCTTCACGCGGCCTTGGATCACCCAGACAAGACTGCTGTTTATTGACTGCAGCTCAGTGTTTAATGCAATCATTCCTAATATTCTGCTCGAAAAGATCCAAAGTGCGGGTCTTTGCACCTCCCTCTGCAATTGTATCCTTGACATCCTAAACGAAACAAACATTTCCATTCTGCAAATGATCGACATTGGCGCACCTCAAGAATGTTGCACACTGCTCTACTCTCTCTACACTCATGACTGTGCGGCTAGGCACAGCTCAAATGCCATCTATCAATTTGCGGATAACACAACTATTGCTGGCAGAATTTCAGATAGTGATGAGAAGGCGTACAGGAGCAAGATATATCAGCTGGTTGAGTGGTAATGCAGCAGCAATCTTGCACTCAATGTCAGTAAGACCAAAGAATTGATTGTCTTGTGAGGATTGGTCCCTTGTCTTACCCTTGCTGTGTATTGCAATGTACTGTTGCCGCACAACAACAAATTTCATGACATGTGCCAGTGATATTAAACAGTAATTCATAAACAGTGAAAACCAGGTGATAGTAATCATAAATAAAAAAGAGTAGAAATGGCTGGCTACAGCAGAAAGATTAACACATTTGATTACACTACAGATAACTGGAATTGAGCAGTATTTTGAAGCAAATGAAACAGCTAAGGAAAAGCAAGTGCTGATTTTGCTGAGTGCAATGAATTTAAAGGCATACAGTTTGTTTTGAAGTTTAATTGCTCCAAACAAACCAGCTGAAATGAGTTTTCCAGCCATCATGAAAGTAATGCAGGAACATTTAGAACAGAAACCATTGTTGATTGTAGAATGCTTTAAGTTCCATGAGTGGAATCAAAAGGAAGCAGGGTCCATTTCAACGTACATGACTGAACTGAAGAAATTGTCTGAACATTGTCAGTTCAATGATGCTTAGTATTGCACTGAGAGCTCATTTAGTGTGCGGAATCTTAGAAGAAAGCATTCAAAAATGGCTCCTAATTGTAGCACAACTTACATTTAAAAGAACAGTTGAACTAGCTGTATCAATAGGTACAGCAGTTAGAGATACAATTGAGTTGCAATCAGGAATGAAAATGAGCATGAACAAAATTGCAACATCTAAACAGAAACCTGCCTGGGTGAACAAATTTTGTTACCGTTATGGCAGGGACTCAGCTACACAAGACCAATGTAGGTTTAAATGTGAAACTTGCAGAAAATGCAACAAAGTAGGACACAAACAAAGACCATATCCTAAATAAATGGACTGAAAAGAAAAACATGCAAAGTTAATTTCCATTTCAAAAAGAGCACTAATCTTCATGCTGTTGATGAAAAATCTGATAATGATGACAGAGACAGAGGACTGGCTAGCCTTGACATTTACAATGTGAAAACTAGCAAAAGACAAGCAATATGGCTTCACCAGAAGTAAATGACAAATTAATTAAAATTGAATTGAACACTGGCTTGACTGCTTCAGTCATTCCACAAAATGAGTTTGAACGGCATTTCAAAGATCCTGTACTGAAGCTTGCAGATATCCAACTAAGAGAATACTGGAGAAAAGATAATTGCTGTGGGAATGACTTTCATAACAGTGAAATACAACAATCAACAAGCCACATTGGGCTTGTACATGGTAAAAACAAGAGGGTTAGTGTTGTGGGGCCATGTTTGGCTGAGACAACTGCAACTTGATTGGAGATCCATCCACCATTTTCATGCCACAACACCAGTAATAGAGTCAACTGAAAGAGAATTAAGAAAGGCACTGGATGTTGCCACAGCTGTGTTCAAGGATGGCATTGGAAGACTCAAACGTATCAAAGATAACATATTGTTAAATGAAAATGCCACACCCAAGTTTTACAAAGCTGTCTGATTCCTTAAACCATCCGTGATGAAGTGGCCAGTGATCTAGATCACATGGAAGCTGAAAGAATTCTTTCCAAGTTTGAGTGAAGCCCATGGGCAACACCGGAACCCCAGTAGCCAAGAAGAATGGGTCTGTCAGGATTTGGGGTGACTTTAAGGTCACCATCAACCCAGTACTGTAAGTAGATTAATATTCTTTGCCCAGGATAAAGGTAATTTTTGGAAACCTTTCTGGAGGAAAGGTGGACTTAGCTGAAGCCTACCTACAGAAGGAGATGGAAGAAGAGTCCAAAGTGTTTCTCAGCATAAATACTCATTATTTATCACTGCAATAGGTTTATTTTTGGAGTTGCACTTGCACCTGCACTCTGGCAGAAGACTACGGACTAGGTGCTGCAAGGCTACCTGGATGACAGTGTTACCCGGATGACATCATTGTTACTGGCAAGAATGACAAGGAACATATCCAACATCTCAAGACAGTGTTGAAAAGATTAGAAAATTATGGGCTCAGAGAACAATGCAAAAAGTGAGAATTCATTAAACCAAGCATCACTTACTGTGGTTACACCATTGATGCACAAGGATTACACAAGTGTGCTGAGAAATTTCAAGCAGCGCTTGATGCCCCAAGGCCAAAGGATGTGTTATATTTGTGGTCCTTTGTAGTATTTGTCAATTACTGTACTAGGTTCTTGCCAAACCTGGCTACTGTGCTCCACCCCTTGAAATCGTTCCTACAGATTAGGAAGAGATGGCAATGGACAAAGCAGTGTGAGGTATCTTTCCAAAAGGCAAAGGAAATGGTGACGTCAGACACCTTGCTCACACATTATGATTCACACCATCCAATGAAGCTTGTCTATAATGTCTTGCCTTATGTATTAAGTGCAGTAATTTCATATGTAAAGAGTCCGATAGTCTTTTCATCGTATTCCCTTACTGCTGCAGAGAAAAAAAATATGCACAGAATAACAGAGAGGCCTTGAGTCTGGTTTGGGGTACAACTTTTCAGTCGGTACCTATATGGGAGAGAGTTTACCCTCATTACTGATCATCGACCACTAGAGTCCATTTCAACCCACAGAAGGGTGTTCCACTAACGGCAGCAGCATGAATGCAGGGATGGATGGGCTCTGTTTCTCAGAAGACACAATTACAAGATAAAATTCAAGAAGACAACTGATCATGGAAGTGCTGATGGAATTAAAGGTGTCCTGAGCTGTCAGAACTACCCCCTGCAGTCCCAGAGTTAACTCCTGCAATCACCTGAGGAGGCCCCGGAGCCGGAGATTGTTCCACAGCCGCCCATCACACCCGCCAAGCAGAGTGATTCCCCATGTTGTTATCCCACAACAGTAAGAAATCCTCCACAGCGATTAAATCTTTAGGCCTGAATGGGACAATTTAAAATCTACTAAGCTGTGCATGTCTGTATAGTAGTTGTATTATATATAGTATACTGTGTATATAGCTGAGATGCATTCGATAATGAGTTGGAGGGAGTATTTAATATTACAGTAATATTTGAGTAATATTAAAAACATAGAAAACCTACAGCACAATACAGGCCCTTCGGCCCACAAAGTTGTGCCGAACATGTCCCTACCTTATAAATTACTAGGCTTACCTATAGCCCTCTATTTTTCTAAGCTCCATATACCTATCCAAAAGTTTCTTAAAAGACCCTATCATATCCGCTTCCACCACCATTGCCGGCAGCCTATTCCACACACTCGCCACTCTCTGAGTAAAAAACTTACCCCTGACATCTCCTCTGTACCTACTCCCCAGCACCATAAAACTGTGTCCTCTTGTGACAACCATTTCAGCCCTGGGAAAAAGCCTCTGACTATCCTCTCACTATCTAATATTGTGAATATATTGTTTGATTAAGCATTCTTTGTTTATATAACCCTCTCACCAGGTTCGTATGCAAACCTGGCTCAATAACCAACTCGGCCAACAGCCATGGGACACAGCAGTGAGAATACCACTTTCATAATCTACGTCTAGGGTCGGTATGTTTTGGGGTTCAACCAAAGAGAAAAGTTGGGATGTTCCGATTAATGGAAACTTGATTTGAGCGATTGCTGTGTAAATACTGTCCATACACAATTGTCGGTCAGCAAGGAATATCAGATCGTACACCACATAAAATTATAAAGAAAGTATATTTGACAATTTCATCTTTATCAAACAGTTAATAGGCAAAAGAAAATAAAAGGAAATGGCCCATTAGAGTTAAACCAGTCCAATGTGCACAATGACCACTGGAGCTCATACTGGAGTATTCAGGATGTATCTCTTATTCATGCGCCTGTAGTCTACATAAAAACACTCCCATATCTTCAAACTCCCCTCAAAGGCCATCTCAAGCAAACAGGCTCTCTCTCTCAGGAGTATTGGCCCCTTCCTCCATGGAACTACTCATCTGCACAAAGCTCGTCTTGCAACAGGGATTCTCCTTCCCACGGCATTCTGCGGCATCTTCCCTCGTGCCCCACTCTGCAGCTCCCACCAAAAGACCACAAACCAGACCGCTGTCCTTCAGAAAGCTCTTTCCCACAGCTCCCTAGAACCTTCTGTCTCACATCCCACAAACCTGATTGGCTGACTCACATTCCTAAGTTGGACAACATGTGTCCTTATCTTAGCTGAATGCAAAACATACTTTCCAGCATGGCACACTGCTTCTTTTACAGAAAACTGCTAGCATAAACCATTTCACAGCACAGCAATGGAAATCTTATCCGGGGCATCACACTTACATAATTCATTATGGGTTATATGTAAAAGTATGTGAATGGCGTACGTCATTATGCCACCACAGCATTTGTGCATGTCTCGCTTAAAGTGAAAATGAAACTAAGACACTAATTCCTGGCTCTATGTTTTTATGTTTTGGAGTTACCAACCATACACCTTATATTAGCCATTTCCACCCTGCAAAAATGTCTCAGTCTATCCACTCGATCTATGCCTCTTATCATTTTGAATACCTCTATCAAGTCACCTCTCATCCTCCTTCACTCCAAAGAGAAAAGCCCGAGCTCAATCAACTCATCCTCATAAGGCATGCTCTCTAATCCAGGCAGAATCCTGGTAAATCTCCTCTGCACCCTCTCTAAATCTTCCTCATCCATACTATAATGAGGCAACCAGAACGTGACACAACAATCCAAGCAAGAGACAATCTGCAGGCGCTGGAAATCAAAGTAACACACACAAAATGCTGGAGGAACTCAGCAGGCCAGGCAGCGTCTATGGAAAAGAGTAAACAGTTGACGTTTTGGGCTGGGACCCTCAATCCGGACCTGTTGAAAACATTCTCCACTATCCACTTACCCCACCAACCTTCATGTTACCTTCATGTCACATTTTTGAAATTATCTAGAACCCCACTCCCACCCTCACTTTATGACTGGGGTGGAGGTGGTGGGGGGGGGGGGGTTACATTCTTCTCTTCCCCAGGTAGAGAATCTCTACCTCATATGATGTGGACTCACTTAGCATGGGCACTGGACTGTAGAAAGATCAACAAACAAACTAATGAAAAAGCTCGGCGGGTCGAGCAGCACCTGTGGTGGGAAAGGAACTGTCAACATTTCAGGTTGAAACCCTGCCTTAGGACTGACAGTGGAGAGGGAACAAGGCCAGTATAGAGAGGGGAAAGGGGAGGGGTGAGAGAGGACCTATCAGCAAGAACTAAACTTATTGCAAGAGGAGAATGTTTGATAGTGGGAGCATACATAACCCATGGACTCACTAGCAAGGACTCTTCATCACATGTTCTCGATATTGATTGCTTATTTATTTATTAGTAGTATTACTTCTTTCTGTATTTGCACAATTTCTTGTCTTTTCTTGTCTTTTTATATTTATTTTGTTTGTCATGTTGTGTGTGATTTTGCACTGTATTGTTTCTTCGTTGCGTGTGCTCGCAAGAAAATGGATTTCAGGGTAGTATGTGGTAATATATACATACTCCAAGAATGAATTTGCTTTGAATTTTGAACTAACCCACTGAAGGGGGAAGCTGGTACAGTAAAGAGTCATGGAAAGGGTGGGCAAAGGGCCAATTATTGTGGAGGAGGGACCGTGCAGATAACAAAGGCATTGGGAAGAGGACATACACACATTGAGTTCCAAAACTGTGGCAGAGCATCCAAGACTGAAAAAAAAATAGGAGGGCAACTCAGAAATGCTAGAATTAGATGAATTACTTAATACTTGACACACAAAGAAGGTACGCCAGCGGCTCTACTTCATTAGGAGTTTGTGGAGATTTGATATGCCACAAGATTTACAGATTTCTTCAGATGTACAGTGGAGAGCATTCTGACCGTATAGAGGCTCCACTGCACAGGATCACAAGAGTTGTAAAGTCAGCCAGTTCCGTCACAGGTACAATCCTCCCCACATCTTCAAGAGATGACGTCTCAAGAAGCCCACACCCATCATTAAGAGCCCTCGTCACCCAGGACATGCCCTCTTCTCATTATTACCATCAGGGAGGAGGTATAGGAGCCTGAAGGTACAACTCAACGATTCAGGAATAGCTTCCTTCACTCTTGTGCCATCAGATTCCTGAATGATCTTTGACCCTATGAACACAACTGTGCCTTTACTTTCTTTTTTGCTGCACTACTTATTTTAAGTAACATAACAATTTTATGCTTCCGCACTGTACCGCTGCCACAAATTTCACACCAATGCACAAAATGCTGGAGGAACTCAGCAAATCAGCCAGCATCTGTGAAAGGGAGCAAACAATCAATGTTTCAGGCCGAGACCTTCCCCTCCGTAGATGCTGCCTGAGCTGCTGAGTTCCTCCAGCATTTTGTGTGCATTGCTGTAGATTTCCATCATCTGTAGAATCTCTTGAGTTCAATATTTCACATCATATAAGTCAGTGATGGTAAACCTGATTCTGATTCTCAGTGGGTAAGTCAGCATCTGTGGAGAGAGAGGCAGAACTTCAGACTGAACACCTTCAATCAGATACAATTTTTGCATAGTAGGGGAATTAAGGATTATGGGGAAAAGGCAGGTAGGTGGAGATGAGTCTGTGGTCAGATCAGCCATGATCTTATTGAATGTGGAGCAGGCTCGACCGGCCAAACAGCTGACTCCTGTTCCTACTTCTTATGTTCTTATCAGGGCCAGGCCAGCAATCTGAAAGATTAACTCAGTTTCTCTCCCCACAGATGCTGTCTGGAATGCTAAGTAGTTCCAACACCTCTGTTTTTTTTAATTCCAGATTGGCAGCATCTGCTGCTGTTTATCATGCATCCAGAAATTATTCAGTGGGCAGGTTATTTAAAGAAAATCTGGAGCTTTGTTAGAAAAAAAAACAAGTGAATTCAAAGTACTTCTCCTTCTGATCTGAGTTTTTTTTTGATCAGCACAGGGCATCACTGGCAACAGCCTACCCACCACAGAAAGGTGCTGGAAAAGGGCCAGTAATGTCAAGGATCCCACACACCCTGCTCATGGACTGTTTGTCCCACTCCCTTCAGGGACAAGGCTACGTAGCATCCACAGCAAGACTGCCAGACTCAAAAACAGTTACTTTCCCCAGTCAGCAAGTCTGATCAACACCCCCACCCACTAACTCACCCCCACACCCCCAACCACCACTACTTTATCATTCCCTGTCAGTCACCTTATGTACAGACACTCCTGTGCATAGTGTCACATTATGGACATACAATCATTCTATGTATATAAACTATCTTATGTATTTATATTTATTGTGTTCTTTATCCCTTGTTGGTGTTTTTTTGTGCTGCATTGGCCCTGGAGTAACAATTATTTGGTTCTCCTTTACACTTGTGAACAGGAATAGACATTAAACAATCTTGAATCTTGAATCTTTATTGAGACGCTCCTTCTGAGAGAGTTCTTGACCATGTGCACTCCCCGGTGGAAGGTAAACTAGAAGACGAAGAGGTGCAGTCCTTGTCTGGGGTGGACGAGCATGGTATCGACAGTTCCCCCGGTGTGGCGCCTGCCCTGGGCTCGTTTTATTTACAAGGCGCCCACCGCCTTCCTCCTCCTGCCCCTCCTTCTGCTGGTCTGGAAGAGAGTCCGGCTGCTGCTCAGCTGGGGCCGGAGGGTCATCAGCTGCTGCAGATACTGTTGACAGAGACTAGTCCTGGGTCGACCAGACCCATCTCCTCGTGCTCGTTGACGCAGAGTCGGTAGCCGCAGCCCCTCTTCCGGGGCAGCGGCACGACCCCTGTGGAGGTGGCTGTGCCCCGCTGGGACCTTGGGCTGGGAGGCAGCAGGAAGCCCACGCTGCCAGCGATCAGCATGTGCCAGAGGCTGTGGATGTAGAAGTAGTTCCCCTCGGTCTCCACGAAGGCGTAGAGCGCCACAGCGGAGGCAGCGATGACCGTGCCGGGGAAGAGGTAGAAGACCCAGCGTTTCCACGTGGGGGGGTAGCAGTGCCTCCTCCGGATAGCCCGCACCGTCTGCAAAAGAAAGGGTGCAGCTTGCTGTTAAACCTCTCAGGGAGGGGGTGGGAGGTAGGGCCGCGAGCGGAGCTGGTCACTGTGCTAGAGGGAGGTAGGGTTTTTTTATGAGGAGAGTGTGCATGGAACACACTGCCAGAGTGGTGGTAGAGACAAATACATCAGAGACATTTAGGAGACTCATGGATAAGCACATGGATGACAGTAAAATGGAGGGCCAGATTGATTTTACACGTAGCTACCAACATCCCTGGCAACGCATTCCAAGCACCCGCGACTCGGTGTAAAAATCCTAATTCTGACAATCCCCCTGTACTTTCCTCCAGTTACCGTAAAATTATGCCTCTTTGTATTAGCCATTTCCGTCCTGGGAAAAAGGCGTTGGCTGTCCATTCTTATCATCTAGTACACCTCTATCAAGTCTCCTCTCATCCTCCTTCACTCCAGAGATAGAGTAAATGCAAGCAGGCTTTTTCCATTGATGTTGGGTGAGACTAGAAGTAGCAGTCATGGACTTAGGGTGAAAGGTGAAATATTTAAGCAGAATCGAAGGGGGAGATTCTTCACTCAGAGAGTGGTGCAAATATAGAACGAGCTGCCAACAGAAGAGGTGGATGTGGATTCAATTGTAACATTTTGGGTAGGTGTATAAGAGGGCTTTGGAGGGATATGGTTAGGGTACAGGCAGGTGGGACTAGAGAGAAGACCAGATTATCCTGGATTAGATGGGCTAAAAGGCCTGTTTCTGTCCTGTAGTACTCTTTGACTCTAACCAAAGATCTCAGGGCCCAGGGAACTGATGCTGTGAGCAGGAGTCTTGGTGTAGCCATCTGATGCAATGGGCAACACACACAAAGTGCTGGAGTGACTCAGCAGGCCAGGCAACATCTATGGAAAAGAGTGCAGTCGATATTTCGGGCTGAAACGTCAACTGTACTTTTTTCCATAGATGCCTGCTGAGCTCCTCCAGCATTTTGTGCGTGTCGCTCAGATTTCCAGAATCTGCAGATGTTCTCGTTTGTGATGAAATGGTTGTACATCCACTTACGGTGGACTCAGAACTCAGACCGGCCTCTGATTGGCTGAAACAGAGTTGCCTGAAGTGGCAAGTAGCCATGGGCCAATAACAGCGTCTTACCCAAGCAATGGCCATGACTCCGAGAGCGAAGAGGCTCGGCCCCAACAGATTCCACAGCCCATGACGGTCCAACTGCAAGGCCATCGAAAGCAGCATTGCACCCAGTAAGTACAAGACCTATGAAAGAGCAAAGATCAGGGTCAGCCAGCACTGGGATCACCTGATGTAACAGGATCAAGGATCAATGTCTTATCGTCTTATAGTTTTATGGTCAATAACAGATAGAAAACGCCTTTTACTTTGTTGCTGATTTTCAACAATGGACTATTGGGTAGGTCTCCACTGGGTGGATTTCTTTGGATAGATCTCATTGTGTACAGCTGCGGTGGATGGGTCTCCTATAGGTAGGTCTCCATTAGATAGATCTCCATTAGGTAGATCTCCATTAGGTAGGTCTCCATTAGGTAGATCTTCATCAAGTAGGTCTCCATTAGGTAGATCGTCGTTAGGTTGGTCTTCATTAGGTAGATCTTCATTAGATAATTCTTCATTAGATAGGTCTACAGTATGTGTATCTTCATTAGGTAGATCTCCATTGGATGGATTTCCATCTGGTATATCTCCATTTGGTAGATCTCCATTGGGTAGATATCTATTAGACAAATCTAACACTGGATAGATCTAACATTGGACTGATCTCCCTTGGATAGATGTTGTATAGATGTCATTGGGCAGATGTCTTTGCGGGGGGATCTCCATTGACCTGAAATCCATTATTTAGTGCACAATGTAAGTTTGTCCAGGTAGGTGGCTGGAGATACAATACCAGTTAAAAGTTAATTATAGAAGAGGTCATTCTGCCCACCGGATCAATGTTGGCTCCCAAACAAACAATGTAATCGGACTTATCACCCCTCTTTTTATTACTCCTTGGTTCTACAACTTACTCCCATCAACACCTCCCAGACTCTATGAGCAACTTACGGTGCCTGATTAACCCACCAACCCACATGCCTTTGGGGTGTGGGAGGAAAGTGAAGCACCCATGAGGAAACACACACAGTCACAGGAAGAGTGTACAAGCTCCACACGTTCAAGGTCAGGATCGAACCTGGGTCACTAGAGCACTAAGGATACCTCACTGTTTTCCAATCAAGGCTGGAGTGATTCAGGGGTCTGAATGGCTGCTCCCCAGAATGCCAGGGCAAGCATTCTGATGAGCAGCATTGCAATGCACAGGATTGGGAAAAGTTGCAGATGGTTGTAAACTCGGCCAGCTCCATCATGGCCACTAGCCTCCCCAACATCGAGGACACCTTCAGAAGATGATGCCTCACGAGTCCATCATGAAGGACTCTCACCATCCAATGCACGACTTCTTCTCATTGCTACCATCAGGGAGGAGGTACAGGAGCCTGAGGACACCCACTCAATGTTTCAGGAACAGTTTCTTCCCCTTGTCCAGGAGCGGGGGAATCTCAATGAAACCTATTGAGTATTGAAAGGTCTAGATAGAGTGGATGTGGAGAGGATGTTTCCGGTCCTGAGAGACTCGAGGAACAGAGGGCACAGCCTCAGAATAGAGGGATGTTCCTTTAGAGCAGAGATGAGGAGGAATTAATTTAGCCATAGGATGGTGAATCTGTGGGATTTGTGAAGGCCAAGTCATTGGGTATATCTAAAGTGCAGGTTGATAGGTTCTGGATTAGTCAGGGCATCAAAGGAGAATGGGATTGAGAGGAACGTGGCAGAGCAGACTTGATGGGCTGATTTACCTGATTGTGCTCCTATGTCCAATGATCTTATGGAAACCTGATGGCAGAAGGCAAGAACCTCTTCTTAAAACATTGAGTGTATGCGTTCAGTCTCCTGATCCTCCTCGTTGATGGTAGCAGTGAGATGAGGCTGATGGGGGTCCTCAATGATGGATACCACCATTTGAGGCATCACCTTTTGAAGATACCCTTCATGGTGAAGAGGCATTTTGGTGGTGCCTTCCATGACTGTGCACTGTTTTAACAATGAACCACCACAAAGAGCCTGCAATCAACACCAAGTGCAAGATCTCTGTGACTTCTGATTCAGACTCATTAACTTGGAGATCAATATTGATCCGAGACACCAGGGGGAGCTCCCTGCCTCAGTGTTGGCTGAACTACTCAGCTTGAAGCAAAGACAATATAACCCAGCATACAAGGGTGAATGGGCAGTCACAGGGTTCTAATATAATTTTAAGGATTGTAAATTTTAAACAAATGGGAATCCGAATTAATGTCCCATTAACCTGTCAGGATAGACCAGTGAAAGTAATTTCAAGGGCTTATATAACTTCCCATCAAAAATTATGAGGAAATATAAGAGATGTAAGAAATATAAGATAATTTTGTCCTTTATTGCCAAAATTTAAGAGATGACCTTGCAAAAAAAATCCTTGCCAAAGAATTATGAGGAAATATAAGAGATGACCTGGCCAATATGTTAACTACTCCCTGCCATCCACAGAATAAGTCATACACAGAGTAAGCATCTCAGTGCTCTGTCCGATCATGAATTCCCAGGGCAGCAAGAGTTAGACACTGAATGAGGGTCCCTCTACACCTTCTCATCGCAAGATCCCAGGGTCAGACACAGAATGAGGCTCCTTCTACACTGTCCGATCACACATTCCCAGGGTTAGCTCCATCACACACTCCTGGGGTCAGACAGAGTGAAGCTCCCTCTACACTGTCCCATCACACACTCCCGGGGTCAGACACAGAGTGAAGCTCCCTCTACACTGTCCCATCACACACTCCCAGGGTCAGACACAGAGTGAATCTCCCTCTACACTGTCCCATCACACACTCCCGGGGTCAGACACAGAGAGAAGCTCCATCTACACGGTCCCATCACACACTCCTGGGGTCAGACACAGAGTGAAGCTCCCTCTACACTGTCCCATCACACACTCCCGGGGTCAGACACAGAGTAAAACTCCCTCCACACCGTCCCATCGCACACTCCCGGGGTCAGACACAGAGTGAAACTCCCTCTACACTGTCCCATCACACACTCCCGGGGTCAGACACAGAGTGAAACTCCCTCTACACTGTCCCATCACACTTCCCAGGGTCAGAAACAGAGTGAAACTCCCTCTACACTGTCCCATCACACAC